>NC_142481.1:35166428-35784285 GCF_049115385.1 Moschus berezovskii | reverse complement strand
GTTACAGCAGCACAAGGCTAGTTAATATTCAGATATTCAATAAAAAGGCTGATCAAGACATATGATGAAGCACATCTCCTCAAATCCGGGAAACAGTTTTGACACTTTGCTTTTTGTCATGGTATATTGCACTTTCAGTACTGTAGTACTTCAGGGTGAAGTCATTTATCATAAGGCTAAGTGCACAAGCTTTCTCCATTCTGATTCGCAGACTGGAATTTTTGTTGAACTCTGAAATGTATATAATTACAATTAAGATGTGTTTCTAACATTCTGATAATAAGCCTTTTCTCCAGGTTGCTGACTCCAGGTTAGTGATATAAATTCCGTGAGTTTCTATCCTAACTAATGACAGTCTCCTGGTAAAGATGGTAGCATTTTGTTTAAGATCACATGATTTTTAATTGAAAAAAAAAATCTGATTTTGTCCCTATTATAATAATAGCAGCTATCATTTTTGAGTAGCTGTGTGTGAGGCACTCGTTCAAATATCGTATACATAGTTTTGTTTAATTTTTGCTAGAATCCTGCCATGAAGAACTAGACATTCTCAGCAAAGGAACAGATGATATAAAAAAAGAAATGGAAATTAATGATGGAAAAACTGAGTAATTGAAATAAAATACTCAATAAATTGATTTAACAGCCAAATGGAGGAGACCAAAGTAAGAACCATTGAACTTTATAATATAAACAACAGAAATCACACAATCTGAACAGCAGAAAGAAACTACACTAAAAAATAAAATTATTTAAAGCAATTATATCTCTGAAGGGGAATGGTAGTGGGATGAAAACAGTGTTGTAAGGAACATTTATAGTACTAAATACATGCCTATAAAAAGGGAAAAGTCATAAATGAATAAGCTCCCATATCAAGAGCTCAGCGAAAATAAAGAGCAAAATAACACCAGTTCTATACAATGTCATCTTGAAAATAAGACAAAAACACTTTCTAATTTATTTTATAAAATTAGTAGTACATGGTTACAAAAATTGTCAATACAAAACACAGAACAAAAAGACTAATTATTATAAATCAGTATACCTCATGAATGCAGGTGCAAAGACTGTTAACACAATATTAGCAAATAAAATGTAACAGTATATAAAAAGAATTACATGCCAATTCAGTGATAAAATACTGGCTTGACATTAGAAAATCAAACAATGTAGTTGACTATATTACAGGTTAAAGAAGAAATATCACCTTGTGAAATCAATTAATGCAGGATAAGTGTCTGAAAAAACTCAAGAAGCATCCATTTATTATATAAAGTATTAAAAATAGAAATAGAGGAGACATTCCTCATGCTGATAAAAGTCACCTACAAAAATTCTGCAGCTAACAGTATACTTAATGGTGAAGGCAGTTGTTTCTAATCTTAGATGGTCACTAAGGTTTTTCCCACTAAGGTCAGACATGATTAAGATAAAAAGAGTTAAGTAGATCTTTTCCTGTACGTTAAAAACTAATGCTCTCTCACCACTCATTTGCAACACAGTTCTGGAAGTGCTAACCAATGCAATAAAGCAAGAACAGGAAATAAAAATGCTGGTCAGAAAGAAAGATATAAAACTAGTCTTTTAGTTGCAAATGACATGCTTGAATACACGTAAAACCTCAAGAAATACACAAAAATCCTCCTAAAACTAAAAAAAAATTATTTCATAAAATTCCCAGGATACAAGATAAATAAACAAAACACAATTGCATTTCTACGTGCAAGTCCTGAAACATGAACATCAAAAATTCAGTATAACTTAACAATTGCTCAAAGAAAATGAAGTCATTAGGTTTAAATCTAACACAAAATATACAAGATTTATATGCTAAAAATGCTAAACACTGAAATTAGATGGAAATCAAAATAAATGGAGATATACTATATTCATGGATTGAAAGATTCAACAAGGTGAAGATGTTAATTCTCTCCAGACTGATTTACTTGTTTACAGCAATTACTATCAAAATTTCAGCAAGATTATGTTTTTAGACATAGGCAAAATTATTCTAACATTTACATTCTATTGATATTTCAGATACGGAACATTTCCATCCCTACAAGTATCCCTCATGTTCTTCTATATCAAAATCCTTCCACTTCCATCCCCTCATTATCACTAGCAATCAAAATTTGTTCTCCATTTCTATAATTTTGTCATTTCAAGAACATACTATAAAGAGAATCATCTAGATAACCTATGGGGTTGTCTTTTTGTGAAGTCAGAATAATTCTCTGGAGATTCATCCAGGTTAATGTGGCTTTCCTGGTGGCTCAGTGGTAAAGAATCTGCCTGCCAATGCAGGTGACATGGGTTCAATCCCTGGTTTAGGAAGACCCCCTGGAGAAAGAAATGGCAACCCACTCAGTGTTCTTGCCTGAGAAATTCCATGGATGGAGGAGCCTGGAGGGCTTACAATACATGGGGGTCACAAAGAGTCACATATGACTTAGCAACTAAATAACAACAACAAATATTCATGTTCAGTTTTGTGTGAACATTAACTTCTCATCAGTGTGGGATAAATGTTGAAGAGTGTGAGTAGGGGGTTGTATGCTTAGTTCTTTAAGTAACTGGAAAACTGTTTCCCAGAATAGATATACCATTTTGCATTCTCACCAGCAGTGTTTTAAGGATCCAGTTTCTTTGCAGCCTTACTAGCATTTGTTATTAGCAGTATTTTCTATTTCAGGCATTTTGATAGGTTTACAGAGAGATCACATTGTGGTGTTAAAATGAACTTCCTGTCAATTTAACTGTCAGTTAGTGGCAAATAAATGGGGAAACAGTGGAAACAGTGACAGACTTTATTTTGGGGGGCTCCAAAATCACTGCAGATGCTGATTGCAGCCATGAAATTAAAAGACATTTGCTCCTTGGAAGGAAAGTTATGACCAACCTAGACAGCATATTAAAAACAGAGACATTACTTTGCCAACAAAGGTCCATCTAGTCAAGGCTATGGTTTTCCCAGTAGTCAAGTATGGATGTGAGAGTTGGACTATAAAGAAAGCTGAGCACCGAAAAATTGATGCTTTTGAACTGTGGTGTTGGAGAAGACTCTTGAGAGTCCCTTGGACTGCAAGGAGATCCAACCAGTCCATCCTAAAGGAAATCAGTCCTGAATATTCATTGGAAGGACTGATGCTGAAGCTGAAACTCCAATACTTTGGCCACCTCATGCGAAGAACTGACTCATCAAAAGACCCTGATGCTGGGAAAGATTGAAGGCAGGAGGAGAAGGGGACGACAGAGGATGAGATGGTTGGGTGGCATCACTGACTTGATGGACATAAGTTTGAGTGAACTCCGGGAGTTGGTGATGGACAGGGAGGCCTGGTGTGCTGCAGTCCATAGGGTTGCAGAGTTAGACATGACTGAGCGACTGAACTGAACTGATTTTTTTAGATAAAATGTTATTGCATACTTAATAGACTAGTTTAAGCAGAAATTTTATTCGTACTAGGAAACCAAAAAAATTATTTGGCTCTCTTTATTGCAATATTTGCTTTATTGTTGTGGTCTGGAACAAAACCTGCAATGTCCCTAAGATATGCTAGTATTATTGTTGAGTGAAACTGAGTAAATGTTACCTTAGATCTTTATGTTATTTTATGGAACTACATGTGAATGTGGAATTACATGTGAATATAGAACTACAATTACCTCAATATATATATATATTTTAAAAACCTGAAGAACTTTGAAAAGAATTTAGTTTTGGGGAATCATTACTCTCCAGTAGTGGCTTGCGAGTTGTCATACATGTGCACATTAATAAGAGATGTTAACATTAAGGAAATTGTGTGTAGGGTATAAGGTGTTTTGCAAACTTTTCTAAAGCTTTCAAAGACTTCGTTAAGTGCTAAATGAATAGAGAAGCTAAGTCTATTTAGTTGTGTCACTTAAAGAATGTTTTAAAAAGAATGTTATTTTCATCATTTCTTATAGTAATTTTTCTTAAATCTGTGAAATAAATCGTGTTTATCTGTACATTAGAAATTACGTGTTTGTTATATATTGAGTTGGCCAAAATGTTTGGATTTTCCCATAAGATGTTATAGAAAAATTGGAACAAAAAATTTGGCCAACCCAGTATATATATTTAGAAGAGTGATTTATAATATGTACTGAAATTTTTTAAAGTTTATGGTTTGGATAATGAAAAAATCATTTTGTTGCCATTGTATGAATCGTGTTATTGTTTCATAAGGAAAGTATATATGAATATATATGTATACCTGGCTATGCTTTTAATAGATTGCATGCAAGGCTCATGATAAGACATCCCGAGACCTCCAAAACTTCAGCTGTCATTAGGATAGTAGGTATCAGATCACTAAATCTACCAGAGCATCTTTGTTTTCCCCATCATCTTTAGCATGTCTTCTACATAGTAGGTGTTATGTGAGTTAAAGAGAATGGGATCATTTTGTTTCTCTTAGAGTACCTATCTTCTCCCGTGATCTCACCACCTCACAGTTGAGACTGTAAAACTTGGCAATTTCCATTCACTGCTTTGAATGATTTAAAATTCTGTTTTGCATGTCAGTTTTGTCTGAACCCATATGGCAAAGTCAAAACTCCAAACAAATCTGATAAATTCCATCTTGTGCTAGCCAGTCCCTGTGGCTTGGTAAAGCAGTGCAAGCTACTTAATTCTTTCCTATTCCATGACCATCTGTATCTCCATCTTCAGACTTGGATGGGTCTCACGATTGTCTGTGAAACACAGACCACAAGAGCTATAGAATGTTCATTTGTTAAGAGTGAATCTCTAAGAGACGAAGACAGTAAATAAACCAACTTGAAAACATAGTTCATAGTAGTGTAGGATAGTGTTAATACCTCAACACAGGTATGCTCACCTATACAATATAACTCTGAGTCAGATAGCCCACATTTAGAGTTTAAAGATTCTCACTTATTAGCTAACATAGGGGCTTCCCAGGTAGCTCAGACAGTAAAGAATCTACCTGATTTTCCAAGCAATTAATATTTATGTAGTACTAAGGACTTGGAATGTGAAGTCAAGTGGGCCTTAGAGAGCATCACTACGAACAAAGCTAGTGGAGGTGATGGAATTCCAATTGAGCTATTTCAAATCCTGAAAGATGATGCTGTGAAAGTGTTGCACTCAATATGCCAGCAAATTTGGAAAACTCAGCAGTGGCCACAGGACTGGAAAAGGTCAGTCTTCATTCCAATCCCAAAGAAAGGCAATGCCAAAGAATGCTCAAACTACAGCACAATTGCACTCATCTCACACGCTAGTAAAGTCATGCTCAAAATTCTCCAAGCCAGGCTTCAGCAATATGTGAACCGTGAACTTCCAGATGTTCAAGCAGGTTTTAGAAAAGGCAGAGGCACCAGAGATCAAATTGCCAACATCCACTGGACCATGGAAAAAGCAAGAGAGTTCCAGAGAAACATCTATATCTGCTTCATTGACTATGCCAAAGCCTTTGACTGTGTGGATCACAATAAACTGTGGAACATTCTGAAAGAGATGGGAATCCCAGACCACCTGACCTGCCTCTTGAGAAACTTGTATGCAGGTCAGGAAGCAACAGTTAGAACTGTACATGGAACAACAGACTGGTTCCAAATAGGAAAAGGAATACGTCAAGGTTGTATATTGTCACCCTGCTTATTTAACTTATATGCAGAATACATCATCATGAGGAATGCTGGGCTGGAAGAAGCACAAGCTGGAATCAAGATTGCCGGGAGAAATATCAATAACCTCAGATATGCAGATGACACTACCCTTATGGCAGAAAGTGAAGAGGAACTCAAAAGCCTCTTGATGAAAGTGAAAGAGGAGAGTGAAAAGGTTGGCTTGAAGCTCAACATTCAGAAAACTAAGATCATGGCATCTGGTCCCATCACTTCACGGAAACAGTGGAAACAGTGTCAGACTTTATTTTCCCATCACTTCATGGACAGTGGAAACAGTGGAAACAGTGTCAGACTTTATTTTTTTGGGCTCCAAAATCACTGCAGATGCTGATTGCAGTCATGAAATTAAAAGACGCTTGCTTCTTGGAAGGAAAGTTATGACCAACCTAGATAGCATATTAAAAAGCAGAGACATTACTTTGCCAACAAAGGTCCGTCTAGTCAAGGCTATGGTTTTTCCCGTGGTCATGTATGGATGTGAGAGTTGGACTATGAAGAAAGCTGATCGCCGAAGAATTGATGCTTTTGAACTGTGGTGCTGGAAAAGACTCTTGAGAGTCCCTTGGACTGCAAGGAGATCCAACCAGTCCATTCTAAAGGAGATCAATCCTGGTTGTTCACTGGAAGGACTGATGCTAAAGCTGAAACTCCAATATTTTGGCCACCTCATGCGACGAGTTGACTCACTGGAAAAGACTCTGATGCTGGGAGGGATTGGGGGCAGGAGGAGACGGGGACGACAGAGAATGAGATGGCTGGATGGCATCACCAACTCGATGGACATGAGTTTGAGTGAACTCCGGGAGTTGGTGATGGACAGGGAGGCCTGGCATGCTGTGATTCATGGGGTTGCAAAGAGTCGGACACGACTGAGCGACTGAACTGAACTGAAGGACTTAGCATATATTGTCATGTTAAATTCTCTAAACATTCTTTTAAAGTAGCGGTCCCCAAGTTTTTGGCAACAGGGACTGGTTTCGTGGAAGAAAATTTTTCCATAGACTGGGTGTGGGATGATTTCAGAATTCAAGAGCATTACATTTATTGGATCCTTTATTTCTATTATTATTGTGTCAGCTCCACCTCAGATCATCAGGCTTTAGATACTGGCAAGTTGGGAACCCCCTACTTTGAAGTAAGCACTACTATTATGCCCATCTTCCACCTTAGTTTCTTTATCTTTAGAAGTGCTGGAACTCCAAAACCTAATTATTATTTTCCACAAAGTATAAATTGCAAATATAAAGACACAGACTCAGAGAGGATTTTATATCTGATCTGTGTCTTAAAGAATGAGTGGGATATGAACAGAGATGGAACATGTTGGAAAGGATATTTTGGGGATAATAGACCGATCTGTACCAAAAATTCCAAAGGAACTTGTCATTGAATGATTTGTGTACATCATGGCAAAATGTTTGACAGGGAAATGTAAGAAGGTGTCTGATGACTGACAAGTTACGTTGGACTTAATGTGGGTGGTCTTGAATAGCAGACAGTCTAGCTTTTATTTTCCAGCTGCTTAGGAACTGGAATGTGGCCATCTGGTGGCAGCATGAATGATTCACTGAAGAACAATCAGAGGGACACAAGGTAGGTCTTCTCAGACGAAGTGGTTCAGGGTGAATGTGAGCCTTGAGCTCATTAATATGCTTTGCTCTCTATTGGACTTTATGTCCTGTGGCTCATTAATCTGCTGTTGATATAGCTTAAGGTTGTGTTTCCTCCTCACTGAGTTCATGGGATAAAGCTTCTCTTCTCTCTCTTAAAAACTGTATCAACACCCAGCCTCGCTGGCCTGTAACGTATCTGCAGATTCCTTTGTGAGCACCTCTGACCCAAAAGTGAGTTCTGTTTCAAACTTTAACTTAAGAGGTGAGGAAAAGAAGAATGTGATCAAATCTGGCTGAGACATACACATCTATTTTTCAGATTTTCTGTGGCTGAGACATAGTTGCTTTGTTATGTTGCTGATCTTACTTCTCCAGAGGGTGATGTTGAGGGTAATGTTACCAAGCAGAGGGCTTGCTACCCAAAGTGCATAGAAGCTAATATTTTGATCATAGCTTTTGAGATAACAAAGAGTTTTATCGCAGTGTTGCCCAGCAAACAGAGAGGAGGCAGAGCTCATATCTGTCTCCCTGGTCTGGGGTTCCGTTGAAATTTGATGAGTTAGGGGAGGATAAGTTGTCTTGCAGAAGTGCTGGCAAGGGCTGGTTTCGATTGGAGGGTTTTGGAACTTGGTCATTCATGGTTGAGTGTTGTAAAGGGGGCTTCAGCATTAGATCGTCCTAGACAATAGACCCTTCGCTTTTGAAAGGGTTCCTGCCTGTAGGTTCTGATCATGTCTGCTCCTTTGGTTCCACTGGAGGGAGAAACTTTGGTTTTGGCTGTTACTTGAGGTCAGAAATTTTCTCCTCTGTGTCAACTTCATCCATCTGCATGACTTGCTGCTTTGTTATCTCTGAAAAAAAAAAAAAAAACCAGTATTAATATTTGTTGGAAAAAGGGCATGGGGTCAGTTTGGGCTGGCTCTATGGTTACAGTAACTTTTATCATTCAGCATGTTGTTTGACAGGAAGAGATAGAAGAGGCCAAGGCAAAGGTTTAGGTCATTTCATAATAAGTTGAAAATGTGTAAAGTTTATGCAGCTTGCTATACATAAATACGTTTAAAAAACCTAAAGTTGGTGGAAGAACAAATTAGAACAAATGGGAAATGAGACTTAGAATGAGATGGTAAAAATGAGAGTGACACTAGTGCTCACAATATTTGTTTTAAAAACCTCCACACTTGGAAGTGGTGATCCGTAAACTGGGCACCAACCATTTTTTAACCACCCCAGAGATCTTGAGCCTTTTTAGTGTTCTTTGAGAGAAGAAGGGGAAAAACAAAGAACAAACGTGTTCAGTGGCACACTATCCATGTTCCAATTTCTCCAGTATCCAGTGGTACCCAGGGGGATAGTATGGATTGTAATGAAAGCAGTCCTTTAAAAATATTTTTTGTGATATAGCTGCTACTTCAGAGAATCTTACTCAATTTTGCCCATTAGTGAAAGACTGAAGCATTTCGATAACATAAATGCTATGAAGTTGGGTAGCGGAAGGAAGAACACAGTAAGGCTGTAATTTTTTAATCAGCTTATATAAGAATATACTTTTAAGCAGATACTCAACTCAGATGTTGGTGTCTAGAGAATGTTTCCACATACCTGGTTGGGGCCAACCCTGCTGCTGCTGCTGATGCTAAGTCGCTTCAGTCGTGTCCGAATCTGTGTGACCCCATAGACGGCAGCCCACCAGGCTCCCCTGTCCCTGGGTTTCTCCAGGCAAGAACACTAGAGTGGGTTGCCATTTCCTTCTAGATATGTTAAAATGCTTAATCTTTGACCAAGTTTCTTTCTGGGGTACCACTAAGGTAAACTGGATGGAAAATTACTAATAAACTAATAAGCTAATAAACTAATAAACTAATAAGCTAATAAACTAATTTGTCCTTATGGTAATAATAAATACACTAATTCCTCAGTATCTTCAGGGGACTGGTTCAAGGAACCTCCAAAGCCACCAAAATCCATAGATGCTCAAGTCCCTTGTGGCTGACCTCTCTGAAAAAAGGTTCGAAGTGTGTTGAATCTGAATGCAGAATCCACAAATATGGAGGGCAAATTGGATGTCAGTTCAATGCTGGGAGATTTTACCAGAATTTTTAACTTGGATATAACAATAATTACTTGTGATTTTAAAAATGTTTTTGCTTATTAATTATGGGTTTTTTACTTGTTTGGGAAATACTGGATTGATTTGTTTTTTAAAACAAAACCTAAGAACAAGGTGTTTCTTGGAATAGAAGACAACGTGAGGAAGGAAAATATGGTCCCTGAGGATCCAGAGTATCTAATATTGGGGGCTTGGAGGGTGGCTGTGGCGAAGTAGAACACATCAGAGACACACTTTGACTTCACAGCCTTGTAAGTGGCTGTTCCAACCAAGGAAACTTATAAGTTGGATCCCATCCAATGGTAGATTAAAAAACAGGAGAGAGAAATTTTATTTCTTGCTTTCTCTGTTGAGCATTTTCAGCATCTTTGCTGCACAACTTCACAAAGTTATTTACCACAGGTGTGCCAGTAATTATGATAAATGATAAACATTTACATTGTATAATGGTCCTCAGTGTCTTATACCTGTGACCTGATACCTGCATACCAAGCAGTCATGCAAAACAGGTAGAAATATACACTGCCAACTTAAAATTATTTTCTCCTCTTTTCAAAGGAAGGATGTTTATCTATGGATTTCTCCCATTAGTTTTCTAAATTGTTGTACCTTATTACATACTTTAAATCTTAAATATTAACAATTTTATATAGTAACTGTTCCAAATGGCATGCATGCTTTGCTTCATTATCTTCTTAAACCAAGTTAAGATAATTTTACATTTATTTTCTAAATGACCCAGATCTTAATTTATCAATAGTTAAGCCATGATAAAATGACTCTTAATCAGTGAGTATTAATAATGCAAAAGAGGGTTTTGCTTGTGCTAAGTGGTAGCATATGTCTGTGTCTTATGAACTCTTGACTTTGTTTAATGACAATAAAAATAATGATAATAATAATAAAGCCTTCTACCATATTAGAGGTCAAATTGCTTTCCAGCAGTTTTGCTTCCTAATATCAATGTTTCTGCATCTAGTATCATTCCCCAAAGTTTTCTTAAAACATACCTACTATAGCAACAGCGGTGTTGATAATCACCACCCACAGAAATTATCCAGTGCCTAATGTATCCCTGGAACTCCATTAGAGACTTTATATCTAGTGTTTCATTTTCCTTCACAATTGCTTATGAGGTAGCTATTATTAACTCAGGTGAGGAGTTATTTAAGATCACAGAGCTGATTTGTTTGTGATCACTAGGAGTGGAAATTGTTAGTAAACACAAGCTCCTCTTTGACTGCTTTCAGAGGAGTAGGTCCTGAGAATCAACACTTTTGAGCAAAGTAGAGCAGAGGTTTGACTCCATGGCTCACATGGTAACAGTGGGGTTGATGGTACTGGAGATGTGACCACTAGAAAAGCGGGATTAAATGTGCTGAAATCCTCTGTATAAGAAGATGTTAGATTCTTTTTTTTTTTTTTTTTTTTAATTTCTTCTTGAGAAATCATGAAGTTTCCAGAAAATCAGAAAAGAACATGAGTTAACACAGTACTAGAATCCAGACATTTCAAGAGAGACAATAATGTGGTATTCACACAGGAAGGAAAAAACAAAAACAAACACAATGAAGGATTGTTTAGAAGGAAATCCTGAATGTATCTATTATACAGGTAAATAAACCAAATATTTTTATATAAAGAAACTTAGATCCCACACTCACAGGAAATTCTGTAGGCACATGAAATTTGCATCCAAAACAGCATAAATCTTTGTGAGATTTGGATTTGGGGGGCTATATCCTTGTGTATAGCTCAGCTCTGTCTTTGCTAGCTGCTACTGAAATTCAAATTCATTAGTGGAAGAGGGCCAGGATATGATAAGCTAGAAAGACGAAGGGGCCAAAAAGTCATGATAAGAATATTGTCCTAAGCCATGAAGATGCTATTTAAAAGCTTCAGGGATCAAGAAAAGGAGTTGATTTGGGGAAAAAGAAGCTCATTATTGGCATGTTAATTCTGGGGTGCCAGCAGTACATCTAGAAGGCTCTATTCAGTAGAAAGTTGGTTGTTCTGTTCTTAAGATCCAAAGGAAAAACTCACTTGGACCTGATGCCTCAGAAGACAGTTTCATATTGGCAGGCTAAGGAGGAGATTAGCCAGTAGAAGGGAGAATACAACCCAGGCTAATGCAATATTATAGAAACCAAGGAGGAAAACAAAAAGGATGGGATGTGTGTGTGTGTGTGTGTGTGTGTGTGTGTGTGTGTGCGTGCGTGCGGCAGGACTGCCAAATTATTCTTTGTAAAAACACATAGTGTAATATCAGTGATTCATTTCTGTGGTGATTTGGGTGGTGCCCCCCTCTGCTAGATCACCACACTGGTGGGAAATTCTGGTCTCACTTTGTTTCTCAACCACTCTGAGAACAGTGCATTGAACCCAACCTGTGCTGCTCCTAAATTCCCTGGTTTCTAACCTAGATGCTTATCTTTTACTTTTATGGCCTTTTCCCCCACCCTTTTAAATCGCCATTAGAGGCCTCTGTTTCCATTTCCACCTTTAAAAAAAAAAATTTACTTATTTGGCTATGCTGGGTCTTAGCTGCAGCGTATGAGATCTATTTTCCTGACCAGGGATTGAACCCCGGGCCCCTGCACTGGGAGTGTGGAGTCTTAGCCGCTAGACCACCAGGGAAGTCCCTCAATTTCCACTTTTAACTTTTCTCACATACTTTTCCTGATTAGCCCTCACCCTAACTAGTCTTGCTCCAGCCTCATATAAGAATGTCACCCAGTTAAAAATGAACCCTTCACCTGCCTGTCCTGTGCCATCCTTAGGGACAGGATTCCACAGGGCACACATGCAGACTAGACACAAAACAGGCCATGTTAGGGGTACATACAAGCAACTGGAAAAGCCCTCAATAATTATGTTTTTTGTTAATCTGACTTTTAAACCTCTAAGCCAAAAGGAAATATTCTTGCTATTTTAAGTTTTATATGTTAATTAAGCTATTCTTCCCTTTTATAAGCTGGTAAAACTTAGAAAACTTGTGCTCCTTGAACGTCACATTTTTACCTTGTTCTGTAGATAAAAACTATAATGCTTAAAGAAAGGGGAAAAAGACAGCTTTTGGAAAGGGATAACAGATTCAAATTATACAACATGCCCACTGTCTTTGCTCTGGTTGCTCTAACAAAATATGCTAGACTGGGTGGCTTAAACAATAGACATTTAATTCTCACAGTCCTGGAGGTTGGAAAATACAAGATCAAAGTGCCAATAGATTTGAATTCTGGGGGAGGGTCCCCTTTCTGGCTTGCAAGTGGTTCTCTTCTCATTATGGCCTCCATGGCCTTTTCTTAGGGCTTGGCCTCAAAGGAGACCTCTCTCTTTCTCTCTCCCTCCCTCTCTGATATCTCTCAAGAGATCTCTCAACCTCCGTCTCCGCTCTCCCTCTTTCCTAGTAAAGGTACTTATCCCATCTTGTGACTCCCGCCTGCATGACCTCATCTAAACCTAATTATCCCCCAATGTGTTCACCTCCAGATGCCATCTTCAACATACAAATTTGAGGAGGACATAAATGTTTACTCAATGAAATTCAGTGCGATGAAAATCTCCTAGTTCTCATTTTCCTTTTCGTCTCCTCCTCCCTAGCTGACTTTGGTTTTGGTTTGTTTTCTTGTTGTTTTATAAGCTGTCAAGGCACTTGATGCAGATTGAAGCTCTAGGCAATTGCAATTAAATCAGGAAAAGATATGCATTCACCAAGGTTAACACAAGCTGCAGCTTAATCAGGATGAGACAGATAAACATATCCAAGACCTCAAAATAAATACAGCCATTTCCATCATATTCTCCTTAGTTTCTTTTTCCCAGCAAACCTGGAAAACTAAATAAATAAGTTCCCAAATCAATATATATGTCACTAAAATTTTCAAGCTGCAGATACAACATGTCATTTCAGTTTATGGGCCATTGTTTGCAAAACAAGTTATGATAGAATTAAAGACAAATTGTGATAGAATGGAACCTCCTTATATATAAATTGTTCAGTTCAGTCAGTTCAGTCGCTCAGTCGTGTCCGACTCTCCACGACCCCATGAATCACAGCACGCCAGGCCTCCCTGTCCATCACCAACTCCCGGAGTACACTCAAACTCATGTCCACAGAGTCGGTGATGCCATCCAGCCATCTCATTCTCCGTCGTCCCCTTCTCCTCCCGCCCCCAACCTTTCCCAGCATCAGAGTCTTTTCCAGTGAGTCAACTCGTCGCATGAGGTGGCCAAAGTATTGCAGTTTCAGTATATATAAATCTGCTGCTGCTGCTGCTAAGACGCTTCAGTTGTGCCCAACTCTGTGTGACCCCATAGAGGGCAGCCCACCAGCCTCCCCTGTCCCTGGGATTCTCCAGGCAAGAACACTGGAGTAGGTTGCCATTTCCTTCTCCAATGCATGAAAGTGAAAAGTGAAAGTGAAGTCGCTCAGTTGTGTCTGACTCTTAGCGACCCCACGGACTGCAGCCTACCAGGCTCCTCCATCCATGGGATTTCCCAGGCAAGAGTACTGGAGTGGGTTGCCATTGATTTCTCTGATATATAAACCTAGATAAGTATTCCAGTAGCTCAGTAGCCTCAATCTGTGTTTCCATACATATCTCCATTCAAGTTTGATTTTCAGCTATAAATTTTAGGAAGTTCCCTTTGGTGCGTTCTCTACAGACTTATCAATCTTATATCTAAGTAGATGTGCCTATTACAGATACATTGAGGATGGTCATTCAAGTATAATAGGGCATTTAAATGTTATATTAATAGAGTCATTTAACATGGCATTACAATTATTATCATCCCTTGCCATTGTTATCTAAATAGCTTTATTTTTCGCTTGGATGCTTTCAAATATCTATAGGGAACTCTCCATATTCTTTCTAGTTACTGGTTTTTTAAAAACATTATTTTCTCGAAAATGTTTTGTGAGTCCCTATTTCCTTTAGACTAAATACTAAACTCATTAGCCTAACTGATTTTTGTTGTTGTTGTTCAGTCCCTAAGTCATGTCTGATTCTTTGTGACCCCATGGACTGCAGCATGCTAGGCTTCCCTGTCCTTCACCATCTCCCAGAGTTAGCTCAAATTCATGTCCATTGAGTTGGTGATGCCATCCAACCATTTCATCCTCTGCAACCCCCATCTCCTTTTGTCTTCAATCTTTCCCAGCACCAGGGTCTTTTCTTTGTGCCGGGTGCCCAAAGTATCGGACCTTCAGTTTCAGTCCTTCCAATGAATATTCAGTGTTAATTTCCTTTAGGATTGACTGGTTTGGTCTCCTTGCTGTCCAAGGGACTCCCAAGAGTCTTCTCCAGCAACACAGTTCAAAGGGATCAATTCTTTGACACTCAGTCTTCTTCATGGTCTGTCTCTTTCCTACTCTTTCTACAAGACTTTAATTAGGGGATCACTCCCATCCCCTTTATAATGCCTGGCCTTATGCTCCCAGTTAGGCTCACTTTTTCCATTATGCCCCCCCAGCGGCACTTTACTTACCCTTTTTGAAATACCTTTTTTTCCCCTGCCTTAGTTTGTCCTTTACGTCTGTATCTCTCAATCTGAATTTCTAGCATCTTAAAGTAAGGGGCAATATCCCATTCATTTCTATATTCTACTTCCACATAATGTAGAGTACTACTTGTACTTGGTAGATTTACATTTACTAAGTCATCTTTTTGTCTATCTGTCTTCCCATTCATTATTAAATCACTTATTCATCATCTCTCTGATAAACACAAGGCTGTTACATATGATATCCAAACTTTATAACAAAGTAGTTGTAATAAAATGTGTGGTGAGTGTTGTGTGTAGTTGGAAATTTAGGAAAATGAGAAAGACATACGATGACATTAGAAGTCATACAAATCCTCCTTGAAGAAAGGATCTAAATTTTGAAGTTTGAAAGATTAACTATTATTCATCAGTCTAAGAAGTGGCAGGAGGTACAACAAGAGTGTTGAAATAAGCTACTCACTCTGAAGAATAAAGAGAACATTGAAATCTGAGAAGGTGGAAAGTTGTTTATGGTTATTTTCTGAAAGATTAAGGGAGAGATAAAAAAAGGAGACAGAAACAGCCTGGAATAGAAGTTTTATGGAAGAATGTCTCTTAAGGTGGTAGAAAAGCTATTTAAATCCAGAGTCCCAGGAAACATGGAAACAAATGGTAAGATTTTTAAAGTATTTTATTGTATTCTGACTAATCCACAAGAGGATTTAGAAAGGATGCTAAATAATAGTCAAGTGGTAAGAAAATAGGAAAAAAATAGGAAGTATTTCTTTCTAAAATGTCTATAGTAAAAAGGCAAGTATGTTTGTTATTACCACAAAACAGTATGACTCTGCGCTTAATTGTTTGTCTTCAGTAGACTCTGAAATTTTATTCACATTTAATTCACCATTTCAACTACAAGACCCAAAACTTAGCTAGTGTCCAAAAAATAATGGTTGTGTGACAGTGAATATGTAAAATGTTGCATGTCTTCCAAGATATGTAGAAATTGAGTAATAGAGCCATATGACAGCTCCCACTTTTACATTTCATATCTTTCTGTTGTTCATTTCTGCTTTATTAACTTCAAGCCTCATATGCAGACCACAAAATCTGCCCTTAGGGCATTGTTGGGCTAAAAGCATCTCTCTGCTTCAAATATTATTATTCTACTACTATATCTGCATCTTTTTATTTTTTAAGTTTTCTGAAAATAGGGTCCTTGACTTCCTCCCATGTCATTTAGATTTAATTTATTCTCTTAAAAATCACATTCAAGTCAGAACCAGTTATTACTGTTATGCCTCCACCCCCCCTTTCCTAATGCTTTCTCCTTTGTTTTATTCTCTTTTCTATGTTTTTCTTTTGATTTTTAGGAAGCGCCCTAAAGATCAGCTACTTCATTTTCCTCTCTCAGACTTAAAATCCGCTTTGTAGTAATGCCAACCAGTGGTCATTTTGTTTAATTGAAACACTTTACGAAACAACATGGAGATTGGTTTCCAGTCTCCTGATAATTTTGTATAGAATTAATTGTCAAAATTGTCTTCATTTTAATGAACTGGAGCTGGCCAATTTGTAACCTTTGTAAATATTGTTCTCCACTATCCTTTCTGGAGACATTAAGAGAAAAACAAAATGACTCTCTTGCCAGCATTACTGAGTTCCAGTATTTAAAGAATGCAATGTGTCCAGATGAGAGGTAAGGTTTCCCGATCCCTTGAGATTTTCATATGCTTGTGTCAACCCCCATTCCTTGTTCTATAGAAGTCTACATCAACCACCAGTATTTCTTGGATTTTATGGGTCATTAGCATTCTTAGGGGACACCTATGCCTTTGGGCTTGTGCTTCTGTGTACAGTCATTCTTATCCAAACCACATTAAGCAATATAAGGAATTAAGCACTTTCCTCAATTCCTTGACTCCATTTAACCTAACTATTCTGCTAAAGATTAGAGATTCTGTGAATGTAGTGGTCTATGTGAGTGTGAGTGGGAAAGTCACTCAGCCATGCCTGACTCTTTGTGACTCCATGGACTGTAGCCCACCAGGCTCCCCTGTCTATGGAATTCTCCAGGCAAGAATACTGGAGTGGGTAACTAATCCCTTCTCTGGGGGATCTTCCTGACTCAGGGGTCGAACTCAGGTGTCCTGCATTGCAGGCAGATTCTTTGCTGTCTGAGCCACCAGGGAAGCCCCTGGTCTATAAGAGAGGTTTATTTCCCCCAAATGCATCTATTCCAAACTGAACATTTAACTTCCTATTTTCATATTGTCTTTGAACTATCCCAAGGTATTTTTCACAAACTTTTTATTTTCTCACTCCAGTATATTCTCTTTTTTCCTTCACCACTGGAATTACAGGCAGATTGTCATTTTCCGCTCCTCCTCCTCCTCGTTTTTCTGTCCTCCCCCATCATCTCTCTCCTCTCTCACCATTGTTTCTGGTCTACAAAGTAGATATGAAACTCAGAGAAGTTAGGAGATTTGCACAAGATCACCTGGTAACAAAAAGTAGGAATCTAAGTTCCACATTCTGGTCTGTTGGCTGAGTTTAGAATAAGCATTACTCTGTTTACAACAGTTGATCATGTGGCATCGTTCAAAATAACCATGTCTTCTCTGCAGAACACCTACATCTGATCAATTTTTTTGCTGATGCATGGTGTAGTAATAGGAAGCACTCATGTGTCAGATATTTTTCTAAACCCTCTTGTGTCTGTTAATATATTTTATTCCCACACAACTCTAAGAATGACAAATTTTTCTTTGTTCCAAATTTATAAATGAGGAAACAAAGCCACAAAAGAATTAAATAACTGGCACTAGGCCCTCTGGGTGGTGGTGTTGTTCAGTTGCTAGGTTGTGTCTGACTCTTTGGAACCCCATGGACAGCAGCCTGCCAGGCTTCTCTGTCCTTCACCATCTCCCAGAGATTGCTCAAACTCATGTCCACTGAGTTGGTGATGCTATTCAACCATCTCATCCTCTGTTATCCCCTTCTCCTCTTGCCTTCGATCTTTCCCAGAATCAGAGTCTTTTCATAATAAATCAGCTCTTCGAATCAGTTGGCCAAAGTATTGGAGCTTCAGCGTCAGTCCTTCCAATGAATATTCAGATTTTATTTCCTTTAGGATTGACTGGTTTGATCTCTTTGCTGTCCACAGGACTCTCAAGAGTCTTTTCCAGCACTACAGTTTGAAAGCATCAATTCACTGGTGCTCAGTCTTCTTTATGGTCCAATTCTCACATCCATACTTGAGTAGTGGAAAAATCATAGTTTTGACTGTATGGACCTTTGTTGATAAAGCAATGTCTCTCCTTTTTAATATGCTGTCTAGGTTTTTAATACGCTGTCTAGGCATTAAGCAGTAGAGTTAGAATTCAGTTTCAAGTATTGGGCAACAGAGTACTTTTGATTACTAACCCTATCCTCTTAATCACTATGTTGGGCTACCAGGCTGAACCAAACATTTTTGTTGTCTTTTTCTAGCTTATTCACAGTGGGCCTGCTAGCACACAGACACTGTGCTAAGATGCTTACAGACATTGTGTTTCCCTGGTATCTCAGATGGTAAAGAATCTGCCTGCAATGCAGGAGACCCAGATTCAATCCCTGGATCGAGAAGGTTCAATGGGAAAGGGAATGGCTACCCATTCTAGTATTTTTTCCTGGAGCATCCCATAGTCAAAGCCTAGCAGGCTATAGTCCATGAGGTCACAAGAGTTGGTTATGACTTAGTGACTAACATTTTCATTTTTATAGATGTTATGCGTAAGATGACTTTAGCTTATTTGGCATGTGTGGCAAAGACCATGATAGACAAATAATGAAAAATATGCCTTTTTCTGCTGTTAGGTTTACAATTCAGTAAAGAAGTTATGCACAAATCCAATTGCTAGAGTTTGAGATGCGGATTTCTCATTAAATACTATACAGAGGTTCACTTACAGGGGGATTTGTGGATCCTCAGGAATGAGAATGGTTAATGCTAACTTATAGAATTTAATGAAGTATCTTTGAAAAAAGAAAAGTTTGTGTCCAACCTTGAAAGACAATATGCACTATCAGGACAACTAGAAGGGGAAATTTGATATGTGTGATGTCCAGGATATTCTATAAACCTAAGTTGATTGATCTAAGGCCTGGAGGAATGAAATCAAATAGAGGGCAATGCTTTTAAGCCACTTTGAACTGAATTCAATCAAAATTCCCATGATATATTTATCTAAGCAGTAATTTTAACCTCATATGTGTACATCTATTTTTGTTTAACTTGACCTTAATGTTGATTTGATTAAATCTAACCCATGATGCCTGCCAGTTAAATAGTTAAAGATTAGTGGATTAAACAGTTTTATGCAATTTGTAAATGCAATCAGTGTGCCACAGATGCCCTTAGAAATGAATTGAATAAAAGTCCTTTAATACTGATATGAACAATGATAAGCTAAAAGCCATGTATATATCATTTAGTCATCCTTGTTGAATTAAATCTTTACTGATACAGATTTACATACAGATTGCCAATAGAAAGTATTTTAAAATACTTAAAAAATAACATGGAAATAAAATACTATAACCATTATTGTTCTATTGTCTTTAATTTTCAAACTAAGTGGTGTATTTGTGTATTTAACTATACCTGTTAATTCATCCATGTCTGTACACAGAATAGAGCTATGGTCAAACATGAAATATGGAGTAATGCATAGATTGTTTTCACATGTTGTCAGTTTTTTTTTTTTTTTGTAACTTTTAGCTTTGATAAAACTTTAAGCATGTAGAAAGTTGTCAGCCCTGTACTCTTCTTTACCAGTTCCTTGTTTTGCTCTCTGTGTGACTGTACATGTAAAATATATGTTAAACAAATAAAGCTAAGTTACATTATCTACTTTTATACACCCAAACACACACACATAGTTTTTAAAAGATATTTGGAGGAAGTTATAGATTGTTTTTCTTTAGTTGCTAAGTCATGCCCAACTCTTTGCGACCCCATAGACTGAAGCCCACCAGGCTCCTCTGTCCATGGGATTTCCCAGGCAAGAATACCAGAATAGGTTGCCATTTTCTTCTCCAAGGGATCTTTCCAACCCAGGGATTGAACCTGCATCTCCTGCATTGGCAGGTGGATTCTTTACCTCTAAGCCATCAGGGAAGCCTAACTTATAGATATCTATGCACTGTTTTAAGTACTTCCTTGTGCAATTCCTAAGAAAAAGGTATTCTCTTATAAGTGTACAGTTCAGTGGTCAAAGTTTGGAAAATTTACATTGACACAGTAATGTTATATGGTCCATTGTCTGTATTTACATTGTTGTGAATTTTCCCAGTAATGGTTTGTATTGAACTTGGGATTGCACATCATACTTAGTTTTCACACATCTTTCATGTCTTTAATCTGGAAAAGCTTTTCAGCTCTTCTTTGCTTTTGTTGACCATGAAGATTTTGAAAAGAAGTGGATATTTATTTTAAGCTGTATCCTAAATTTGGATCTCTTTTAATTATTAGACTCATACATTTGCATTACTTAATGAAATACTACAGACATAGTACTGTATCCTGCTCAGTATATCATATCATAAAGCACATGATGCCAATTAGTCACAATATTGGTGATGTTAATTTTGATTACATGGTGTGTGAGTAAGTTTTCTCTACTATTAAGTTACTACTTTTCCCTTGTAATTAATAAGTCATTTGTGGGGGAGATATTTTTAAACTATTTCCTTTATTATGAAACTATCAGTATTTTTAACATCCATTGATGATTTTCCAAATAAACCATACCCTCTGTATTTATAACCTGACATTCATCCATAAGGAAATGCTTTATCTCCCTCATCTGTTTATTTATTCATCTGTTTACCTGTATGGTTGTGCAGTCATGGAATCTTTTGCTGCTCAATGAGTAATAATCCATTCTTTTTATTTTTTGATGCATCAGTTCAGTTCAGTTCAGTTGCCCAGTCGTGTCCGACTCTTTGCGACCCCATGAACCACAGCACACCAGGACTCCCTGTCCATCACCAACTCCCGGAGTTCACTCAAACTCATGTCCATCGAGTTGGTGATGCCATCCAGCCATCTCATTCTCTGTCGTCCCCATCTCCTCCCACCCCCAATCCCTCCCAGCATCAGAGTCTTTTCCAGTGAGTCAACTCGGCCAAAGTATTGGAGTTTCAGCTTTAGCATCAGTCCTTCCAATGAACACCCAGGATTGATCTCCTTTAGAATGGACTGGTTGCATAAGAAGTTTTAATTTTGGCCAGTGGAGGTCTCCTCAGCTGCCTACTGTATCATTTGGACATGTGGTTATCTTTCTTTATATAATTCATTATTTTGTGGCACATCAAAAGTAACAAGTTTATTATTAACTTTCCCTGACCCAACCCTGGATTCAAACTGGATTCTGATTCATTTGAGAGAAAGTTTCATTTTAAAAACCATCTGAATGCTGTGTGTGCTCCTTGCTAAGGATATGTCATTACTTTTACTCCTTGTCTGTGGGAGAAAAAGGGAATGTGTGTGGGAGGATATGTGTGTGTGTGTTTGGATGTTCTATATATACGTCTTTCCCACTGTTAACATATTTTTCTATTCCATTCTTCCTCTCCACTGTCTTTTCTCTCGCTGTGTTCCCCACTCTATTTGTAGCTGGATGGTTTGATATCATCCTGCAGACCACTGGAAATTGTTCATTTATCTTCATTCTTTCTTTGTTTTTAATGAAAAAAATGTCTTGATTTCTCTTCAGATTCATTGTTCTTTTCCTCTACTGCCTCCACTTTGCAATTTAGCTGTGAAAATGAACTATTCATTTCAAATATTGTGCTTTTCAATTTTATTTTATTATTTTCATTTTCATGCTAATATTCATATGTTCATTCATTATGATTGTCTTTGCTAAAGGTCTCTTAATGTATTTATACTACAGCACACCAGGCTTCCCTGCCCATCACCAGCTCCCAGAGCCTGCTAAAACTCAAGTCCATCAAGTCAGTGATACCATCCAACCATCTCTTCCTCTGTCATCCCCTTCTCCTCCTGCCTTCAGTCTTTCCCGGCATCAGGGTCTTTTCCAGTGAGTCAGTTTTTCGCATCAGGTGGCCAAAGTAGAATTGGAGTTTCAGCTTCAGCATCAGTCCTTCCAATGAATATTCAGGACTGATTTCCTTTAGGATGGACTGTTTGAATGTCCTTTCTGTCCAAGGGACTCTAAAGAGTCTTCTCCAATACCACGGTTCAAAAACATCAATTCTTTGGCGATCAGTTTTCTTTATGGTTCAACACTCACATCTATACATGACTACTGGAAAAACCATAGCTTTGACTAGACATACCTTTGTCGGGAGAGTAATGTCTCTGTTTTTTAATATACTGTTTAGATTGGTCATAGCTTTTCTTCCAAGGAGCAAACATCTCTTAATTTCATGGCTGCAGTCACCATCTGCAGTGATTTTGGGGCCCAAGAAAATAAACTCTGTCACTGTTTCTGTCGTTTCCCCGTCTATTTGCCATGAAGTGATGGGACTAGATGCCATGATTTTTGTTTTTTGCATGTTGAGTTTTAAGCCAGCTTTTTCACTTTCCTCTTTCACTTTCATCAAGAGGTTCTTTAGTTCCTCTTTAATTTTGCGTAAGGGTGGTATTATCTGCATATCTGAGGTTATTGACATTTCTCCTAGCAATCTTGATTCCAGTTTGTGCTTCATCCAACCCAGCATTTTGCATGATATATTTTGCTTATTAAGTAAGCAGGGTGTCAGTATGCAGCCTTAACATACTCCGTTCCCATTTAGGAACCAGTCCATTGTTCCATGTCTGGTCCTAACTGCTGCTTCTTGACCTGCATACACATTTCTTAAGAGGCAGGTCAGGTGGTTTGATACTTCCATCTCTGGAAGAATTTTCCACAGTTTGTTGTTATCCACACAGTCAATGGCTTTGGTGTAGTCAGTAAAGTAAAGGTAGATGTTTTTCTGGAATTCTCTTGCTTTTTCTATGATCCAAGAAATGTTGGCAATTTGATCTCTGGTGCCTCTGCCTTTTCTAAATCCACTTTGAACATCTGTAAGTTCTTGGTTCGTGTACTGTTGAAGCCTAGCTTGGAGAATTTTGAGCATTGCTTTACTAGCGTGTGAGATGAGTGCAACTGTGGTAGTTTGAACATTCTTTGGCATTGCCTTTCTTTGGGATTGGAATGAAAACTGACCTTTTCAGCCCTGAGGCCACTGCTGAGTTTTCCAAATTTGCTGGCATATTGAGTGCACCACTTTCACAGCATCATCTTTCAGGATTTGAAATAGCTCAAATGGAATTCCATCACCTCCACTAGCTTTGTTCATAGTGATGCTTACTCAGGCCCACTTGACTTTGCATTCCAGGATGTCTGGCTCTAAGTGAGTCATCACACTGTCACAGTTATCTGGGTCATTAAGATCTTTTTTGTATAGTTTTTCGATGGATTCTTGCCACCTCTTCTTTATATCTTCTGCTTCTGTTAGGTCCATGTCATTTCTGTCCTTTATTGTGACCATCTCGGAGAAGGCAATGGCAAGCCACTCCAGTACTCTTGCCTGGAAAATCCCATGGATGGAGGAGCCTGGTAGGCTGCAGTCCCTGGGGTCGCTAAGGGTCGGACACAACTGAGCGACTTTGCTTTCACTTTTCACTTTCACGCATTGGAGAAGGAAATGGCAACCCACTCCAGTGTTCTTGCCTGGAGAATCCCAGGGACGGGGGAGCCTGGTGGGCTTCAGTCTGTGGGGTCACACAGAGTCAGATACGACTGAAGTGACTTAGCAGCAGCAGCAGCAGCAGCATTGTGACCATCTTAGCCTGAAATGTTCCCTTGATGTGTCTAATTTTCCTGAAGAGATCTCTAGTCTTTCTCATTCTGCTGTTTTCCTCTATTTCTTTGCAATGATCACTGAGGAAGACTTTCTTATCTCTTCTTGTTATTCTTTGTAACTCTTCATTCAGAGGGACATATCTTTCCTTTTCTCCTTTGCCTTTAGCTTCTCTTTTCTCAGCTATTCGTAAGGCCTCCTCAGACACCATTTTGCCTTTTTGCATTTCATTTTCCTTGGGGATGATTTTGATCACTACCTCCTGTACATTGTCATGAACTTCCGTCCATAGTTCTTCAGACATGCTGTCTATCAGATCTAATCCCTTGAATCTATTTCTCACTTCCACTGTATAATCATAAGGGATTTTATTTAGGTCATACCTGAATGGTCTTGTGGTTTTCCCTACTTTCTTCAATTTAAGTCTGAATTTGACAATAAGGAGTTCATGATCTGAACCACAGTCATCTCCTGGTCTTGTTTTTGCTGACTGCATAGAGCTTCTCCATCTTTGACTGTAAAGAATGTAATCAATTTGATTTTGGTATTGACCTTCTGGTGATGTCCATGTGTAGAGTCATCTCTTGTGTTGTTGGAAGAGGGTGTTTGCTATGAGCAGTGCATTCTCTTTGCAAAACTCTATTAGCCTTTGCTCTGCTTCATTTTGTACTCCAGGCCAAACTTGCTGTTATACCAGGTATCTCTTGACTTCCTACATTTGTATTCCAGTCCCCTGTGATGAAAAGTGCATCTATTTTGGTATTAGTTCTATAAGGTCTTGTAGGTCATCATAGAACCATTCAACTTCAGCTTCTTCGGCATTAGTGTTTGGGGCATAGATTTGGATTACTGTGATATTGAATGTTTTTCCTTGGAAACGAACAGAGATCATTCTCTCATTTTTGAGATTGCACCCAAGTACTGCATTTCAGACTCTTTTGTTGACTATGAGGGCTACTCCATTTTTTCTAATGGATTGTTGCCCACATTAGTAGATATAATGGTCATCTGAGTTAAATTTGCCCAGTCTGGTCTATTTCAGTTCACTGATTCCTAAAATGTTGATGTTTACACTTGCCGTCTCATGCTTGACCACTTCCATTTCACCTTGATTTGTGGACCTAGCATTTCATATTCCTATGCAATATTGTTCTTTACCTCATCAGACTTTATCTCCATCACCATTTAGTTAATTGTTGTTTAGTCACTAAGTTATGTCCAACTCTTTGCAACCCCATGGACTATATAGCCCACCAGGGTCCTCTGTTTTTGGAATTTCCTAGGCAGGAATACTGGAATGGGTTGTCATTTCCTTGACATGGAAGGAAGAGGATCTCCCTGACCCAGAGATTGAACCTGCGTCTCCTGCACTGGCAGGCGGACTCTTTACCATTGAGCTGCCTGGGAAGCCTATTTAATTGGTTAATTAATCAGGTAAATTGTTTGAAATCAAACCCCAAATTGTATGGTGAAAATAAATACACCTATTTAGTTGTTTTCAGCTTTTTCATTTATACATTTATACCTTTGAAATCTTTCCCTTGCTATGCACAGTTGAAGAATTAGTCAGTAATTCTGATACAACTTATTTTTGTAGGTTTGTGATTCCCCCTCCTGGATTACCACACCCCATACCTCAATTTCAAGCTTGACTTTCCCAATAGTAACCTAGAATAAATTTCTTTGTTTTTAAGCTTGAATAGCATTCTTTTTCACAGGAAAATTCCCTTGGATTTTTTTATGTTTTAAACAAAATGCAATGACACAGATTTAGGTAAACAGAAAAGTCACAAAATAAGTCAAAAGGGAAATAACAGCTTCACAGATTCCATGGGTAAAATTCTAGAGCCATGGGCATTTATCTCTTCAAGAAAAAACATATTCAAGAATAGTAATTGGTGTTTAAATATAATATTTTAATTAGTATTTAAAAGACCTTTGTTGCTGTTGTTCAGTCACTAAGTCGTGTCTGATTCTTTGTGACCCCATGGACTGCAGGATGCAGGTCTCCCTGTCTTCCACTATCTCCTGGAATTTGCTCAAGTTCACCTCCAGTGAGTCAGTGATTCTGTCCAACTATCTTATCCTCTGCTGCCCTCTTCTTTTTTGCATCATCAGGGTCTTTTCCAGTGAGTCAGCTCTTTGCATCAGGTGGCCAAAGGATTGGAATTTCAGCTTCAGCATCAGTCCTTCCAATGAATATTCAGGGTTGATTGCCTTTAGAGTTGACTGGTTTGATCTCCTTGCTGTCCAAGGAACTCTCAAGAGTCTTCTCTAGCACCACAATTCGAAAGCGTTAATTCTTCAGTGCTCAGTCTTTTTTATGGTCCAGCTGTCACATCCATACATGATTACTGGAAAAACAGCTTTGGTTGACAACAAAAACTGTTGAGATCAAATCTAATATGGGCTGGTACATCTTTCTATAGATTTCGCCTTGTCTGGCAGAGACAAATAAAGTAAGAATATGATGAGGTTTCCAGGAGATAGTATTAGAAGAAAAAGGATAAATTTTAAAGTATTAGAATATTTGTTTATGCCCGTGTACATATTGAACTTACTTAGGAAATATGCCTAAAGTTTTTGAGACTCATTGATCTTTGGCTATTATCTCTTTTTCTCGTTTACTTTTGCCTTAAATAGACGCACACCTCTACTTCACCTGTAAATGACTAAAATTTTGTTTTCTAAAAGGTATTTCTTTTCACAGCATCCTTAACCTTTTTTCACTTCACTAGTGTTGTAGGCAATGGCAAGCCACTCCAGTACTCTTGCCTGGAAAATCCCATGGATGGAGGCGCCTGGTAGGCTGCAGTCCATGGGGTCGCTAAGGGTCGGACACAACTGAGCGAATTCACTTTCACTTTTCACTTTCACACATTGGAGAAGGAAATGGCAACCCACTCCAGTGTTCTTGCCTGGAGAATCCCAGGGACAGGGGAGCCTGGTGGGCTTCAGTCTGTGGGGTCACACAGAGTTGGACACGACTGAAGTGACTTAGCAGCAGCAGCAGCAGCAGCAGTGTTGTAGGATAAGGATGAAAAGTTCTGCAAATTTCCTTTTAGTTCAGTTATTCTCTAATGAAATCACACACAACTATTTTTTAGGAAATCATACTAAACAGAAAGCCAGTATCATCTAAGTTCTCCCAACTAGTACCTGGCAGTATCTGGGCTGTAATTTAGCTTTCCTAATATTGAGTAATGTGCAATTTTTATTGCAACTGTCTCTCTGGCTTTACTTCATTTCCTCCTTGGGCTATAAATGATACAAATTCTTCCTCAATAAAATGTTTCATGCAAGAACCTCAGGGCAGAACATCAGCAAATCTTCTCTAGTTATACATGTATATGACTTAATTTCCAATACATCATCAAGACTGAAAGGAACAAGGCATTCAGGAGAGTATCCTGCATGCTGTTGGCTCAGTGTGGGTTTTTAACTCAGTATTTATTAATTGTTCGAGTCTGGTGCTGTGCTGGGTACTGGAGAGAGAGTAATAAATAAGATATAAGGTCAGTCTTCACACAACTCATAGATGAGTGGGACTTGTGAAACATTCTATTCTAGAGGCATAACATGATATAATGGAACAATGATGGTGAGAATAACTCTAATGAGTGATTACGGAAGGATTCCCAGTGGCAAGGTTGCTTGGCCTTCACTTTAAAATATAACTAGGATTCATCTCTACAAAGAGTATAGAATGGCTTCATAGACCAATGTGAACACCATGGTGCTCCACCCAGACTCCTTTTTAGAATCGACATATTCATTCTTCCCCCTGCCTAGGCTGTTGACTGTTAATAGCGCACAGCTGAGCCTCTTTCTTTGGCTTACTTTAAGCCACAGAAAGATGCCTTGCTCAAGATTCCACCCTTTCTGAGTCAGACTACATTCAGTGACAAGTCAGTTGAGGTACAAAGTCTGAGACCCTTTGCCTTAATTCAGGAAAGTGTTGACTGAGATTAGCTAAGGTGTCTGTTTCAAACACTGTAGCCTTTGCATTCAACTTCTTCCACTAGCTGGTTCTATTTCTTTTACTCCCTTCCTTTTGTTCCAGAAAACACACCCTCATAAGCCTTCTGCAATACAAATAAAGTTCCCCAGAGAATTTTACTGAAGGCATAGAGAACTGGAATGTTTTGTTCAAAGTATCAAGGAGGTTCAACAGTATGGTTGGGCAGGTCTAATGTATGAGTTGGTGGAACTTGAGGAAAGAACTGAAAATGTGGCTAAAGGAGAGAAGAGAGCCTGATGGCCTTGCTGAGGCATTCAGAACTGATCTTGTGGACACTAGAAAATCATTGCAATTGTGGTATTTTGTTTTGTTGTGATCCATGACAGGAGGAGGGAAGAAAGTCAACCAGATGGCCAGCCATTGGCAGAAACACAGACTGTGATTGATCCAACTTCTGTTTCCTCCTCCACTGCTGGAATTTTCTGTACAGAATTTTGCCTCTTATTGTTAACAAAATCATTGAGTTGGGCAAAAAGTTTGTTTGGGTTTTTCTGTTACATCTTATGAAAAAATCAGAACAGATTTATTGGCCAACCCAGTACTTTGAAAAGATATTACTGCAGTATGTGGGGGGAAAAATGAGGTCATGGTTTCTGACATAAAACTTTCAAAGATTATCTGAGACTCAAACTGCAATGGAAAAGTTCCACCATAAGAAAAAAAAATATTGTGGGGAGTTTTGGGGAAGACAATTAAAATGGCATATGAAAGACTCATATTTGGCTATTTCTCACCCATCAAGTCGTAGGTAAGATACCATTGAAGACTTTTTTATTTCTATCAGATAAAAATAATTTTGTCATTCAATGATAAATGACACTTGAAAATTACTTCAGTGATACTTACCTGAGACTTGATGAGTGGGAAATAGTTGAATATGATATGAAAGTCTTTCCATATGCTGTTTTCATATACTATGTCCCTTTTACCTACCTAGATTTTGTGATACAAGGTACTGCCACAGAAAGATCTCTTAGATGTGGGATTCCAAGATCTGAATTCAGTTATTTGTTTCTCTACTTATACATAACTAATATGTGGAATGATTATCTTATTGCAAGCTTTACATTTTAATCAGTACATTTGTATGAACTGTTTCTTGGTTTGGAGAAGAATCACTTAGCTTTCTGAGCTCCAGTTTTCATAAAAGAAGTGGGGAAATTAATCCCTCATGGTGTACATCTGAGAATCAAAGTTGTTGGGAATACCAACATCTTTTACAAAGTATAAAACATCATATGGTTGGGAATCAGAACAGTAAAGTCCTGGACAAATCAAGTAAGACATTTCACAAAGTGTTGGATGACTGATTTTTAAAGCTTCAAGCTCTTAATATACTATTCAACACCCTGAAAACATAAAGTCGAGACAGAATTAAAAATAAGGAAAGGGCTACAGCCTCGTGGAAGGGGACCTGAATGCCCATTAAAATGCATCTAGCAGAGGACATAAAACCAATGAGAAGGAGCAGTTTACTTTTACTGCTGGGGCAGGAGTCATGCAACTGCTTTTACTAACTATAGCTGTTCCCCAGTCTATTGGAGTACCTAAAATATTTATGATAGCTGTGTCTGAGGGAGACACTGTCCATTGCAAGCAGAAAAGGTAACCTGGGTTGGCATGTGTTTGTTGTCATTTTCTTGTCTGATAAGTAAAACAGTGAAAATAGAGACGGACTGAGTAAAATCGTCCTATAAGACATCAAGAAAAGAAAAATGAGGAAGCCAGGGCACCATGCCAGGCGTAAGAGCTTTGCCAACTTGGCACTTTGCCTACATGGGCTTGGGGATTACACTGCAGTATATTAAAGTATCAGCTTTTTAATTTACCATATTATTTTCCAGATGTTTTTTGGTAGAAAGGGACTTCTCGGCAAACACTTGAGTGCTTGTCAGAGAATTACACTTTTAATATTACACTACTCATTATTTTAATTAATGACAGGAAAAAGTTGCTTGAAGACAATTCTTAGTCACACAGAAAAGGATGTTAATATTTTATGAGGGGAGGAAATTATCTTTAACATTGATAAATTGGAGTGTTCAGAAATTATAATAGAAGGACTATTACTGGAAAAAATGAGCTGGTTGTAGTAACATTCAATATTATACACCAATTCTGAAAAAATGTGATATTACATTAAGAATAACATATATGAAATTGACATTCAACATGCATGAAAGCTCAATCAGTAATATTTCAGTTAGAATTTGGAAACAGACCGATTAATACTGATGGATGCGGGAGACATAAATTCTATCCTCTGTTATTAGCAACTTTGTGTATCTACACTGCAACTGTCATTTATTGAATGCTCCCTATGTGTCAGACATTTTGTTAGCTCTTTATTTACACATAGAACTTAAAGCAGCTGTTTGTTACTGTTGAAGAAATGAGGCTCATAGAATTTAAATGATTTACTCATGTTCATTGAGTCCACATTCTAAGTTTTGAACCATGTTATAAGTACTTTTCTAAGTCTCTGAGGAAAAAAAAAAGTCTCTTAAAGCTTAGTTTCTCTAGATTTTTAAATGAATTGACTACTGTAGTCCTGTCCAGTTTTGAAATTCTCAGACTTCCTGTGTATTTATTGGTTCCTGCTATGTCCCAGACCTTCTCCCAGGCACTGGGCATCATGGACAGTTTTATTCTAATGTCCTTATTAAATTTATCCTTTAGCTACCTGCTCAATGCTCCCTCCTTTGTTTGAATCCTTTGTTTCTAACTATGTAGAAAGTCCCTTTCTACCAAAAATATCTGGAAAAAAGTAGTATTTCTACACACTGGAGTGATCCTACCAGGGTACTTAAGATGAAACATATATACCTTGAGACATAAACAATTCTGTTTTGACTTTGCAAGATGTTAATTTGCCTGCTGATGTCCCTCTACTTTTGCTATCATAGCAATCAGTTATTTGGGTCTTCTTTTGCTCCTTGAAAAAGATGGGAATACCAGACCACCTGACCTGCCTCTTGAGAAACCTGTATGCAGGTCAGGAAGCAACAGTTAGAACTGGACATGGAACAACAGACTGGTTCCAAATAGGAAAAGGAGTACGTCAAGGCTGTATATTGTCACCCTGCTTATTTAACTTATATGCAGAATGCATCATCATGAGGAACGCTGGGCTGGAAGAAGCACCAGCTGGAATCAAGATTGCTGGAAGAAATATCAATAACCTCAGATATGCAGATGTCACCATCCTTATGGCAGAAAGTGAAGAGGAACTCAAAAGCCTCTTGAGGAAAGTGAAAGAGGAGAGTGAAAAGGTTGGCTTGAAGCTCAACATTCAGAAAACAAAGATCATGGCATCTGGTCCCATCACTTCTTGGGAAATAGATGGGAAAACAGTGGAAATAGTGTCAGACTTTATTATTTTGGGCTCCAAAATCACTGCAGATGCTGATTTCAGCCTTGAAATTAAAAGACGCTTAGTCCTTGGAAGGAAAGTTATGACCAACCTAGATAGCATATTAAAAAGCAGAGACATTACTTTGCCAACAAAGGTGCGTCTAGTCAAGGCTATGGTTTTTCCCGTGGTCATGTATGGACGTGAGAGTTGGACTGTGAAGAAAGCTGATCGCTGAAGAATTGCTGCTTTTGAACTGTGGTGCTGGGGAAGACTCTTGAGAGTCCCTTGGAATGCAAGGAGATCCAACCAGTCCATTCTAAAGGAGATCAATCCTGGGTGTTCATTGGAAGGACTGATGCTAAAGTTGAAACTCCAATACTTTGGCCACCTCATGCGAAGAGTTGACTCACTGGAAAAGACTCTGATGCTGGGAGGGACTGGGGGCAGGAGGAGAAGGTGATGACAGAGAATGAGATGGCTGGATGGCATCACCGACTCGACGGACATGAGTTGAGTGACCTCCGGGAGTTGGTGATGGACAGGGAGACCTTGCGTGCTGTGATTCATGGGGTTGCAAAGAGTCGGACACGACCGAGCGACTGAACTGAACTGAACTGAATGAGCCACTTCTTTGGTAGCTCTTCCAACAGGACTGTCTGTCTTGTATGTTAAAGATTTACAACTTTTGTATCACTTTATTAGTGAGGTGGATCTTGAGAAATGTGATGGTTAGTGGTAATGATCCCAATATTAGAAGATGATTTCTTTTTTAATACGTTAATACAAAAGCAAGTAAAACCTCTAAGTCACACTCTCACATTTTTAAACAACTTTATCTTAAAGTTATACTCCATATCATGCATTTTTTTTGTTTTTACTTTATTTCATTTGTTTATTATTGAAGTATGATTTATTTACAACGTCCTGTTAGTTTCAGGTATACAGCAGTGATTCAGCTCTCTCTCTCTTTATATATATATACACACACACACACGTATGTATGCATGTATGTATCACTGTATAATTGATCATACACTGATTATCACTGTATAATCACACTATGTATATGTATACATATATGTATATATATTTTTTCTTTTTTCAGATTCTTTTCCCTTATAGGTTATTACAGAATATTGAGTAGAGTTCTCTGTGCTATATAGTAAGTCCTTGTTGTTTATTTTATACATAATAGTGTATATATGCTAATCCAAACCTCCTAATTTATATCTCCCACCACCCCCCTTCTCCTTTGGCAACCATAAGTTTGTTTTCAGTGGTTAAAAAATTTTTAAAAATTCACTTTTTAATCTTTTTTTTTCTTTTAAGATTCCCATATAAGCAGTATCATATGGTATTTGTCTTTCTCTGTAAGGTTTACTTCACTTAATATGATAATCCTTAGGTCCATCCACATTGCTGTAATTGGAACTATTTCATTCTTTTCTATGGCTCATATTCCATTGTATATATGTACCACATTTTCTTTATCCATACATCTGTCAATGGACATTTAGGTAAGACCTCTAAGTCACTCTCAAACTTATTGGTATAGCACTTTCTTGAAGAGAAACAGGGTGGAGATAGAGCTTATATGCACATTAGTGGATATGCTAATGAAATTTATTACATAGATAAAAATATCAACCATATTTGTTTTGCACTATAAAGTTAAGAATGGTGGCTGTACTTAAATGTTAAGATCAATGTGACTTCTTCCTCAGTCTTTTAATGTTGAACCTACCCCTCAATAGAGCTTCCCTGGTGGCTCAGAATAGAGCTTTCCCTGGTGGTAAAAGCATCTGCTTGCAATGCAGGAGACCCAGGTTCAGTCCCTGGGTTGGGAAAATCCCCTGGAGAAGGAAATGGCAACCCACTTCAATACTCCTGCCTTGAAAATTCCATGGATGGAGGAGCCTTGTATGCTGTAGTCCATGGTGTTGCAAAGAGTCAGACACTCCTGAGTGACTTCACTTTCTCTCTTTACCTGCCAATATGACTGCCAGCACAAGCCTTCCTTAGACTAGTATGATGGGCAAAATACTGATAACACCTCAGGCTCTGAACCAACATTCTGAATCAAGGTTACCAGTGCACATGGAGACTCCCTCTGTGTTTTACTCCCAAAGTTACAGTCTCAACACATTGCAGCCTCCACCAGTCCTGAAGTTCTACTTGTAATCCTGTCTTTCCATTCCCCAACACACTTCATTTTGCCGCCCCACCCCAATGCCACCTTGTATATCATTTTCTTTTCCTAATTACTTGGCCTTTTAAAATGAATTTTTATTTTTTAAAAATAATTATTTCAACCTTTGGAAAGAATAGCAAAGAGTATACCTTATGGTTTAAGGGATTTATAAGCAATAAAGTTTACTTTTAAAGCTAAATTAAAGAACCAAGTGAGCATTTGGTTGCTCCATCTCCTCAGCTGTGCGGAGAAAGCCCAAGATAAATGGCACTTTTATCATTTAATATGAATGCTCACATATGTTCTGAATCAATATCAGAAATCAGATATTAGTTTCCTTTTAAGTAATAACTGATATTTAGCTTCAGGATATTAGAACCAATGTCTAGCTGTCACAAAAAACTTGATTTGCAATTTAAGGGTTACTGTGCCTGAAATCATTAGTTGTCAAGTTCTAGAATAGTTTTTCTGCCATGATTCCAATTTCATCCACATCCAGGAAAGATGATTTCTTTTGATTTCATGAAGAAACTAAACTTCTAAAGACAGACTCAGACACATTTCCAGCATAGTGTTTCATATTTGGTCAGAGATACTGAGTTTGCCAAAAAGTTTGTTCAGGTTTTCCAATAATATCTTATAGGAAAACCCAAATGAACTTTTTGGCCAACCCGATAGATGGAGATAATGGATATAACAGAAGCCAGTCTCACTGCCAACAGTCAGCTAACCTGGAAGAAACGGATAAAACCTTAGAGACTGCGAAGGTTGAATCAGAAAGAAATAGAAAATCTAAACAGACCAATAATAAGGGTGTTGAATCAGTAATCAGAGCTCTCCCAACAAAGAAAATACCAGGACGAGATGGTTTCACTGGTGAATTCTCTTAAACATTTAAAGAAGAGTTAATGCCATTCTTTTTCAGTCACCATGGAAATGAAAATCAAAACCACCATGATACATGATTTTACATCTGTTAGAATGGCTACCATCAAAATGACAAGAGACACCAATTGTTGGCAAAGACATGGAGAAAAGGGAACCTTTGTAGACTGTTGGTGGAAATGTAAGTTTGTACGGCCACTGGGGAAAACAGTATGGAGGTTCCTTAAAAACAGTACAGAGCTACCATAATATCCAGCAATTTGACTTCTGGTTATATATATAAAGGAAATGAAAACAGGATACCAAATATATATATTTACACTTATGTTCCTTGCCGTATTATTTACAATAGCCAAGATATGAATGCTCATCAATGGATGAATCGATAAAGAAGATGTGCTATCAATATACAATGGCATATTGTTTGGCTATGAGAAAGAAGGGCATCTTGAGGGCATTATGCTAAGTAAAATAAGTCAAGCAGAGAGTGACAAATAATGTATGATATCATTTATATGTAAATCTAAAAAAAACAAAAGTCACAGAAACAGAAAGTAGAATGATATTTACCAGTGCCTCAGGCATAGGGGAAATGGTGAGATATTGTCAAAGAGCATAAACTTTCAGTTATATGATGAATAAGTTCTGGAGATCTAATGTAGATCATGAGGACTCTACTTAATAATAATATGCATGCATGCATGCTAAGTCACTTCAGTTGTGTCCAACTCTTTGAGACCCCGTGGACTGTAGCCTACCAGGCTCCTCTGTCCATAGAATTCTCCAGGCAAGAAAACTGGATTGTGTTGCCATGCCTTCCTCCAGGGGATCTTTCCCACCCAGGGATCAAACCCACATCTCCTGCGACTCCTGCATTGCAGGTAGATTCTGGGAAATGCTGTGTGTATGTGTGGTGTCTGACTGTTTGTGACCCCATGGACTAAACAGTCCATGGAATTCTCCAGGCCAGAATGCTGCAGTGGGTAACCATTCCGTTCTCCAGGGGATCTTCCCAACCCAGGGATCGAACCCAGGTCTTCCACATTGCAGGCAGATTCTTTACCAGCTGAGCCATCAGGGTTTATATATTTAAAAGATGGTAAGAGAATAAATCTTAAGTGTTCTCAGCACAAAAATGAAATGCTAATTATTGGACACAATGGAGGTGTAAGCTAATGCTATGTTGATGGTCATTTACAATATAGATTCAGGGTCTTCCATAAATTTGTAATTAAGTTGTTGGATCTACTGAAGATAAGAGAAAATATTCCCAAGTTCACTTACAAGGTTATTGGCATTGTTGTTGCCAAGCTTGCTTTCTTGATGACTGTTGGCTGGAGACTTCAGTTCCTCACCATGTGAGCCTCTCTGTATAGCTGCACAATGTTGCAAATTAAGTGTGAAGAACATGTTCATGACAAATGCTTTGGTCTTGAAAGTAGCACAACTTCACTTCTGCTGTATGCTATTGACCACACAAACTAATCCTACTACTCATCCTGCAGGAGGAAATTATACAAACGTGTCAATATCAAGAGGCAGTGATCACTGGGGACCACCATAGAGACTAGATTTCAAAACCAGATCCTGTGTCAGACTGCATAAGCATAGCTCAGGTAATGAAAAAGATAAATAAAATATGCATAAAATCAGAAGATTAAAAACGTACAGGTTTAAGAGGGCTAAATCATTGGCACATACCTAGCAAATCAATCCAATTTTTATGTAATGTGTCTACTATAAATACTGAGAACAATGGAATAGAAGGTATGTTTAATATTTGATAAAATACTGAATAGAATGGGATATTTAATATTCAATATCCTGAACATTTCTATACAGAACACCCTGTTCTCTAGTAGGGGATGAACCTATATCACCAGAATTAAGTGATAACTTTGTATCTTCTCTTACTGTTTACTTAATTCTAGTTAATTCTCCATTCTGTAAATAGTAATTAAGTTGCTGAAAGTATCTGATAAGATATATAATTGTCTTTTTACACATGAGGATACTGATAGGTTTAATTTGTTCTAGAATATCTCTTATGTCAGAAATTTTGTAATGTACTTGTCCCATAAACCCAGGGTTAGGAAAAAACCTGATATAGTCAAATCAGTCAATATTGTTTAAAAATAAGTAGATAGATTGGAAACGTGTAGATAGAGAAGAGGGTGGCTAATAGATTCTTAGGAGCTTTCCCTGTGTGTTGTGTGCTTAACTGCTCAGTCGTGTCCAACTCTTTGTGACCACATGAATTGTGGCCTGCCAGGCTCCTTGTCCAAGGGGATTCTCCAGACAAGAATACTGAAGTGAGTTGCCATGCCCTCCTCCAGGGGATCTTCCCAACCCAGGAATTGAACCCAGGCCTCCCACATTGCAGGTGAATTCTTTACAATGTGAGCCAGCAGAGGAGCTGAAGAATACTAGAGTAGGTAGCCTATCCCTTCTCTGGGGGATCTTCCTGACTCAGGAATCAAACCAGGGTCTCCTGCACTGCAGGCAGATTCTTTACCAGCTGAGCTACAAGGGAAGCCCAACTAATTCAGAGAGCTGTTTTTCTTCTGATTCCCCAAAACATTTTTGTATATGCAAATTCTATGTTTTCCTTTCACATACCACATTTCTCTATTCATGAATGTATACTTTCCCAGGAACTACAACTAAAATATAGATTTAGGAAGTGATTTAAAATATATTAACATTGAAGTTTAATAAAAATAATAAATTTGCTGAGGTATCTTTGTTTCAAAAGAGTCTTAAAGAGCTTCTTTGAAACTAGATGGTGGTGGTTTAGTTGCTAAGTCGTGTCCAACTCTTGCGACGCCATGAATTGTAGCCTGCCAGGCTCCTCTGTCCATAGGATTTTCCAGGTGAGAAAATTGTAGTGTGTTGCCATTTCCTTCTCTAGGGGATCTTCCTGACCCAGGGATTGAACCCGGGTCTCCCGGATTGCAGGCAGATTCTTTACCAACTGAGCTACCAGAGAAGCCTGACTAAACTACCACCAAAATATGTTAATAATGTAGATTAATAAAAATAATAAATTTACTGAGGTGTCTGTTTCAAAACAGTCATAAAGAACTTTTTGATACTTGCTTCATCCGAATTTCTGTTTGTGCACACATAGAATATTGACTCTTGTTGTGGCACACCTGAGATGAGTTCACCAAGAAGATAAAAGGTAAGTGTTTGTTTGCATGCTCACAGGTTTAATGTTTTAATATAACCCCCTTACCGATTCTTTGCATCAAAATTTTAATTTGGAGTTTATAAGTTATAGGAGTCTAATTTTCCACTTCTCATGAATCCTAAAATTTTTTGATACTGTTTACGTACTGAATACATTTAAGAACTTTTCAGATTCCAAACTTAAATTTACCTATTTGAAGAAGGTAAGAAAAGGAAATCAGTATCTTAAGAAAGGTAGCATAAAATATGCTCAGTATTTTCCTTCAAGAGAGCAGAGCCTGTCTATGAGTGTCTAAAGAATTACTTGCTATTCAGTTTGATGTGATGTCGCATAGCAAGTAGTATGGACAAATCTCAACTCAAGGACCTTTATTATATCAGAATTATTAAGACTGTTCATACTTTGGAAGTTATTTTTCTGAGATCATTATACTCACTGCTTTAACATCTGTATCTTTTACCATTTCTTAAAGACAAAGTGAAAACTCTTTTCAAAATAGTTCTGATGACTTGAAACCAGCACACATAGAGACTAAAGCTCCTAATGTCTCATTCTTGGGGACATTATAATTATCTGGCACATGAAGATGTACATTTTTGTGTCACTGAGGAAGTCTCAATGGGGATAATTAATAGAAAAATTATTCCACTTTAGTAGGAACTTTTTTTTCTTTCTTTCCATGGAGGACATTTTTTTCTGATTAACAACTCTCTGAACAAAAATGTTTTCTAATATCATTGTAGTTTTTTTTCTCTTATTTTTTTAACCCTAGACAACTAAGAGACAGTGATTATGTTGACTGGATTTCAGGGTCTGTTATAATTATATGCTTCACTGCTGTGAATAACAATACTAACCTTTTCTCTTACAGCGTTGAGGATTTATTTTCGGTCCTGAAAATACTGCTCGTGTTAACATACATAATATTTTATAATTTGTTAACTGTCACAGTCTTAATTTTTCTTCAGGTGTTGCTATTGTATTGCCCAACAAGTATGGAGACTCTCTGTCACTTGATTAAAATAATGGAACACATACAGTGAAAAGAATGTTCCAGTACAATTCCCTCATTAGCGTAGCTTCTTTTTATGAGTATCGTTCTTCTAGTAGCATCACACAGAGTATTAGTCTGTGTGTTCTCAGAGGTGATTTACAAAACTCATTAAAGATATGGAAATTATTTTAGAAACTATCTAGATTGAATTTAGGAGTGGTGATAAATCCTATGTATGATTTCAGACAGTACACACATCATGTGAAGTAAAGCTTTTCAGTAAACATAGAAAAATGAGCCTGATTGTACAAGACAGACAACATCTTAATTGTTTTTTCATGATGTTTTGTAAATTTGGATTCAGAAAAAATGATCGCCTTACTTGGAAAAGAGAATGTGGAAGAGCATGTGACATTTTTAGTTAGCGAACCTATTATGTGTATATAACTATGCACATAAGAGTGCTGTGCTTAGTCGCTCAGTCGTGTCTGACTCTTTGCAACCTCATGGACTGTATCCCACTAGGCTTCTCTGTCCATGGGATTCTCCAGGCAAAATTACTGGAGTGGGTTGCCATTTAGTTCTCCAGGGGATTTTCCCAACCCAGGGATCAAACCCAAGTCTTCCACTTTGCAGGCAGATTCTTTACCATCTGAGCCAGAGGAAAGTAAATTGTACATTGCAAAGCATGTAGTAATGACTGTTCTGAGAGGATTCAAATTACTCCACACTCCCAGCCTTACCAAGATATTGCTAAAGGAAATTTTTAAAAAATTCTCTCTAAAAAGAGAACATATAAGTGTGATCTTTGTTGAATTATATTGTGAACATGTATCTTAGCAGTGCAGACTGCTTTAGGTGTGCTAGTGAGTCCATTAGAGAAGCACTGAAAAAATATATAGGGCTGTGCCTCAATAATTGAAGCCTCATGCACTCTAGTGAATACATTATTGTTTTGAATATGCAATATTCATAATTTTTTAATCATCTCCTTCAAAATGCTTATTGATAAATATTTGGTTATTTGTGTGAGTGCTTTGTCCTTGATGTCAAAGAAATCATAAGTTGAAAAAAATATTTTAGTTTTGTAAGATGAATAAGTTCTAGAGATCCATTGTACAATAATGTTCCAATACTTAACATTACTGTACTATACACTTAAACATGTGAATATAAATCTCATTGTGTTCTTAACACAATTTAAAAATTGGAAATATTTATCTATCTGTATATTCTAATGGAGTCTTCATTTTTACAGCAGATGAGTAGACCATTAGTAATTGCCTTGATCTAATTTACATGCAGACTTGGGCTTATGTTTTCATTCAAATATTTAAACTTAAATCACTTCTTCTTATACTTCTTGAATATGTTAAAATATAGGCATCCTAGAAAACACTAACATAGACTATTCTCCTGTAAGTGTTCCTCCAGATCAGATGAGTGTCTTAATAATGCAATCCACAATCCTACTGCCCAGTTTGCTGTGGTATTAAAAAAATATGCTGACATAATAGTGGAATACTTTAAAAAGTTATTTTGTTATAAATTTGTTACAACAGATTAAGCTCTAAGTTGTTATCTTGTTTCTGATGGTTCAGGCTTTTCCAAAGAAATCCTCATAGATTTTCCTTCACCTCTCAAATTATCATCTTTAGTCAATATTGATTAAGACTCTTTTTTAGCTCTGTTTCCTTGTACACGCTGTGCAAAAGCAAATTCAATCAGTATAGTTTCTTCTCTTAAAGAGCCTTATATCTAGGAACACACCAGTGGTCACCTCATAAGGGATGGAGGGCAGAACATGAGTGTCCTATTTTTTATCCCAGAAAAAGGATGTTTGTGATGCTCAGGAGGGATGCTCACAATAGACTGAATAGGGGATTCATGACTTTTTGGTTTTGGGTCTTTATAGAACTCTTGAGTGCTAAAGGAAATGTCTCTGTGAAAGAGGCAAAGAATACAGTATTGTTGTTTGCTTTGAATAAAATTTCACCTCTGTGACACCTCTCTTGATACTTCTGTGTCAAGCTCAGAAATTTGTGATACCACTTTGGAAATAGCTGACCACACAGAAAGCATTAGCTGAAGGTGTGATATAGTTTTGAATCTTCACGGACTACTTTATGATTATAATGTACTCATAGAACTATTTTTGTATGTCAGCTTCAATGAAAACATTTGTGTAGTGCAGAGTAAAATTTTGCTATGGATAAAACAGATAAAATGCTTTCACAGTATTTTGTTAGAAACTGAACATCAGAGAAGTCTTACTACAAATATTTTAAAGATAATAATGGTGATTATAATGATGTCAATAATGATAATATGATTTCCTATGGTTTAAAATGAAGGGATGGAGCCAAAGCAAAACCAATACCCAGTTGTAGATGTGACTGGTGATAGAAGCAAGGTCCGAGCTATAAAGAGCAATATTGCATAGGAACCTGGAATATTAGGTACATAAATAAAGGCAAATTGGAAGTGGTCAAACAGGAGATGGCAAGAATGAACATAGACATTCTAGGAATCAGTGAACTAAAATGGACTGGAATGGGTGAATTTAACTCAGATGACCATTATATCTACTACTGTGGGCAGGAGTCCATTAGAAGAAATGGAGCAGCCATCATGGTCAACAAAAGAGTCCGAAATGCAGTACTTGGATGCAATCTTAAAAATGACAGAATGATTTCTGTTCGTTTCGAAGGCAAACCATTCAATATTACAGTAATCTAAGCCTATGCCCCAACCAGTAAAGCTGAAGAAGCCGAAGTTGAATGGTTCTATGAAGACCTACAAGACCTTTTAGAACTAACACCCAAAAAGATGTCCTTTTCATTATAGGGGACTGGAATGCAAAAGAAGGAAGTCAAGAAACACCTGGAGTGACAAATTTGGCCTTGGAATACAGAATGAAGCAGGGCAAAGGCTAATAGAGTTTTGCCAAGAGAACTCACTGATCATAGCAAACACCCTCTTCCAACAACAAAGAGAAGACTCTACACATGGACATCACCAGATGGTCAAAAACGAAATCAGATTGATTATATTCTTTTCAGGCAAAGATGGTAAACTCTATACAGTTAGTGAAAACAAGACCAGGAGCTGACTGTGGCTCAGATCATGAACTCCTTATTGCCAAATTCAGACTGAAACTGAAGAAAGTAGGGAAAACCACTAGACCATTCAGATATGACCTAAATCAAATACCTTATGACTATACAGTGGAAGTGAGAAATAGATTTAAGGGACTAGATCTGATAGATAGAGTGCCTGATGAACTCTGGACAGAGGTTCGTGACATTGTACAGGAGACAGGGACCAAGACCATCCCCATGGAAAAGAAATGCAAAAAAGCAAAATGGCTGTCTGAGGAGGCCTTACAAATAGCTGTGAAAAGAAGAGAAGCAAAAAGCAAAGGAGAAAAGGAAAGATATAAGCATCTGAATGCAGAGTTCCAAAGAATAGCAAGGAGATATAAGAAAGCCTTCTTCAGCAATCAATGCAAAAAAAAGAGGAAAGCAACAGAATAGGAAAGATAAGAGATCTCTTCAAGAAAATTAGAGATACCAAGGGAATATTTCATGCAAAGAAGGGCTCAATAAAGGACAGAAATGGTATGGACCTAACAGAAGCAGAAGATATTAAGAAGAGGTGGCACGAATGCACAGAAGAACTGTACAAAAAAGATCTTCATAACCAAGATAATCACGATGGTGTGATCACTGACTTAGAGCCAGACATCTTGGAATGTGAAGTCAAGTGGGCCTTGGAAAGCATCACTACGAACAAAGCTAATGGAGGTGATGGAATTCCAGTTGAGCTATTTCAAATCCTGAAAGATGACACTGTGAAAGTGCTGCACTCAATATGCCAGCAAATTTGAAAAACTCAGCGGTGGCCACAGGACTGGAAAAGGTCAGTCTTCATTCCAATCCCAAAGAAAGGCAATGCCAAAGAATGCGCAAACTACTGCACGATTGCACTCATCTCACATACTAGTAAAGTCATGCTCAAAATTCTCCAAGCCAGGCTTCAGCAGTACATGAACCATGAACTTCCAGATGTTCAAGCAGGTTTTAGAAAAGGGAGAGGCACCAGAAACCAAATTGCCAACATCCGCTGGATCATGGAGAAAGCAAGAGAGTTCCAGAAAAACATCTGTTTCTGCTTCATTGACTATGCCAAAGCCTTTGACTGTGTGGATCACAATAAACTGTGGAACATTCTGAAAGAGATGGGAATACCAGACCACCTGACCTGCCTCTTGAGAAACCTGTATGCAGGTCAGGAAGCAACAGTTAGAACTGGACATGGTGTGTATGCCCAGGAGTGCGATTGCTGGATCATATGGCAGTTCTATTTCCAGTTTTCTGAGGAATCTCCACACTGTTCTCCATAGTGGCTGTACTAGTTTGCATTCCCACCAACAGTGTAAGAGGGTTCCCTTCAGAATTGAAAGAGACACATGTACTCCAATGTTCATTGCAGCACTGTTTATAATAGCCAGGACATGGAAGCAACCTAGATGTCCATCTGCAGATGAATGGATAAGAAAGCTTTGGTACATATACACAATGGAGTATTTCTCAGCCATCAAAAAGAATGCATTTGAATCAGTTTTAATGAGGTGGATGAAATTGGAGCCAATTATACAGAGTGAAGTAAGCCAGAAAGAAGAACATCAATACTGTATATTAACGCATATATATGGAATTTAGAAAAATGGTAACCTGAACCCTGTATAAGAGACTGCAAAAGAGACATAGGCATTTAGAACAGTCTTTGGGACTCTGTGGGAGAGGGTGAAGGTGGAATGATTGGGGAGAATGGAATTGTAGCATGTATATTATCATAAGTGACCAGTCCAGATTCGACGCATTAATTTTCCTCTGTTCATTTCTTTGCATTTGTGCTTTTTTAATAAAAATACTTTTAACTGTAAAAAAAAAAAATAATAAAAAAAAAAAAAGCCCCCGACCTTAAAGTTAAAAAAAAAAAAGAACTGGACATGGAACAACAGACTGGTTCCAAATAGGAAAAGGAGTACGTCAAGGTTGTATCTTGTCACCCTGCTTATTTAACTTCTATGCAGAGTACATCATCATGAGGAACGTTGGGCGGGATGAAGCACAAGCTGGAATCAAGATTGCTGGGAGAAATATCAATAACCTCAGATATGCAGATGACACCACCCTTATGGCAAAAAGTGAAGAGGAACTCAAAAGCCTCTTGATGAAAGTGAAAGAGGAGAGTGAAAAGGTTGGCTTGAAGCTCAACATTCAGAAAACAAAGATCATGGCATCTGGTCCCATCACTTCATGGGAAATAGATGGGGAAACAGCAGAAACAGTGTCAGACTTTATTTTTGGGGGCTCCAAAATCACTGAGGATGCTGACTGCAGCCATGAAATTAAAAGATGCTTACTCCTTGGAAGGAAAGTTATGAACAACCTAGATAGTATATTAAAAAGCAGAGACTTTACTTTGCCAACAAAGGTCTGTCTAGTTAGGGCTATGGTTTTTCCTGTGGTCATGTATGGATGTGAGAGTTGGACTGTGAAGAAAGCTGATCGCCAAAGAATTGATGCTTTTGTACTGTGGTGGTGGAGAAGACTCTTGAGAGTTCCTTGGACTGCAAGGAGATCCAACCAGTCCATTCTAGAGGAGATCAATCCTGGGTGTTCATTGGAAGGACTGATGCTAAAGCTGAAACTCCAATACTGTGGCCACCTCATGCGATGAGTTGACTCACTGAAGAAGAGTCTGATGCTGGGAGGGATTGCAGGCAGGAGGAGACAGGGATGACAGAGAATGAGATGGCTGGATGGCATCACTGACTCGATGGACATGAGTTTGAGTGAATTCCAGGAGTTGGTGATGGACAGGGAGGGCTGGCGTGCTGTGATTCATGGGGTCGCAAAGAGTCGGACACGACTGAGCGACTGAACTGAACTGAACTGAAGCACACACTTCTGAAACACTTTGTAACTATCATGTAAATATAATCATCACAATAATTTTAAAGTTAATATAGCTTTATACCTTCAGGCTAGGTTTACTTAAAAAAAAAGCAAAAAAACACTGGTGGGTTTCTCTAGATATATTTTCTTTTCTATATAGCCTCAATGTTTGGTTTTGGGTAACCAAAAAAAGTTTTGTGGTTGTTACAGATATGATGATAACCTGAATTTGTCTTTCTCGTCTGCAGAAAAGTTCTGTCTCCCTGTTGAAAATTTTTTTGTTGTTTCCTGATGATCTGATCTCAGAGGACAGAATGAAGTAAAAAAAAAAAAACATTTATCATACATTTCCTAGAATTACTGCTATGGTATTGAACTCTTTATAGACCAGCTTAAAGTTTAAAGTGACTTAAATACAGAAAGCAGTAATTAAGTTTTAAACATTTAATTAAACAATTATTTCATTCTACATTCTTAATGATAAATTGGCTTTCTGTATCTTCACTTGCAGATTATTGGCAACTTGTGTTAACATTATTTCTCATGTTTTCTTGTCTGTTTAGTACTAAATAAACATTTAAAAGAAGAGTATACAACCATTTTTTCATCTATTAATGTAATAGTATATTTTTTATTTGAAAACAACTTTCCGCTAAAGGATAAATTGACAGAAAGTAATGCAGCCTTCACAAGTGAGAATAAAAGCCACTAAATTATAAAATGTCAGGCTATTATAGTCAGTAGAGTATGAGCATATTTACTGGTTAAAAGTAAATGCCAGACTTATGCCACAGTGATATATGTATGTTGTTCACAGAACTCATTCAAAAATACGTGCTAGCCTCCAAAAAGTAATGAATATTATGCTAAACTGTGAGCAAAAAAATACTACTATGTATTGAGTGATGGATATTAGATATTGTAATAGTTCTTTACATATACTATTTAATACTTTTATAAACCAAATAGCTTTAAGCATATTTTTTGCTTGATTTTTGTAAATTCCTTGGTATTAATCATATTTTTTTAAACTGTTCCTTTATGAGGTTGCTATAAAGATCTGATTATACTATGCTCATTTGCCTTATTTTAGGTAAATCAAAAGTACCTAGATATTTAGTTGAACATATATGGCATTTACTTTGTCTTATATGATGTGTGAACATTTCAGATTTTACACCAAGGAAGATTTACTTGACAAAGAGTATATATTATTGTCATTTCTATTCTCAGATTCAGCTTACTTAAGGTTCTAAAACATCTAATAGTGACAGTGCAGTTAAAAATTGTTTATATGAATTTGAAAGGGTGCCATCAACACATAACTTTATGATGAAATGTTCAAATTCGTAAATATTGTTTTCCACCTAACATGTATCCAATAATTTTTAAAAGTCCATCAATGAAATTCAAGACCATGTTTATATAAATGAAATAATTTCATTGGACTGGTTTCACAAAAATTTTAGTTGAAATTTTAAGTGGGTAATAATTTGAAAAATTCATGCAAATATATTTGACTATTTGGGTACTCTAAACACAGAGTTCAGACGCGAGACACCGGCCACGGCGGCACAGAGGCGAGAGACACCGGTGCAACCGACCACGCAAAGAGGAGCTACCCCAGGTCCAATAGGCGGTGGCTGCATGAGCGCAGGAGGGCCCAGAGGAACTACTCCACGTTCAAGGTCAGGAGGGGCGGCCTTGAGGAGATACCCCTCATCCAAGGGAAGGTGCAGTGGCTGCACTTTCTTGGAGCAGCAGTGAAGAGATATCCCACTCCCAAGGTAAGAGAAACCCAACTAAGATGGTAGGTATTGCGAGGGGGCATCAGAGGAAATCATAATCACAGAAAACTAGTCTATCTGATCACATGGACCACAACCAAGTGTGGTCCACTGGAGAAGGGAATGGCAAACCACTTCAGTATACTTGCCTTGAGAACCCCATGAACAGTATCAAAGGGCAAAATGATAGGATGCTGAATGAGGAATTCCCCAGGTCGGTAGGTGCCCAGTATGCTACTGGAGCTCAGTGGAGAAATAACTCTAGAAGGAATGAAGGGATGGAGCAAAAGCAAAACCAATACCCAGGTGTGGATGTGACTGGTGATAGAAGCAAAGTCCGGTGCTATATAAAGAGCGATATTGCATAGGAACCTGGAATGTTAGGTCCAACAGTTCAGTCCATTTCAGTTGCTCAGTCGTGTCCGACTCTCTGCGACCCCATGAATCACAGCACGCCAGGCCTCCCTGTCCACCACCAACTCCTGGAGCTTGCCCAAACGTAGGTCCATGAATCAAGGCAAATTGGAAGTGGTCAAACAGGAGATGGCAAGAGTGAACGTAGACATTCTAGGAATCAGTGAATTAAAATGGACTGGAATGGGTGAATTTAACTCAGATGACCATTATATCTACTATTGTGGGCAGGAATCCATTAGAAGAAATGGAGCAGCCATCATGGCCAACAAAAGAGTCCGAAATGCAGTACTTGGATGCCATCTTAAAAATGACAGAATGACTTCTGTTCATCTCTAAGGCAAACCATTCAATGTTACAGTAATCCAGGCCTATGCCCCAACTAGTAATGCTGAAGAAGCCGAAGTTGAATGGTTCTATGAAGACCTACAAGACCTTTCAGAACTAACACCCCAAAAAGATGTCCTTTTCATTATAGGGGACTGGAATGCAAAAGAAGGAAGTCAAGAAACACCTGGAGTGACAGGCAAATTTGGCCTTGGAGCACGGAATGAAGCAGGGCAAAGGCTAATAGAGTTTTGTCAAGAGAACGCACTGGTCATAGCAAACACCCTCTTCCAACAACACAAGAGAAGACTCTACACATGGACATCACCAGATGGTCAACACCAAAATCAGATTGATTATATTTTTTGCAGCCAAAGATGGAGAAGCTGTATACAGTTAGCAAAAACAAGACCAGGAGCTGACTGTGGCTCAGATCATGAACTCCTTATTGCCAAATTCACTGAAACTGAAGAAAGTAGGGAAAACCACTAGACCATTCAGATATGACCTAAATCAAATACCTTATGAATATACAGTGGAAGTGAGAAATAGATTTAAGGGACTAGATCTGATGAACTGTGGATGGAGGTTTGTGACATTGTAAAGGAGACAGGGACCAAGACCATCCCATGGAAAAGAAATGCAAAAAAGCAAAATGGCTGTCTGAGGAGGCCTTACAAATAGCTGTGAAAAGAAGAGAAGGGAAAAGCAAAGGGGAAAAGGAAAGATATAAGCATCTGAATGCAGAGTTCCAAAGAATAGCAAGGAGAGACAGGAAATCCTTCCTCAGTGATCAATGCAAAGAAATATAGGAAAACAACAGAATAGGAAAAAAAAGAGATCTCTTCAAGAAAATTAGAGATTCCAAGGGAACATTTCATGGAAAGATGGGCCCGATAAAGGATAGAAATGGTATGGACCTAACAGAAGATATTAAGAGGTGGGAAGAATACACAGTAGAACTGTATGAAAAAGATCTTCACAGTCAAGATAGTCATGATAACGTGATTACTCACCTAGAGCCAGACATCTTGGAATGTGAAGTCGAGTGGGACTTAGAAATCATCACTACGAACAAAGCTAGTGGAGGTGATGGAATTCCAGTTGAGCTATTTCAAATCTTGAAGGATGATGCTGTGAAAGTGTTGCACTCAATATGCCAGCAAATTTGGAAAACTCAGCAGTGGCCACAGGACTGGAAAAGGTCAGTCTTCATTCCAATCCCAAAGAAAGGCAATGCCAAAGAATGCTCAGACTACCGCACAATTGCACTCATCTCACACGCTCGTAAAGTCATGCTCAAAATTTTCCAAGCCAGGCTTCAGCAATATGTGAACCGTGAACTCCCAGATGTTCAAGCAGGTTTTAGAAAAGTCAGAGGCACCAGAGATCAAATTGCCAACATCCGCTGGATCATGGAGAAAGCAAGAGAGTTCCAGAAAAACATGTATTTCTGCTTCACTGACTATGCCAAAGCCTTTGACTGTGTGGATCACAATAAACTGTGGAACATTCTGAAAGAGATGGGAATACCAGACCACCTGACCTGCCTCTTGAGAAACCTGTATGCAGGTTAGGAAGCAACAGTCAGAACTGTACATGGAACAACAGACTGGTTCCAAATAGGAAAAGGAGTACGTCAGGGTTGCATATTGTCACCCTGCTTATTTAACTTATATGCAGAGTACATCATGAGGAATGCTGGGTTGGAAGAAGCACAAGCTGAAATCAAGATTGCCGGGAGAAATATCAATAACCTCAGATATGCAGATGACACCACCCTTATGGCAGAAAGTGAAGAGGAACTCAAAAGCCTCTTGATGAAAGTGAAAGGGGGGAATGAAAAGGTTGACTTGAAGCTCAACATTCAGAAAACAAAGATCATGGCATCTGGTCCCATCACTTCATGGGAAATAGATGGAAAAACAGTGGAGACAGTGTCAGACTTTATATTTTTGGGCTCCAAATTCACTGCAGATGCTGATTGCAGCCATGAAATTAAAAGACGCTTACTCCTTGGAAGGAAAGTTATCACCAATCTAGATAGTATATTAAAAAGCAGAGACATTACTTTGCCAACCAAGGTCCACCTAGTCAAGGCTGTGGTTTTTCCCGTGGTCATGTATGGATGTGAGAGTTGGACTATGAAGAAGGCTGATTGCTGAAGAATTGATGCTTTTGAACTGTGGTGTTGGAGAAGACTCTTGAGAGTCCCTTGTACTGCAAGGAGATCCAACCAGTCCATTCTAGAGGAGATCAATCCTGGGTGTTCATTGGAGGGACTGATGCTAAAGCTGAAACTGCAATACTCTGGCCACCTCATGCAACGAGTTGACTCACTGGAAAAGACTGTGATGCTGGGAAAGGTTGGGGGCGGGAGGAGAAGGGGACGACAGAGAATGAGATGGCTGGATGGCATCACCGATTCTATGGACATGAGTTTGGGTAAACTCTGGGAGTTGGTGATGGACAGGGAGGCCTGGCGTGCTGTGATTCATGGGGTCGTAGAGTGTCGGACACGACTGAACGACTGAACTGAACTGAACTGACCTGAATTTACCATAGATTGATAAAAAAATTGGCTATATTTTTTTCTCCCTTTCTCATATCCATGACTTACGGAAAGTGACTTTGAATCTCCTCCCATGTAGAGGTGGCTTATATTTCCCATCCTTTGATTCTGTGCTGAGTTTGTGACCTGTTCTGGCCAATACAGTGGGACAAATGCAGCATTTTGGTGTGTGCTTCCATTTATTCGTTGGGAACAAACCCATTGCCATGTAAATAAGCAGAAGCTAGTGTATTGGGTGATGAGAGATAAGCTGCCTGGGTCACCCCATTGACCTAGCTGACTGCTATCTAAACAACAGGCCTCTGAGTGAAGCCATTCTAGACCAGTCAATTCCCAGCTGACCTGCCACTGAGTGTTGACACATGACTGCTGCTGCTGCTAAGTCCCATTAGTTGTGTCCAACTCTGAGTGACCCCATAGACGGCAGCCCACCAGACTCCTCTGTCCCTGGGATTCTCCAGGCAAGAATATTGGAGTGGATTGCCATTTCCTTCTCCAATGCATGCATGCGTGCTAAGTCGCTTCAGTCGTGTCCAACTCTGTGTGACCTTGTGGACAGCAGCCCACCAGGCTCCTCTGTCCACAGGATTCTCCAGGCAAGAATACTGGAGTGGGTTGCCATTTTCTTCTCCTGACACAGGACTAAACCTGGCCCAAATCAACCCTGATGACTCATGGACTCCTGAACAATAATATATACTTCTTATATAAAGCTACATATTTTGGATAGCATTTTCTTAAAACAAGAATGAACAAATACAGCATTTACATGAGAAAAGACTTTAACTCATTTGGAAGATATCAGACTCATTTAGAAGATAACTGACTTACAAAGAAGTAGTATGGTAACTGAAAAACTGGAATCCTCCATACAAAGCCTGTTCCATTTCCAGTGGTTGCTTGTAACTGTCTTATAAAACTCTTCAAGAGATAAGCATCATTCTTATTACTTCACAGACAAAAGAAATCACTGAAGATGGAAGCTCAGGCTGAGTTCATCTGAGACCTGTGAAACTAGCTAAGACAGGCAGTTCAGTTCAGTTCAGTTCAGTCGCTTAGTCATGTCCGACTCTTTGTGACCCCATGAACCACAGCATGCCAGGCTTCCCTGTCCAACACCAATTCCAGAGTTCACTCAAACTCATGTCCATCGAGTCGGTGATGCCATCCAGCCATCTCATTCTCTGTCATCCCCGTCTCCTCCTACCCCCAATCCCTTCTAGCATCAGGCTCTTTTCCAGTAAGTCAACTCGTTGCATGAGGTGGCCAAAGTATTGGAGTTTCAGCTTTAGCATCAGTCCTTCCAATGAACACCCAGGATTGATCTCCTCTAGAATGGACTGGTTGGATTTCTTGGCAGTCCAAGGGACTCTCAAGAGTCTTCTCCAGCACCACAGTTCAAAAGCATCAATTCTTCAGTGATCAGCTTCCTTCACAGTCCAACTCTCACATCCATACATGACCACGGGAAAAACCATAGCCTTGACTAGACAGACCTTGGTTGGCAAAGTAATGTCTCTACTTTTTAATATGCTATCTAGGTTGGTCATAACTTCCCTTCCAAGGAGTAAGCGTCTTTTAATTTCATGGCTGCAATCAGCATCTGCAGTGATTTTGGAGCCCAAAAATATAAAGTCTGACACAGTTTCCACTGTTTCCCTATCTATTTCCCATGAAGTGATGGGACCAGATGCCATGATCTTTGTTTTCTGAATGTTGAGTTTCAAGCCAACCTTTTCACTCTCCTCTTTCACTTTCATCAAGAGGCCTTTGAGTTCCTCCTCACTTTCTGCCATAAGGGCGGTGTCATCTGTATATCTGAGGTTATTGATATTTCTCCCGGCAATCTTGATATCATCCCCATGGAAAAGAAATGCAAAAAAGCAAAATGGCTGTCTTAGGATGCCTTACAAATAGCTGTGAAAAGAAGAGAAGCAAAAAGCAAAGGAGGAAAGGAAAGATATAAGCATCTGATTGCAGAGTTTCAAAGAATAGCAAGGAGAGATAAGAAAGCCTTCCTCAGCGGTCAATACAAAGAAATAGAGGAAAACAACAGAATAGGAAAAATGAGATCTTTTCAAGAAAATTAGAGATATCAAGGGAACATTTCATGCAAAGATGGGCTCAGTAAAGGACAGAAATGGTATGGACCTAACAGAAGCAGAAGATATTAAGAAGAGGTGGCAAGAATACACAGAAGAACTGTACAGAAAAGATCTTCACAACGAAGATAATCATGATGGCGTGATCATTCACCTGGAAGCAGACATCTTGGAATGTGAAGTCAAGTGGGCCTTAGAGAGTATCACGATGAACAAAGCTATTGGAGGTGATGGAATTCCAATTGAGCTATTTCAAATCCTGAAAGATGATGCTGTGAAAGTGCTGCACTCAATATGCCAGCAGATTTGGAAAACTCAGTAGTGGCCACAGGACTGGAAAAGGTCAGTCTTCATTCCAATCCCAAAGAAAGGCAATGCCAAAGAATGCTCAAACTACCGCGCAATTGCACTCGTCTCACATGCTAGTAAAGTCATGCTCAAAATTCTCCAAGCCAGGCTTCAGCAATATGTGAATCGTGAACTTCCAGATGTTCAAGCAGGTTTTAGAAAAGTCAGAGGCACCAGAGATCAAATTGCCAACATCCGCAGGATCATGGAGAAAGCAAGAGAGTTCTAGAAAAACATATATTTCTGCTTCATTGACTATGCCAAAGCCTTTGACTGTGTGCATCACAATAAACTGTGGAAAATTCTGAAAGAGATGGGAATCCCAGACCACCTGACCTGCCTCTTGAGAAACCTGTATGCAGGTCAGGAAGCAACAGTCAGAACTGGACATGGAACAACAGACTGGTTCCAAATAGGAAAAGGAGTACGTCAAGGCTGTATATTGTCACCCTGCTTATTTAACTTATATGCAGAGTACATCATGAGGAACGCTGGGCTGGAAGAAGCACAAGACAGGCAAGCAACCTGATTAACCTGTGATTTTGCTCTTGGCTATAAAGATGACAGAAAGTAAGAAACAGGTGTCTTGTTACCCAGCCTTTCTCAACTTTAGGCCATCTCTCAGTGTTTATTGATTTAACTGGCAATATACTGAGACAGAGAAGAGTCTTTTTGAAAACTGCCTTAAACATCTAGGTAATGTAGTGAATGCAATAGTATGCTGTCACAGGACAATGAGCCTCCTGCTCAGGGAAAGAGAGCATCAAGGTGAAGGAACATCATTAATCAATATATAAGTGTGGAGGCAAAGATGTGAAGTTTCAAGGGAAGGTATTTATCATGAGATATTGTTCTATTAAGCCAGCTTTATTTTGGTTATGTCAAGTGATTGATGTGCAGTAGATGTAATCATTTTGTTGAAAAGATGTTAGCCCAGCAGAGTGTCAACTGTTCACTGTACCATTATTAAACAGCTACATTCTGATTGACTTCCAAACAAGAGACTTTCAAGCTTCTATTAATCAGAAATAAGCAATCAAAAAGCAAAAGCAAAGTCAAAAGGAATGACAAAAGCATCTGATAGACTTTTAGAGTGTCAGGAGAAAGAGCTAAATTACATTAAATACAATTTAGCATTAAAGAAATAGCCCCCCAAAAAGAAAACCTGCATAAGACCATAATTGGAAAATCATACACTCTTCGCTTTGTAACCTTTCTCAATAATTGATTTTCATCATTATCTCTCTTGAGGAAGATAATTAATCTTGGGAAATTGTTCATGGCTTTAAAGTTAAAATTTCTTTGAAAAAAACGAATTATAGTTTTCATCTTTTTTAAGAAACTATTCTGACCTTGGACCTTATTCAAACAGAATTTCCTTGAGTTGCTGACATTTAAAGAAAGAAAAACTTCACTTGGACATTTGGTTGAGTCTCCCATAGCAGGCATAAGACTTTGACAAATGTTTCTCTAATTAAAAAATATATATATATAATTAACACATATCGTATGAGCACATGCTGAATGCTAGGCACTGTTTAAGGTACTGCTCCTGCTGCTAAGTCAACTTCAGTCGTGTCCGACTCTGTGTGACCCCATAGACAGCAGCACACTAGCCTCCCCTGTCCCTGGGATTCTCCAGGCAAGAACACTGGAGTGGGCTGCCATTTCCTTCTCCAACGCATGAAAGTGAAAAGTGAAAGTGAAGTCGCTCAGTCGTGTCTGACTCTTTGCTACCCCATGGACTGCAGCCTACCAGGCTCCTTCCATTTGATTTTCCAGGCAAGAGTATTGGAGTGGGTTGCCATTGCCTTTTCCATTTAAGGTACTGGGGATAGGCAAATGGGTAAAGTTGTTTTGTTGTAGAATTTGTGTTTTTAATTTTTTTTTCTTTGGAAATGCATGATTGGGAATGGAAAATAAGGAAGGTTTTTAGATTCATTCCATGGCACATAACCATCAAGAAAGGAGAGGAATGGCCATTAAAAGATCAACAGCTGATGAGGAAAATTATTTTACTAGAGGAAGAAATTGTCTATAACCTTGGCTCAGCCATTTTGTGCCCTTTGACTTTTATTCTCCACGTTCTCGTTCTCTACATTCCATTCATTATGTTCCTTAAGATTAAAAAAAAAAATCTGTGGTTAACACATCATTTTCCTAAAAGACAGGATCAGTATTATTTACTTTTCGTTTTGGCTCAGGCAATGTACATACGAAATAGCGTACATAAGTTTACAGTTTACAGCTCAGTGATCCTTTTTTTCACAGCTCAGTGAATTTTCACAAACCCAGCACTGTCTTTGAAACCAGTACTCAGTTCAAGAAAGAACATGACCAGTGTCTCTAGAGCCTCTTCATTTTTCTTTCTAGTCCTTACCTCAAAGGTTGCCAAAATCCTGTCTTTTAACACTATGAATTAGCTTCACTTATTTTTGTCAATATAGCATGCTGTATTCACATTATTACTGATGGCCATTTGAGCAGTTTTCTGTAGCAACTTAAAAAAAGAAAGAAATACAGGTATACCAGCATGAGAGCAAACAAACAGAACAACTGAAACCAAACCAAAAAATTCAAAACAATGGTTATGAGCATTTGCTTCCTTCGTCCCCCTTTTTGGTAACAACACCTCATTTCTCATTTGGGAAACATCTACTCCCATATTCTATATTGTGTTGATGGAAATCTTCATAATGACACTTTCCTTCCACCTCCCAAGCTAGATGAGTTCATTACCGAAATTAAAACAATCTTTGGGATAAATTCTTAGTATTATGATACACAGCAAATGTTAATGATACAAGATTGTCCCCAAGTACCTGATAGTAATATCTTTCAATACGCCATGATTCTTCTCCCCAAATCCAGGTGTTCAGCTTTACATTTACTTCCAAGATGTTCTGAGTGTCCTTTCAGTTAGTTCTTCAAAAAGATTCGATCAGCCCAATTCTGTTTCTGTTGCTTTTCTCTGAAGAATCTTAACAGAAAGTTAGACAATTTCACATGGGAAGAAAGAGACAGCTAATTTGAAAAAAAGAAAAGGCAAAAAATGTAAAACTGTTCTTTGTATGTATGAAGAGTTTTAAAAATTCCCTTAGTATGTGCAACACTATCAATTAAAAACTGTTTTTTAAGTCCAGTGAGGATTTATGCTTTAAACAGAATGTTAGTAATCATGGCTGACATCTCCATAAACTTTGGAAAGGGGTGACTATGATTTAAAAATGTTTGCCAAGATGTTTTATAACTGATTTGTAACCACATTTCCAGAAGAATCAGCGAGGTGGGAGCCCAACAAGATCAATGCAATGTGTAGGCCCTGCAACTATCCCCTGTTCAGGGGCTACAGCATCTGATAATGAAGGCAAGCCTTCATGTGACTTTCCCAAGCTGCAAGGCTGTCCGAAACATGATTGGACATGACTGTAAGGAAGCACAAAGCAGCACAGGATATAGTCTGTCATATTCAATTTCTGGTTCCTGAAGATTTGGAAATATTCTTGAGGCTTTAAAGAGGTACACACTGTCTCATGATAGATTGTTACAAATGGAGTTGTCAGTCCAGTGAGACTCAAGGCCGTTAGTCTCCTCGGTACACCTGGGAAAGTCACTATTATCTTGAAAAGTAAATGTTCCCATAATTTTTTCTGCCTTTCTTTTTAAGGCTTTTTTGTTGCTGTTGTTCAGTTTCCAAGTCATGTCTGACTCTCTGCATCCACATGGATTGCAGCACGCCAGGCCTCCCTGTCCCTCACCATCTCCCAGAGTTTGCCCAAGTTCATGTCCATTGACTCAGTGATGCCATCCAACCATCTCATCCTCTGTTGTCCACTAGACAATTCAGATAGCCATGATGGCTGAAACTTTTCCCGAGATATAATATCTTCTGAGCAATTGTCAACCACCAGAAGACATATGAAAGACATGTTGCTATTGCTGTTTAGTCACTAAGTCATGTCATATTCTTTGCAACCCCATGGGATGTAGCCCGCCAGGCTCCTCTGCCTATAGGATTATCCAGGCAAGAATACTGGTATGTGTTGCCATGTCTTCCAGGGGATCTTCCTGACCCAGGGATCGAACCTGTGTCTCCTGCTTTGGCAGGCGGATTCTTTACCCCTGAGCCACCAGGGATTATCGCGTAAAAGGTGTGTAACAATCATGAAAACTGTCACTATGAATCTAGTCCACTTCATCACTGCTCTTTTTGTGTACAGGAAAAGACTGCTTGAAGAAACCGTATGTGCCAGCATGGCATTTTGGAATAAATAGCTCTATATTCAAAGGTAGTTTTCTTGTAGTCAAATTTAGAATAAGATTTACATGTAGAAGTGCAATAAATAGAATATGGTGTCTGTTTTTCTCTACTAAAAGCAGGTTGAAAATCTTGAAGCATCTGTCAGCCTTCTTAAATAATTTCAAAGTTAGTCTTTACTTGCAAGGAAAGTGTAGAATGCTGGCTGATTTCTAATACCTAATTTTCATTCCACAAATGAATAATGAACAAAAGCTTCTTGGGAGTTATTTTGAACTTTTGGGATATAGAATAACTTGATTTATCTGGATGCTTAAATTTTGTCTTTTCATCAAATTTGCAAGCCAGACTAACTCAGGAAGCTTCCTAGGCTTGTTTGTTAATAAACTGTCATATTTCCATTGAGTTTGAGCCATCACCATCAGAAACAGGAGATCTGAATTCAAATACGAGTTCAGTAACTGTGTGACCTTGGGCAAGTTATTCATTCTCACTAAGTATCTGTCACCTTATTTGACACCAGAGGAAAGAACAATGCCTACCTTACAGGAAAAAGGTGAGGGTTAAATGAGATCATATATGAGAAATGACTGCCCCATGTCTAAGGCTTTCCATGCTCTTTGCTGTCTTCCCTCCAGTTTCAAAACCGTTGCCTATACTGTCCCCACAATCTAGAATGCCTGTATTGCTCTCCAGTTTTCACCTAGATAACTCTTTATTTATTCTAGTTGCTTCTTTTTGTTTCTCATTTTTTTAATTGGAGTATAATTGCTCTATAATGTTGTGTTGCTTTCTGCTGTACAATGAAGTGAATCAGCTATACATATACTTATATCCCTTCCTTCTTGAGCCTCCCTGCCTTGTAGTTACTTCTTAAATAACCTGAGCTTCCAGACTAAGTCTGTTTATCATATCATGCACAATCAGAACCTCGTTGATAGTATTTCTTATAGGCATTGATTAGATCATAATATGAAATTTACTACATTTAATCCTTGAGACTCTAAATTCTGTGAAAATAGTGCCCAGGTCTATTTTGTTCCCCGTTAAATCAGAATAGAATTCAGTATTTGGTATGTGGTAGAGGGAGAGTTTCACTCTTTACAATCACTGCCCTCCCCCAAAGGCCAACATCCCCTCTACCAGTCCTGGTTTTTCTGAAAAAGGTGGTAGCAGTAATAGTAGTAGCAAATAATTTAGAACAACTGAATAACTATTGAGTGGAAGTAGTCTGGCCAAACCACTGGTAAGTCTCCAGACTTAGCCTCTTTACTCCTGTCCTTTAGACTTTGGAATGTTGGGTAGAATTTTTCCTGTTGTTTTGGGGATTGTGGTGAAGTAATCCACACTTTTTCCCATTGCAATGATTTATTAGTTATTAAAACAGCCATGAATTTTTAAAAATTTTTTATTGAAGTATAGTGAATTTAAAATGATGTGTTAATTTCTACTCTACAGCAAAGTGATTGAATTATACATGTATATATACATTCTTTTTCATATTCTTTTCCATTATGGTTTATCACAGAATATTGAATATAGTCCCCTGTGCTATACAGTAGGGTCTTATTGTTATCCTTTCTCTATACAGCAGTTTGCATTTGCTAACCCCAAATTCCTCCTCCATCCTTTCCCCACCCTCTTCCCTCTTGGAAACCGAACAGCCATGAATTTTGTGACATTTCTTTAAAACCTCATTTGTGGAGGTCGCTAACCTTATCAATGATTGTCATTCACAAACTCAAAATTTTACCTTCCACCTCATGATCACTTATCTTGTTGGAGATACATATGTATCTCCAGAAGAGAGAAAAAAAAATATCATCTATCTAATGATTGTACAAATGCACTTATTTCTTTTTAAAATTGCATTTGTTTATCTGTTTTGTCTGTGCTGGGTCTTCGTAGCTGTGCGCAGGCTTTCTCTGGTTGCATGGGCTACTTTCTAGCTGAAGTGCACAGGTTTCTCATTATAGTGGCTTTCCTTGTTGCAGAGTAGGGCTCTAGAGCATGTGGGCTTCAGTAGTTGCAACGTGCAGACTTCATTACCCCATAGCATGTGAAATCTTCCTGGACTGGGGACCGAACCTGTGTCCCCTGCATTGGCAGGTGGATTCTTAACCACTGGACCACCAAGAAGTCTGAATGCATATACTTTACTTTCAAAAAGTTGAAAAATTCTTAAAGAATCTAGATAGATGGTTTCTAATACGTGACTATATGAATAGCTATAGAATGACTACAGAGTTACTGGTCTAATGTTATCCCCTAGTGTAGGGATGAGCTACTTATCAATTCCAGGCCTGGCTAATTCCAAAAGCTTATCACTAGTTCCATAATAGGCAGCAGTGTTGAAGTTAGTTCTTTTACAGTTTCCAATTTGCTTGCACCTTGGAAAGAGCTGCTAAGTGAGAGGAAGTGTCATATTTTCCAATTCATGATGACAGGGTTTAGATGCTTGCACAGAAACTGGTAATTAACTGCTCAATCATTACTTGAAATTGAATATTGTTACTGTATTTGGCCAGCAAAATAGACAATGTCTCTATTTTCCTGAAGTTTGCTTTCTATTGGGGGAATCATTCTTGTGTATATATCATTTTAATTACAATTATTAAAAAAGTGTCTGTAAGGTGGCTGAGATGGTGAAGAATCTCCCTGGAATGCAGAAGTCCTAGGTTTGATCCCTGAGTCAGGAAGATACCCTGCATAAGGAAATGGCAAGCCACTCCAGTATTCTTGCCTAAAAATTCCATGGACAGACAAGCCTTGTGGGCTTGGTGGGCTACAGTCCACTGGGTTGCAAAGAGTCAGACACGACTGAACAACTAACACAGTAAGAGTTTATAGAGGGACTTATGGTGGTCACTTTCCCTTTTCACTTTCACAGATTGGAGAAGGAAATGGCAACCCACTCCAGTGTTCTTGCCTGGAGAATCCCAGGGACGGGGGAGCCTGGTGGGCTGCCGTCTATGGGGTCGCACAGAGTCGGACATGACTGAAGTGACTTAGCAGTAGCAGCAGCATGGTGGTCTCAGATAGAGGGAAAGTTGAAACATTTAAGATGGGGTTGAAGTGCCTGGTGGGATTATGGGATAACCTCCTCTCTCCTTTCCTCTTTCTTAAGTTACAGAGATAGGTAGGTAGGAGTTTGGCTGCAGGAGATGACCAGAATATCTAATGTCAACAGAATGAAAGAGGAGAGTGTCATAGGAGAAACAGTCACAGTTTAAGTCATGCACTGCCTTGAAATATCAATTTTCTCATCTACAAAATGGTTGTAAGTTGTCAGGAACCAATGAAACACTCAATATAAAGACACTTGTGAATTTTAATGCCACGTTTCAAATGCTGCTAAGCTGCTGCTAAGTCACTTTAGTCGTGTCCGACTCTGTGCGACCCCATAGACGGCAGCCCACCAGGCTCCCCCATCCCTGGGATTCTCCAGGCAAGAACACTGGAGTGGGTTGCCATTTCCTTCTCCAATGTGTGAAAGTGAAAAGTGAAAGTGAAGTCGCTCAGTCGGGTCTGACTCTTAGCGACCCCATGGATTGCAGCCTACCAGGCTCCACCATCCATGGGATTTTCCAGGCAAGAGTACTGGAGTGGGGTGCCATTGTTTCTCTGGTTTCAAATTCTAGACAGTCACATTATATAATGGCATCTACACATAGATGAATTGTATAGCGAGAGAAGAATGAATGATTCTAGTATGCAAATGCAAAATGCATCCATATGAAGCCCATCCTCCAGCTATGGGCATTTGAACTTAAATTTTTCACTGGGAGGGACTCTGATTAGAAGAATCTTAACATTTGTTTCACAACTCACAAACTGATCCTATAACAAGACTTCAAAGTGGGTTTATTTCAGACCCAATTTGAGCTATTCAGTACATACCAATAAGAATGCCAGGATTCATTACATTTGGAGAGACAGATGGTCTGGACTGAGACAACCAATTAATGTAAAATGTGTTCTTTGTTGGCACTTATCACAAAGGAAGATCTTTTTTTGAAGCACCTTGTTCTTAAAGTTTGTTCTGTTTTCAGACTAATGTCACTTTATGTAGAACATAAAAGCACTTAAGGCATCTATGTTTAAAAGTTTACCTACTTTATGCCATTTATAGAAAGCTAATGCATATAAATTATTTTTTAGAGAATGTTAAATAGATATTCTTTCGAAATTTTCTGATACTCAATTAATCATGTCTTTCATCTGGTAGAAAAGTGTAAAGAAACCACTTTTTTCCAAAGATTACTCAATAAGATCATTTCCTACCTCCCCAGAAGTCTTGCATTAATACTAAATTGTATAAGTGTCACTAGATGTAAAAATTACTCTAAGTTGTTGGCAGAAGAGAGAAAACACAAATGTATACTCTATTTACAAGACATATTTTAGGTCCTGGCTGTTTGATCAAGGGCTTCCCAACTGGTTCAGCAGTAGAGAATCTGCCTGCCAATACAGGAGACACAGGAGATGTGGGTTCAATCCCTGGGTCAGGAGGATGCCCTGGAGTAGGAAATGGCTACACACTCCAGTATTCTTGCCTGAAGAATCCCGTGATTCGAGGAGTCCAGGGTTCTACAGTCCATAGGGTCACAAAAAGTGAATATGACTGAAGCAACTGAGCATGCCCACATATTTAATCAAACCATGGAAAAGATTTTTATATCTTAAAATATTCTAAGAGATCTTTGCCAAGTGTCCTATTACTGAAAAGGTTATTGATTTTTAGGGTCACCTAGGGAGTGTCCTTACCCTCCAAGCCATGGCAAAGCCCATGTAAAGGAAAACGTGTTTATCTGAGATGACAAAAGATGAATTGTAAGGCTAGGGCCGAACTGTGGTGTTGGAGAAGACTCTTGAGAGTCCCTTGGACAGCAAGGAGATCCAACCAGTCCATCCTAAAGGAAATCAGTCCTGAATATTCATTGGAAGGACTGATGTTGAAGTTGAAACTCCAATACTTTGGCCACCTGCTGTGAAGAGCTGGCTCATTTGAAAAGACCCGGATGCTGGGAAAGATTGAAGGTGGGAGGAGAAGGGGATGACAAAGGATGAGATGATTGGATGGCATCACTGACTCAATGGGCATGAGTTTGAGTAAACTCCAGGAGTTGGTGATGGACAGGGAAGACTGGCATGCTGCAGTCCATGGGGTCACAAAGAGTTGGATATGACCGAGTGACTAAAGTGAACTGAAGGCTAGGGCAATATCTTGGTATCATATATTTCTCTTTAGATCTTGAGAACTATGGTTCAAAAATTAAATATTAACTTCTGAGCCAAAGTGAGTTGAATAATGTACTTTATTGGCTTGTGGAAAGAAAATATTAGAACTTGCATATTTATCATCTTTTAAAATATTTTATTTTCTGCATGTTTTATAATACATAGAATGTTTTAGTGTAGAAGTTTTTGTAAATTATTTACAAATAAATCTACTGACATTGGTGATAAATGTTTCCATATTTTACTGATGAGTGCTGGAGGAAATTTTCAAAATGACTGATCTAGGCAGTGGTGAGTCAGTCAAGTAGGCTAAACCTGAGGCATCGCTTTTAGGAAATAAAGAAGAAAATAGATAAGACAAAAGAAGGAAAGTCAAGCTGAGAAGACAGTAGAGGGGAAAGATGGGTAGAGGGATAGTTAGGGAGTTTGGGATGGACATGTACACACTGCTATATTTAAAATGGATAACCAACAGGACCTACTGTATAGCACAAAGAACTCTGTTCAACATTATGGGGCAGCCTGGAATGGAGGGGACTTTGAGGGAGGATGAATACATGTTTAAATATGACTGAATCCCTTTGCTAGCCACTAAAAACTATCACAACATTGTTAATCAGCTATAATCCAATATAAAATAAAAAGTTAAAAGATGAGAAGGTAGAAATAAAACACATGCATATCGCATATAAATACATGTACATAAACTAATAACGATGATCATGTATCTTGAAAAGTGAAAGTGTTAGTTGCTGAGTTGTGTCTGACTCTTTGCAACCCTATGAACTGTAGCCCACGAGCTCCTCTGTCCATGGGATTCTCCAGGCAAGAATACTGGAGTGGGTTTCCATTTCCTCCTCCAGGGGATCTTCCTGACCCAGGGAATGAAACTGGGTCTCCTGCATTGCAGCAGATTCTTTATCACCTAAGCCACCAGGGAAACCACAATGCATCTTGAAACATCTCTACATATGAATTTTCAGCACATGAATTTTATAGACTTGAACCAAGTTACTCTCTAAAGTAACACTAACTCAGCTTGGTTTTTACCCTTAGAGGTGACCTGAGCATTTGACAAAGGTCATCTAAGCCTTGTGTGTCGAGTTGTTTTGTAACGTACTGTGTTAGTTTTATGCTAATTTTGTAGTCATTGATCTCAGTAATAGACATTTCCTCTTAGAAGTACAATGGTAATGGTAATATTGAAAGTATCAGTACTCGTAAGAAGTGGCCTTAAATTATTACCAAAATAAAGATAGAAATGATGGTAATAAATATAGTGATTAATTCAAAATTACCTGTGATTATGAAACAAATGCTCAATAGAAAGGATAACTGTGAAAGAGAAAGAGCAATTTGAGCAAAATACAAATAGATATTTGTATATATACACACACAAATAGGCCTAAGGTGGAAGAAAAATTGTTTATGGGAAGTGAAGATTTTTTTCCTCTGAATTGTCTGATTTCATAAATCTTCCATGTGCAGATATATATGAGTAACCTAAAAGAGCTGGGTACATCAGGACATATATTTCTTAAGAAGAATATAAATGTCATAGATAGGACATGAAATTATAATTCAAATGAGGAGCTATCTGACTCAAAGCCTGGCACTAACAAGCTGTTTGATGTAGAGAAGCTACTTAACCTCTCTGAGCTTAAGGTCCATCATTGATCAAGTGGGAATAATAAAACCCAGCTAAGAGTATTTTAAATGATTCATGCGGATGCCTAGTTTGTGGGCAGATGGGAGATCTTCAATAAGTGAAAGCTATTATTGGAAAATGTCTTCTAATCTCCAATCATAATAATCAATTACCATAATAAAAATATTCAGCACAGGATACTTCACCATCCCGCGCACTTACGCGTGCAGTGAATATTAGTCTTTTTGTCTCCTTTTTACTTATTTCATTAATTCAAGTGAGACATGCAGAAAAAAACTGTTTCACAAGGAAATGAGATTAATTATTAAGCTTTGCTTAATTTTACATAATGAATGACAATTTTCTATTCATTTCATCTGTTTTTTTAAAAAATAGTCTATTTCTGCCTCAGAAATGATAGTGTTTTGCAATGGCAGATTTGATTAGTAGGGACAAATTGATTGATGTGAACTCATTTTCATTTTTATTAGGATGGGTTACACAAAGATATATTAAAAACATATTTAAACAAAGATAAAAATATATACAAATGGGAATCTGTTCAAGCTACTACTCATGGCTCTTATAGGTGAGCAAGGATGACCAGGTGTGCAAGGAAAACACAGTGAATGCGAAGTAGAATTTTCAGTCCTCCCAAAGCTTCATAAACATACCCAAGCTAAAAACCAGGAGATACATAGTACACTGTTAAATGTGTGCAGACAGGGACATCGGGGGAGTTAAGCATTTTGATGATCGCTCAGTAAAGATTTGATGGGCAGTCTAGACTCTTCCTCTGTTGAAATTCTGACAGACAGTAAACTAGAAATGACATGAGAGAGGTACATCAGCCAAATCTTTATTTATTTTAAACTATTAATTTTATGTTAGAATATAGCCAATTAACAGTCCTGTGATAGTTTCAGATGGACAGCAAAGGGACTCAGTTATACATATACACATATCCATTCTCCCTCAAACTCCCCTCCCATCCAGGCTGTCACATAACCTTGAGCAGTTTTCCCTATGATATACAAAAGGTCCTTGTTGGTTATTCATTTTCAATATAGCAGCGTGTACATCAGTTCAGTTCAGTTCAGTCGCTCAGTCGTGTCCGACTCTCCGTGACCCCATGAATCACAGCACGCCAGGCCTCCCTATCCATCACCAACTCCCGAAGTACACTCAAACTCACCATCCCAAAATTTCTAACTATTCCTTACTACCCCCCTGCATTCTCCCCATCCCTGGCAACCATAAGTTAGTTCTCTAAACTTGTGAGTCTGTTTCTGTCTTGTAAAAAAGCTGATTAGTATTATTTCTTTTTAGATTCCACATACAAGGGATATCATATAATATTTCTGCTTCTCTGTATCAAGCAGATCTTTTAAATCCCTTGACTCTTATTATTTCATCTTTCATTGTATTGTGATACTATTTTGAATTATCTGGAATGAAAATAGTTACTTCTTTTCACAGTGAACTAAATATTTGCTAAATAAGAATTTAAATAAATTTCCTGCCACTGACTGTATGCATCATATTTAGCAATTTATGTGAACTTGTATATGTGTATTTCCCTTTTTTTTGAGAAACAGATATATCAAATGGTATGCACATTTTTCTAGGCATGAGGAGAGGTAGTTGGGGGATACCTTGAGAGACTTGCATACCCTACATTACCACCGTGGCACAAAGTCACAAACATAGTTTTGTAATAGATGCAAAGGTTGTCGGCAGGTAGTGTCCCTTAACAAGGAGACAGTTAATTGGCAGCCCCTTCACTCACATCAATAAACAGTATTGTCTCCTGTCATCCTCACCTCTCCAACTTCCCTATGTTCTTAACTTCTTTCCCTGCAAGACAAAACTAATCATCTGAGAGGACTAATCAAAATATTGAGGTGTCTGAATCATCTTCGTAAGTTTTTCGAGTGAGAAGAAAATAGTTGGTCCTGAAACCTCAGAACTGAGAATGAAGGTAGTGGATGAAAGTTACTGTCTTCAAACAAAGGAAAAGGACTTCTGAGGAAAGAGTAAACACATTATTACTTGAGAAGAAGGGATCAAAGAAACAAGAACACAGTCAAATTATTTCCAGGAAGAAGTAAGGTTTAAAACAGCCCAAGATAAAGCATGGCATTTAAAATCTCATTCCTTTGAGACTATTTTTTTACTCCAGAGGTAGATGACAGAAGCCCTTCTGAAACACTTGTCTATCAACAATAGCCATGCTTTAATTAGTCTACTGTGTATCTAACATGGGGTTTTATTGGTGAATCTAGTAACATCTTGTTAAGTAGTAAGATGAAATGAACTCTCAATGAAAAAAACTGGAAATATACAAAATTTATTAGTTAACTATAATAGGTTAGGGATTTGCTATTCAATATGGGGTCTGCAGAGTCAGCACAACCTGGGAGCTTATCAAAAATGCAGAATCTCAAGCCCTACCACAAGAATCTGTATTTTAACATTTCACAAGATTCCTAGATGAGTCATATACATATTAGTTTTAATTTTAAAAAAATTTTCTGTGTGTTGATTTTATATCCTGCAACTTTACTGTAATCATTGATTAGCTCTAGTAGTTTTCTGGTAGAGTCTTTAGGATCTTCTGTGTAGAGGATCATGTCATCAGCGAATAGTGAAAGTTTTACTTCTTCTTTTCCAATTTGTATTCCTTTTATGTCTTTTTCTGCTCTGATTGCTGTGGCCAAAACTTCCAGAACTATGTTGAATGGTAGTGGTGAGAGTGGGCACCCTTGTCTTGTTCCTGACTTTAGGGGAAATGCTTTCAGTTTTTCACCATTGAGGATAATGTTTGCTGTGGGTTTGTCATATATAGCTTTTATTATGTTGAGGTATGTCCCTTCTATTCCCACTTTCTGGAGGGTTTTTATCATGAATGGATGTTGAATTTTGTCGAAGGCTTTCTCTGCATCTATTGAGATAATCATATGATTTTTATTTTTCAGTTTGTTAATGTGGTGTATTACGTTGATTGATTTGCGGATATTGAAGAATCCTTGCATTCCTGGGATAAAGCCCACTTGGTCATGATGTATGATCTTCTTAATGTGTTGTTGGATTCTGATTGCTAGAATTTTGTTAAGGATTTTTGCATCTATGTTCATCAATGATATTGGCCTGTAGTTTTCTTTTTTTGTGGGGTCTTTACCAGGTTTTGGGATTAGGGTGGTGGTGGCCTCATAGAATGAGTTTGGATTTAGAAAGATGCAAATGATAACCCTGTATAAGAGACAGAAATAGAAACACAGATGTATAGAACAGTCTTTGGGACTCTGTGGGAGAGGGTGAGGGTGGGATGATTTTGGAGAAAGGCATTGAAACATGTATGTTGTCATATGTGAAACGAATCACCAGTTCAGGGTTGATGCATGTTACAGGATGCTCGGGGCTGGTGTGCGGGGATGACCCAGAGGGAGGATAAAGGGAGGAGGGAGGTGGGAGGGGGGTTCAGGAGGGGGAACTCATGTACACCCGGGGCGGATTCATGTCAATGTATGGCAAAACCAACCAATATAATATTGTAAAATAATTAGCCTCCAATAAAAAAAATAAAAATAAAACAAAGTTTGAGACTCCATAAAAGTCTCAGCAAAAAAAAAAAAAAATTTCTATTGAAGGCTAATTGCTTTATAATGTGTTAGTTTCTACTATATAGACTCAACTCTAAGTATACATATAACCCCTTCCTCTTGAGCCTCCCTGCCACCCCCATCCCATCCCAAGTCATCACAGAGCGTGGAGTTGAACTCCCTGTGCTCTGCAGCATTCCCCACTGTCTGTTTTACACATGGTAGTGTACACATGTCCACGCTCCTCTCCCAATTCATTGCACCCTCTTCTTCCCCATCTGTGTCCACAAGTCCGTTCTCTACATCCGAGTCTTTATTCCTGCCCTGCAAATAGATTCATCAGTACCATTCTTCTAGATTCTTTATCTATGTATCAATATACAATATTTGCTTTTCTCTTTCTGACTTCATTGTGTATGACAGAACACTCATTGTGTTCACATGTGCATATTAATTTTAAGAGCACCAGTTTAAAGAAGTCCTCAGTCTTTATATGGACAAGTTATGAGGCTCCAGGAAAGCCTCAGGCATGACGGCTTGGGCTATACCCTGAACCAGTCCAGTGTCCAGTCATATTCTTTGGATTCCATCAGCTAAAAGGGTGACAAAATTTTGCCTCTGTAATCTTGACATTTGCTTCATTCAAACCTTCAACTTCATGTGATAATGATGATTGGCCATATCACAAATGAAAGCTTAGAGATAACAAATCAAAGTTAGAGTAACTAAACAACCAAATCAGTCCCAGGCTATGACTGCTGCTCCAGTATAATGGTTAATAATGTCCCATTCCTCCCTCAAACCTATCTGGGTTTGAATGATAAAGTATATGGTACTCTAAGAATGGGTCATATGCATATTTATATGTGTGCTTGATAATAAAAGCTTTTGTATTTATCATAAAATAAAAATAAACAAAAAGACTCAGGATATTTATATATACCATGCGTGTGCATGCACACACACGTTTTTTGGTAGCAACAGAAGACAGATGAGCTTGATAGAGATAAGAGAATCCCTCAGAGGAGCTGACTGCCGTCATATTTATTCCCTTTAAAGGACAATTCAAACAGCTTCCCAAGAACAAGTGACAGCCCACCCCAGAGGAGCATTCAAGCCTCTGACTCTTGCAAGACAGGTACACACTTCTGATTTTGAAATGTCACTTCTTTCCAGATTCTTCTCATTTAGACCATAAAGCGTTTAAATTTTGTTGGGTCAATTTCTATTCTGAGTTCAGGTTGAAGGTGTTTTATGTTCCCCACCTTGCACATTCTCTAAGGAAAGAAAGATTGCCAACTGGCTGGCCAAGAAGCTGTGTTTGATAATAGGGGGTATATTTTGTTTCTCATCATCTTTTCTCCATGTGGCAGAACCTCTACAGTGACTCCTATGACACACTTTTATCTTTCACTGGTGATCTAACTGTTTGAAAAAAAAAATCTCTGCTTGCTTAAGAATGAACATTGTTGTGTCAGTTTCATCCTACCATGTCATCTTTTTAGATTTTACAAACTCTTTGGTAAAATCATTATTGCCCCCTATCCACTTCCAACAAATATTTCAACCCCCCCCCAAAAAAAAAGAAAAATAGTTAAAATTTCTCAAAACAACAAGAGAGGAAACTCCAGAGTTGGCCATCTATAGTAAACCTCACATCAAAAGAGAATATTTTATATACCACAATAATCATTTCCAATTCAGTGGTCTTTTCTTTGTGGTATTAAATACTTATTTCACAAAACCTTCAAAATATTGTCTAGAGAGATAAACACATAGCCAAATGATAGGCATATTTTTGTAATAAAAGAATTCTGTTTTCCCTCGACAGTGCCAGAAAAATAATAACAAAGCTTTCACAGAGAGAACTGTGCAATAATAATCAATACAACTTATGTTACTACTCATGTATTCACCCCAAAACATTGTTAACAATGATTTCCAACATCACATAACACATTTTCCCTGTTGGTACCACCCTCTTTCTATGTTAGTCACCCAAGAGAATAGGACGAGAAAGAAGAATCAGATCACCACCCTGCTGTATCTGTTGAATTTTCTTTGAAATTAATTATTTAACTCTTGTATCTGTTTCATGTTTGTTTAGAATTAACAATCTGCTTCTCTACAAGGTATTTGAAATGGATTATAATAAAATCACTTTCATGACAGTGTAAATGGTATGCAGAGATTCAGAGGAAAACAGACAGATATTGACTTCTTGCAGTCAGCCATGGCTCAGATGGTAAATAATCCACCTGAAATGCAGGAGACCTGGGTTGGATCCCTGGGTTAGGATGATCCCCTGGAGAAGAGAATGGCAACCTACTCCAGTGTTCTTGCCTGGAAATCCCATGGACAGAGGAGCCTGGTGGGCTACAGTCTATGGGGTTGCAAAGAGTCAGACGCAGTTGAGCAACTAATACTTTCACTTTCATAATGAAATCACCTTTATGCCAGTGTAAAGAATATGCAGAGAGTCCAAGAAAAATAGACCGATCTTGTTAATATGAATAGAAAAGTGGCAATTGTATTGAGAGGCAGGGCTGAGTCATACACTCAGTATATTGTACTCTGTGCTCCCTGGCAGCCACTGCAAAGAGGGAAAGTGTGAGACCGAGGGAAGGGGTAAATAAGAGAAGGTGGAAAGGAGGGAGGAGATGGATTACAAAGTCTCTATTACATGATACAAGGCAGTCATCCAACTCCTCATAAAGTAATTCTCAAACTCTGTTTTGTAAACAAAGTAGCAGTGTTGACTGTCTGATCAGTGTCTCCACATAGCCTCAGCCTACTCTTTAACATTGAATCTGTTCTGTTCTGTTCCGTCGCTCAGTCGTGTCCGACTCTTTGCGACCCCGTGAATACAGAAGTAAAATTTATGTTAGAGCATATATATTGCCAGAAATATTTCCCTGCCCTACATATTTCACTTTATAGTTCATTACCCACATTTGCTCTTAAATACAGTAGTTTTAACAGCTGTCTCTAGGTTCTATCAAAGTACCCTAAAAATCCTATAATAATATTTTCCACCTCATTTCCTCCTTTCTTTCCACTGCATTGTGATAAAGTACTTTGTCCGATAAGGGAAAGTGACAGCCTTGTCAAACTCCAGAGCAAGCATTTGCATACTGTTAGTTTATTCAGATGATTAGAGCATCTACCAGAAACTGAAGGAATTTACTTTCCCTAAATAATACATTTTCACTGATTATGGTGTTTTATCCTACCATCTGTCACTCACAACCTACCTCTTTTTTAGATTTATTTTTTTAAGTATGAAAAAATGTTTCCTTATTTTTTCCTATAAAATATGTTGTTAAGGAAACGATATCAACAGAGGACGCTAGGCACCATCCTTATTTATTCTAATGAGGGATTGGATAATAGTCATGAATGTTAATGGTGACAAACCCACCAAATATTTTAGTGTCTTTAGTCCCAGAAGATGGAAGTGCTTTATAAGTCTTAAGCAAATGTTGCAAAGGTCAGCTGTGCATGTTTCTCTGAAGACTTTAATAGCTGCTTCAGAAAAGCATCTTATTTCTTGTCCACCAGTCACTTAATACCACATTTTGAGGAACGATAACAACAACAAAAAGATGCCTTTCTCAAAGCTTTTAATATTCCTCCCTCTTAAAAGGGTAGAGTATGTTTTAATGTTTTTGAGCTTCTCATCGGAAAAGTGGCAAAGCCACATAACTTTATTTTTCCGCCTTCCTGAACAGTATGTATCTTGAGTGCCAGAGATTAAAACTTTGCTCTCTGTTCAAATGCATAAAGGTATTTTTCTCTTACCTATGTAGAATAGAGGAAACTAGAGCAAGTTTTTCCTTTCCCATCCAAATATCTAAAGATATATGGCCTTAGCTACTTGGATGATAGATTTTCTTGGTGGCTCAGTGGTAAAGAATTCACCTGCTCTAGAGATGCAGGAGATGCAAGTTCAATCCCTGCTCTAGAAAGATCCCCCGGAGAAGGAAAGGGTAACCCACTCCAGTATTCTTGCTTGGAAAATCCCAGGGACAGAGGAGCCTGGCGGGCTAGTTCATGGGGTCACCAAGAGTCAGATGTGACTTAGCGACTCAACAACATATGGATGATAACTTTAAGGAGAGCAGTTCCCACCCCCAGGTGACATTGAGACCATTGTGAATCAAGTGACCTTCCCCACTGTGTCTCCTTATGGCGTATGCGGGATTTTGTTCCAAGGCTAAGCATGCATGTCTTTCTGTCTCTCTTTCTCTGCCTCTGTGTGTGTCTCTCTTTCAGTCACCCTCTCTCTCTGTCTCACATGCTGAAGGCAGACTTGTGAAATTCTCTACCCTGTGTGGTGAAACAGAAGTACATGTCTAGATTTAGCTGAACCTGGCTGTGTGAATCCTGTCACATCTTACCAGAAATATGGCATTCAACAGCTCACTTATCCACTCTGAATATCATTTTCCTTATCTGTGAAATTGGATTTATAAGAGTATCTACTGCATAGAGTCGTTGAGAGGATTCAATTTAAAAACTAATATTTGTAAAATATAAAGGTGAAATCCATGAAACTGGCACTCCGTAAAATGTCATGAACTTTAACAATATTAGACTAGCATCCCATTTAATTCTGAAATCCTTTAAGGGTAGTGCACCAAAGCTCTTTCCTTATCTTTTAGGACCACCATATCAGGTCACTCTTAGATCATCATCTTAACTCTCCTCTCTTCTTCTCCCCACCCTTCCCTTCTCTGCCCTCCTTTCCCAGGACCCGTTCCTTCTTCACTGTCTGTCTTAGGCGATCAGTCATCCTGTACATAAGGATTTCCCTTTGACAAAGTTGAAAGTGATTTTCCTCCTGCGTGTTGGTAGAGAGGGTGAAAGGAAAGAGAAGCACCTTAGATTCTCCCCTACCTGAAGTGTCTCTCATGACTCTTCTTAACATTTGGCTCTGGAGTGTGGTTTTTGCTTCGAGAGTGTCTGATTCTCATCTGTAGTTTGTGGAAGAGGCTGAGATCACGCTTTCTACTATTTACTCAAACCTTGGCATGATCCGTCACCACAAAAATAAAGGGTAAGTATTTTGGAAGATGGTAAATAGATGAGAACACCCATTCACGACCATGTTTGAATTTTCTAATTCTTGTGACTAAAGAAGAGAATTTTGTGGAGGCTGAAGTACCAATACTTTGGCTACCTGATGTGAAGAGCCAGCTCATTGGAAAAATCCCCTGATGATGGGAAAGATTGAGGGCAGGAGGAGAGGGAAACGACAAAACATGAGATGGTAGGGTGGCAACATCAACTCAATGGACATGAGTTTCAGGAAAACCGGGAGATGGTGAAGGACAGGAAAGCCGGACATGCTGCAGTCCATGGGGTCGCAAAGGGTCAGACATGACTTAGTGAGTAAACAACTAAAAGAGAATTTTATAGACAGCTTTGAACAGTATTGCTATATACTGAGTGGACATGTTTCCATTAACCTTACACAATATTCTAGTTGAAAGAAGAGGACAATTATATGTACACTTATTCCTTAATATTAGCTGAATCAGCAAACTATAAGTCTACAGTTGGTGTTTTACAATGACAAAAGTCTAAAAAAGATTTTAACATCTTAAAATTTTAGAAGACTAAGTGATCATTATTTTTGTATCACTGCTTTTATCCATCATATTAGAAGTCAACAAAAAAGGTTGGCAAGACACTTTAGTGAAATTATGCCATGTAGCAGAAGGAAATTTACTGACATCTTAAAATATACATAAAGAACAAAGGGGAAAAGGACTATCACATTTCTTTAAAATTTTCCACAAAATATGTAAGTTCTAATTTTATAGAAAATATAAACACTTTTTTGTGCAATTATGGTTGTTCTTGTGTGTTTTACATTTGTTAAAATTAAACAAGTAACAAAGTGCAAATATTTTCCTGCCACTGTTACAGTTCAGCCGTGTTATAGGTAAATTTCAGGGGTAGCCTTGTTTCTCTAGAGACAAGACTTATTCCTTAACTTACAACGATTATTGAAACCCATGTGCCATTTTAGCTGATAGGAAAGACAAAATCATAAGCCTGACCTCAAATGTGTTTACCTCATAATCTCCAAGAATATTAAGAAAAATACATTAAGATTTACCAAATTCTCACTTTATAATTTTATAAACAGGGGAAAATATTAGTTAATCCTTCTAGATTTGGATTCATATTGAGAATCCACTCTTCCGAACACACATGTGTTATTTCTTTTTCCTCAGTATCCCCCTGACTATTTGTCTCAGCTTATCACGCCAGCGGCTCTTTCTCTTGCTTGGGGGCAAAAAGCATACTGTTCATGTCAATCGTGGTGAATGCCTATTTTTTTCTTTATAAAATAATTTTCTAGTCATTAGAATCCCCACAGAGTCTGCAGAATTATCCTTTAACAAAGCAATGGCAGAGGATTGTTCTTCCCTGATACTTTAGTTAAGGCTAAGTAGAATTAAGTTATTTGCAAAGATCACAAATATGAAAGTAAACCACATATTGGTTACTTTCTAGATTCACACAACTAAATAAGAAGGGTGCAGAAAAAATTTAGGCATGATGAACTTCAAGCTTCTTCCCAAATCCAAAAAGATCTTTCAAAACTAAGGTGAGAGAGCAGAACTGAAACAGCTGAGATGCAGGATATTAACAAATGACAAATCTAAGGTCTCTAGGTGTCAAGACCAGGGGATGGGATGGAGAAGGGCTGGTATTTGAGAAAAAGCATGAGCTTTGAAGTCAGATATTAGTCAGTTCAGTTCAGTTCAGTCGCTCAGTCGTGTCTGACTCTCCGCCACACCATGAATCACAGCACGCCAGGCCTCCCTGTCTATCACCAACTCCCGGAGTTCACTCAAACTCATGTCCACAGAGTCGGTGATGCCATCCAGCCATCTCATTCTCTGTCGTCCCCTTCTCCTCCCGCCCCCAACCTTTCCCAGCATCAGAGTCTTTTCCAGTGAGTCAACTCGTATACTTAGGCATGAATCCTGGTGCTATTATTCCTTAGCTTTGACTAAGCGTTTAAGTTTTCTAAGATCTATTTCTATGTATTTATTTGTCTAAGAATATAATACCTACTTTCAAAGCTTTTGAAGAATTTGAATAGAAAATGTGTATAAAAGACTTAGCACAGTCTCTAGCACATAACACAGATTAAAATATTAATAGTTGTTCCTTTTCCCACTTTTCCTCTTAGAAAATGCCATGAATTCCAGTTTCTACCACAACACTGTGCGCATGCTTAGTTGCTTAGTCGTGTCCAACTCTGGGATCCCATGGGCTGTAGTCCACCAGTCTCCTCCTTCAGGGGATTCTCCAGACATGAACACTGGAGTGGGTTGCCATTTCCTTCTCCAGGGGATCTTCTCAATCCAGGGATCGAACCCAGGTCTCTTGCATTGCCGGTGGATTCTTTACTGTCTGAGCCTCCAGGGAAGCCCATAACACTGGCTAGTATCAATTTGAGCATCTCCTTGTTAGTTTCTAACACAGAGGTTTTATCATTTCTCAGACTTCTTTTAGCTGTGTGTATTTGCCTGCATGTATGTATGGTGTGATCTTTCCCCACCACTCAGCTGTTCAGAGATCTCTAATGTAGGGCTGTGGGAGAAACACAACAGTAAAATTTCTATTTGTAAAGAAAACATATGAAAGAAAGCTTTCTTTGCAGCTCCTCAGCGTCATCTGTCAAAAAGTCACTGGTATGTTTTCAGAAGAAATAGCCTTTTTTTTTTTCTTTGTAAAATAAGCTGTAAAAGTCTGTTCCTTGGAAACAGCCCATGATGGGAACTTTTCCCATTATAAGATGTCCACAGAATGATTGGACAACTGTAATTGTTTAAAAAAAAAAGCGAACAAAAATGTTTAGAGTGGGCCATGATTATTTCTTCAGAAAGTAGAACTATTAGCTCTTAAAAAGAAGCACTAAGAAAAAGACAGGTATTTGAAGAACTGTCACTTCGCAAGAGGCATTGAAAAAAAGACGGTTTTCCTGTATTCATTTTCTTCAGAATGAATGCAGATTTTTATTTATTTCTAAATAAAGTGTAGCTTTGGATGTCACATTTATGTTCTAATTCTGGCTTTATTATTTGTAGTACTTTAGGAATTTCTTTCTTATTGATTTTGTTTCTTTTTATAACAAGATAAGCAAGTTGTGTCTAACCCATAGGAGACGACCAAAATATAGTTATATTTGTAAATATATATCAGCTTCCCTGGTGGCTCAGTGGTAAAGAATATGCTTGCAATGCAGGAGATGCAGGTTTGATCCCTGGGTTGGGAAGATTCCCTGCAGGAGGGCATCGTTATACATTCCAGTTTTCTTGCCTGGAGAATCCCATGTCAAGGAGCCTGGTGGGCCACAGTCCATAGGGTCACAAAGAGTTGGGTGTGACTGAAGTGACAGAGCATGCACTCACACATACATATATACTTGCAGAACTAAGGTCATTATCTTCTGCAATGCTGACAAAAGCTTTAAAGGTTAGCTATTCTAATTCTTGATTTTCTAGTTGGGAAATCAGAGGGCTTAAGTAATTAAAAGCAGAGTTACAGAGGCTGTCTATTGAAAATAATATTTGGAATTGGATTCATCACTTTTTTTTTTTGTATTTTGTATTTTGGAACTGTGAGTGAATTTTGGAGCTAGGAAGATGACAGGCATATGTGTTCTCTGAATGCTGTAATTGATTCGAAATCCCTCTAAACCAAGTGTGAGTTAAGCCAAAGTTCTAGACTTCATACAAGGCGATGTTGTAAAGGAAGCTTTCCATGAAGTTCATGTACCATGAGGAGGAGAGATACTCAAATAACGCAAGACTTGACCTTCACTGTTAAAGATGTATTCCTTCTGCTTTTCATTTTTCATTACAGTTTGCTGAAATTATTTTGGATCTTGGCCCTATTGATTTAAAATCAACATGCATGATGTGGCTTCCATAGTTTTATCAAGACTTTGATCAAGACACAGCCCAAGATGCCTCCTGCAGAGAAGTCCAGTAATGAAATCTGTTACAAAGCATGTATAGAATGTGGTTATCAATGAATTTTAAGGTTATTTATAGTATGCTTTAAAGCCAACTTCTTTATGACTTACAAAGTTGAAATGTACATTTTTGCTGGCAGAAATAAGGCATGCTATGTCTGTGTCACTTACTTGTTTGAAATCTCTTTCAAAGTGAAAGAAAATTCAGTTCAGTTCAGTCACTCAGTCATGTCCAACTCTCTGCAACCCCATGGACTGCAGCATGCCAGGCTTCCCTGTCCATCACCATCTCGTGGAGCTTGCTAAAACTCATGTCTATCTAGCCGGTGATGCCATCCAACCATTTCATCCTTGTTCCATCCCTTTCTCCTCCCCACTTCAATCTTTCCCAGCATCTGGGTCTTTTCCAGTGAGTCATTTCTTGGCATGAGGTGGCCAGAGTATTGGAGTTTCAGCTTCAGCATCAGCCCTTCCAATGAATATTCAGGACTGATTTCATTTAGGATGGACTGGTTTGATCTTCTTGCAGTCCAAGGGACTCTAAAGTGTCATCTCCAACACCACAGTTCAAAAGCATCAATTCTTCGGCACTCAGGTTTCTTTATAGTCTGACTCTCACATCCATACAGGACCACAGGAAAAACCATAGCTTTGCCTAGACAGACCTTTGTAAGCAAATAATGTCTCTGCTTTTTAATATGCTGTCTAGGATGGTCATAGCTTTTCTTCCCAAGGAGCAAGTGTCTTTTAATTCCACAGCTGTAGTCACCATCTGCAGTGATTTTGGAGCCCAAGAAAGTAAAGTCTGTCACTGCTTCCATTGCTTCCCCATCTATTTGCCATGGAGTGATGGGACCAGGTGCCATGATCTTAGATGCCATGATCTTCTGAATGTTGAGTTTTAAGCCAGCTTTTTCACTCTCCTCTTTCACTTTCATCTGAGGCTCTTTAGTTCCTCTTCATTTTCTGCCATAAGGGTGGTATCATCTGCGTATCTGAGGTTAGTGATATTTCTCCTGGTAATCTTGATTCCAGCTTGTGCTTCATCCAGAAAGAAAACTGGTAATGAATATTCAGAAACAAAGAGGTCCAGAAGAATCTCTTGTTTATTTGTCAGTTTTATGGTATCCAGCATAGTGTCTCACAGACGTATTTTCTCAAAAGATATTAATTCAATAAATTATTTTTATCAAACCACAAAATTGTTATAGTCTGTACACAATGATTTGTTCCTTAAATTTTCAGTTAAGTGTTTGCTATTTGGACTCTTACCAAATACACAATGCCAAACAACATGAAACTAAGTCAATTGTAACACACATTCCTAATAAATAATATTATGAATGAAGTTTAAGCCACAGTAGAGCTAGAACCTGACATTTTGCCTTGAGATCATCAGTCCCTTGCTTCCACAAAACTATCTTGAATTATGAGTCATGATCTCAGAAACTTTCTTGGAGAAGTAACCACCAGCATACCAGTTGCTTAACTACCTTCTAGTCCTCAAGATTTTCCACTGAAGGTAGGTGTTATTTCTGACCTAGTTGCAAAGATAAATAAAATTAAGCTCAAATAATTTGTTTCAGTAAGTTCTCTTATTGCTAAATGTTACTTCCCTGGATCTTGTCTTTATTCTAGACCTTGTAGTCATTTTGAAGGCTTTGAAGGCCGAAGATAACAAATAAGTGACTAAAAATAAAATTTTTATTAGCCAAGTTTTCCTAAGCTTAGAAATATCCATAGTGTGGGAATAAAGAGGGAGAATTTCAAGTGAAATAATGATTTGGAAAATAAAATTTAGTTCATTAGTAAATTCAGGCCCTCTTTTCCAAAGAAAGAGGTTACCATGAAAAATGAAATGGACATGCTTAGTAATTGCTATAGTAATGGAGAAAAGAGACCTCTTCTTTAGACCTCTAGAGGTCTAAAGAGACCTCTATCAGTATACAAATAATCCAAATTTTAAAAGAAGAAATAAACACATATGTAAATGTCTCCAGTATATTTTGCCTTTGCAAATGAAATTGATTTCTAGAAATATGTTTATTTAATTTCTTTGTTGTGAAATGATTATTTTATCAACAAACATTTTCCCAATGGTATGCATATTTACTATTTTCAAAGTATCTTGCTTTTACACTATTTCTGTATTGTTCCATTTAAGGACAATAACTTGAAATAATATTTTGACTTTTATCAAAGTGGTCACACTTTATAAGTTTATATGTGTTATATTGATATGCATTTATATTTATTAAAATATTTCAAAATGTTTTGATATGTGTTTCTTTAAAAAAAATACTGCCCCTCAAAGAATTAAACAGGGGTTTTTAACACAATGCTTACTAAGTAGATAGATATATATTTGTTTTCCCTCTGCTAGGGAAGTCACACAGCCAGAACAATGGATGCTAGAAAATTACTAGCAAACTGACAAGTTTAGCATGCATATCTCAGTTAACGAGCACAAATCTGGAAAACAGGTCACTTATTGGTTAATTCATTGAATTGATAATCTCTCAAATCACTGATAGCTACTCTGGGTTCAGTGAAAGTTTGATTTGAAAACATTTTAATTCAGTGCTACTAGTTAACTAGAATTGGCTCTATAACATAAATGATTCTGTTAGATAACATAAGAATTTTACAATAAAATGATCACCACCTTTATTATCTGTGACATTTTGTGATGCAGATGTTGCATTCTTATGCAAAATGTAATAGATAATTTTTATAAAATACTATGCTGAAATTAGGCTGATTATTCTATTTGATTTAAAATGTCACATAGTAAAGGTTATTTTCACTCATTAAGATTAAATGCAAGTAGCCATATGTTAGAACAATCTTTTGAATTGAGGGTACTCTCAGCTGAAAATGAACAAACTTAGAAATACACAAAGAAAAATAGCTTTCCTTTTTATTTGCCAAAGCACCTTCTCTCAATTAAAATGTCATTATGTTACACACTCATGGAAGGCAATTCATTATGACAAATCTCATCTTGAAAACAGTAAATCATTCTATATATAAATTTGATGATGCTTTGATATTAAAATGTGCAAAATTTGTCAATACTCCAGAAATGGAACATCAGCAAAGAGGATTATTGGTCTACCCAAATAATAATGTCACCATTAAGAGGGTAACATTTTCCAATTGCAATTAGATGCCCTAATTTTAAAGGGGCTATCATTTACAATGATTTGGCAGATTTGGTCCATATTTCATTTAGAAATTCCTTTCTTCATTATGCCTCGAAACAATTTATGGTACATTTATGTTGGGAAGATAATTTGCTTATTTTATTGTGAATTGAAATCAGTAATTACATACAATCCCATTTTCTGCAGACATAAAGTTAATTCATGGTAGTAATTTTATTCAGAATATTAACTTGTGTTGGGTATGATGAAAATGTAACTATAGTAAATGCCTCTCTTATAACTGAATTTCTTTGAACTTGGTGGAAAAGAAATGTTAACTTAATACTAACAGTTCCATGGATGATTTTGTGACAAGCCTATGAATCATTTTGCCTTACTTGTAGTGTTAGGGAAATATTATAACTGTGTTTGAATCCCCACTTTATTTTTATACTTTGTGACTTGGGCAGGTGACATGGCTTGTTCAACATGGGAGAAATTATACCTATCTCATAGAACTGTTGATAGGATGAAGTGAGAAATTATATGTGCAATTTTAGTTTATTTCTCTTTTTATGGATGTATCATCAGCAATTTGAAAAGTACCTGACAATTAATGCATTAAAATATTTATCTCCATTAAATTCTGTTATTACAAGATGCTTACATTGGAAGGAAACATATGATAAAAATGATAAATACAGAAGGAAGGAAGGAAAGTAAAAGGTGATTTTAGAAGAAATAACTGGGAAACTATTTTACATGGTGCTTGGAACCTATTAATTAAGGAATAAGCATCAAGTATATTTCATTATTAACTGTTCTCCCTCAAAATAGAAAAATAAAAGATTAAAAAGTTCATAATACAGATGAGCAAATTATTGGCAGAGCCACTTACAGTAAAACAACTTCAAAACATTTGAAATGTAGATACTCAACCATTAAAGGAAAAGGTGGAAGTAATTCAGTTTAACTTTCAGTGACAAATTAAAAATACATTTTGTAAACTAATTTCATGGGATACATTGAACAAGATAAATTATACCAGTGCAATACTCTATTCTCTTCTATAGAGAACTTTTTTCCTTTCTTACATTTAGCAAACTGTAAAATAAAAAAATAAAAAAATTCCAGTATATCTACTCTGAGACTGTTAGAAAGATTAAATTAATTCATATATGTAAATTTCTTAAAACATAACAGGTATTCAAAAACTACAAGTGTGCATTATGCAGTGTTTTTACGTGATTTCCTTCCTCAAGTCATCAAGATTTTTTTGGACAATAGTTATCTCTTTAGGATAGTCTTAACTTACTTTAAACAACTCTGAGATATTAAGAGGACATACTTCTAGCCAGTAACGTATATGTAGATTCCACTTATTCATGGCTGAAAGAGTTTATTTCTATAGAAGTAGAGCAGATACTCTAGAACAGATAAATTTGTTAACATCTATTGATGGGGCAAAAGCGATTGTTAATTGATCAATAGATATTGTAATGTTCACATGTGTCTGCTTGTGTTCATACACAGTTGACCTGGAGCAACCAGGGTGTTTGGGCACTGACCACTGAGAAGTCAGAAATCAGAGTGTAACTTCACAGTTCAGTTCAGTTCAGTAGAGTCACTCAGTTGTGTCCAACTCTTTGCCACCCCATGAATCACAGCACGCCAGGCCTCCCTGTCCATCACCAACTCCCGGAGTTCACTCAAACTCATGTCCATCGAGTCGGTGATGCCATCCAGCCATCTCATTCTCTGTCGTCCCCTTCTCCTCCTGCCCCCAATCCTTCCCAGCATCAGAGTCTTTTCCAGTGAGTCAACTCGTCGCATGAGGTGGCCAAAGTATTTGAGTTTCAGTAGGCCCTTCAAATTCATGGGCTTTCCTGATAGCTCAGTTAGTAAAGAATCCACCCGCAATGCAGGAGACCCTTGTTCGATTCCTGGGTTGGGAAGATCCACTGGAGAAGGGATAAGTTACCCACTCCAGTATTCTTGGGCTTCTCTTGTGGCTCAGCTGGTAAAGAATCCACCTGCAAAGGGGGAGACCTGGGTTTGATACCTGGGTAAGGAAGATCCCCTGAAGAAGGGAAAGGATACCCACTCCAGTATTCAGGCCTGGAGAATTCCATGACTATATAGTCCATGGGGTCGCAAAGAGTTGGCGACTTTCACTTTCCCTTCAAATTTGTAGTTCTGTATCCATGTATTTAGCCAACCCAGAGTCATGTACACAATTACTGAAAAAAAAAAAATCCTTGTATAAGTGAATCCACACAGTTGTAACACTTCTTGTTCAAGGATCAAGTGTATGTCAACTTTTGCTGGATATCTTCTTTTATTCAATTTATCTTATTGAAGCATAGTTGATTTATGATGTGTTAATTTCTATTGTACAGTATAATTCAGTTAAACATATATTTTTTTCATATTCTTTTCCATTGTGGCTTATCACAGGATATTGAATACAGTTCTCTGGGCTATACAGTAGAACATTACTATTTATAAATTATAATAATAGTTTGCATCTGCTAATCCCAAATTCCCAATCCATCCCTACCCTCCACCCCTCCACCTTGGCAACCACAAGTCTCTTCTCTATGTCTGTGAATTTATTTCTCTTTCCTAGATGAGTTCATCTGTGTCATATTTTAGGTTTTACACATACGTGATACCATATGAGGATCTGTCTTTCTCTTTCTGACTTACTTCACTTAGTATGATAATCTCTGTGCCCTGTGCCTGGTTGCTCAGTTATGTCAGACTCTTGGTGACTCTATGGACTATAAGCTGCCAGGTTCCTTTGTCCATGGGGATCTTTCCGACTCAGGGATCAAACCCAGGTCTCCCACATAGCAGGCAGATTCTTTACCATCTGAGCCACCAGGGAAGCCTTAGGTCTATCCATATTGCTGCAAATGGCATTATTTCATGTTTCTTTATGGATGAATTATATTCTATTGTGTATGTGTATACACTCATATATATCCCATCTCCTTTATCCACTCATCTGGTCAATGGACATTTAGGTTGCTTCCATGTCTTGACTACTGTGAATAGTGGTGTTGTAAACAAAGGGGTGCATGCATCTTTTTGAATTACGGTTTTGTCTGGATATATGCCCAGGAGTGGGATTGCTGGATCATATGGCAACTCTATTTTTAGTTTTTTAAGGAACCTCCATACTGTTATCCATAGTGAGTGTACCAATTTACATTCCCATCAACAGTGTAGGAAGGTTCATCCTCTGCTGGTTATCTATTTGTCCCAACTCCAGAGCCACTAGCCATATTGTCCGCACTGGAAGCCTGACCCATATAAACTACACCATTCATTCTCAAATTGTAACAGAAGTAAGTGGTTTAAGGCTATTTTGAGTTTCTGGACCCAATTCCACTAGAAGGCAGGATCCATCCCACCCACCCACCCTCACCCCCAATACCAAGCAATGCTGGGACTTCAGCTGGGTGTTCTACAATTTAACTCAATTTTGACTGTCTGCCAGAGATGGCATAAGTCCCACAGATGTCAGTTCTATGAGTCTAGCCCCAGCTCCTGACTTCAGACACCAGTCACAAGCCAAGGTTCCTGGTCAGATCTGTGCTTCTGACCAACCTCATGTATACTGGAGCCACCTGAGGTTTCAGATGCCGCAAGTCCTATGTCCAAGTGGTTACTCATACTTGGACCTACAGGCTATACATCAGAGAGTCTGACAAGCCCCTCCTTGGGTTTGATTGATTTGCTTCAGTAGCTGATGGAACTCAAACATTTTACCTACTAGATAACCAGTTTACTAAACTAAGGAAGTAACTCAGAAACAGCCAGGTGGAAGAGATGCATAGGGCAAGTTATGGGAAAAATGTTTGGAGCTACCATGCACCCTCTGAGGGCATCACTCTTCCCCAGTCTCCATGTGTTCACCAACCTGGAAACCATCAGAACCCTGACCTTTTGGGTTTTTATGAAGACTTCATTACACAGGTACAGTTCATTAACTCCCTGGCCATTGACAATTCATTCAATTGCCAGATTCTTTTTCCTCTCCAGAGCCCAGAGGGATGGAACTAAAATTATTTACCTTCTAATTACCTGGTTGGTTCTCTGGGTAGCTTGCCCCCATCCATAGGGGTTTTCCTTAAGTCACCTCAGTAACACAACAAAAGATTCCTTTACATCTCTCAGCATTTAAGAATTTCCAAGAGTTTTAGGGGATTTTTGAAAGCTTCTAGAGGAGAGCAAAAATATATTTCTTATTATAAATCACAGTATCAAAGCTCTGCAAGTAATGCATGCTGATGATTAGTAATAGTGTATTACATCATCAAAGTCACTTGGTTTGTGGCTGACTTCAGTCAATGAGAAAAGCCTGCTGATTAGAGGCCAGAAAGGGAGTGAAGGTGGGTTGTTGAACCTGCAGGCTTCCTCAGTGTAGTGCCACATGTGTCTGGCTACATTCTTCCACAGAGGGTGACGGCTCCTATCAGACGGCTCTTAAAGGACAGTTCTTCCTCCAGGTTTTGCTGTCACTTCTCTTACCCTTTCAGTTAAATGAGTATAAGAAAACCCACTGTTTGCTGCTTTGAGGCAGTGGATTGCCTGTGGTTTTTCCTAGTACACTGCCTCAGTTCAGTTCAGTTCAGTTCAGTCGCTCAGTCATGTCTGACTCTTTGCGACCCCATGAATCACAGCACGCCAGGCCTCCCTGTCCATCACCAACTCCTGGAATTCACTCAAACTCATGTCCATTGAGTCGGTGATGCCATCCAGCCATCTCATTCTCTGTCGTCCCCTTCTCCTCCTGCCCCCAATCCCTCCCAGCATCAGAGTCTTTTCCAGTGAGTCAACTCTTCACATGAGGTGGCCAAAGTATTGGAGTTTCAGCCTCAGCATCAGTCCTTCCAATGAACACCCAGGACTGATCTCCCTTAGAATGGTCTGGTTGGATCTCCTTTGTAAATCAACCCCTTTATAAAAATATGCTGATGCTACACAAATTGAATAAGTCAGTTCCCTCTCTCATTTTTTTTTTTTAAATTCCCACTGCCCTGACTGATATAGAAGCTGATGAAGAAATGAGGCATTTAGAATTGAACTTGCACTCAGTCAGAGTCAGAAGTGGGATCTGAACCTAGGGTGTCTCTGATTCCACTGTAATATAGGAAAGAAAAATTCTAACACTCACTTCCAGGATATTGATTTAATGTTTTATTAAGGATATAATTTACATAAATGATTTGCATAAATAATGTATAATTTACATAAAATAGTCAGTCTGATGGTTTTTGACAAATGCATATACCCTTGTAACTGAACACCTTAAAAGACATTCTCCAGTCAAGAATTCTCCAGGCAAGAGATACTGGAGTGGGTTGACATTCCCTTCTTCAGGGGATCTTCTCCAACTCAGTTATAGAACCCAGGTCTCCTGCATTGCAGGCAAATTCTTTACTGTTTGAACCACCAGAGAAGCCCAAAAAGACATAAGACATTTATATTATTTCCCAAAGTCCCTTTGTCCTACTTAGTTCTTCCACCTGGAGGCTGTCAACTTTTGATTGACTTTGCCTCATCTAGAATTTCATATAAATTGAATCATACAGAATATATTCTTTTGCATTGGGCTTCTTTCACTCACTATGGTGATTCTTAGACTTATCCATGTGTTGTGCTTATCTGTAATATGTTCCTTTTTATTGAAAACCACTGCTACTTAATATGAACATACCGTATTTTAAAACACATTTTCTAATATTTTTGGGGGAGAGGCACTTGGATTTGTTTTACTTTTCTGTCTATGCTAAATACACTTATGTGAACATTAATATATAAATATTTTGATAGACATATCTATTTCTCTTAGACTACATTCTGAATCATATAGTATATTCAGTTCAGTCCAGTCACTCATTCGTGTCCGACTCTTTGTGACCCCATGAAACATAGCACGCCAGGCCTTCCTGTCCATCACCAACTCCCGGAGTCCACCCAAACCCATGTCCATTGAGTCGGTGATGCCATCCAACCATCTCTGTTATCCCCTTCTCCTCCTGCCTTCGATCTTTCCCAGCATCAGGGTCTTTCCAAATGAGTCAACTCTTCACATCAGGAGGCCAAAGTATTGGAGTTTCAGCTTCAACATCAGTCCTTCCAATGAACAGCCAGGACTGATCTCCTTTAGGATGGATTGGTTGGATCTCCTTGTAGTCCAAGGGTCTCTCAAGAGTCTTCTCCAACACCACAGTTCAAAAGCATCAATTCTTCAGTGCTCAGCTTTCTTTATAGTCCAACTCTCACATCCATACATGACCACTGGAAAAACCATAGACTTGACTAGACGGATCATTGTTGACAAAGTGATGTCTCTGCTTTTTAATATGCTATCTAGGTTGGTCATAATTTTCCTTCCAAGGAGTAAGCATCTTTTAATTTCATGGCTGCAATCACCATCTACAGTGATTTTGGAGCCCAGAAAAATAAAGTCAGCCACTGTTTCCTTATCTATTTGCCCTGAATAGATGGGACCGGATACCATGATCTTAGTTTTCTGAACATTGAGCTTTAAGCCAACTTTTTCACTCTCCTCTTTCACTTTCATCAAGAGGCCCTTTAGTTCTTCACTTTCTGCCATAAGGGTAGTGTCATCTGCATATCTGAGGTTATTGATGTATCTCCCAGCAATCTTGATTCCAGTTTGCGCTTCTTCCAGCCCAGCGTTCCTCATGATGTACTCTGCATATAAGTTAAATAAGCAGGGTGACAATATACAACCTTGACGTACTCCTTTTCTTATTTGGAACCAGTCTGTTATTCCATGTGCAGTTCTAACTGTTGCTTCCTGACCTGTATACAGGTTTCTCAAGAGGCAGGTCAGGTGGTCTGATATTCCCATCTCTTTCAGAATTTTCCACAGTTTATTGTGATCCACACAGTCAGAGGTTTTGACATAGTCAATAAAGCAGAAATAGATGTTTTTCTGGAGCTCTCTTGCTTTTTCTATGATCCAGGGGATGTTGGCAATTTGATCTCTGGTTCCTCTGCCTTTTCTAAAACCAGCTTGAACATCTGGAAGTTCACGGTTCACGTATTGCCTGGCTTGGAGAATTTTGAGCATGACTTTACTAGCGTGTGAGATGAGTGAAATGATGTGGTAGTTTGAGCATTCTTTGGAATTGCCTTTCTTTGGGATTGGAATGAAAACTGACCTTTTCCAGTCCTGTGGCCACTGCTGAGTTTTCCAAATTTGCTGACATATTGAGTGCAGCACTTTCACAACATCATCTTTCAGGATTTGAAATAACTCAACTGGAATTCCATCACCTCTACTAACTTTGTTCGTAGTGATGCTTTTTAAGGCCCACTTGATTTCACATTCCAGGATGTCTGGCTCTAGAGTGATCACACCATCATGATTATCTGGGTCATGAAGATTTTTTTGTACAGTTCTGTGTATTCTTGCCACTTCTTGTTAACATCTTCTGCTTCTGTTAGATCCCTACCATTTCTGTTCTTTATTGAGCCCATCTTTGCATGAAATGTTCCCTTGGTATCTCTAATTTTATTGAAGAGATCTCTACTGTTTCCTATTCTGTTATTTTCCTCTATTTGCATTGATCACTGAGGAAGACTTTCTTATCTCTCCTTGCTATTCTTTGGAACTCTGTATTCAAATGGGTATATCTTTCCTTTTCTCCTTTGCTTTTTGCTTCTTTTCTTTTCACAGCTATTTGTAAGGCCTCCTAAGACAGCCATTTTTTATTTTTATTTTTTGTATTTCTTTTCTCGGGGATGGTCTTGATTCCTGTCCCCTGTACAGTGTCACAAACCTTCATCCATAGTTCATCAGGCATTCTATCAGGTCTATTCCCTTAAATCTATTTCTCATTTCCACTGTGTAATTGTAAAGGATTTGATTGAGGTCATACCTGAATGGTCTAGTGGTTTTCCCTAATTTCTTCAATTTAAGTGATCTGAGACACAGTGGACTCCTGATCTTGTTTTTGCTGACTGTATAGAGCTTCTCCATCTTTGGCTGCAAAGAATATAATAAATCTGAGTTCGGTTTTGACCATCAGGTGATGTCCATATGTAGTCTTCTCTTGTATTGTTGGAAGAGGGTGTTTGCTATGACCAATGCATTCTCTCGGCAGAACTCTATTAGCCTTTTCCCTGCTTCATTCTGTACTCCAAGGCCAAATTTGCCTGTTACTCCAGGTGTTTCTTGACTTCTTACTTTTGCATTCCAGTCCCCAAAATGAAAAGGACATCTTTTTTGGGTGTGTTTGACTTAAAAAGTGCAAAATGTTTTCCACTGTGGCTTTATTATTTTACATGCCTACAGACATGTTTTAAGAGTCTCAGTTTCTTCAGTTCCTTGCCACGCTTTGATGTCGTCAGTTTGTTCAGTATATCATTATACTAAAGATACCATGGTGTGTCATTGTGGTGTGAACTTTCAGTTCCATGAAGACTCATGATGTCAAGAATTGTTCCATGTGCTCATTTGCCTTTCACATATTTTCTCTTGAGGAATTTTCTTTTCTAGTCTTTTGACTCTCTCTTTAAAATTGACTTGTTTGACTTTTCATTGTTAAGAATTATGGTCTTTGAATTTTTATAATCTGGTTATGTCTTTTGGTTAGAAATACATTTTGGAATTTTTTTCCTTCATTCTGTGGCTTTCTTAACTGATCCTTTTGAAGTGAAAGTGAAAGTCACTCAGTAGTGTCTAACTCTTTGTGACCCCATGGATGATAGCCTACAAGTTTCCTCTATCCGTGGAATTCTGCAGACAAGAACACAATTGCGTTGCCATTCAATTCTCCAGGGGATCTTTCTGACCCAAGGATAAAACCTGGGTCTCCTGCATTGGCAGGCAGATTCTTTACAGTATTAGCCACCAGGGAAGCCAACTTGACATAGTGTAGTCATATCAAATCTTGTTTTAACCATGTAAATATATATTTTATTTATCTGATTTATCTAATTTTTAATTTCTATACAGTACAGTTGAAAAAATTTGTAATGATTGGGTTTCTTCCCCCCTCTGTCTACTAAATTGTTGCCTAGTTCATGATCACAATAATAATCTCCTGTGTCTCCTTCTAAAATCTCTACAATTTTAGCTCCTTAAATTTTATGTTTAAGTCTGTGATACATTTATAACAACTTCTGTGTATCTTGTGAAGTAAGGATTGAGGTTCATTTCTTTCACATGTGGCAACTTGGTTACTACAGCATTATTTATTGGAAAGAATTTCATTTCTCAGTTGAATTATTTTGGACCCATTGTTGAAAGTTATTTAATATTATATGCATACTTGGGGATTTTCCAGATAACTTTTTTATTGACCTCTAATTTAGCACTGATAATGTCAGAGAGTATTCTCTAACTCCTGTCTTTTTACATTTATGGTGACCTGGTTTTAGGACCCATCTGGCCTACCTTGGTGATTGGTTGCTGTACATGTGTCTTCTACAGATGTTTGGTCAAGTGTTCAATAAGTGTCAAAGCTGGTTAATGGTGTCATGCAATTCTTCTATTTCATTTCTTATTTTTGGTCTTCTATTAGTGAGAATGTCAGGACTTCTTCTCCCTGCAATGTGGGAGACCTGGGTTCAATTCCTAGGTTGGGAAGATCCCCTGGAGAAGGGAAAAGCAACCCACTCCAGTATTCTTGCCTGGGAAATCCCATGGACAGAGGGACCTGGTGGGCTAGAGTCTGTGGGGTCACAAAGAGTCAGACATGACTGAGCGACTAACACTTTAGCTGTCACTGTGGATTCCTTCAAGTTCTGACAGTTATTGCTTCATGTATTTTAAAGCTCTGTTATTAGGTTCATATACATTTGGAATGGTTGTACCTTGATGATTAATTGATCCTTTAACATTATGAAATATCCTTCATCACTTATTTATGTCCTGAAGTCTACATTGTCTTATATTAAAATGGACACTTTAGCGTTTAGTACTTTGTGTTTGCATAATGAATTTTTTGGCATCCTGTTCCTTTTGTTTTGTCCCTATATCTATGTGAAGATTTCTTTTAAGCATATTGTTGGGTCTTTTTCTTTTTTACCCAATTCTGAGAATTTCTCCTTTTTAATTTCCATGTTTAGACCATTTATATTTAGTATAATTATCAATATGACAAGATTTAAATCCACTCTCTACCTAATTATTTCCTATTTGTTCCATTTGTTCTCTCTTCCTTCCCTCACCCCTTTTTCTTCAGTCTCCTTTTGGATTTTTCAGGTAATTTTAGTTTTCTCATTTTATCTCCACTCTTATTTATTTTGCATCTGGTGTTTTTCCATATTGTAGAGACTGTACTAGGTTAGGTTATCTTACTAAAGAGAAATGACAACTGAATGCAAGCATTGCTTGAATTTCCTTTTGCTATAAAAACTACTGGAATAACACAACATCTCAAGTTTGTGGATTCAGTTCAGTTCAGTTCAGTTCAGTCGCTCAGTCGTGTCCGACTCTCCGCGACCCCATGAATCACAGCATGCCAGGCCTCCCTGTCCATCACCAACTCCCGGAGTTTACTCAAACTCATGTCCACAGAGTCAGTGATGCCATCCAGCCATCTCATTCTCGGTCGTCCCCTTCTCCTCCCGCCCCCAACCTTTCCCAGCATCAGATTCTTTTCCAGTGAGTCAACTCGTCGCATGAGGTGGCCAAAGTATTGGAGTTTCAGCTTTAGCATCAGTCCCTCCAATGAACATCTAGGATTGATCTCCTCTAGAATGGACTGGTTGGATCTCCTTGCAGTATAAGGGACTCTCAAGAGTCTTCTCCAACACCACAGTTCAAAAGCATCGATTCTTCGGCGGTCAGCCTTCTTCACAGTCCAACTCTCACATCCATACATGACCACGGGAAAAACCATTGCCTTGACTAGACGGACCTTGGTTGGCAAAGTAATGTCTCTGCTTTAGATAGTATTAAAATATTCACTTTCTATTGTTCTTGTTCTATGATGTAAGAAAAGTCCTTAATTTTGAGAAGTACACATTGGAATAAAATGATTATGTATGCAGGGGTATCACATCTCTGTGCTGTATACAGAGAGTTGCTTGTGTGTCGATAGATAGAAGGGGAAGGGAGGAGAGAAAAAGGAAGGAAACAAAGTAATATAAATGCTATTTTAGTAATCCAGGTGAAAGTTGGCTGGTTATTATTTTTACAACTCTTAAATCTAAATTCTCTGAAAATAAAACTAGGATAAAATATGTCAAACTATGTATCTTTGACTTATTGTAGTCTACACCAAAGTAATAGTATGCCATTTCATATGACAAAAACTTAACAGCTGTACACCTCCATTTCTCCTTGTCTTTTATGTTGCTGTAACATATTTCACTAGTGTGTGTGTATGCTTGTATGTGTGTGTATAGCTTGAAAATACACTGGTTTTGTAAACAGTCAATTATCTCTGAAAAATAAAACTGATTTGAGAAAGCTAATTATATTTAACATTTCCTTTGCCTTTCATTTCTTTGTATAAACTCAAATTTCCATCTGTGATTTTAGTCCCTCAAACTGAAAGACTTTAAGATTTGTTTTAGTGCAGTTCTCCTAGTGAGAAACCCTCTTCCCTTTTGAGTTTCAGACAAAAATCACTTTAGTTTTTATTTTTAAAGCACTTTTTATAGAAGTATAGTTTATATGCAGTGAAATTCACTATATTCAAAGTATACAATTTGAATTTTAGTAATTATATGTAAACACATTCACATTCAAGATGTAAGACAATTCCTTCATCTTAAATCTTCTTTGTGATTTTCTTGCATTTGATAACTTCCCCTCATCCCAAGGAACTACTGATAAGTTTTCTGTTACTATATTTGTTCTTATAACTTCTTATCAGTGGGACCATATAATATACAGTGTCTGTGTTGTACTTTTTTGATACATTTTAATATTTTAAAATCCACTTATATTGTTGCATACATTAATATTTTTTTCCATTTTATTGCTGAGTAGTATTGCATAGTATGGATATACAACAATTTGTATATTTAAGCAGGATAAAGCTGAAATTCCAATACTTTGGGCACCTCATGTGACGAGAAAAGACTCTGATGCTGGGAAGGATTGGGGGTGGGAGGAGAAGGGGACGACAGAGAATGAGATGGCTGGATGGCATCACCGACTCTGTGGACACGAGTTTGGGTGAACTCCAGGAGTTGATGATGGACAGGGAGGCCTGGAGTGCTGTGATTCATGGGGTTGCAAAGAGTCAGACACAACTGAGCGACTGAACTGAACTGATGAACATTTGGGTTACTGGCATTTTTTATCTATTATGAATAAAGTGCTGCTGTGATGACATATGTACACAAATCTAAGTAGATTTGCATTTTCATTTCTATTGGGAAAACACATCAAAGTGGAAAATCTCAATCAGTTGATAAGTACACGCAGTTGTCACTCTGTAGGATTCTGATATGCACACATTTTTTTACCGTGTGTGGTGTACTGAAAGTTTGTGCCTGCACACTTCCCCTGAATTGATATGTTGAAACCTTGCCCCAATACGATGCTATTTGTATCAGAGCCTTTAGGAGGTAATTAAATCATGGAGCTAGAGTCCTGATGAGTGGAATTTATACTCTTATAAGAGGAGACCAGAGAGATAGCCAGCCTTCTTTCCATCATGTTAGGACACAGCGAGAAGAGGGCTGTCTGTGAACCAGGAAGCGGGCCCACACCAGGCACTGAATGTACCCATTCCTTGATTGTGAACTTCCTAGTCCCCAGACCTGTGAGAAACAAATTGTTTTTTAATCCTCCCACTCTATGGTATTTTTGTTATAGTCAACTAAATTAACAAAGACACCATGTTTTAGTTAATTCATACCATTCCCCCAACAACATAGTTCTAATTTCAGTTGCAATTTTATATTAATTGTAATAACTGCATGAAGCACAAACTTCACTGGTACCTCTTTAATGTACTAATCATCATATAAAAATCAGATGAAGTTTATTAGTAATCAGTCGCACCATTTCTTTCAAAATCTGTGCATCTGTACACACCCAGACAGCAAGTTTGCCATTGTGTTATCTCCTGTTTTTCCGTGATAGTCCTGATGTATTTTACAGAAACGGATAATTGAAAGGGAGAAATGACCAGTGAAGATGAAAGGGCAGCCAAGAAATAAAAAGTGTAAAGCTGAAAGTGAAATTCAAATGAAATATACGTGACAGGATAGGAGAAGCAACTGCTGTGGATACGTCACACTGTTGCTACCATTCAAGAGATTCGAGATCTGTAGTCACAGGAACTTAGTGACAGCAAACTTACCGACATAAATGAGATAGTGCTGCGATGAAATGGGCGAGAGTGTCCCAGAGGAAGTGACTGATGCAAAAAGCCTTCATATGACACTGAAATTGCAAAGGATGAAATGTTGGAAGTTGATCCTAACTCAAAAAGAAGTATGACAGCTTGCCAAGGCATAGGGAGGAAAACAAAAGTTCATTCCACAGTATGAGTTGTAAAATAAGAAGCAAGCACTGTTCAAAATACCCTTGAATTTTTTTTTAACAAAGAAATAATTTTTTAATCCTGTTTTTAGTATTTTAGTCTACAAAATATTAGCCGTATAAGATTTTTTAATCTCTCTAAACATATATAACTGAAAGTGAGTTTGTGATAGTTCACAGAATCTTAAAAAGTCATAACAATGATCCATCTTTGACTAGTAAGAATTTTTGCATTGTTCCAATTTCATGGTCATGTTTATAGTCGTACATACTATGCAAAGTCAGATATATTCACTTTATAAGATACTATCATACTGATTTCCTAATTGACTGTACAATTTTGCATTTCTGCCAGCTATGTCTAAACTTTCCAGGTCCTCACATCCTGACCAACACACCATATTGTCAGTTTTCCTAATTTTAGGGTTGTTGTGGACAAGTGTGGATATTGAAGACACATTGTAGTTTTAACTTGCATTTCTGCGATGGCTAATGATGCTGCCACTGTTCATAAACAATGGCTATTGGCTATTTAAATGAAGACATCTTCAAATCTCAGCAATTTAATGATCACCTTTTAAATCTTTTTGTTATTGAGCTATAAGTGTTCTTCATATTCTGGATACAAGCCCTTTGTTAGATATGTGATTATCAAAAAACTTATCCAGATTGTTTTGCCTTTTGGTTTTTTAACTATATTCTTCTAAATAGGAAATCATTTATGTCTTGATAGAAATGTACTCTTAATGAATATTTTCTTTTATAGTTTTTGCTATATAAAAAAATAATCTTGCCTGACTCAATATCAATAAAGATTCTCTCATTTGTTTTCTTCTAGAAATTTAATACTTTAACATATAGATCTATAGTAATTTTTGAGTTTTTTTGGTATATATTGTGATGATAGATTGAAGTAAATTTTTTTCATAGAAATGTCAAATTTTCCAGCACTGTTTTTTGAAGAAGACTCTTTCCCCATTGAGTTACTTTGTCACCTTTTCCAAAAGTCAATTGGCCATAGAGGTGACATCACCAAAACAGCATTGTAGGATATCCTAGTTTCCATCCTCACACAAAGATCAATTATATGACATGATGGAAATGTAAGCTAACATTTCAGTGGTAATCATTTTGCAATATGGACTTCCTTGGTGGCTCAGATGGTAAAGCATATGCCTACAATGCAGGAGACCCGGGTTCAATCCCTGGGTGGAGAAGATCTCCTGGAGAAGGAAATGGCAACCCACTCCAGTATTCTTGCCTGGAAAATCCCATAGACGGAAGAGTCTGGTAGGCTACAGTCCATGGGGTCGCAAAGAGTCGGACACGACTGAGAGACTTCACTCACTTATTTTGTAATATATAAAAGCTTATGAAATCAACATATTTACACCTTAAACTTACACAATGTTATATTCCACTTGTGTCTCAATTTTTAATACTTTAGATCAGAGAAGTATGTGTCTATTTTTGGATTTACTACTTGGTTCCATTGGTCTATTTGCTTATTCTTGGGCTAATACCAATTATCTTTCTTACTGTAAGTTTATGACTAATCTTGAATAGAAGGTAGTGTAAGTAGTCTCCTTTTCTTCTTTTTCAAGATTGTTTTGGCTATTATAATTTCATTGCATTTTGTATAAATTTTAGAATCAGGTTTTAAATTTCAGAAATTCTTCACGGAATTTTGTTAGAAACTGCATTGACATATTAATAACGCCATGTGTGTCTTCATTCCATTAACATTGTATACCTCATCAATATGTTAAGTCTTCAAAAAATGTCTCCAGTCTTTCGTAGTTTTTTGTATAGTAGTCTTACATAAAACCTAATCCTACACTGTTTATCACTTCAGATGCTATTGTAAATGGCATTTTAATTTGTCCATTGTTTATCATCAGTTTATATAAATGGAGCTGATATTTTATTGTTTCCATTTTAGTCTGTAGTAGTCATTCATTTATTTATTAGTTCTAATAGATATGTGAAATTTCTGTATTCTAAGAACATTATAAAGAACATTTTACATCTTCTTGTCCATCTTTATACTTTTTCTCTATTTTCCTTGTATTGCCCTGGGTAGGACTTCTAGGACAATATTGAATAGCAGAGTTGGGGTAACCAATCTTCTCTTACTCCTGACATATTAGAAGGAAATCATTGCTCTTTTAATATTATGTATACAGTTCCCAGTAGAATTTTCAAAGGTGTCCTTATCTGGCTGAAAAAGTTCTCCTTCCTCCCTCCCTCAGCCAACGCTGTTGTTGTCACTTTGCTATAAGATTTTTTTTTTCTCACAAATGTGCATTAAGTTTTACCAATGCTTTTTCTGCATTTATTGATTTAATCCTATTTTTTTCCTTTATCCTGTTAATGTGGTAAATTAAATTGATGTTCAAATGTTAAAGGAAAGGATAAACTATTCAGGGATAAATGCAACTTGGTCTTATAATATCATATGTTTCTTTTTGTATATTGTTGGATTGAATTTGCTAATATTTTGTTAGTTGTGCCTGCCATTATTAGCCTGGAGTTTTATTTACTTGTTATGTCCTTGTCTGGTTTTCCTATCAAGGTTATGGTGACCTCATAAAATCAGTTAGAATGAGTTCCCTTCTCCACTGTTTTCTGTTTGTTTAAAACTGATAATATTTCTTCTAACAGTGTTATCTAGAATTCAACAGGGAAGCCATCTGCACATGAAGATTTCTTTATGGGAAGACTATTAATTTAAAAATTAACTAAAAGCTCAATGTCTTAACAAATGCAGAATTATTTATCTATTTTTTTGCACCTGTTAATTTGCATTTTGAATGAATGCATCCTTATGTGGGTTGTCAAATTTTTAGGGATTGGGTTGTTCATATTTACAGTTTCTGTTTCAATGCCACCTCCTCCCTTTCTGATGCTGTGTTTTTCTCTTTTTTTTCCTTAGTCTATTTATGTGCCTATTAAGGTTGTTTATTTATTTTTTATTTTGGGGATAATATTTCCATACCAGTAATGATTTTTCTCTACTTGTCTGTTTCTATTTTCTTTCTTGTTTCTTTTAACCTTTATGGTTTGCTTTTGTTCTGAGTTAAACTTTAATAGTTAATCCATTTTTATCACCATTTAAAATAGCTAACATTTGAATAACTCTCTTCTGTCTTCCTTCTCCAATACACACAACTGAAGCTATAGTTTACCCTCTAAACACTGTGATAGTGGTATCCCGTATATCCTCTTCATTCAGTTCTAAATATTTTCTTATTTTATTAGTTCTTATTGTCACCACAAGTGTTGTTGAATTTCCCAATGTTTTGAAATTTTCCATATCTCTGTTTTGTTGCCTAATTTAATTCTGACAGAGTATATACTATGATTTCAATCTTTCATATGTATTAAGACCAGTTCTGTGCTTCAAAATACAGTCTATTGTTTTGGATGATCTATGTGCCTTTGTAGAACACCTTTAAGGCATTTTGTGTGTGTGTGTGTGTGTGTGTGTGCACATTCTGTTTCAGACAGTTCAGTCACTCAGTCATGTCCTACTCTTAGCAACCCCGTGGACTGCAGCACGCCAGGCTTCCCTGTCTATCACCAATTCCTAGAGTTCACTCAAACTCATGTCCTTTGAGTTAGTGATGCCATCCAACCATCTCATACTCTGTCGTCCCCTTCTCCTTCCACCTTCAATCTTTCCCAGCATCAGGGTCTTTTCCAATGAGTCAGTTCGCATGAGTTGGCCAAAGTATTGGAGTTTCAGCTTCAGCATCAGTCCTTCCAGTGAATATTCAGGACTGATTTCCTTTAGGATGGACTGGTTGGATCTCCTAGCTGTCTGAGGGCTCTCAAGAGTCTTCTCCAACACCACAGTTCAAAAGCATCAATTCTTCAGCACTTAGCTTTCTTTATTGTCCAACTCTCACATCCACACATGACTAATGGAAAAACCATAACTTTGACTAGATGGACCTTTGTTGGCAAAGTAATGTCTCTGCTTTTTAATATGCTGTCTAGGTTGGTCATAATGTTTCTTCCAAGGAGCAAGCGTCTTTTAGTTTCATGGCTGCAGTCACCATCTGCAGTGATTTTGGAGCCCCCCGAAATAAAGTCTGTCACTGTTTCCATTGTTTCCCCAACTATTTGCCATGAAGTGATGGGACCAGATTTTTGTGCATAGTGGTCTATAAATATCAACTAGATTCTTAGTTATATTCGTATCTTCCGTAACCTTACTGAATTTCTATCTACTTTTCCTGTCATTCAGTGAGCATGCAGTGGATGTCTTCTTGATAAACTGCCCTTTATCATTATAAAATATTCTTTTTGTCTTTGCTAATAAGACTTTCCTCTTAAGGTCTACTTCATTTGATATTAACATAGGTGTCCATGCTTTCTCCTGCTTACTATTTCCATTGATTTCTTTGAACTCTGTGTCTTTATAAATAAACAATCTCATTAAAACAGCATATAGTTGAGTCTTTCTTTTTTTTTTTCATCTGAGAATCTGTCTTCTTGTCGAACTTCGAGTTTTTTATGTAATATAGTTATTGATATGCTTTGGTTTATGTCTATCATTATACAAGTTTTAAATTATTTCTGCCCCTTTTCCTAATTTCATCCTTTTTCTTTTTTTGAATTAACTATTTATTTGTACGAATCTTTCATTCTTTTCTATTCTTAAGTTTTATCTGTTTTACCTTCAGCTCTCATGCTAAGGATTTTAATAGTCAGTATCAATGTCTAGAGTGTATCTTGATGTGAACTTACCACTTCACATGTAATCATGAGTCCTTTCCAATAGTAAATACATATATTAGTTTCCTACCATCTTCATCTTTGTTTCAGTTCTTTTTATTCTCCTTCACTCTTTATCATTCTCAATACATAGCTATTATTTTGCTTTGAACAGTTATCCTTTAAAGAAAATTTTATAGAAAAAAACCCAGTCTTTTGTACTTACAGAACTATTTACCAGTTTCTTTCCATTCATTCATTTTTGTGAACTTACTGTAGTATCAGACACCACATTCTCTTAGCTCAACTTTAATGTTTCTTTTATTTCTAGTTTGCTGGTATCAAAATCAGCTCCTATACTGAAAATATCTTTATTTTGCCTATATTTTAAATGATATTTTTCTCTGGACATAGAATTCAAAAGTGACCTTTTATTTTTAGTAATTTAAAGTTATCTTGGCTTCTTCACTGCATTGTTCTGATGAAACTCAACACCCATTCTTATCAGTGATCCTGTGTATGTTTTTATCTTTCTCCAACTGGGGGCTTATAAGATTATCTTTTCCTTTGATTTTCAGCTATTTAAGCTCTAATGTGTTTCAGTTCAGCTTCAGTTCAGTTCAGTTGCTCAGTCGTATCCGACTCTTTGCGACCCCATGAATCACAGCACACCAGGCCTCCCTGTCCATCCCATCTCCCGGAGTTCACTCAAACTCATGTCCATCGAGTCGGTGATGCCATCCAGCCATCTCATTCTCTGTCGTCCCCGTCTCCTCCCACCCTCAATCCCTCCCAGCATCAGACTCTTTTCCAAAGAGTCAACTCGTCGCATGAGGTGGCCAAAGTATTGGAGTTTCAGCTTTAGTATCAGTCCTTCCAATGAACACCCAGGATTGATCTCCTTTGGAATGGACTGGTTGGATCTCCTTGCAGTCCAAGGGACTCTCAAGAGTCTTCTCCAACACCACAGTTCAAAAGCATCAATTCTTTGGTGATCAGCTTTCTTCACAGTCCAACTCTCACATCCATACATGACCACAGGAAAAACCATAGCCTTGACTAGACGGACCTTTGCTGGCAAAGTAATGTTTCTGCTTTTTAATATGCTATCTAGGTTGGTCATAACTTTCCTTCCAAGGAGTGAGCGCCTTTTAATTTCATGGCTACAATCAGCATCTGCAGTGATTTTGGAGCCCCCCAAAATAAAGTCTGACACTGTTTCCACTGTTTCCCCATCTATTTCCCATGAAGTGATGGGACCAGATGCCATGATCTTCGTTTTCTGAATGTTGAGCTTCTTAGACTTGTCTTTTTTTTTTAGATGGTTCAGATTTTGATTTGTTTCCTAAAATTGCAAGTTATTTGTCAAATTTAAAGGCTTTTCCTTTTCAGATCTTTCTTCACTTACACTTTGGACTTTGATTATGTATACCTTTTCAGGTTATATTCATTTTTTTCTCACTCATTAAACATGTTTACATGGCTGCTCTAAATCACTACTCTGCTCATTCCTGCCAGAGTATCATCTCTGTTTCTACTGACTGTTTTCTCTGGGTGTGTGTTACAAATGTTTTAATTCCACCATGTGTATGAGAATCTGAATTTCATTTTCAAGAGCTTTCGATCTGTTTTGTCAATCACTTAATTTGCTGTTATATTAGTTTTATTCAGTTCAGTTCAGTTGCTTAGTCGTGTCCGACTCTTTGCAACCCCATGAACCACAGCATGCCAGGCCTCCCTGTCCATCACCAACTCCTGGAGTTCACTCAAACTCATGTCCATCGAGTCGGTGATGCCATCCAGCCATCTCATTTTCTGTCGTCCCCGTCTCCTCCTACCCCCAATCCCTCCTAGCATCAGAGTCTTTTCCAGTGAGTCAACTCGTCATATGAGGTGGCCAAAGTATTGGAGTTTCAGCTTTAGCATCAGTCCTTCCAATGAACACCCAGGATTGATCTCTAGAATGGACTGGTTGGATCTCCTTGCAGTCCAAGGGACTCTCAAGAGTCTTCTCCAGCACCACAGTTCAAAAGCATCAATTCTTCAGCGCTCAGCTTTCTTCACAGTCCAGCTCTCACATCCATACATGACCACGGGAAAAACCATAGCCTTGACTAGACGGACCTTGGTTGGCAAAATTACACTGAAGCTAATTTTAGGTTTTGTTAGGAATGTCCTGGAGTAACTGTTACTGTAAGGTTGCATCTGCTCTATTGATAAGGAAAAGCTTTTCTTGGATTTTAATTGAACAATACATTAGATCCAGGTTCAATCCTTGGATCAGGAAGATCCCCTGGAGAAGGGAATGGCTACCCACTCTGGTATTTGTTACTGTAGAATCCCAAGGACAGAGGAGACTAGTGGGCTACAGTCTGTTGGGTCACAAAGGGTTGGACACAACTGAATGACTAATATTTTCACTGGGTTTTCAGTGATCTCTCTTTATATTATTGATGACAACTCTAAGCATTCCCAGTACTGTTTGACTTCCATAAATTAAGTTTTTTCCTGCCAGCCTGCACAGAGTCTCAACTTGCGAATATAATTTAATATTCAGTCAAAGACTCAAGGAAAGCACTCTGTACATATCTATGGCTCTTTTTTCTCCTACCCCACATTTTTACTTATTTAGCAAACCCAAACTCTGATCTCTGTTACTTTTGACCAATGCAAACTATTGTTCTCTTTTTGGTCACTACTCTCATGTAATAAAATTTGGAAAATGACTCCATACTGATAGAAACTTAGGTAGAAATGAATCTAAAATCAAGTATTTCCATTCTTTATGTTGTCTGAGGCCTACAAATAGCATAATCTATACTTTATTAATTTTATCCATTGGTACAGTTTTTTGTGGTTGGAGCATGTGTGAAGTGAAGTGAAAGTCACTCAGTCGTGTCCAACTCTTTGTGACCCCAAGGACTAGACAGTCCATGGAATTCTCCAGGCCAGAATACTGGAGTGGGTAGCCTTTCCCTTCTCCAGGGAGCATGTGTAGGCTACCTATAACTCCTGTGTTCATCAGAATTGTAATTTATTTTAATTTTGTTAATCCAATTTTAATTAATAAAGTTTTAATTTTAATAATTTTAATTTTATTCATTTGCCATTAAATTTTGTTCAGCATCCCTAAAGTAGTAGTTTTCATTTAGGGAATCTCTCTTTATCTATAGAAGAACTGGATTTTTTGGCCAACATGGGTAAATTTTCTCATAAGCTTCAGTGACAGCAGGTTTTGAATATTTGTATGACAAGAAAGGGTAAAGGATCATTAGACTTGGCAAGGTGAGACTTCCTGTATTGCTAAACGATTTGTCAAGGTTCGCAGGACACGTTGAGTAGGTGAGAAACAGATCTGAGATTAAATGTTGGACTTTCACAGCTCACTCTTGGAGTCTTAATCTTCTGGGCTGGATTTAAAGCTGAGGAATAATGGGAAAGAGCATGAGGTGAAGTCATTAAAGAATGCCACTGTCGAGGATTTAATTTGAATATATCTCATTTCACACATTTTTTTTTCTTCTCTCTGAGATGGTTAAAAGAATTAGTTATACTTCAACTCTCTAATCACCGATGAAGAAAAACTACTGAAGTTTTCCTAGACTTTTTGTTGCCCAATAGTCTGTTTCTATAGGACACTTTTTCTTGTTATTGATTTTGCAATTAAATGTACCCATCAGCATACAGATTGACCAATTTATTTGCAAATGCAAAATCATTCTTTTATTATCAGTGAGTACAGTGGTAAAAGCAACAAGTTTATTAAAGGTTTTTCGTTCCTTTCTGATTCATCTATTTAATAGTTTTAAAAAATAATAATAATGAGTTAATTATCAATTAAAATCAGAGTATTTCTTCTAACAACAAAAAATTATCTGATGTGATCTACTATAATTGTAGAATGTTTTCTTTTTCCCCTTGAGAAGTTCTGATTTACATAATGTTTCAACTATCATACTCTTTTTTTTTTTCTTTTAGACAGAAAATTCCCATGCTGGAGTTCTGAATGTGTAACATTAAAAGGCTTGCAGTTCATTTCTTTCTCCTTTTTAAGTTGCTAACTGTGAAGATAGAAGAAACAGACTGACACTAACCACTTCAATGTTTTGCTTAGAAATGGAGCGATGGCTTGTGCACAATGCGGTTCATTCATGTTGGCGAAGGACTGAACTCCTCAGGGATCCAAAGTAGCAACATTTCCCTTTGTACAAGTTTTCACAAACCCTGGACCTGTATTAGAGAAAAGTTTTTGACATGGATGCCCTTGAAAAATTCCCATGCCTATTAGCAGCCCAGTTCTAGCTAGTTCTAATTATCTTGTTTAACAATTTGAGGAACTTTTTTTTTTTCCCCTAATGAGAAAATGCCAAACTAGAAGGGATGCTGGAGGACATGGTCATTTGGTTGGCAGAAACCATTTTTGGAATGCTCTGGGTGCCTAAAACCAGATTTAACATATTCAAGGGTTGAAAAGAACCCTATAGACCACTAGGGGGATGTTTAACCGCCCCCCTTGCATGTAATGATGATAGAGTTTTCCAAACAGTTTAGCTGAAAATTACTCCACTGAAAACAGACATTTAATTACTGTTAACTTATTTGACATAGTGAAAGCCTATTAGCAGTTGCAAATACTGTAGAGACTTATCCAGAAGAGAAAAAGAATATTGTGTGTTCTTGAAAGGCTCAGAATATTTCTACTCTTAAGAGATACCTAAAATGGACCCCAAATTAATCCCAAACCAGGAAGCAAACTTGAGTCTCCTGCATTGCAGGCAGATTCTTTACCATCTGAGCCACCAGGTAAGTCTGATAAATTGTGTGTGTGTGTTAGTTGCTCAGTCGTGTCTGCCTCTTTGTGATCTCATGGACTGTAGCCCACCAGGCTCCTCTGTTCATGGGATTCTGCAGGCAAGAATACTGGAGTGGGTTGCCATTCCCTTCTCCAGGGGATCTTCCCGACCCAGGATCAAACCTAGGTCTCCTGCATTTCAGGCAGATTCTGACTCAATTCTGATTTTCACAAAAAGCTACCTCCTTGAGTTATAATATCTCCACTCTATATACTGAAACAAAGAGTTTCTTGTAGATTTTTGGTTATTTAACTTTTGTATTAATTAAGGTTCATAATGGTAGAGGGAGGTTACAGGTCCAAATATTTTGAGATAGTATATCAAATATGTGTATTCCTGACAACAAAGGTCCATCTAGTCAAGGCTATGGCTTTTCCAGTAGTCATGTATGGATGTGAGAGTTGGACTGTAAAGAAAGCTGAGCACCGAAAAATTGATGCTGTTGAACTGTGGTGTTGGAGAAGACTCTTGAGAGTCCCTTGGACTGCAAGGAGATCCCATCAGTCCATCCTAAAGGAGATCAGTCCTGGATGTTCATTGGAAGGATTCATGCTGAAGCTGAAACTCCAATACTTTGGCCACTTCGTGCAAAGAACTGACTCATTAGTAAAGACCTTGATGCTAAAAAAGATTGAAGGCAGGAGGAGAAGTGGATGACAGAGAATGAGATGATTGGATGGCACCACTGACTCAAAGGACATGAGTTTGAATAACTTTCAGGAGTTGGTGATGGACAGGGAGGCCTAGCGTGCTGCAGTCCATGGGGTCACAAAGAGTCGGATATGACTGACTGAACTGAACAGAACTGAACTGCTTAATTAATTTGGAAACTCTCAGAGTATGAATTTAGAATTTCAACAGTTATTGATAAATTATATAAACATTCTATATAAAATGAGGAATGTGGAAAATAGTGGAATCAAATAATTAAAAAAATTGTGAGATTAGCATCATACTTTCAATAATATGAGTAGATTCATAACCAAAACAGAGAATATATTCCAAAAGTGTTTAAATTGCAAAGGTAGAAGGCATTTCTGCCACTAAATTATGACCATATACTCTTTGAAATTGCTTTGAGTTCTTAAACCAAAGGGAAAAAATACAACACTTAACTTTAAAAGAGATGTGAAGGCATGCAATGTGGCATGGGTGATAAATTGAAATCTTCTGTCCTTTTGTATTCATTCTTCTTCATTTTCTGTGGGTAAACGTGGTATGCTAACAAAACTGGCCCAGTAGACACGCATAATCACAAGAGGTTACTCTTATAGGAGCAGTTCAGATTAACTTGTAAATCAAAGGTCATTGTTACCACTAGAAAAATGAAATCAGATTTACTTACTTAAGTGAAGTTTCTGAAGCTCTGTGTTTATCTCATCACTAAATAGGTAAAAGTCAGCTTAGTATACAATGAGAGAATGGCAAAATTTAGAGGGAATAAATTGTATAAATCTTACCAAGTCATAGAAGTAGAATTATTTTTTAAAAAGGATAACGTTGAAAATGTAGCTGATTTACTTGGCATTTTTTACTTTAAATACATGTGGTCTAAACACATTCAGGCATTTCTTTCTTATATAGGCAGAATGTTTTACATATGCGCCCCCCATTTGTCCTCATGTCCCAATATTTGCTTGGTACAATTTTATGTATCTGATGGATTATGCTAAAAAGACATCTTTAAAAATGTTAATTTTAATGTCCTTCTTGAGATATATTTGGCATGCTATACAATTTGCTAATTTATATTGTACAAGTTGATGCTCTATAGTATATTCATAATTGGGTGACAACCATCAGAATCAATTTTAGAACACTTCAATACCCCAAAAAGAAACTCTGTCATTTCTAAGGTATCATATCTAAGATAGTGTCATATCTAAGCAGTAATTACCTAACATAAAGTCATACAGATTAGCTCCTATTTTTTTAAGTTTAATAATTTTCCTCTTATTTACATGTACCCTTTGGCAGTTTACTTCCTGTTTCTCTCTAACCCACCCAGGCCTGGGCAAATACTAATCTGCTATCTATCTCTATAGAATTGCCTATTTGGCACAGTTCATGTAAGTGGAATCATATACTTCCAATTCTCTTGTGACAGTATTCTTTTCATGTGGCCTAAGGTTTTCAAAGTCCATCCATGTTGTGGAATATATCAGCGTTTCATATGATTTTATAAGCAGAATAATATTCTGTTGAATAGATAATAGAAAGATTAAAGAACATTTTGTTTATCCATTCACCATTGATGGAAGACCCAAGATGGACAGGTCATGGTGGAGAGTTCTGACAAAACATGGTCCACTGGAGAAGGGAATGGCAAACCACTTCAGTATTTTTGCCTTGAGAACCCCATGAACAGTATGAAAAGGCAAAAAGCTAGGACGCTGAAAGATGAACTCCCCAGGTTGGTAGGTGCCTAATGTGCTACTGGAGATCAGTGAAGAAATAACTCAAGAAAGAATGAAGGATGGAGTCAAAGCAAAACAACACCCAGCTGTTGATGTGACTGGTGATGGAAGTACAGTCTGACGTCATAAAGAGCAATATTGCATAGGAACCTGGAATGTTAGATCCATGAATCAAGAAATTAGAAGTGATCAAGCCTGAGATGGCAAGAGTGAACATCTAAATTTTAGGAATCAGCAAACTAAAATGGACTGGAATGGATGAATTTTACTCAGATGACCATTGTATCTACTACTGTGGGCAAAATCCGTTAGAAGAAATGGAGTAGCCATCATGGTCAACAAAGTGTGAAATGCAGTACTGGGATGCAATCTCAAAAATGACAGAATCATCTCTGTTCATTTTCAAGGCAAACCGTTCAATATAACAGTAATCCAAGTCTATGCCCCAACCAGTAATGCTGAAGAAGCTACAAGACCTTCTAGAACTAACACCCAAAAAAGATGTCCTTTTCATTATAGGGGACTGGAATGCAAAAGTAGGAAGTCAAGAAACACCTGGGGTAACAGGCAAATTTGGCTTTGGAGTACAGAATGAAGCAGGGCAAAGGCTAATATAATTTTGTCAAGAGAACACACTGGTCACAGCAAGCACCCTCTTCCAACAACACAAGAGAAGACTCTACACATGGACATCACCAGATGGTCAATACTGATATCAGATTGATTATACTCTTTGCAGCCCAAGATGGTACGTTCTATACAATCAGCAAAAACAAGACCAGGAGTTGACTGTGGCACAGACATTGAACTCTTTATTGCCAAATTCAGACTTAAATTGAAGAAAGTAGGGAAAACCACTAGCCCATTCAAGTATCACCTAGATCAAATCCCTTACAACTATACAGTGGAAAGGAGAAATAGATTCAAGGTATTAGATCTGATAGAGTGCCTAAAAAAGACGCTTACTCCTTGGAAGGAAAGTTATGACCAACCTAGATAGTATATTAAAAAGCAGAGACATTATTTTGGCAACGAAGGTCCGTCTAGTCAAGGCTATGGTTTTTCCAGTGGTCATGTATGGATAGGAGAGTTGGACTGTGAAGAAAGCTGATCACTGAAGAATTGATGCTTTTGAACTGTGGTGTTGGAGAAGACTCTTGAGAGTCCCTTGGACTGCAAGGAGATCCAACCAGTCCATTCTAAAGGAGATCAATCCTGGGTGTTCATTGGAAGTACTGATGCTAAAGCTGAAACTCCAATACTTTGGCCACCTCATGCGACGAGTTGACTCATTGGAAAAGAGTCTGATGCTGGGAGGGATTGGGGGTGGGAGGAGACGGGGACGACAGAAAATGAGATGGCTGGATGGCATCACCGACTCGATGGACATGAGTTTGAGTGAACTCCAGGAGTTGGTGATGGACAGGGAGGCCTGGCTTGCTGTGATTCATGGGGTCGCAGAGAGTCGGACATGACTGAGTGACTGAACTGAACTGAACTGAAAGAACTATGGAGGGAGGTTAGTGACATTGTATAGGAGGCAGGGATCAAGACCATCCCAAAGGAAAAGAAATGCAAAAAAGCAAAATGGTGTCAGAGGAGGTCTTACAAATAGCTGTGAATAGAAGAGAAGCACAGGAGAAAAGGAAAGATATACCCATTTGAATGCAGAGTTCCATAGAATAGCAAGGAGAGATAAGAAAGCCTTCATTAGTGATCAATGCAAAGAAATAACAATAGAATGGGAAAGTCTAGAGATTAAGAAAATTATAGCTACCAAGGGAACATTTCATGCAAAGATGGGCACAATAAAGGACAGAAATGGTATGGACCTAACAGAAGCAGAAGATACTACGAAGAGGTGGCAAGAATACACAGAAGAACTGTACAAAAAAAGATCACAGAAGCAGAAGATATTACAAAGAGGTGGCAAGAATACACAGAAGAACTATACAAAAAAGATCATCACAACCCAGATAATCATGATGGTGTGATCACCAACCTAGAGCCAGACATCATGAAACGCAAAGTCAAGTGGGCCTTAGGAAGCATCACTATGAACAAAGCTAGTGGAGGTGATGGATTCCAGTTGAGCTATTTCAAATCCTAAAAGATGATGCTGTGAAAGTGCTGCACTCAATATGCCAGCAAATTTGGAAAACTCAGCAGTGGCCACAGGACTGGAAAAGGTCAGTTTTCATTCCAATCTTAGAGAAAGACAATGCCAAAGAATGCTCAAATACTGCACAATTGCACTCATCTCACATGCTAGTAAAGTAATGCTCAAAATTCTCCAAGCCAAGCTTCAGCAATACGTGAACTGTGAAGTTCCAGATGTTCAAGCGGGATTTATAAAAGGCAGAGGAACCAGAGATCAAATTGCCAACATCCATTGGATCATCAAAAAATCAAGAAAGTTCCAGAAAAACATCTACTTCTGCTTTATTGACTATGCCAAAACCTTTGACTGTGGACAACAGCAAACTCTGGAAAATTCTGAAAGAGATGGGAATACTAGACCACTTGACCTAAATCTTGAGAAATCTGTATACAGGTCAGGAAGCAACTGTTAGAACTGGACATGGAACAGACTGGTTCCAAATAGGGAAAGGAGTACATCAAGGCTGTATATCGTTACCCTGCTTATTTAACTTATATGCAGAGTACATCATGAGGAACGCTGGGCTGGATGAAGCACAAGCTGGAACCAAGATTGCCGGGAGAAATATCAATAACCTCAAATATGCAGATGACACCACCCTTATGGCAGAAAGTGAAGAAGAACTAAAGAGCCTCTTCATGAAAATGAAAGAGGAGAGTGAAAAAGTTGGTTTAAAACTCAACATTCAGAAAACTAAGATCATGGCATTTGGTCCCATCACTTCATGGCAAATAGATGGGGAAACTTTGAAAACAGTGTCAGACTTTATTTTGGGGGGCTCCAAAATCACTGCAGATGGTGACTGCAGCCATGAAATTAAGACGCTTGCTTCTTGGAAGAAAAGCTATGACCAACCTAGACAGCATATTGAAAAGCAGAGACTCTACTTTGCCAACAAAGGTCTGTCTAGTTAAAGCTATGGTTTTTCCAGTGGTCATGTATGGATGTGAGAGTTGGACTATAAAGAAAGCTGAGCCCCAAAGAATTGATGCTTTTGAACTGTGGTGTTGGAGGAGACTTTTGAGAGTCCCTTGGACAGAAAGGAGATCCAACTAAAGGAAATCAGTCCAGAATATTCACTGGAAGGACTGAAGCTGAAGCTGAAATTCCAATGCTTTGGCCACATGATGCGAAGAACTGACTCATTGGAAAAGACCCTGATTCTGGGAAAGAATGAATGTGGGCAGAGAAGGGAATGCCAGAGGATGAGATTGTTGAATGGCATCACCAACTCAATGGACAAGAGTTTGAGTAAACTCTAGGCGTTGGCAATGGACTGAACTGAGTGATTTAATATTATGTTTTCCACTTTTTGACTGTTAGGAATAATGCTGCTCAGAATATTTATGCACAAGTTTTTGTTGGACGTCTGTCATAATTTTGTGGGGTACATACAGGCTTCCCAGGTGGCACTACTGATAAAGAACCTGCTTGCCAATGCAGGAGATGCAAGAGACACAGCTTCCATCTCTGGGTCAGGAAGATACCCTGGAGAAGGAACTGGCAACCCACTCCAATATTCTTGCTTGGAGAATCTCATGGACAGAGAAGCCTGGTGGGCTACAGTCCACAGGGTCACAAAGAGTTGGACATGGCTGAAGCGACTTAGCACACATGCATACTTAGAAGTGGAGTTGCTGGGTCATGTAGGAACTCTATGTTTAACATTTTAAGAAACTTATTGATTGTTTTCCAAATAACTGAACTATTTTAGAATCTCAACAAAAATGTTTCAGGGTTTCAGTCTTTCCACATCCTTACTTACCAACACGTTGTTTTCGGAATTATAGTCATCGTAGTAAATAGGAAGTGCTATTTCATTGTGATGTTGATTTTAGTTTCCTGAAGAACTATTCAACTGTCGTGTGTACAGTTTTTTCCTTGGCGGAATGTCTATTCAGATTCTCTGCCCATTTTTATTTGAGTTCGGTCTCTTTTTATTTTACATTTGTACCAGGTTTTTAAAAAATACATAATCTTCATACGATTCCCTCATCAGTTATTATTTGCAGATAATTTCTTCCACTCTGTGTCTTGTCTGCTCACTTTCTTCATTATGTCCTTTGCTGAACAATTTAAAATTTTGATGAAACCAACTTATCTATTTTTCCTTTTGTTACTTGAGCTTTCTTTATCTAAGAAATTATTTACTAATTCCAAGAATATGAAGAATTATGTTTTTATTTTCTTCTAAAATTTCATAATTTTAGCTGTTACATTTAAGTCTCTGATTCATTTTAAGTTATTCTTTGTGTCTGGTGTGAGAAAGGGATCCAATTTCACTCCTTTACATGTAGATATCAAGTTATCCCAGCACCGTTTGTTGAAAAGACAAGCTACTCCCTTTGAATTGTCTTGGCACCCTTGTCAAAAATCAGCTGACCCTAAATATGAGACAATTTAGGGGCTCTCAGTTATATTCTGAAGTTCTAGGAATTGGTGATGGGCATGGAACCCTGGCATGCTGCAGTCTGAACTTTGTTTTTCTTCCCTAAGATTATTTTGACTATTTTGGGTACCTTGTATTTCCACATGAATTTTAGAATCAGCTTTTAATTTTATTTTTTTTAAATGCAGCTGCACTTTAGATTTGGATTAGTATTAACTATAAATTAATATGAGGAATGACTGACCAATTAAGCACACACAGGCACATTGCAATATCTTAGCAATAAGTCTCACATCAGTGATCATGTGGCATCTTTAAATTTGTTTAGATCTCCTTTTAATTTTTTAAACAGTGTATTGTAGTTTTTGGAGCACAAGTTTATACTTTTTTTGGTTCAATTTATTCTTAAGTATTTTATTTCTTTAATGCCACTATAAATGGAATTGTGTTCCTTATTTTTGATATTTTCTTTGTACTGTATAGAAATATAATAGATTTTTATATATTGATATTTTATCCTATAGCTTTGCTAAACATGTTTATTTCATAGATTTATATGTGTGCATTATGTGTGCTGCTGCTGCTGCTAAGTCACTTCAGTTGTGTCCGACTCTGTGTAAATTCCTTAGAATTGTCTGTATATAAGATCAAGCTACCCACAAGAAGAGATAGTCTTACTTCCTTTTTTCTGCCTGGCTGAATTTATTCTTGTCTAATTGCTCTTCTTGGAAGCTCTAACAAACAAGAAATATAGGTAAGAAGATGTTACCTATATTCAGTTCAGTTCAGTCACTCAGTCGTGTCCGACTCTTTGCGACCCCATGAATCACAGCACGCCAGGCCTCCATGTCCATCACCAACTTCCGGAGTTCACCCAAACTCATGTCCATCGAGTCGGTGATGCCATCCAGCCATCTCATTCTCTGTCATCCCCTTCTCCTCCCGCCCCCAATCTTATATTAGTTAGTCTTAATCTAAATGGGGACACATTCAGTCTTTCACAATTAGTATTAGGTAAACTGTGGGTTTTTTCCTCAGTGCTATTTTATCATTTTTCGGGTTCCATTCTATTCTTAGTTTATTGAGTGTTGAATGTTTTATCTTGAAAATGTTTTGGATATCATAAAATGTTCTTTATTCTATTGATAACATACTTCTTGAGTGAAACCAACCTTGCATTCCTGAGAGAAATACCACTTGGTTATCATATATATATCCTATATTCTTTTTGAATATTGGTGAATTTGAATGACTAAATTTTATGGAATTTCACATCTATATATGTAAGAGATTTTGGAGTGCAGGTCTATTTTCTTGTGATATTTTTGTCAGGTTTTAGTATCAGAGTGCTACTGGCCTTATTGATTGCATTGCCAAAATAATCATCCTTTTTATTCTTTTTTTAATTGTGAAAAATTGTAATAATTTATTTTTGAATTTTTGGTTGAACTCACTATGATAACTGACATCAAGGTTTGGGCTTTTCTTTTGGGAAAGTTTTTAAATTGGTAATTGAATATCTTTCCTTGTTATAGGCCTTTTCAAATGTTTCATTTATTCCAAAGCCAATTTTGGTAGTTTCTAGGATTTTGTCCATATCGTTGAAGTTACCTAAATTTGTTGGCACAGTTGTTTGTGGTGATCTCTCATAATTATTTTATTTTTTAAAATTTATTTATTTTAATTGGAGGCTAATTACTTTACAATATTGTATTGTTTTTGCCATACATTGACATGAATCTGCCCCCGGGTGTACATGTGTTCCCCATTTTGAACCCCCCTCCCACCTCCCTCCCCATATCATCCCTCTGAGTCATCCCAGTGCACAATCCCTGAGCATCCTGTATCATGCATCAAACCTGGTAGTGATATCCACTTTCTTATTTTAGCAGTTGGAGCTTTCCCTCACTTTTCCTTTGTCTAAATAAAGGTTTATCAGTTTGGCTGGTCTTTGCAAAGAACCAGGTATCTCTTTTGTTCATTTTCTTTATGGCTTTTCTATTCTCTATTAATTTCCATTCAGGCTTTGTTATTTTCTTTTTTCTGTTTCTTTGTTTTGTTTTCTCTCCTTTTCCTATTCTCTTCAGGTGGAATGTTCGATTTTTTATTTAATATATTTCTTCTTTTATAAAATATGCATCTGGAGCTATATACATTTTCCTCCAAGCACTATTTTAGCTGCATCCTGTAAATTTTGATATGCTATTTTTTATTCACATCATTATATTTATAATTTCCCTTGTCATTTCTTCTTTGACCAATTGGTCATTTAGGAGTGTTGCCTTTAATTTCCATATATTTGTTACAATTTTACCATTTTTTGTTTGTTATTCCTAATTTCGTTCCATTGGTCATATTATATACTTAGATTTAAATCATTTAATATTTACTGAATTTTGTATAATCTAGCACCTGACCTGCCTCTTGAGAAACCTGTATGCAGGTCAGGAAGCAACAGTTAGAACTGGACATGGAACAACAGACTGGTTCCAAATAGGAAAAGGAGTGCGTCAAGGCTGTATATTGTCACCCTGCTTACTTAACTTATATGCAGAGTACATCATGAGGAACACTGGGCTGGAAGAAGCACAAACTGGAATCAAGATTGCTGGGAGAAATATCAATAACCTCAGATATGCAGATGTCACCACCCTTATGGCAGAAAGTGAAGAGGAACTCAAAAGCCTCTTGAGGAAAGTGAAAGAGGAGAGTGAAAAGGTTGGCTTGAAGCTCAACATTCAGAAAACAAAGATCATGGCATCTGGTTCCATCACTTCATGGGAAATAGATGGGGAAACAGTGGAAACAATGTCAGACTTTATTTTGGGGGACTCCAAAATCACTGCAGATGCTGATTGCAGCCATGAAATTAAAAGTCGCTTACTCCTTGGAAGGAAAGTTATGACCAGCCTAGATAGCATATTAAAAAGCAGAGACATTACTTTGCCAACCAAGGTCCGTCTAGTCAAGGCTATGGTTTTTCCCGTGGTCATGTATGGATGTGAGAGTTGGACTGTGAAGAAAGCTGATTGCCGAAGAATTGATGCCTTTGAACTGAGGTGCTGGAGAAGACTCTTGAGAGTCCCTTGGACTGCAAGGAGATCCAGCTAGTCCATTCTAAAGGAGATCAATCCTGGGTGTTCATTGGAAGGACCGATGCTAAAGCTGAAACTGCAGTACTTTGGCCACCTCATGAGACAAGTTGACTCACTGGAAAAGACTCTGATGCTGAGAGGGATTGGGGGTGGGAGGAGACGAGGACGACAGAGAATGAGATGGCTGGATGGCATCACTAACTCGATGGACATGAGTTTGAGTGAACTCTGGGAGTTGGTGATGGATAGGGAGGCCTGGCGTGCTGTGATTCATGGGGTCGCAAAGAGTCGGACATGACTGAGTGACTGAACTGAACTGAGCATGTGGTCTCTTCTAGAGAATGTTTCACTTGAACTTGTAAAGACTGTATTATCACTTCTTTTGTGTAATTCTATGTTTCTTTCACATAGAGTTGATTCAGATCTTTTGTTTCCTTATCTTCTGCTCAGTTTTGCTGCTACTGCTGCTGCTGCTGCTAAGTCACTTCAGTCGTGTCCGACTCCGTGCAACCCCATAGACGGCAGCCCACCAGGCTTCCCCGTCCCTGGGATTCTCCAGGCAAGAACACTGGAGTGGGTTGCCATTTCCTTCTCCAATGCATGCAAGTGAAGTCGCTCAGTCGTGTCCAACTCCTAGCAACCCTATGGACTGCAGCCTATCAGGCTCCTCCGTCCATGGGATTTTCCAGGCAAGAGTACTGGAGTGGGTTGCCATTTCCTTCTTATGTCCATTATTAAATGGGGTTGTAATAAGGAGTCTGACTCTATTTTTTAATGTTCCATGACTGACAGTTTTTAAACCTTATCCCTATATTTTCCTTCTTCTCTAACCTGAGAAGAAAGCTTAAGTTCTCCCTTCATTTGGTATTGACAAATAGTATATCTCATAGGTGAACCTCCACCCCTGCTCTGCCCTTTAATCACCATAAAAACCAAGCCAATCTTCTTTCTCTTTACTCTCAAACCATTTTTGGCTGGTCTTGGTAAATATTTCTTGCTCTCCTTAGCAAGCCTCATTATGTGAGTAACAATGTATACCTTTATGGTATGTATGTGGAAACATCAGTCTTAACATCCATACCAATTTATAAATCAAGATCCATACTGCTTCTTTAGGAAGGCCACACACAGGTATTTAAGTCTCTATTACTGTTTAATTGTATATTTCTTCCTTCAGTTTTATAAATTTTTATTAATCTATTTATAAGCTTTGTTGTTAGATGCATATGCATTTATGTTTATATTTTCTTAATGGATTGATCCTTTCATCATTTTAAAATATACTTATCATTGGTAACACTTTTGCTTTGTTTTGTTTTATCTATCTTTTCAACTTTCCTATAAATCTTCAACTATTCTAAATATGTTTATTTTAATAATTTATGTCCAAATATTCTTATTTTATACATAAAACTAACTGCAGAAGAATGAAGAAAATTTTTACAAAGTTAATAGATGTCACAGAATGCATTTGCTTTCTCCACATTATAATGCACATTTACTGGTAACTTTAGCCAGACAAGGTGATTTCTCTGGGTTTCCTTCAATTTTCATCTTCAGGGAGGAAAGATAACTCCTTTCTATCTATAAAGAAATAATGACTGTTGCTGCTACTGCTATTGCTAAGTCGCTTCAGTCGTGTCCAACTCTGTGTGACCCCATAGACGGAAGCCCACCAGGCTCCCCTGTCCCTGGGATTCTCCAGGCAAGAACACTGGAGTGGGTTGCCATTTCCTTCTCCAATGTGTGAAAGTGAAAAGTAAAAGTGAAGTTGCTCAGTCGTGTCCGATCCTTAGCGACCCCACAGACTACAGCTTATGAGGCTCCTCCATCCATGGGATTTTCTAGGCAAGAGTACTGGAGTGGCTTGCCATTGCCTTCTCCGATAATGACTGTTAAAAATCTGTAAAAGCTACCGGAATAAGATCATTTTGCAAGATCCTAAAACAAATAGCTCATTTTATAAGCTAGTTTCTGGTAAAAACAGACACAACTGAATAAAAATTTCTAGTGCTATAATTATTAAATATGTATTTATTCAACAAACACCAAGAATACCCAGCTTTGTGTAAGATGAAAAGGAGGTTAGGGCACTGTTCCTACCTTTGAAGAAAAAACATTTGCTCACAAGAAAGAAAGAATGTTTTCTGATGTGCACCAAATCAGTTTGACAATAAGAAATCTTTTTGATGCCTTAAAATTCCTAGTCATCAGGTAGTTGAAGACCTCAAGATATAGTTGGGAGATACTATGGAGAATAAGAATCCTTTATTTTCTGAAAGAATTCAAATAGGACTTGAAAATTGAGTAGAATACAGGAAGAATAAGCCAAAAGAGCTATTAGTTGGATACAGCTATGTATATAGCCAAATATGAATCACCTTTATATTTGATTGATGGAAGGGTGGTGGTTTAGTCACTAAGTTGTGTCTGACTGTTTACAACCCAATGAACTGTAACCCACCAGGTTCCTTTGTCCATAAAATAGATGGCGTACAATTATGCATTTAGAATTGCCTCAATTTTGATGTCTTGACGGGAAAATGTATTTACATTTAATAACATTTTAGCTATTACGATAAAATAAATATATTAAAATAATTCTGACACATTTTATATGAAAAGCACACCTGTAAATAGGCATATATTTAATATATTGGAATGGCTGCAAAATTTGAATTTCATGTTTTCTACTGTCTTACCTCTTTCCTTCACATCATTCTGACTCTTCAACCCTTGTCTGGGGATTAGTTCAGTTCAGTTCAGTCACTCAGTCATGTCCAACTCTGCGACCCCATGGACTGCAGCATACCAGGCTTCCTTGTCCATCACCAATTCCCGGAGCTTGCTCAAACTCATGTCCATCAAGTCGGTGATGCCATACAGCCATCTCAAACTCTGTCATCACCTTCTCTTCCTACTTTCAATCTTTCCCAGCATCAGGGTCTTTCCAATGAGTCAGTTCTTTGCCTCAGGTGGCCAAAGTATTGGAGTTTCAGCTTCAGCATCAGTCCTTCCAATGAACACTCAGGACTGATCTCGTTTCGGAAGGACTGGTTGGATATCCATGCAGTCCAAGGGACTCTCAAGAGTCTTCTCCAACAGCACAATTCAAAAACATCAGTTCTTTGGTGCTCAGCTGTCTTTATAGTACAACTCTCACAGCCATACATGACTACTGGAAAACCATAGCTTTGACTACTTGGACCTTTATTGGCAAAGGAATGTCTCTGCTTTTTAATATGCTGTCTAGGTTGGTCATAGCTTTTCTTCCAAGGAGCAAGCATCTTAATTTCATGACTGCAGTCACCATCTGCAGTGATTTTGGAGCCCCCCAAAATAAAGATATACAGATGACACCATGTTTATGGAAGGACTAAAGAGCCTCTCTGGAGTTAATCACTGTTTACATAGTCATCCCTTGGTATTGAGGGGGATTGGTTCCAGAACCACCTGTGGATACCAAAATCCATATTCAAATCCCTTATAAAATGGCATGATATTTGTATATAACCTATTTTCATCCTTTCTTGTACTTTAAATCATCTATGCCGCTGCTGCTAAGTCACTTCAGGCGTGTCTGACTCTGTGCGACCCCATAGACGGCAGCCAACCAGGCTCCCCCGTCCCTTCGATTCTCCAGGCAGGAACACTGGAGTAAATCATCTGTAGATTACTTAAATACCTAATGCAATGGAGATGTTATGTATATCATTTAAATACAATGTAAATAGTTGCCTGAGCCTAGCAAATTCAAATTTGGCTTTTTCAAACTATTTTTGTATTTAAAAATATTTGTAACCAGTGGTGATTGAATCCCCAGATGTAAAACCAATAGATATAGAGAGCTGGCTATTTTTTTACTTTAGAGTTCTTACAAGACTTTATTCTAAACTGTCTTCATTTAGTATAACTGAATGCGTATCAGTTTCCTTATAGGAACAAACTTAAAAAAGATAACTGGACATTACATTTTTGAATTAGGATAAATTATATCTAAATGTCAAGTACTATATCTAAACTAATTAATAATACATTTGCATTTATATCATGGCAGCATATTTTTTCTGATTTATTCTGATGATTATAAGTCAATTAGCATCTTTTATATTGACACATGAAGACACTGATATATCACTTTTTATAACCAACTTACTGTTTTTCAGATTTCCAAATAGAATTAGAGTAAATATGTGATAAATTTCCTTCACATAATTTGTTTTGCTGAACTTAGCTTATAGACTGGGAAGTACTTATTTATATTAGATATCATCCACTGAAACGGGAGAGAAGGGCACACATAACTGTGAAGTGAATCAGAATTGAATTATCCTATGCATTGTTGAAGTAGTAAAAAGAGATTATGTGGACTATATGAATACCATTTTCTGCATTGGTCTTGTACAACATAACACCAAAATGCTCTTGTCTAATTTTTTCATATTTCTTTTATGCAAATATTCAAATAAACAAGGATGGTTAGACATTTTAGCCCACAAAACAGATTATGGAAATAAAACTATTCAATTACTAATAAGTAAGTTATGGACCTAACAGAAGCAGAAGACATTAAGAAGAGGTGGCAAGAATACACAGAAGAACTGTACAAAAAAGATCTTCACGACCAAGATAATCATGATAACGTGATCACTCACCTAGAGACAGACATCTTGGAATGTGAAGTCAGGTGGGCCTTAGAAAGCATCACTACGAACAAAGCTAGTGGAGGTGATGGAATTCCAGTTGAGCTATTTCAAGTCTTGAAAGATGTTGCTGTGAAAGTGCTGCACTCAATATGCCAGCAAATTTGGAAAACTCAGCAGTGGCCACAGGACTGGAAAAGGTCAGTCTTCATTTCAATCCCAAAGAAAGGGAATGCCAAAGAATGCTCAAACTACCGCACAATTGCACTCATCTCACACGCTAGTAAAGTCATGCTCAAAATTCTCCAAGCCAGGCTTCAGCAATATGTGAACCGTGAACTCCCAGATGTTCAAGCAGGTTTTAGAAAAGGCAGAGGCACCAGACATCAAACAGCCAACATCCCCTGGATCATGGAGAAAGCGAGAGAGTTCCAGAAAAACATCTATTTCTGCTTCATTGACTATGCCAAAGCCTTTGACTGTGTGGATCACAATAAACTGTGGAATATTCTGAAAGAGATGGGAACACCACACCACCTGACCTGCCTCTTGAGGAACCTGTATGCAGGTCAGAAAGCAATAGTCAGAACTGTACATGGAACAACAGACTGGTTCCAAATAGGAAAAGGAGTACGTCGAGGTTGTATATTGTCACCCTGCTTATTTAACTTCTATGCAGAGTACATCATGAGGAACACTGGGCTGGAAAAAGCACAAGTTGGAATCAAGATTGCCGGGAGAAATATCAATAACCTCAGATGTGCCACCCTTATGGCAGAAAGTGAAGAAGAACTCAAAGGCCTCTTGAGGAAAGTGAAAGAGGACAGTGAAAATGTGGGCTTGAAGCTCAACATTCAGAAAACAAAGATCATGGCATCTGGTCCCATCACTTCATGGGAAATAGATGGGAAAACAGTGGAAACAGTGTCAGACTTTATTTTTGGGGGCTCCAAATCACTGCAGATGCGGATTGCAGCCATGAAATTAAAAGACGCTTACTCCTTGGAAGGAAAGTTATGACCAGCCTAGATAGCATATTAAAAAGCAGAGACATTACTTTGCCAACCAAGGTCCATCTAGTCAAGGCTATGGTTTTTCCCATGGTCATGTATGGATGTGAGAGTTGGACTGTGAAGAAAGCTGATTGCCGAAGAATTGATGCTTTTGAACTCTGGTGCTGGAGAAGACTCTTGAGAGTCCCTTGGACTGCAAGGAGATCCAACCAGTCCATTCTGAAGGAGATCAATCCTGGGTGTTCATTGGAAGGACTGATGCTAAAGCTGAAACTCCAATACTTTGGCCACCTCATGCGACGAGTTGACTCACTGGAAAAGACTCTGATGCTGGGGAGAATTGGGGGCGGGAGGAGAAGGGGACGACAGAGAATGAGATGGCTAGATGACATCACTGACTCGATGGACATGAGTTTGAGTGAACTCCAGGAGTTGGTGATGGACAGGCATGCCTCACATGGTGTGATTCATGGGGTTGCAGAAAGTCAGACATGACTGAGTGACTGAACTGAAGTGCTGGGTAAGTACTTAGAATATTGTAGTAGATCAGAAGAAAATAATGCCATGTTTCAAATTGGGCCTACTGGGGAGTTTTATAACATTGAAATGGGTTCTAGGGACCTGACATTAGTTTTCTTTTCTCTACTTCTGTACCTCACACTGACCCAACACACTGCAAGTTCAGTTCAGTTCAGTTCAGTCGCTCAGTCGTGTCTGACTCTTTGCGACCCCATGAATCAGAGCACTCCAGACCTCCCTGTCCATCACCAGCTCCTGGAGTTCACTCAAACTCATGTCCATCGAGTTGGTGATACCAAAACATCCCTTATTTCTGGAGTTCCATGTCAAATTGCTAAATAGAGATAATTCCCAGAAATTTTTACTAATGAATCTGCTGCTGCTGCTAAGTCACTTCAGTCGTGTCCGACTCTGTGTGACCCCATATACAGCAGCCCACCAGGCTCCCCCGTCCCTGGGATTCTCCAAGCAAGAACACTGGAGTGGGTTGCACCTCCTTCTCCAATGTGTGAAAGTGAAAAGTGAAAGTGAAGTCGCTCAGTCATGTCTGACTCGTAGCGACCCCATGGATTGCAGCCCACCAGGCTCCTCCGTCCATGGGATTTTCTAGGCAAGAGTACTGGAGTGGTTTGCCATTGCCTTCTCCGACTAGTGAATCTAACAACAAACTAAAGGCAAGCTTTAAAGTATACCATTGCATATAATTTTTCTTTTTAAAAAATTCTATTCTGTGGAGCCCTTATAGAAGCTTGGGTTTAGTGAAACCATTTTTTTCACCTCTGAATTGCCATTATTCCAAAGTCATATTTAGGCTGATTCATATGAAATCATGAACAATATTTTCCATTCCAGACATTCCTCATTTTAAATGAAATTAACATATTTTTTTCTTCACAGAATATGCATCCTTACAGTACCCTGAAAACTAACTTCCCAAGTAAATAACATTGTCATGATTAATTAGGCACATCTCAATATTTATTTAAAAGTCATTGGAAAGAATCAGGAACTTTATTAGTATCCTCTCCATCACCAACTTTGTAATAGATATAGCTCTCAAAATAATTGCATATTGTACTTGCAAACCTCGCCTATAAATTTTCCTGACTATCTATAAATAAAACTTATAGTGAGTCTAGAAAGGACAAGGTAATAAGTTCTTTCACAGATGAAAGAAGACACGTGTCGATTTACATTATTCAGTATAAATGGCAAATATAGAGAGACATAATCTGTAATATAAGTCAATTTACACTATTTTTCCTGTTTCCTCTTTAACAAATAATATTCCATCTAGAGTATTTGAAATATCATCTTCTAAATAAAAATATCAATTTGTTCCCTACTCTATTGGTTGGTTATAAATTGCCCATACACAGTCACATGTTAACTTCTCTTTACTGTGTAGTATTTTCTATTATTTCCTCACAACACTATACACCCAGAAACCTAAATTATGCTTCAATCATCTGTCTATATAGGAGAGAAAAACGCCCAGTGTAGCCTTTAAAATGTTTGCTTGAATAAACTTCCTGAAAATACAAATTTTGTCTTTATAGTTTTGACATCAACCTAACACTAAATGCAGTGCATTAAATATAGGTGGTCCAATTATTAGATTTTGTTTTTCAGGAAAAAATAAATTGCCTCTTCAAAGACCAAAGAAATAAAAGAGGATCTTTTCTGTGTCTAGGAACTGTAGAAGTATACATAGAAATAGTGCCATGAAATACTTAATCAGAAATGCCAATGATCTGTCAATTGAAAAACAGCTGAACAAAAAGAACCTTAAGATTTTTGCCCCCTATGCTACACAAGTGCTATATTCTAATAAACCATAGTTTTAAAGTTTTACAAGGCATGTGTAGACATATTCATTTTCCAAAGATGTTGAGCCAAATATATTTGTATGCTAAATAAAGAAATGAGAAAAAATAAGGTGATTTGATACTACTCATGCACATATTTTAAATAGGCAATAATCACTGAAATGATGGGATTAAATGCAAGCCTCAATTAAAAAAGAGTGTTCTATACTTGATTTGCTAAAACAATACGAATAATCATTCTTCAAGTATGTTTAAAAGGTCAGTAATCTCGGCAAAGAAATGTTGCTACAGTTTCCTTTCAATTATTCCATCTTTCTTTGTTAATGCATATTATATATAATTGGGGTTTCAGGTTAAGCCACCAGTGGATTGTTTTCTTACCTGCTACGTTTTAAATGTCCTCAGTCAATCAATCCATTTCTCAGAGAACACAGAATAATTTTTTTTTTTTTGCAATAATAGGATCCTTTGGACTTTGAAATGGAAATCCTGTCACAGCTTGAAAAAAAAATAGAATGGTAGCACTCATACGGAGCCTCTCTAGCGACTCAACGTTAAGAATCTGCCTGCAATGCAGGCGACCCAGGTTCAGTCCCTGGGTGGGGAAGATTCCCTGGAAGATGAAATCTCAACCCACTCCAGTATTCTTGCCTGGGAAATCCTACGGACAGAGGACCCTGGTGGGCTACAGTATGGGGTCTACAGTTCATGGGGTTGCAAAATAGTTGGATGTGACTTAGTCACTGAACAACAACAAAAACTAAAAGCACTCACATATCACACACAGATAAGAGTTTTGCTCTATGGGACTAGGAGTGCAAACCCAGATGCAAAAAAAAAAAGTACTAACCTTTTTAACAGTGCACAAATTTCCTTTCCTCCCTAGCTCCCCACTCCTCTTTAAGAACTGCTGCTGCTGCTGCTGCTGCCGCTAAGTCATTTCAGTCGTGTCCGACTCTGTGCGACCCCACAGACGGCAGCCCACCAAGCTCCCCCATCCCTGGGATTCTCCAGGCAAGAACACTGGAGTGGGTTGCCATTTATGTCTCCAATGCATGAAAGTGAAAAGAGAAAGTGAAGTCATTCAGTCGTGTCTGACTCTTAGCGACCCCATGGACTGCAGCCCACCAGGCTCCTCCATCCATGGGATTTTCCAGGCAAGAGTACTGGAGTGGGGTGCCATTGCTTTCTCTGTCTTTAAGAACTAAATCTGTTCAACTCCTACTTCTGTACTTTGAGCAGTTAACCAGGGGCTCCCACATCACAGGAACTGTCTTGGTAAATATGGTTTATTTACCACTGGGGGTGAGAGGATTCTTTCAAATGCTATGTATTCTTGTGTTAACTGTTCAGGATCTACCAGTTTTAGATTCTGTATGTCTTATTTGCTGCTATGAAACTATAGCAGCATGCTATACGTGAAACTTGACACATGGCACTTTTTTGGTTTGCTTTGGCAACATTAATGAATTTCTCAAGGTGATCATTGATTTGGAAAAGACTAAGAGTCTACGTCATGGTCTGTTGTTATCTGGGCTTATCAACTGGGAAAAGCAAAGGGTGTGAAACGAGGACACCCACACGTAATCCTGCAGCCTGTAGAGTTCTTCGTAAGCATTTGATTCAACTTTGCTTGAAAAGTTTAAGATAGCGTTCATTTAATTAAAAACATCCAAGTAGGGCATTTGGCGGAGAAGGCAATGGCAAGCCACTCCAGTACTCTTGCCTGGAAAATCCCATGGATGGAGGAGCCTGGTAGGCTGCAGTCCGTGGGGTCGCTAAGGGTTGGACACGACTGAGCGACTTCACTTTCACTTTTCACTTTCACACATTGGAGAAGGAAATGGCAACCCACTCCAGTGTTCTTGCCTGGAGAATCCCAGGGACGGGGGAGCCTGGTGGGCTTCCGTCTATGGGGTCACACAGAGTCGGACACGACTGAAGTGACTTAGCAGCAGTAGCAGCAGGGCATTTGGGGTTAGGCAAAGGAAATGGCAGCTCACTCCAGTATTCTTGCCTGGAGAATCCCATGGACAGAGGAGACTGGCAAGCTATAGTCCATGGGGTCATAAAGAGTCAGACACGACTGAGCGACTCACTCGCTCTGGTAAAATACAATGCTTTAAAAGCATAGTCACTGTTTTTCACAGGTAATGAATGGCCTAATATAACCACCTGAGGAAAAAAACTTGATAGTGTCTTTCTGGTAATGTGGTCGATAAAGTGAAAGGTCTGAATAATATCTCAAGCAGTGATATTTACTAGTAAGCATGAGCAAAGTGCCAGACAGGCGGATAGGACAGTCAAAATCTCCCCTATATCCTTAAGGAAACTCTAAGTCAGTTTTTTCAGTGGTGAATGCATGAGCTTCAGAGTCAAGCTGTCTGGGTTTTTATTCCAATATAAGATGCTTATTTGTCTTCACTATCATCTTTTATGTAATGGGTGTTACAGTTTACTAATGTGAAATGGTCAACATGGACATTCACATTGTAATCCCATGTAACATATTTCCAGGACATAGGAAATTGCTCAGTAAATGCTGCATCATAACGGTAGATAACTATGACCACAACAATTAGAATATGTTATCTGGATTCAACATGGGGGCATCTAGGTTGATAAAAAGAGAGGAAAAAGAAAAAAATTGTCCTCCCAAAGTGTAAGAGTCATTGTAAACAAAGACAGTAAAAATCAAAGGACATTTATGTGACTAAATTGGAATCTAATCTAATAAAGAATACTTGAAACCATGACCATCTGGGGTCTATCATTGTGAAATATTTATCCTACCTGCTTAAAAATGTTTACTTTTTTTAAAATTTTTTCATTTCCTTATAATTTAAAAATAAATATACATGGGCTACTTAAAATTACTTGGAGACTTCGTCTTCTATCCAAGATGGAATAAAAGGGTTCAGATTTACTGTCCCATCTGAAACAAGGAAGAAAAACATTCATCTTTGAGAGCAAGGAACAGATGAAGGGAGCCCCACCATAGTCACAATTTCTTGTCCTTAAGAGTTTCCAAGCTGGGGGAGGGAGGAAAAACACCAAAATAAAGATCTAGATAAATGAAGTGAAATGCTGTGTTTATAGATTTGAAGACAACACAGTAACAATGTCAGCTCCTCCAAGTGGATGTATATTTTTAACACAATTTCTATCAAAATAGAGGGATGGGGTGGGGAGGGAGGTGGGGGTGGTTCAGGACGGGGAGACATATGTGCATCCATGGGTGATTCATGTCGATGTATGGCAATAACCACCACAATATTGTAAATAAATTATCCTCCAATTAAGTTAATTAATTTTAAAATATTAGCAATATTTTGGTATATTTTAACATGATTATTCTAGAATTTATATGGGGAAAAAGGAGCTAGAATGACAGTAATTTTAAAACAGGAAAATAAAGTGTGGAGAATAAATCTACCGGATTTCAAGACTTATTATGTGCGTGCTTAGTCACTTAGTTGTATCCAACTCTTTGCAAACCCATGGACTGTAGCCCACAAGGCTCCTCTGTCCATGAATATTCTCCAGGCAAGAACACTGGAGTGGTTTGCCATGCCCTCCTCCAGGGAATCTTCCCAACCCAAGAATCAAAGCCTGGTCTCCCACGTTGCAGGCAGATTCCTTGCCATCTGAGCCATAAACAAATGTGTGTTATTTTCACTGAGATATACACATAGGTCAATTGAACAGGAAAGAGAAATCAGAAATAGACTCACATAAATATACCCAGCTGATATTCCACAAAGATGCAAGAGCAATTCAATAAAAGAAAGCTAGCCTATCACTAAATAAATTTGGAACAATGGGACACCCATGGAAGGAGAGGTGAGAACTTTGACTTAAGTCTCACATATGATACAAAATTTAACTCCAAAGGTTATGAACTTAATGTAAATCTTAAAACTATAAACTTTAAGAAAAATTTTTTTAAAAAATAGGGATATAGGATCTGGCACGAGTTCTTAGACTTCATATCAAAAGGACAATCGATTAAAGGAATAAAATGATAATTTGGACTTCAGTTCAGTCGCTCAGTCGTGTCCGACACTTGCCACCCCATGGATCACAGCACGCCCTGCCAACCTGTCCATCACCAACTCCCAGAGTTCACTCAAACTCATGTCCATCGAGTCGGTGATGCCATCCAGCCATCTCATTCTCTGTCGTCCCTGTCTCCTCCAACCCCCAATCCCTCTCAGCATCAGAGTCTTTTCCAATGAGTCAACTCATCGCATGAGGTGGCCAAAGTATTGGAGTTTCAGCTTTAGCATCAGTCCTTCAAATGAACACCCAGGATTGATCTCCTTTAGAATGGACTGGTTGGATCTCCTTGCAGTCCAAGGGACTCTCAAGAGTCTTCTCCAGCACCACAGTTCAAAAGCATCAATTCTTCGGCGATCAGCTTTCTTCACAGTCCAACTTTCATATCCATACATGACCACTGGAAAAACCATAGACTTGACTAGATGGAATTTTGTTGGCAAAGTAATGTCTCTGCTTTTTAATATACTATCTAGGTTGGTCATAACTTTCTTTCCAAAGAGTAAGTGTCTTTTAATTTCATGGCTGCAATCAGCATCTGCAGTGAATTTGGAGCCCCAAAAAATAAAGTCTGACACTGTTTCTGCTGTTTCCCCATCTATTTCCCATGAAGTGATAGGACAAGATGCCATGATCTTTGTTTTCTGAATGTTGAGCTTCAAGCCAACCTTTTCACTCTCCTCTTTCACTTTCATCAAGAGGCTTTTTAGTTCCTCTTCACTTTCTGCCATAAGGGTGGTGTCATCTGCATATCTGAGGTTATTGATATTTCTCCTGGCAATCTTGATTACAGCTTGTGCTTCTTTCAGCCCAGCGTTCATCATGATGTACTGTGCATATAAGTTAAATAAGCAGGGTGACAATATATAGCCTTGACGTATTCCTTTTCCTATTTGGAACCAGCCTGTTGTTACATGTCCAGTTCTAACTGTTCCTTCCTAACCTGCATACAGGTTTCTCAAGAGGCAGGTCAGGTGGTCTGGTATTCCCATCTCTTTCAGAATGTTCCACAGTTTATTGTGATCCACACAGTCAAAGGCTTTGGCATAGTCAATGAAGCAGAAATAGATGTTTTTCTGGAACTCTCTTGCTGTCTCCATGATCCAGGGGATGTTGGCAGTTTGATCTCTGGTGCCTCTGCCTTTTCTAAAACCTGCTTGAACATCTGGGATTTCACGGTTCACATATTGCTGAAGCCTGGCTTGGAGAATTTTGAGCATGACTTTACGAGCATGTGAGATGAGTGCAACTGTGCGGTAATTTGAGCATTCTTTGGCATTGCCTTTCTTTGGGATTGGAATGAAGACTGACCTTTTCCAGTCCTGTGGCCACTGCTGAGTTTTCCAAATCTGCTGGCATATTGAGTGCAGCACTTTCACAGCATCATCTTTCAAGACTTGAAGTAGTTCAACTGGAAATCCGGCACCTCCACTAGCTTTGTTCGTAGTGATGCTTTTTAAGGCCCACTTGACTTCACATTCCAAGATGTCTGGCTCTAGGTCAGTGATCACGCCATCGTGATTATCTTGGTCATGAAGATCTTTTTGTATAGCTCTTCTGTGTATTCTTGCCACCTCTTCTTAATATCTTCTGCTTCTGTTAGGTCCATACCATTTCTGTCCTTATTGAGCCCATCTTTGTATGAAATGTTCCCTTGGAATCTCTAATTTTCTTGAAGAGAGCTCTTGTTTTTCCTATTCTGTTGTTTTCCTCTATTTCTTTGCACTGATCGCTGAGGAAGGCTTTCTTATCTCTCCTTGCCATTCTTTGGAACTCTGCATTCAGATGCTTATGCTTTCCTTTTCTCCTTTGCTTTTCACTTCTCTTCTTTTCACAGCTCTTTGTAAGGCCTCCTCAGACAGCCATTTTGCTTTTTGCATTTATTTTCCATGGGGATGGTCTTGGTCCCTGTCTCCTGTACAATGTCACGAACCTCCGTCCAGAGTTCATCAGGCACTCTATCAGATCTAGTCCCTTAAATCTATTTCTCACTTCCACTGTATAATCATAAGGGATTTGATTTAGGTCATATCTGAATGGTCTAGTGGTTTTCCCTACTTTCTTCAGTTTCAGTCTGAATTTGGCAATAAGGAGTTCATGATCTGAGCCACAGTCAGCTCCTGGTCTTGTTTTTGCTAACTGTATACAGCTTCTCCATCTTTGGCTGCAGAGAATATAATCAATCTGATTTTGGTGTTGACCATCTGGTGATGTCCATGTGTAGAGTCTTCTCTTGTGTTGTTGGAAGACGGTGTTTGTTATGACCAGTGTGTTCTCTTGGCAAAACTCTATTAGCCTTTGCCCTGCTTCATTCCGTGCTGCAAGGCCAAATTTGCCTGTTAATCCAGGTGTTTCTTTACTTCCTACTTTTGCATTCCAGTCCCCTATAATGAAAAGGACATAATTTTGGGTGTTAGTTCTAGAAGGTCTTGTAGGTCTTCATCAGTTCAGTCGCTCAGTCGTGTCCGACTCTCCGCGACCCCATGAATCACAGCACGCCAGGCCTCCCTGTCCATCACCAACTCCCGGAGTTCACTCAAACTCATGTCCACAGAGTCGGTGATGCCATCCAGCCATCTCATTCTCTGTTGTCCCCTTCTCCTCCCGCCCCCAACCTTTCCCAGCATCACAGTCTTTTCCAGTGTGTCAACTCGTCGCATGAGGTGGCCAAAGTATTGCAGTTTCAGCTTTAGCATCAGTCCCTCCAATGAACATCCACGGTTGATCTCCTTTAGAATGGTCTGGTTGGATCTCCTTGCAGTATAAGGGACTCTCAAGAGTCTTCTCCAACACCACAGTTCAAAAGCATCGATTCTTCGGCGATCAGCCTTCTTCACAGTCCAACTCTCACATCCATACATGACCACGGGAAAAACCATAGAACTGTTCAATTTCGGCTTCTTCAGAGTTACTGGTTGGGTCATAGGCTTCAGTTCAGTTCAGTTGCTCAGTCGTGTCTGACCCTTTGCGACCCCATGAATCACAGCACACGAGGCCTCCCTGTCCATCAGCAACTCCCGGAGTTCACTCAAACTCATGTCCATTGAGTCGGTGATGCCATCCAGCCATCTCATTCTCGGTCGTCCCCTTCTCCTCCCGCCCCCAATCCTTCCCAGCATCAGAGTCTTTTCCAGTGAGTCAACTCATCGCATGAGGTGGCCAAAGTATTGGAGTTTCAACTTTAGCACCAATCCTTCCAGTGAACACCCAGGATTGATCTTCTTTAGAATGGACTTGTGGATCTCCTTGCAGTCCAAGGGACTCTCAAGAGTCTTCTCCAGCACCTCAGTTCAAAGGCATCAATTCTTCGGCAATCAGCTTTCTTCACAGTCCAACTCTCACATCCATACATGACCACTGGAAAAACCATAGCCTTGACTAGACGGACCTTGGTTGGCAAAGTAATGTACTGTAATATTGAATGGTTTGCCTTGGAAATGAACAGAAATCATTTTGTCATTTTAAGGATTACATCCAAGTACTGCATTTTGGACTCTTTTGTTGACCATGATGGCTACTCCATTTCTTCTAAGGGATTCCTGCTCACAGTAGTAGATATAATGGTCATCTGAGTTAAATTCACCATTCCAGTCCATTTTAGTTCACTGATTCCTAGAATGTCTACGTTCACTCTTGCCATCTCCTGTTTGACCACTTCCTATTTGCCTTGATTCATGGACCTAACATTCCAGGTTCCTATGCAATATTGCTCTTTATAGCATGGACCTTGCTTCTATCACCAGTCACATCCACAGCTGGGTATTGGTTTTGTTTTGGCTCCATCCCTTCATTCTTTCTGGAGTTATTTCTCCACTGATCTCCAGTATCACGCCGGCTCCGGCGGCGCAGACCATGCACAGAAGCGTGGCCGAGAAGAGCTACCCCTCGACCGAGGTCAGGGCCGGCGGCCGAGAGGAGCTACTCCACGTTCAAGGTCAGGAGGGGTGGCCTTGAGGAGATACGCCTTGTCCAAGGTAAGGTGCAGTAGCTACGCTTTGCTGGAGCAGCTGTGAAGAGATATCCCACGACCAAGGTAAGAGAAACCCAAATTAGATGGTAGGCATTGCGAGGGGGCATCAGAGGGCAGACACACTGAAATCATAATCACAGAAAACCTGTCGATCGGATCACATGGACCACAGCCCTGTCTAACTCAATGAAACTAAGCCATGCCGTGTGGGACCACCCAAGATGGGCGGGTCATGGTGGAGAGGTCTGACAGAATGTGGTCCACTGGAGAAGGGAATGGCAAACCACTTCAGTATACTTGCCTTGAGAACCCCCATGAACAGTATCAAAAGGCAAAACTGTAGGATACTGAATGAGGAATTCCCCAGGTCGGTAGGTGCCCAGTATGCTACTGGAGATCAGTGGAGAAATTTGGACTTACCAAAGTTAAAAACTTTTGTTCTGCAAAAGATCATGTTTAAGAGGATGATAAAAACAAGTTATAGAATGTGATAAAATATTTGTAAATCACAAGCTTAGTTTTATAAAGAAGTTGCCTTATTTTATTCAGAATAGTTATATAGTTTCACAGTCCCACCAGAAATACATGGATTGTTCCATTTGCCCATATCCTTGCCAACATTTAGTGTTTTACTATTTTTTATTTCAACTATTGTGATAATGTGTAATGATAACCCATGTTGGGTTTAATTCCCATCTCCTTGTTCAACATGTTTTTTACTCTTGTTATGAGCTTTCTTGGAGAAGGGAATGGCAATCCACAACAGTATTCTTGCCTTGAGAATCTCACGGACAGTGCAACCTGGCAGGCCATACAGTCCATGGGGTCACAAAGAGTCAGACATGACCTAGCACACACAGGAGCTTTCTTGTCATCTATGTGTTCTCTCTGGAGAAATTTCTGAGTTTTGCCCATTTTCTAATCAGATTATTTGTTTACTTTGGTGTGTTTTCAAACTTCTTTATATATACTAGATGCTAGCCCTTTTTTGAATAAGTGGTTTACAAATATATGTCTGTATATACTTTTCTCTCAAAATCAATGTAGTGCCACATGGGATAAGGGTTTGTGTGCTAATTAAGGAATGCTGCTTTCTGCCAAGAAGCGTAGCCCTTGTCTCAAGCATTTGTTGACCACCATCAGAAGAGCTGAGCCAAGTAACCACCTCTGCTATCATCAGTGTTGTTTTTGAAGGTTTTTGGAGTTATGCTGAGCATTTTATCAAGTATAAAGTTCAGTCACTCAGTCGTGTCCAACTCTTTGCAACTCCACAGACTGCAGCTTGCCAGGCTTCCCTGTCCATCAATTCCCAGAGCTTGATCAAACTCATGTCCATTGAGTCGGTGATTGCATCCAACCATCTCATCCTCTGTTGTCCCCTTCTCCTCCTACTTTATTAAGTATTAATTCTTTGTTTAATATGGGTTTTACTTTAAATATGGATCTTTCTCTCTAGGATGACAGTTTCTAGTTTTTAGGGTCAGATTAAATCAAGTCATGCTTATTAGGGGGGCGTAAGGGGGGTGAAAGGTTTTTCTCTGTGCTCAAAGCACCAAAAGTATACCAGCTACAAGAGTGGATCTGATTTTTTTTTAAGATTTTGGCAGTATCTGTATTTTTAAACTTACCTACTTATTTGTTTCTTTGGCTGTGTTGTGTCTTAGCTGTAGCACGTGGGATCCTCGTTGCCTCATGTGGCATCTTTGGCTGTGACACACAGACTCTAGATGTGGTTCACAGTCTGAGTTGCTCCCCAGCATGTGAGATCTTAGTTCTCCGACCAGATATTGAACCCACGTCCCCTGCATTGCAGGGCAAATTCTTAACCACTGGACCACCAGGGAAATTCCAGGGTCTGATGTCTTGAGGCTAATAGAGAAGCAAGATTTAAATTCTTCGGTTGAAAGCCAAGATTCACTTTTATTTTCCTGAACTAGCCTGTCTGCTTTATCCTTGGCCTTGTGGAAAGCAGAGCTGGGATTATAAGAAGGCTTTCTGAAAACAGCCCTGCCTTGAAATGCAGAGATTATTTTCTCTTGGTTAAATCAAATGAGCATCCATTCCCTATCATGTACCTCCAAGTAGACACTGCTTCATTGGCTCTGCTTAATTCTTTCTCCCTCTCACCTTTGCACTTGGCTTCTGAGTCTTGAAATGACATTAGAGCTCTTTATGTTTAGAGATCAAATTAACTATTTAGCCAAATCACTAAAGTGGAGGGTATAATGCTCAGGAGTAAGCATTTCATTTACAAAAATGCAAGTTATCTAATGCAATAAATGGTGATAGTGTGTCTTTAGGCCCTGGCTATTCCAGTGTTTGGGGAAATAATAAAGACTTTTCATTTTCTCCCTTAGATCATAAGGGCTGTGTTATTAGTGTCGTCTCAGCGTTAAACCAGGTTGCAAGCTGCTTATTCTTCAAAATGAAGCTTTATTTTTCAGTTTAATTGCTTTTGCAGGAGCATTATTAACTTCCAGAAGTGGAGAAAAAAATTAAAGCAGCTGAAGCTGTAGTTTAGTGTATTTGAAGCTAAAAAACACTTTCAAAAATCAACACAACAATACTATACCAATTATCAAGAATAATATTAAGAAATACACATATACACTCACATATATATGGTATAATAATTATAGAAAGTAATATCTTTTAAATACCAGGTGTTAGAACCATCTATATTTTTCTGTTAGGTGTTCTTAACATGTTGAATAAAGAACTGTACTAGTATTCTGAGAGACCATAATGCCCAAACTCTCTAAACTTCTCAAAAATGAATCTCCATCAAACTGTATATCCCAATCAATCACCAAGCTCTCAATTCAGCTTTCTTAATAGCTCTCAAATGCATCATCTTCCCATTTTCACAGATATCCAACCTGTGTCAAAACTGAGCCATTTGCTGCTATCCTGCCTCCTTATCTTCCAATTCAACGCCAGTTGCAATATAATCAGGACTGTGTTGGTTCTATGCTGTTCCCCCGACACATTCATCCCTTTCCATAAATTGTCATTAATAAACAAAAATGACAAGTGTTCAGAATTTCACAGGCTGATTTTATGATCTTTTTGTAGCTCCTGTTTCTCATGGAAGGTTCAGCTACTCTCTGATCTGTCTCTTTGCCCATTTAGACTAACTGAGTCACCATATGTCTCAGACATATTAAGTGCTACTGTGGGGCAAGTTTACAAGATTGAGATTAGAGGGTCATGAGATGAGGCATATGGATAGCTTAAAGGACTTAATACAAAGTGTAGGGAGCTTACGTCACACATCAATGCATACCAGAGAAGATCCACTACACACACACACAAAGAGAATAAAGAGAATAGGATAACTCAGTTGATATTAGCAAGACTCTCCCTATGCAATGAATTTATGAGTGGAGTAGTCATAGTGGCAGAAAACTGGTATTTATCCAAAAGATTTAAAAACTTCTATGTACACAAAAACTACACAAGGAAGAAAGCAGTTGTATAGCCCCTCTATTCATAATCGCCAAAACATGGATGCAACCAAGATGTCTTTCAGTAGATGAATGGATAAATAAACCATAGTACCTCAGACAAAGGAATGCTATATAGAGCTAAAAAGAAATAAGCTATCAAGCCACAAAAAGACATGATGGAGACTTAAATGCATGTTACCAAGTGAGAGAAGCCAATCTGAAAATGCATTATAGTGTATGATTCCAACCATATGATACTCTGGAAAAGGCAAAATGATTGAGTCGTAAAAAGAATGATTATCAGGGGTTCAGTTCAGTTCAGTTCAGTTGCTCAGTCATGTCCGACTCTTTGAGACCCCATGAATCCCAGCACCAGGCCTCCCTGTCCATCACCAACTACATATGTATAAAAACTAAGCATACTTCATGGTAAACGTGTTTTCACATGCACTAGTTTTTAAAGTACTATCAACAAATTAATTGTGGTTTCCCAGTGTCATTCAGTTCTTAAATGATAAAGTTGAGATTCAAACTCAGGTTAATAGACCCATTTCTCATGAGGAACCATGTGAAATTCAACTCAGGTACAGAATTTGTCTTAGATTCTGGCAGATAATAAGTATGTAATAAAATTTCACTGTGCTTGCTGAATAAATTCAACTCTCTGCTCTGACTTTCTCTACACGAGTCACTGGTGAATGTTTGCTAGTAGATGAACAGAATTTGGACACCTAAGGTTCATTAATAAATATGTATGCCTTTTAAGTTGTTTAGCATTTCCAAATTTCATAAATGCTAATTTTAATTAAATATACTCTGAAGGAAAAGAAATTCCCTTAGATAGCAAATGTTACAGTTCAGCTACTTTTGAATATTGTATAGCTCTATAAAGACTGCATGCTAGAATGTCATATTATTTCCCAAACTGCTGGCCTGATGCCAACTAGTATGACTTGCTACCCTTTGGTTCACAAGCCTAGGGAAAATGTCAGATTCTCTCTAAATTATGCAGTTTCAATTATGTAACTGCCTCCTTTACCTTGGTATCAATTTTCTGTGACATTATGTTGAAATCATTAGAAAATGAGACATGTTACTTAGTTTTGAAGCCTCTACTGATTTTTAACTAAAGAACTTTCTTAATTAAAAATCAAGTCATCCTTTCATGCCTTCAAATGACATATTATGGGTTTTTTGACACATATATTATGTAGTGAAATACATGAAAAATATCTCTATCTTTACAATCTAATAGAATTATTCAGAGATTAATGTTATGAACATTTATTGAGTTCCTACTATGTGTTAAATCACAAGTGTAGCATTAGATCTTTACTAATTGAAGAAGCTTGGGCTTAAAGCCAAAGAGAATATTTAAAAGTCTGACTATGGTTGCAGGAGACCACAAGGAATACTGAAAAACCTTTAAATTTATAGCAGCTGTGATAGTTCCATCCCTGAGCCAGAAGGGATATGGCAAAATCAGAAATCAGAAAGTCATATAATATCTTGCACATCAAAATATGGCTCACACAATTGAAATATTGGCATCACCTTGAAGCTTAGTAGAAAGAAAAATTCTTAGGTCCAGCCCTAAACCTAAGAATTAGAACTATGTTTTCACAAATTCCCAAGGTAATTTTTAGGCACCTTAATATTTAGAAGATACTGGTGTATCATATGTCCATGTGTCTACATGCATGTACATGAGTGTATGTGTAATTTCCTTGTGTCCTGTAACCATTGACTGAATAACACCTTATGGTTGATGATGTTGGTAAATAATATTCAATTAGAGTCCAGCGACAACTCATTTGACTGTGTTAAGGTCTCAGATGGCCATAGCTTAGTCCAGGCATCCCTTAAAAATTAAAAAAAAAATAAATCAAATGCATGAAACCACTGTTAATGTGTGAGCATGGACTGAGTAGCTATTAGTCCATCAGGATGTCTTATTTAAGAGGAAAGCTTGGATGATTTTAGGTAGGATGGTTCTGAGATAAGAACCAGATGTCTGATAAAATTCATTGATAGAAATCCCATAAGGGGACTTCCTTGATGGTCCAGTGGCTAAGACTCTGCACTTCTAATACAGGGGGCCCAGATTCAATCCCTGCTCAGGAAACTAGACCCACATGCCACAATGAAGATCGAAGATCCTGCATGCCTCAGCTAAGACCTGGTGCAGCCAAACAAATAAATAAAAGCTTTTAAAAAGATCTCCCTATAAGTTGTGGGCCCAGAGGGAGAAAAAGGACCCCTGCCAAGTGGGTTGATGTTTCACACAACTTGTTGATTGAACTTGTGGTCTGATGGATATGGAACTTCCCTGGTGGCTCAGATGATAATCTGCCTGCAATGCAGGAGACCCGGGTTCAGTCCCTGGTTCATGGCTACCCACTCCAGTATTCTTGCCTGGAGAATTCCATGGACAGAGGTGCCCGACAATCTACAATTCATGGAGTCACAAAGAGTTGGACAAGACTGAGTGACTAACACTTTCACATTTTTTCACTTTTCTCTTGGATATGATACACATGTTGACTAGAATTGATTTCACTTAGCATCCTATGTCTTTGACTCCTGATAGGGGTCCTCAATTGGCCAAATTTAATAGGAAACAGAGAGTCAGAAAACCTGATGATGTGGTTTATGAAGATCAACTACCCAAGGCAGAAGATTGAAGGGGGTGAAGAAGGAAACGGACTTGGAGTATCAACTGGAGGAGATCTAACACAATTAGGTTAAGCCCTGCAGATATAAAGATGAGTGATATGGTCCCCTGACCTTAAATACCCCAATGTGACTTTTGCAAAATCATTTTGGTTTTTGGGTGCATCGTGCAGCATGTAGGGTCTTAATTCCCCGACAAAGGATCAAACCTGCATCCCCTGCTTTGGAAACTCAGAGTCTTAACCACTGAACCACCAGGGAAGTCCCTAAAAAAATCAGTTTTTTATATCACAGTCACTTTTTAATATTGAAATTGTGAACAAAGATAGTACTATTCTAATACAGTGTCCCAGACTGTTCATCTTGAAGACATTTTACATAACCCTCTGGTTTTAAGTAAAGTGGTAAAAGGAATGTTTTGGCAGAACTCACTGGCCAGGCTGGGGTTCTCACAGATATTTTTCTGTCTCACTTCACTTTCAGAATCATAGCAATTTTTTCCCTTCCCTTTCGATAGTGAGTCCCTCATCACTATGTGATTTCTGACGTCCTGGATTTCCTGCTTTGTCTGAGGCCTATACTGTGAGATTAAAAATCTTACATAATTTTAGCAAAGCCAAATTGAAAGTCTGGCAATATGGTGGCATTTCCTGCTGCTTGAGCTCAAGACTAATCACCTAGTTTCTCAAATATAGTAGGTGAGAGCTTTTGAAAGGACAAAACATATCTCATAATCTGTGCTAGTATATTAGAGGTGATACAAGCCCTGTTAAGAAACCCTGGAGTCCCATGCATATTGCCTACCATAATAAAAAGTGACTTTTACACAAACCATGAATGGTTTAGGCCTGAAGGTGAGGATGAGTGGGAATGAGTTCCCAGGGAGAAGTTATAGACTCCGAGTTCTCACAAGAGTTGAAACTGGTATCTGAACACTCTGTGTAACAGAAACATAATGTTATAGCTGGAGAAGGAAATGGCAATCCACTCCAGTATTCTTGCTAGAAAATCCCATGGACAAAGGAGCCTGGCAGGTTACAGTCCATAGGGTCACAAAGAAGTTGGACACTACTGAGCAACTGAACAACAAACAACATGTTATAGTAGGACATAAAAATAACTACAGTGTTAGTTATTATTTTATTTTTTTAATTTATTTATTTGGCTGAACCAGATCTTAAGTTTCAGCATTCAGGATCTTCTGTCTTCTAATTGTGGCATGCAGGATCTTTTCAGTTGTCACTTGTGAAATCTTCATGTGGCATGCAGGATCTGGCATGTAGGATCTCTAGTTGTGGCATGCGAACTCTTAGTGGGATGGCATATGGGATCTATTTCCCTGAGCAGGGATCAAACCCAGGCCCCCTGCATTGGAAGCAGAGTCTTAGCCACTGGACTACCAGGGAAGTCCCTTTACAGTATTATTTATTTTGTGAAATTTACATAAAGCACTCTGAAAAAAGCTTTATGTACATTACTTTTCTTACTACACTAAAACAATCCTATGCACTTTAAAACAATCCTATGTAAGAGGAAAGTCACACATTAAAGGAATCCCAGAGGGCAACCTGGAGAAGGAAATGGCAACCCACTCCAGTGTTCTTGCCTGGAGAATCCCAGGGATGGGGGAGCCTGGTGGGCTTCCGTCTATGGGGTCACACAGTCAGATACGACTGAAGTGACGCAGCAGCAGCAGCAGCAGAGGGCCACCAGCAGCTATAAGGATCGTTCTTACTTGGCTACGTTCACGTGTTTCTCCCATTATGTTTATTCCATTCAGGCACAGCCACTTGTCAATCAATCAATCTATGAAACAAAAAATATTCTTATACAAAATGTAATCAAGTTGAATTTTTAATACATTTGTTTTTAGTACTTTGGGAGCATTCCTTGTTTAGTACCTTGCTTGAATCATAGTCTCCAAGGAATATAGCCATGAATATAGAGTAGGAAGACTGAGATCTTTATCTTATATGGTCATTCAATGATTAAGAAGACCCTCTAGTTCTCAGCAATTCTTCCAGTAAAATTTTTTTTTAAATGCAGTATTTTCTCTTTCTTTTGTCATTATTATTCAAAAACTGATTGATAGAAATTAATATGTGTTAGCTATGTCTTTAGGGGGAACTCAGTGCTGTCTTTCCCAAGAAGATGTTCTGGTAGATAAGACTTCCTTAAAATTAGACTCCTTTATACGGTGAGTGTGTAGAGGACTAGTTAACTGATTAAAGCATTCTATTTTACAGCTAGAGCACAGAGATATTAAAGTGAATTAAATTTCTCATTTGGTAAATGAAAAATTTAGCTTTACTTTCATATTAGAATGTTTTGAAATAGTATTTACTTTAGAGATTGGTTTAACAACATATTTTCTGGAATTGTGATTATGGAATTGCACTAATTCTTTCCTCCTTGTTCTTTTTTTTCCCATCCTTATGACTTTCTGGCAGACTGGTGGTGGGGGAGTATATGTATAAGGACAGTTATTGAATTAGACGGTGAAAATCATTATGATTGGACTTCAGAGAGTTGTCAGTATACTCTAAACATGATATCCATCATCATCACTTCCTTGTTTTCTAATCCATTTGAATTATCAGAAAATTGAGGACTACAAAATAAATGCATGGTGTACAAAGAGTAAGGGTAGGGAATTCAGTTCGTGAGTTGTTTATTCAGAGAAATAATTTTCTTTTTATGAATAATAGACAAACAACAAAGATCTAGACATGAGAGGGAAGAAACTTGTATTTCCCACTAAAAACATATCAACACAAATAAGCTAGTCCTAAAAAGCCTGACTTTAACACCTTCCGTTTGTAGCTCTGTCATTTCCTATTGATACAGCCCTGGACATTGCAACAAAATTGTCAATATTTCCATTGTTTATACTTGAGTCTCTTGAAAACATTTGATCTTCATTATTGGACACCTTCTTTGTAGCCAACAATATTCTAAGTATTAGTGGCAGTAAGAAATCAAGTTCCTTGACTTATGGGAGAAGCCCATTTTAATGGAGGGAAAAATCTGATTTTTTGTTTGTTTGTCAGGTGGTGATCAGTGCTACAATAAGTCTCAGTCAAGAAAGACCTTTCTGATCAGGAGACTCCAGAACATGTCGTCACTCAGCTCTAATCTGTTGACTGACAGCCTCCTCCATCTCAGGCAATGGACACTATCTTTGAGTGCCGTGGGTGTAAAGGAGCAGCATGAGGTAAGTCAAGTTCAGTACCAGCATTCTATACTCTTAACTCCGTGTTCTGTATTTTTATTTGTTAAATCTGACAACCTTATTTGCAGGTTTAACATGCAATAAGAGTCTTGACCTCGGCTCTGAGTGAGAGAGGGAGCTATGAAAATATTTTTAGCATCCTGTTTTGAAAAGATCACTCCGCTGTCTTGTTGAAAGTTGTCTATAGGTGGTTAACAACAGAAGCAGGCAATCAAATTAGGAAACATGGAATAATGGTAAGTTTGATCAAGGCCTTGGCATCTATTCTACAAGAAGAGCTGACAAGACTTAATGACTTGGCTGTGGAGCTGTGGGAAAATAAATAACGATGTCAAGGACAGTGTCAATTATTTTATTTGAATGATTGTGTGACAAAGTTATCCTCAATAACCCCTAATCACTCTGCAAGTTTATATGCACTACTAGACCTTCTGCTCCCAGGCTGAAAGACTTTGTTCTGATTTCTCTCAATTTCCTTCTCAGAGTTGTATAGTGTGGATCTAGGTATCTTCCTGTATAGGTTGGGAAAGTAGGGGGAAATTGGCTTGGCTATTATAGATAATTTGTGGTCTGGAAAGGGTTAATGATTGATTCTGTGGACTCTTTCTCTCTCTCTCTATATATGTATATACACATATACATATATATATGTATGTACATACGCATCAGTTCAGTCATTCAGTCGTGTCCGACTCTTTGCAACAACATGAATCACAGCACACCCGGCCTCCCTGTCCATCACCAACTTCCGGAGTTCACTCAAACTCATGTCCATAGAGTCGGTGATGCCATCCAGCCATCTCATTCTCTGTCGTCCCCTTCTCCTCCTGACCCCAATCCCTCCCAGCATCAGTCTTTTTCAGTGAGTCAACTCGTCACATGATGTAGCCAAAGTATTGGAGTTTCAGCTTTAGCATCAGTCCTTCCAATGAACACCCAGGATTGATCTCCTTTAGAAAGGACTGGTTGGATCTCCCTGCAGTCCAAAGGACTCTCAAGAGTCTTCTCCAACACCACAGTTCAAAAGCATCAATTCTTCAGCGATCAGCTTTCTTCACAGTTCAACTCTCACATCCATACATGACCACTGGAAAAACCATAGCCTTGACTAGATGGACCTTTGTTGGCAAAGTAATGTCTCTGCTTTTTAATATACTATCTAGGTTGGTCATAACTTTCCCTTCTAAGGAGTAAGCATCTTTTAATTTCAAATTGGCTTGGCTATTACAGATAATTTGTGGTCTGGAAAGGGTTAATGATTGATTCTGTGGACTCTCTCTCTCTATATATATATATTTATTTATTTATATACACATATACATATATATGTACATATGCATAGATATACAAATACCTATCCATATATAGGTATTGTTATAGTAATACTTCAGTCTTTCTTTCAAAAGTATTTTTCATATCTTCAGGAGAATTGTTGATTTTATCTAAAAATGAATATAAAATATTATCTAAATATTTTTATTTCACATATATTAACCTTCAAAATAGAGTAACTAATATGATTGTTTAAATGCAATTTTTTGTATAAGTCATGGCTGGAGTCATTTAGAAGACTCTTTGACATGTACATATGAACATTACCTTAAGCTCATTCTAGATTATATATTTGTCTAAAATAGTTGTGAGTGATTATAAAATACCTATCATTGAAGTATTTTCAATTGCCCAGGTGGCAATCTATCTTTAAAGTAAAAGAAAAGCAGCATGGGTATTGGATACTTAATGACATATGGGGATCTTCAGGTTGGAAATAAGTTTAAATACAATTATGAGTATTTCAGACAGTCATTCAAAGGTTGAACTCAGCTGAAAAACAGTGATAAGCTACTGACTTCTTAGGAGAAAAGAAGAAAGAAGTTGCTGAAAAAAATGGGAGTATCTAATGGTTGATGGACTCGGGTTCTGAACCAGTAAGTCTCTGGAAGTCTCCCATCAGCAAGGCTGAGTCTTGTTTTTATGGGGGAAATTGAAGCCATGAGAATACATCCTGTTCTCTGAGGGGTTGGCTCATGCTGTCCCAGAGGGTGGGAAAACATTTCTAATATGGCTGGTGCAGGAGTGTGGAGAAGCAGTCATACTTGGCCTCCTTCAAGGCACACAGAAAGGCGAGAGAGGAGGAGAGGAAACACATAGTACAGCTTGGATGATGAAGAAACAGCGAGCAGGCAAAGTTTTCGAGGGAACTTTGTGCTGGTTGGCCAAAATATCCTGATCATTATCCAGTATTTAATTTTGTATATGTATTCTTTTCTTTCTTTTATTTTTTTTGCAAATTTCATTTGGCTGGTCAGGATCGGGGGTTGGTGACTATAGCTCTGTTTATTTCAAATGTAAGTGGAATTTCTTCTCAAGGGCAAATCTCAGAAGAGAGGATATTGGACTGACCTGTTTCTTTATGTACCTCTCTGTTTACACCTTCCTTTTACTGAAAACTGTGTATGCCAGATAATATTTCAGGAATTGTGCATGCAGGATTTAATTCATCTTCATAACAATCTTAATGTAGAAGTCAGAGCTATCTTTTTTTACATTTACTTATGAAGAAGCAGAGCCCCAGAGAAATTTAAAACTTTATCAAGATTTCATAACCAGTAAGTGGGAACTGAGATTAAAATCAGGACTGCCTAACTCTACGACCTGAGCATATTCTAAAACGCTGTACTGCCTTTTGGATGCAATATATATTATTGCATTCAATAATGTACAAAATGACCATATAATTTGTAACTGACATATTTTTGTCTAGGACAAATACTAAATAGAAGGACAAACAGATGTGAACTAAAATTGTTTGAGACAAATTGGGATGTGCAGTCACCCAAACTGTATGTAATAAATGTGTTATTGCATGAGAGCCTGTAATACACCTACCTGTAGAGTTCTTCTTGAAAATCTGAACTATTACCTAATCTACATTTATAAAATGTAGTCTTACATTCAATTTGCAGGAATTATTCATCACAAATGGTTGATTCCCTGCCTTTACTCAGATTTGTGTAAGTGACTCAATTATAATCAAGAAACAGCAGAGCAGGCAGTGTAGCTATGCAATCATCAATATAGATCTCACGCTCTGATGGGACGCTTCTCTAGTATTAAGCGAATGCTGAAAAGAGGATAGAGCGTAAGTGAAGGATTCATGTTTCACCATTTCTGAAAAACTAGTAGTGTGTATTTTTCGTTTCACTGGGTCAGTAACCCAAATTTGCTATCTTGGCACATCTAGGTATTTTGATGAAAAACATCAGTGTGGAAATAGCAAACAGGTACTAGTGGTGAACACTGCAATTGTAAATGCTTGAGTGCGCGTGAGAAATAAGCCTCATCGATAGTAGAAGTTGATCATTGGCAGGTAGATCTTTCTCTGGTCTTCTTTTGTGGCATCTTACAGAAGATCTGAGAAAGCTGGGTCGACTCACATCAAGTCTCAGGTTTCAGTCTTCTTGCTGGACCTTGGGAATGTCACTGTCACTCTCTGGGCTTTTATGAGATAAGACATTTGTTTGGTAAGGAGCAGTCTATAAAATAGACTGTCTGGACAGTTCTGCACCCGGGTGCTCTTATCCAGGGGTTTCCTAGTCTGTAGTTTCTTCTACATCACAAAACCCACCAGCTGAAACAGGCACAGCAGTGTGAGTGCAACTGCATGACTCATTAGCTATAACAATTGGCACAGATCCAGCAGCACTTTGCAAGGAGTTGGCAAATATGTAGGCTTTCATTTCCAAACTAGACGATTTCCTCAAAAGGTTCTTGTTTTGAATAGAGTTGAGAAATCCTTTTTCCAAGTGCAATCTGCCTTGAGTACCACCAATATCTGTGCCAAAACTATACTTGTAGTTACACCCCTTCCCACTAACCATGTCATATCCGTGTGGGAGGTGGTCTGTAAGCAGCTTTATACCTTATAGGCTTTCTTCCATGCAACTTTTAATATCCTTAAGGTCAGTTGTTGCCAATTGGTATTAAAATCATTCTAGACTTCCTCAGTCCATATATGCAAAATATGTACATATTTATATGTACACATGATATATAAATATCATATGTGTTCTATTTATACATTTTATATAAAATATGTACATGATATATTTGAAGTACATATATAACATGTATATATTTTATGTCATATGTATATATTATATATATAATATATATATCTTTAGCTTTTGACATATTCTTATTTTTCTTAAATGCATTTTTAAAAAATTCTCATTCTAAAACAGCCTAGGATCTACTTTAAATATTATTTTATTTCCTATTTGTGGGATGTTTACCTGAAAGAAGATGATAGTCCCAAAATCCTCTCAGTGAAAGGATTAAAAAGCCAAAGAGATTAATTACTTTGCCTGTGGGATTCTGGTGATAGATGGTAGGTTTGGAATTGGATAAAATGTCAGCAGTCGGGATGTTCCAAAAAATTTGTCTGTCTGCTTCCTCCCTTACGGTGACAACTCCAGGTACAAAATGTAAACCCCACAAAATAAAGGATTTTGCTTTGGACTAGAAAAGACTGGCATATGGGAGTACTCAGTAAATATTTGGTAAAACTGTAACAATTTCATGGTGTCAGTCAAAAGAAGAATGCAAATGCTCAGATCATAAATAAGAATGTATTGAAGCAAAATGTTAGGAAAATAATAAAAAACCCCAAATACATTCCTTTTTAATATTTGCTTAAAGTTTGAATGCATCTTTTCTGGATACATATTTGTACATTTTTGCATGCATTTCATAAAACATGCAATCTATGAAAAGATTGTAATCTCTGCAACTTTCAGAAAGAATCCATCCAATGACAGAATATAGAGGCAATTTACAATTTTGTGGGTTTGTATTTGGGAGAAAAAAATAAAAAGGCTGTTTCATTCATTGGTACCATGTTTTATAAATATTTTTATAAGTAGCTGGAGGATAATGACAGAGACCAAAGGAAGATAGTTTGACAGGAAATATAAAAGGACTTGGGGCACATGACTCTATTATGAGCCCCAGAAAAGAAATTAGCCTTCATCTGATGAAACTATATGACTTGAGGGTTTAAAAAGGAACTTCCAAATAATAACCAGAAGAAATTATTTTTACAAAAACTTAAAATTGTTTCCGTTTGGGGAATAGATAAATCTAGATGATTGATTGGAAAAAGACAGAACATTTTACGTGCTGTAATATGTTCTTTATGCTAACTTTGATTTTTAGTATTTTAAATCATGTGTGTATATTGCAGTGATTAAAATGTTTAAAAGAAGTCTATAGAATAAATAGTTATTTCTGCTGTCAATAAATGGTTCTTTTAGTTTAACTTAGTTTTTTGTGAGATTGAATAGTATAAAGCATAGCTCTTAAGGCCAAATCACTTCTCATTAGTGATCAGTGAAAATCTAACTCTAAAACCTGAGAGAGTTATTCTAGACTTTTTAGACTTACCCATAACTTATTATCCTAAGATATTTTGTCATGTGAACTTGGTTCCATCCGTTTCCATACACTGGCTTACACTTAGAAATGGTTCTTGATTTCCAAGAGGTAGGTGACTCATAGTAGTGACCTGAAGAGGTTTTATTTGCAACACTTGAGGAAAAGACAACCCTCAGTATCTCAAAGTGTTTCTCAAGGAATCACTAAAGTTGATGCTTATTCAGCTTTCCATGCTGTAGCCCTTTCAGAGGATCTAACATACCTTTATATTTTTTGGGGACTTGCATGATGGGTTTTGTAGTAGGCAGAGTTATGACCCCCAAGAAGACTTTACATTAGGAATCTGATGAGACAGAATAGGTTATCTTACCTGGCAAAGAGACTTTGCATATGCAATTAAGATTACTAATCAGTTGATCTAAATATAGGGAGATTATTCTCTATTACCTGTGTGACCCCAATGTAATTCACATGATCTCCTAAAAGCAGAGAACTTTTACATAAAAGGAGGGTAGGAGGGGAAGCTAGAGACATTCAAAACTGGTTTTGAAGATAGAAGGGACCAGGGATCTCAGTCCAGCAATCACAAGGAACTGAATTTTGTCAATAATCTGAATGAGCTTGATAATATATTCTTCCCTAAGCACTTCCAGACAGGCAACTAGATGGCAGACATCTTAATTTTGGCCCTGTAAAATTCTACACAGAGAAACCAGTTCAGCTTCACTGTGCCTGGGTTTCCAACCTAGGGTACTGTGAGATTTTAAGTCTGTGTTGTTTAAACTGCTTTATCTGTGATATTATGATAACGCTAGAAGACTAACACCGGCTCTATCATCTCCATGTAGTTAACAAAGAAGCTGAGGGTCAGAGAAGTTAACTGTATTACATACAAATATAGCTTTCAGTGCTACTTCAGTACCATGAGTCATATCCAAGTCTGCTCATGCCCACACTTAGGTTCTTACATTCGTAGCAATAGTTCTCAAACTTAACCATGAATCAGAATCATTGAGAAGACTTTTTAATACACATGTTTCTGGGTCCCATCTCCAGAGTTTCTGATTCCTTAGGTATCAAGCGTGGCCAAAGTATCTGCATTTTTAAGTATGTTCCTACATGCTCTGCTAGTACTTCTCTGGGGGCAGGGGGAACCTCCTTTGAGAACCACTACTTTACAGGTAGTTGCTGTTCTCTTAATTTTAATCCTTAATATGTTTGGAAAGGGCTGCAGATCAGAGTTGAGAAATGTTCTTTAGGGGACACTGAGTATTATCATGATGCTGTGTGCTCACTTTCTCACATGGGCCCAAGAAATGGAAGCATTTCTCAGAGACATACAGCATCTACCTTAACCACTTGTGAGAGAAAAGTTCAATGGAAATCATTCAGTGGTAACAATGTTAACCACACACACGTCCCTCTATCAGATTTCACTCAAACTCATCAAGCAAAGAGTTCCTGTTTGTCTTGTCTGGTATTTTTAAACCTTTAACACATATTGACTCCCCATTGTCAAGGACTTAAGAATCAAAAAGTCAATGGACAAACAGTGCAAAATCTGTGTTCCAGAAATTGCCCAAGAAAAGCCGTTCAAACAAGGCAGCCATGCCCTATAGAATAATGTGAATAAACAAATTATCTCCCATAGGAGGAAAAATAGAGTTGGATATATATCTTAAGGAGAACAGAAATAGTCTTGCTCTTTCTTATGTAAGCAGTGCAAAACAAATGATGCTTTCAGGTACCTCTTGATGTTAAATTCTATATTATTTTCTTTTACTATAAAATAAAAAAAATCTATATTATTTTATTTTAGATAAATTTTCCACTTTAATAAATTTATAGAAATATACTTTACTTACCACAAAATTTACTAATTATAAATGTATGGTAACGTTTTTACTGAGTTGTTCAACATTCACCATAATCCAGTTTTAGATTTTAATCATCTTATTTTATGGTAAGTCCTCATTCTCATCACTAGTCTCTAAGCAACTACTAATTTGCTTTCTAACTCTATTGATTTGCTTTTCCTGAACAAATGGAAAGGTATAATATATGTTCTTTAGTGTCTGTTTTTTTTCATATATTATATTTTTGATGTTCATTCACCTTGCAGCATGTATCCGTACTTCATTCATTTTTATTTCTGTTTGGTATTCCCAGTGGAGATATTGGGGCTTCCCTCATAGCTCAAGAATCTGCCCCCAACGCAGGGGACCCAGGTTCAATTCCTAGGTAGGAAGATCCCCTGGGGAAGGAAATGGCAACCCACTCCAATATTCTTGGAAATATCAGGTAAAATATTGAAGTTCCATAAAAGCAGTATTTCCTTCTTCCAAAGAGCTTAATTTCTAGATTGTGTGTGCTAAGTCACTTCAGTCATGTTGAACTCTGTGTGACCCTATGGACTATAGCCCTCCAGGCTCCTCTGTCCATGGGGATTCTCCAGGCAAGAATACTGGAGTGGGTTGCATTTCCTTTACCAGGGAATCTTCCCGAGCCAGGGGTCGAACCCGTGTCTCTAACATCTCTGCATTGGCAGGCAGGTTCTTTACCACTAGAACCTAGATTAGTATTTCTCAAATTTTATTACCACAAACCAAGGTGGGGGAACATAGGGACAAGCATTTCACCCTAACTCCTTGCCATTTTTTTTTTCAAGAGAATGTCCTAAAATGGCATTTTATATTCTGTGCTAGGGGAGGCAACAGAATATCCTTTGTAAGGATAAGGGGATTCAGCTAAAAAATTACTGAATAATAGGAAATGACTAAAAAATGTACTCAACGTGATCCTGAGGGTTTAAGTAAGAAAGTGAAAGTTGCTCAGTTGTATCTGACTCCTTGTGATCCCATGGACTATACAGTCTATGGAATTCTCCAGGCAAGAATACTGGAGTGGGTAGCCATTCCCTTCTCCAGGGGATCTTCCTGAACCAGGGATCAAACCCAAGTCTTCCACACTGCAGGCAGATTCTTTATCAGTTGAGTCATCAGGTAAGCCCTTGAGTAAGAGTAGGCTGAAACTTACTGATCAGAACTTCATATTTTATGGTGGGAAAAGTCTTCCTATACACATGAAGAGATCTTTATTCTATGACATTAGAAGTAGCAAGTTCTACTGTGCTGCTCTTAAACTTCCATCATGTACATCCTTCTGCATTTAATTTTCTTTGTTTAAAATCAATGACTCTCCCTCACATATTAGATATAGTCCAAAATCCTTTATATGGTTTACAAGACCCTCCATGAAGTAGCATGTGTCTTTCTAGACTTATTAGTTTGTTTCTCCACTATTCTCTCTGCTCCCATAATTTAGGAATTCTTTCAATTTCTAAACTCTTCCTTTCTGCACTTGGAATTATTAGTTTAAAAACTGCAACCTGGTATCAAAGGCAATAATCTGGATGTGATATTCTGTTCAGTTCAGTTCAGTTGCTCAGTCACGTATGACTCTTTGCAACCCCATGAACCGCAGCACGCCAGGCCTCCCTGTCCATCACCAACCCCCAGAGTCCACCCAAACCTATGTCCATTGAGTCAGTGATGCCATCCAACCATCTCATCCTCTGTTTTCCCCTTCTTCTCCTGCCCTCAGTCTTTCCCAGCATCAGGGTTTTTTCCAGTGAGTCAGCTCTTCACATCAGGTGGCCAAAGTATTGAAGTTTCAGCTTCCACATCAGTCGTAACAAAGAACACCCAGGACTGATTTCCTTTAGGATGGACTGGTTGGCTCTCCTTGCAGTCCAAGGGACTCTCAAGAGTCTTCTCCAACACCACAGTTCAAAAGCATCAATTCTTCAGTGCTCAGCTTTCTTCACAGTCCAACTCTCACATCTATACATGACCACTGGAAAAACCATAGCCTTGACTAGACAGACCTTTGTTGGCAAAGTAATGTCTCTGCTTTTCAATATGCTGTCTAGGTTGGTTATAACTTTCCTTCCAAGGAGTAATCGTCTTTTAATTTCATGGCTGCAATCACCATCTGCAATGATTTTGGAGCCCCCCCAAAATAAAGTCTGTCACTGTTTCCATTGTTTCCCCATCTATTTGCCATGAAGTGATGGGACCAGATGCCATGATCTTAGTTTTCTGAATGTTGAGCTTTCAGCCAACTTTTTCACTCTCCTCTTTAACTTTCATTAAGAGGCTCTTTAGTTCTTCTTCACTTTCTGAGGTAAGGGTGGTGTCATCTGCATATATGGGGTTATTGATATTTCTCCCGGCAATCTTGATTCCAGCTTGTGCTTCCTCCAGTCCAGCGTTCCTCATGATGTACTCTGCATATAAGTTAAATAAGCAGGGTGACAATATACAGCTTTGACGTACTCCTTTTCCTATTTGGAACCAGTTTGTTGTTCCATGTCCAGTTCTAACTGTTGTTTCCTGACCTGCATACAGGTTTCTCAAGAGGCAGGTCAGGTGGTCTGGTATTCCCATCTCTTTCATGATATTACACTACATTTTTTTTGAAATGTTACTCTCAGGAGAAACTGGGTTAAGTGTACACAGATTCTTTGTATTCTTTTTTTACAACTGTGTGTGTATCAACAGTGTTCTCAATAAAAATTTAAAGTAAGGAAGGAAAAAATCTTGAAGCCCTTACTGGGTTAACACCATGAGTCAAGGACTATATGTCTCTTGCTCATTATTATATCTTTACTGTTTGGCTCAGCACCTAGGAAAAGTTGTAATTTAAATAACATTGAAAAATTAAATATGTAAATACTGATGTCCAAGTGCACATAGTTAGTTGGTACTAAAGATGATTCAACTAAGATCTGGTACCATAGACCTTGATCTTTTGCTAGAGTTCTTTTCTGAGGCACTGATTTCTTATTTTTGAAACTCAGTCATTCATTCAAAGCTATCTGTACATTTTCAGAAAGGTTAAATGTCATGGTGAAGATAAAGAGGTCATTGCTATATGGACTTGTAGCAGGAGTGGAGAGCCATATCCATCACAGTTATGCAGGTAAGACTGTAGTTCAAACTGAAGTTGGTGCAGGGAGGAAATGAGACCAGACCCAGAGTAAATATCAAAAGAAGTGACTTAGACCAAATGGTGAGGAAGTTTCCTGGAGAGTGAGACGAGTTAACTTAGATCTGAATATTGAGTAGGACTTCACTTTCCAGATGGAGGGAACTGCATGTATAAGGTCCTTCTGGCAGGAGGAAACAAAGTACATCCAAAAAATGGAAAGAAAACCACTGGGGTTGCCACATAAGTGTGGACAGGGAGGTAGCAGTGAGGTTACAGCAGGGCATCATGATCCTGCTAACCAAGAACTTTTTTTTTTTAATTTATTTTATTGGAGGCAAATTACCTTACATTAATATATTGGTTAGTTTTGCCATACATTGACATGAACCCGCCCCGGGTGTACATGTGTTCCCCTTCTTGAACCCCCCTCTCACCTCCCTCCTCCCCATATCCTCCCTCCAAGTCATCCCCGTGCACCAGCCCCAAGCATCCTGTATCATGCGTCGAACCTGGACTGGTCACTTATGATAATATACATGCTACAATGCCGTTCTCCCCAATCATCCCACCTTCACCCTCTCTCACAGAGTCCCAAAGACTATTCTATATGCCGAAGTCTCTTTTGCAGTCTCGTATACAGGGTTCAGGTTACCATCTTTCTGAATTCCATATATATGCGTTAGTATACTGTATTGATGTTTTCCTTTCTGGCTTACTTCACTCTGTATAATTGGCTCCAATTTCATCCACCTCATTAAAACTGTTTCAAATGCATTCTTTTTGATGGCTGAAAAATACTCCATTGTGTATATGTACCAAAGCTTTCTTATCCATTCATCTGCAGATGGACATCTAGGTTGCTTCCATGTCCTGGCTATTATAAACAGTGCTGCAGTGAACATTGGAGTACATGTGTCTCTTTCAATTCTGGTTTCCTCGGTGTGTATGCCCAGGAGTGCGATCGCTGGATCATATGGCAGTTCTATTTCCAGTTTTCTGAGGAATCTCCACACTGTTCTCCATAGTGGCTGTACTAGTTTGCATTCCCACCAACAGTGTAAGAGGGTTCCCTTCTCTCCACACCCTCTCCAGCATTTATTGCATGTAGACTTTTGGATAGCAGCCATTCTGACTGGTGTGAAACGGTATCTCATTGTGGTTTTGATTTGCATTTCTCTGATGATGAGGGATGTTGAGCATTTTTTCATGTGTTTGTTAGCCATCTTTATGTCTTCTTTGGAGAAATGTCTGTTTAGTTCTTTGGCCCATTTTTTGATTGGGTCACTTAGTTTTCTGGAATTGAGCTGCAGGAGCTGCTTGTATATTTTGGAGATTAATCCTTTATCCGTTGCTTCATTTGCTATTATTTTCTCCCATTCTGAAGGCTGTCTTTTCACCTTGCTTAGAGTTTCCTTTGCTGTGCAGAAGCTTTTGATTTTAATTAGGTCATTTGTTTATTTTTGCTTTTATTTCCAATATTCTGGGAGGTGGGTCTTGGAGGATCCTGCTGTGATTTATGTCAGAGAGTGTTTTGCCTACGTTCTCCTCTAGGAGTTTTATAGTATCTGGTCTTACATTTAGCTCTCTAATCCATTTTGAGTTTATTTTGGTGTATGGTGTTAGGAAGTGAAGAACGTTGGTTTTGTACTGAGAACTATGAATTAAAGACTTGTTTGAAAACAAAGATGATAAGGAATGCTTGGCATTATTGATTTTCTATTTTAAGACACTGTTTCTGGGCTTCCCTGGTGGCCCTATTGGTAAAGAACCTGTCTGCCAATGCAGGAGACATAAGAGATACAAGTTTAATCCCTGGGTTGGGAAGATCCCCTGGAGTGAGGCATGGCAACCTACTCCCGTATTCTTGCCTGAAGAACCCCATGGACAATGGAGCCTGGCAGGCTACACTCCATAGTGTCGCAGAGTCAGACATGACTGAAGCACCCTGGCACACGTTCCTGAACTATGGAGAAAAATGATTGAGGCAGAAAGTGAGAACGAATGTAGGGAATTGGTGAGAATGCAGTTGCCATCGTCTGGGTGAGAGATGGTAACAGGTTGGGTGTGGAGTCTAGTTTCTATTAAGACTTGCAGGGGATCTGAACACTGTCTCAAAGTCACTCTAATGGGAGATGTGTTCTTGGCGTAGCCCATCTCAGATGAAGACTTCTTCCAAGTTTTGTCTTGTCCCAATTCTGCCTCCTGGATCTGCCATGGTAACAACACCACCAAATGCTATATTCTGGAAAGTACAGCTTTTAGAATCAGACAAACTTAAATTCCAATGACATCTCCAACTCTTACTATTAATAGCTTTTTTATTTTAAAAATGTTTATTTTTTAAGTGAAGTATAATTGCTTTACAAAATTTTGTTGTTTTCTGTCAAACCTCAGCATGAATCAGCCATAGGTATACATATCTCCCCTCCCTTTTGAACCTCCCTCCCATCTCCCTCCCCATCCCACCCCTCTAGGTTGATACAGAGCTCCTGTTTGAGTTTCCTGAGACATAGAGCAAATTACCATTGTCTATCTATTTTACATATGGTAATGTAAGTTTCCATGTTACTCTTTCCATACATCTCACCCTCTCCTCCCCTCTCCCCATGTCCATAAGTCTGTTTTCTATGTCTGTTTCTCCATTGCTGTGCTGCAAATAAATTCTTAAGTAACATTTTTCTAGATTCCGTATATATGTGTTAGTATACGATATTTATCTTTCTCTTTCTGAATTACTTCACACTGTATATTAGGCTCTAGGTTCATCCACCTCATTAGAACTGACTCAAATGCATTCTTTTTTATCGTTGAGTAATATTCCATTGTGTATATGTACCACAACTTCTTTATCCATTCATCTGTCGATGGACATCTAGGTTACTACCATGTTCTAGCTATTGTAAACAGTGCTGCAATGAACAATGGGATACACGTGTCTCTTTCAATTTTGGTTTCTTCAGGGTATATGCCTAGGAGTGGGATTGCTGGGTCATATGGTGGTTTTATTCCTAGTTTTTTTAAGGAATCTCCATACTGTCTCAAAAATCACTGCAGATGCTGATTGCAGCCATGAAATTAAAAGACACTTACTCCTTGGAAGGAAAGTTATGACCAACCTAGATAGCATATTAAAAAGCAGAGACATTACTTTGCCAACAAAGGTTTAGTCAAGGCTATGGTTTTTCCCGTGGTCATGTATGGATGTGAGAGTTGGACTGTGAAGAAAGCTGAGCATGGAAGAATTGATGCTTTTGAACTGTGGTGCTGGAGAAGACTCTTGAGAGTCCCTTGGACTGCAAGGAGATCCAACCAGTCCATTCTAAAGGAGATCAATCCTGGGTGTTCATTGGAAGGCCTGATGCTAAAGCTGAAACTCCAATACTTTGGCCACCTCAAGTGACGAGTTGACTCACTGGAAAAGACTCTGATGCTGGGAGGGATTGGGGGCAGGAGGAGAAGGGGAGGACTGAGAATGAGATGGCTGGATGGCATCACCGACTCGATGGACATGATTTTAGTGAAATCTGGGAGTTGGTGATGGACAGGGAGGCCTGGCTTGCTGTGATTCATGGGGCCTCAAAGAGTCGGACACGATTGAACGACTGAACTGAACTGAACTAAATGCTACAAAACAGAATTTTAAAACTAAGTGTGCAGTTTCAAGCAGAGTAACAGTGAATCTGCAAGTGTCCATTTAATCGGCATTAACAGGCTCATCATAGATATTTTAGGAAGATGCCATGCAGAAGAAAATCTTATTCTAGGTATATCCATCCTAACAATTAGTTCCAAGGATTCAGTGCATGTCTCTAATTATAAATGAACACCACATATTCAACAAAGAAGACTGTGGAGTTCACACTTCCTTAGTTATGGGTTCATGGGGTTGCTAGATTTGACTATGCTAAATTCATTATCATTACGATGTGCCGAATTCTCCTGTAACCTCACCATAGGTAAATTTCCTTCCTAGTCATGTACTTTGTGACAGGTTAGCAACAATTCCAGCTTCATGCTCCATTTTCTCTGCCTACTGAGGCAATTTGCTATCCATGCACTTTGTTATTTCTTCTGCTTTGTGGCTCTGACCTGTAAGGTATCTCATGATGGGAACTGCACTTTCAATACCAACACTTCAATTGCTGTCTGGGTTGAATACTGTCTATGCCACCTTAGGGGGAGGATTTTAGTATATAGGTCATCCTCTTAGATTAAATAGGTGGTCAAGACTGTGGGCTGACTTGTTTTAAAATTGTATCTCATTGTGCTTCCCACGCTTTTGGCAGTTTACCATCATGATACTCTAGTTCCTCTGTGATATGGCCTCTGCCCACCTCTTAAGGCTCATCTGCTACCACTGCCTTGATATTTATGATGGGGGATACTGAACTGTGTCATACGCCCTAAGCGCGCTATGCCATTTTGTATTTCTATTCCCTTTACACGAGGCTGTTCTCTGCGTGTAAGACCCAGTCCTCTCCCTAGTCTCTGCTCGCCTAAACACATGTTCCACTTCCAAGAATCCTTTTGGGTACCACCTCCACTGGGTGGCTTTTATGCTGCTTTCTGCCTCCTCACTCTCAGTCACACTGGAGTTCTCTTCACATCCCCAAAGTCCCCTGGGCATTGCTCTATCACAGAATCACTAACTTGCACTGAAGCTATCCATTTATAAACCTGTTTATCCACCCAGACAACAATAAATTCTTAGGTCTGTGCCCAATCCATACCTGCATATCTAGCATTTCTATGATTGCAGCAGAGGCAACGTATTAAATACTTATTGAAATGATGGATGCATTTGAAGAAACCAAAAAATGGAAGGTAGAAAAACAATGTCAGTTAAATGTTCATTCAATCTGTTGCAGGCACTTTGTTAGGTGCTAAGAAACGCAAACTTTTTAACCTGAGCATAAGTCTTGCCTCTAGATATGTAAAATCTAAAGGAAAAGAGAGATGTGAGAGTTGACCATTGTATTCTATGATGAAGGTAACTGTGGAATCAGGGAAGGTGCCCTGGGCAAGATAATGGAAGCTTTGGGTTGTTATTGTTATCGTTATTCATTATAAATACATAACATTCAGTTATTATTACATTTGACTGGCTTACTGAGTGGTTACTTGGGCTTCCCTGGTGGCTCAGATGTAAAGAATCTGCCTGCAATGGAGGAGACCCAGGATCGATCCCTGGATCAGGAAGATCCCCTGGAGAAGGGTATGGCTACCCACTCCAGTATTCTTGCCTGAAAAATCGCATGGACAGAAGAGCCTGGTGGGCTACAGTCCATGGGGTTACAGAGAGTCAGACACGACTGAGTGACTAACACACAGACTCACTTGCTCATCTCTTCACTCTCCTATCTCTCATGGCAATCTTAGGGAGTGAACACTCAGTGCTATTTTAAGGGGGGAGACACTGAGCCACAAAGAGGTTATGAATGTGTTGCTAGGTCACACAAGAGAAAACTGGTATACCTGGGAACAGAACATGGACCTTTCTATCGTCAAAGGCACTTCTGCTCTAAGTGTTCTGTTTAAAAGACACTCCTCCCTACTAAGGGAAAAATTGATCAGAGAAAGAAACATACACAGAAAGTGAAAGAATTATCATGGAAGTGAAGGGCCATGCTCTATTTTGCAGAAACTATGAGTAGCTCAGTGTGGCTCAAGAATGCAGACCCCAGAGGAAAGGAAAGGGGGAAAAGCAACCCTTCCCAATTCCAAGCTCACTCAATCCCTGTACCCAGGGGGCAGCCCTTCCATTCCCAAGGGTAGCGTGGTGTTGTGGGAGCGCTGAAGAAAATAACTATTGGTTTTCTTATTTAGAAAGTGCTACACTGTTCGGATGTGTTCGAAAATGACAAAGTACCTGGGCCCTTCATCTTCTTCCTTCACTGAAGCTAAAAGGGAGAGAATAAATAACAGCTGGGAGAAAAGATCAATGAAGGCCTCGCCTGCAATAACAGATAGAAAGTACCTGGCAAAGGGAAACCATAAATGCTATAGACCCTCATTCTTCATCTTTGAACTAAAGGTCTCCTCTGACCAGAACATTAAAGATCAACCGCAGCTCTTCCCTCGAGCACAGGTGTTTGCTTTACTTATCTTAGTGTCCAGCTACCCGGGGTGGCATTGAAAATCTTTCTGCAATTGCAGTGGAGACTTTCCCTGATGGCTCGTCCATAAACTTCATAAAAGTCACATTTATCTATCAAGACTCAGGCTGTTGATATTATACACAGTAGGGCATTCACCATCCCCTTCTTCCATTAGTAATAATATCAAACATAGCAAGCTGGTGGAGACCAAGGTGCTCAGGACACCCATCCAATCATTTTCCTGCCTTTCACTCGTGATGGATGGAAGTGATTGTGTTTTTCATTCTGAGCTGCTGAGTTCCTGTGGATTGTGCTGTAGGATGACAGGGCTCCTGCCAGGGCAGTTTCTTGAGTATGATGGAGTGACATGGTTTCAAGCTGGACCCAGGCCCCTTTGGGGATTTGATGGAGCCCTTTGGGATCCATCTTAGGGAAGGAGCTGAGCAGTTGAGAGGGCAGGGCTTCAGAGGCGTCTTAAATCTTAGGTTTATATTGCCACGTAGGCCTTTATGTCGGAGAAGGCAATGGCAAGCCACTCCAGTACTCTTGCCTAGAAAATCCCATGGATGGAGGAGCCTGGTGGGCTGCAGTCCGTGGGGTCGCTAAGGGTCGGACATGACTGAGCGACTTCACTTTCACTTTTCACTTTCACACATTGGAGAAGGAAATGGCAACCCACTCCAGTGTTCTTGCCTGGAGAATCCCAGGGACGGCGGAGACTGGTGGGCTTCCGTCTATGGGGTCACACAGAGTTGGACACGACTGAAGTGACTTAGCAGCAGCAGCAGCAGCAGGCCTTTATGTGGAGAGTAATGTCTTCAAATAGTAGACCTAAAATTCTACCAGATTGTAAAGCGATGCAATGGCCTTGGAGACTGGGAACTTGCATCAAAATTTGCTCAGCCACTAACTGGTGCTAGATCTAAGCTGTTTGTCTTCTTTTCAGCAGTCTTAGTCTTATCTCTGAGATAAGCATACAGATACAACCTTTCACAGGAGTCAGCTGTGAACCCTCTCTTAGGAAGGTCAGCTGAGATCTTATAAATACAAGTGTAATATTAAGTGTAGGGGCTTCCCCAGTGATCAGTGGTAAAGAATCTGCCTGCCAATGCAGGAGACGTGAGTTTGATCCCTGGGTTGGGAAGATACCCTGGAGAGGAAATGGCAACCCATTCTTGCCTGGAAAATCTGATAGACAGAGGAGCCTGGCGGGCTATAGTCCATGGGGTCACAAAAGAGTTGGCTACAACTGAGACACTAAACAACAACAACAACAAATGTTATTAAGGGTAGAATCCTAAGGCACTGTTACCATTTTGGAGGACTTGTGTTTATTTAATCTTTCTTAATTGACCCAGTCATTCTATGAGATAGGTATTAGCACACATGATTACTTTACCTTGTGTTGGTTTTGTTTTGTTTTTAATCTGTGAGTCATCGTAGAGTTGTGTGTGTTTTGTGGGGAGGGGGAATAGAAAGACACTCACTGTGGGGAAGGACAGTCGCCGTATCCCATGTACACTCAAGCACCTGTGGAGCAACCCATATGGGGAGAAACTGAGGCCACCCGCCCAGAACCAGCGCTGATTTATCACCCATGCAAATGAGCTATCTTGGAAGCCCGTTCAGAGCACAGAAGCTCTAGCCAGCATCCTGGCTGCAACCTCACATGAGACACTGAACCAAAGGTACTCTTTTAGCCACTTCCAAATTCCAGCCCCCAGAAACTGTGAGATATAGATGATTATTTTGGTTCTGGCTTCTATGTTTTGGGGTAATGTACTAGACAGCCATTGGTAACTTATATACTTACTAATTAAAGCCTTAAAAAGATGGCCAGAGATGTAGACAAAATTTGGGAAAAACACAAAATAGAATTTCAAACGTGTCCCTGTCACCAAATGTCTTGTCACCAGGCCACATTTGGGTCTGAGAGAGGACATTCTGTTGTGGATAAGAGTAGGGAATACAGAGTAAAAAGGCTTGGATTCAACCTCTGTTTTTGGCTTTGTTAGCTTTGCCCCTAAGTTTATTAACCTCTCAAACACTCAGCCCTCACTTTTGTAAACTGAGAAAAAGAAAATAAAATCCTCACAATAACCCTATAAGTTAGATTCTATGAGATGATGTAAATAAGACTTTGCGAAAGAGTGCCTGATAAAAATGTACCCTTATTTTTGTTTTGTATTCTGAGTCTTCAGTGGGAACTTGGGTCTTAGTTTCTATATCTGTGAAATAGGTTCGTAATGCTTGCACCTCTGTGTTGTCATGGGGCTTGATTTCCAGGTGTCCAGTGGTGACGGAGTGGTCATCTCCTGTCTTGGTTGTGCTGTGGAAGGCTATTCCATGTGGCCCACAGGAGCTAAGATGGACAGGGGGTTATCTAGATCTAATTTAGGGTAAAATCTCAGGTCATCTAGCTTCTTTGAGAATTTTCTCAGACACGATATAAGGTAGAATCCTCACCAAAACTTTATAGAGTACATGATATTAAACCTGTGATATATAAGTTGAATGTGGGGCTCAGTCTAAGCAATTTTTAGAAGATCACACAGCTAGGAGTACCAGACCCAAGATTCTAATCTGTGCTAAGTGTTTCAGGCCACACAGCCTTCCTCAGTAGATACATATGCCAGGATTAGTCTACATTGGTATCTTAAGATCTCAGGAATTTAAAAGAAGTATTACAATTATTTTTCTAGTCACCATACAAACTCGTGGTGAAATGAGTGAAAATGTCCCTACCTCACAATCTATTTTGATTTATTTTTTACGTTGAAAAAAAAAAAAAAACCTCTTGATAAAGATTTCTCACCATAAGCTCAGTCATTCCCATTTTTGCTGCAGTGGCTTTTTCTTTTCTCTTTTTAATGCTTTTCTTTCTTTTTTTTTTTTTTTTTTGCCCTTCCCTATACAAACATTGATTATTTGGTGAGACTGCAAAGCCCCTAATATATTAATAATAATAGTAGGCTCCAGAATCAGATTGATTTAGCTCCAAACCCTGCTACTTACACTCACTAATGTGTATGAATGGTGTGTTAGTCACTTAGTTGTATCTGACCCTATGCAACCCCACGGACTGTATAGTCCACCAGGCTTCTCTAGCAATGGTATTCTCAAAGCAGGAATACTGGAGTGGGTTGCCATTCCCTTCTCCAGGGGATCTTCCCAACCCAGAGATCAAAGCTGGGTCTCCTGCATTGGAGGTGGATTCTTTACTGTCTGAGCCACCTGGGAAGCCCTGTGTGCTTTAATCAAATGATTTAAACTTGAAGGTTTACCATAGACCTACTCATAGAGTTGTTTGGCAGATCATTTAATCTGTGCAAAAAATAGAGTAATGAGTTATGAAATAAATGGCTGGCAATAGCTAACATTTATGAAGTCAGTTCCTAAGTCATATGATAGTGGTAGACAGAGTCATTATTATGTCTTTCTCTAGGAGGAGTTTTAGAAACAATCGAGGAACTCATCCTGAGTAATAAGCTAAGGACTAAAACTGGAGCAGCAAAGCAGTGGGTTCATTACAGTAACAGCATGGCTTTCCTGAAACTCTAGGCAGGGAACCCTAAATTGTACTCAGTGCTAACTGCGTGTATTACTGGAATTACATTACAATTAGGTTGTGACTGTAGCTAATGTCCTTGGTCACTGTGCTGGGTACTGAGTCAATTCCAGCTCCTGACTGATTTCCAAGGTGGTCGAGGCTGGCTCAGTGACATAGGAAAACCACACCTTAGGGAATTAGAAAGTGTGTGTTACTGCTAGAAATTAAACCGCCAGTTGATTGCAGCACTTGTTTTGTTTTTGTTTTTTTAAAAAGATCCTTTAACTGGGTTTCACTCAAGACTGCATTTCAAGAAACTGTTGGTTCAATTAGGACACAAAAAGCCATATTTACACTATTCATTTATAGTCTCCATTTCATTGTGAGTAAATAGGAAGCATCCACTTATGCAGGAAGAAAGTATGGGATATATGTCCCTAAAAAGAGTATCTACAGAAGGACCAAGTTATTTTCTATTGCAATAAAGCACATTAATGAAAATAAAATCTGAATTAACTCCCTGTGCCTTGCCACTCCCTCTTGCTCACTCAGAGATTGATTGCAGGGCAGTTTCATACTCTGTTCTAAAGTGATTCTCTTGAAAAGATACCAGTTAGGTAAAAAGCCAACTATTTGAGCCAAGACTTTCCTTGATTTGATCTTAACTGAACAATCCAGGCTTCCTTCTCACTAAATCAATTTATACATCCTGTTCTTCCACCAACCTAACCAACTTGCCAATTTGTTCTGAATTTAACTTGCTTGCAGTTTTGCCCCGTGTTTTTGCTGCTGCCTCTGCATCCAATGTCTGCCATCCACTCCCACCTATAACCTGTTCTAGAGTTGTATCTATCAGCAAATATGCTAGCTTACCTCAGTCTCCTTTCTCGGAACCTCCTCTTTGCCTGACTTTTGAATGATGAGTTCCTTGGGGCCCAATTTTAGCTCTTCTAATTCTATACTCCTCACCTAGATAATTTCATTCATTCTCTCAGTTAAATTGCCATCACTATGCTGATGACTCAAAAATGTATGTGTCTATCTCAGACATTTTTACAGTTTTATATCTAACTACTGGCTTGATGGCTTCCCCAGTGGCTCATTGGTGAAGAATCTGCCTGGCAATGCAGGAGATGCAGGTTTGACCCCTGAATCTGGAATATCCCCAGGTGTGGGAAATTGGAACCCACTCTAGTATTCTTGCCTCGAAAATTCCATGGACAGAGGATCCTGGTGGGATTCAGTCCTTGGGGTTGCAAAGGAGTCAGACACAGCTGAGTGGCTGAGCACACATGCACTGGCTTGATACAATCATCTGAATATGTCTTCCAGACACTTAGAACACACAAATACAATTCCTGGTGTATCTCACACCCTGAATCTGAATGTCCACTGGTAGTCCTTAAGTCAGCAAAAGGCACTTTCACTTGCCTAACAGCTCATCCTGGAAATGTGAATGTTTTCTTTGATGTCTCTACGTTCCTCATACTAAATCTAATTCTTACTGAGTTTCCAACATACAGCCTCATTTTTCTATTTCCATCAACACCACTCTAACGCAAGGAGCTATCATGTCCTGTTTTAAACAGTTGAATACAATCTTGAAATTTATTTTGTCTCCACTTAATCTATTCCACAGAGCAGGAGATCTTGGTAAATGCATCTCTGATCATGTCAACTTCTGGAATAAAACCTTTCATTGACTTCAAATTGCCCTTAAAATATGGTCCAAAAGCTAAGCCGAAGTCTACAAATTTCTACATAATTAATCATTCTCAGAATGTTTGTATCCCCTGACACTCTTCCTTCACACTTTCTTGCTGAAGTCCTGGAATATGATACTGTTTCCAGCTTCCAGTCTTCTTTATATGCTTTTCCCTCTGCATGGAATACCTTTTCCCCCTCTCTTTTTTGTGTCTGATATCATGTCATTTAGTTCTCTGGGGGCATATTGTTACTTCTTCAGAGAAGATTTCTCTAAACTCTGGACCTAGTAAGAACCCCTTAATTTGATTCCTAGAGTATTGTGTCCTTCTCCTAAGAAAGGCTATACTTTTATAAACAGATCCTTGGTAATAATTGGATTAAAATACATCTTGCCCACTAGACTATGGAGTCTATGAGATCCAGAGCTTTGCCTAATATACTGGCCATTCTATTCTCCCTACCCAGCACAATGCCTAGCCAATCATCAGCACGTAATACACTTTTTGTCCCCATTTTTATAGGTTGAACTGTGTCCCTTCCAAATGTATTTTGGAGTTCTAATCTCCAATACCTCAAAATGTGATCTTATTTGGAAATGGAGTCTTTGCAGTTGTAATTAGTAGACAAGGTTACATTGGAGTAGGGTAGGGCCTTAATCCAGTATGCTTAGAGTCCTTAAAAAAATACAAAAGAAATTAGAAGAAAGGCAGAAATTGAAGTGCTATAGCTACAAGCCAAGGAAAGCTGAAGACTGCCAGCTACTGCCAGAAGCCAAGACGACAACAGGAAGGATTTTACTCAGAGTCTCAGAAGGAAAATGGTCTTGCCACCACCTTGATTTTGGACTTCCAAACTCTGGAACCATGAGGGAATACTGTCCGCTGCTTTAAACCACTCAATTTGTGGTACTTGGTTATGGCAACCTTGCAAAACTAATACCCTGTTTATATCCATATACTCAGGCATTTATTTAATGTACAATGTCTTATTAACCTCTGCTGTTCCTCAGTGTTTGGAGCAGAATATGTACTTTGCAATAAAATGCTAATAGAGTATTTACATGTAAACAGAGTCAGAATCTACCCATATTTTTACTTGTGGATATAAACAAGTAGTTAACAGCCAAAAGTTACATGTATACTTATAACATGACTCCAAAATCTCACTCCTAGGTCTTTATCCAGGAAGAAGGTCAACTTATATATACAAATATTTATCGCAGCACTGTTCGTAATAGCAAAATTCTGGAATAAAATTTCCTTTAACATGTGCATTTACAAACTGTGGTTTACTGTAACCAGTTGCTCAGTCATGTCCAACACTTTGTGACCTCAAGGACTGTAGGCTGTGGAATATTGCCCCTCAATAAAGAGGAATGAACTATTGATAAACAACACAGATGAATCTCATATGCATTCTGCTAAGTGAAGCAAACCAGACTCACAAAGTTATACACTACATGAAAATAAAATAAAATCTTCAGGGGGAAATAAAACATATGAAATAGACTCAACATAACTAACAGACCCAGAACCAAATGAAACCAGGCAGCCATGACAGACTTGGGATTCTGTGTTCAGAATCACGTACTCTGTGTTCTTGGAAAATCCATAGACTGGAAAAGTACGAACCTTTGACTCTGCCAAAGCTCCTACCTAGAATGACCTCCACGGACAACCCAGGCAATGACCAACCACCAGGAACTTGCACTCAAGTTGTAAAGGTCACCCAGTGCCCTTTCAAATTTCCCAAATGTGTGTGTATGTGTTTTTTTTTTCCCTTTATAAGCATCTCTGTAACTCTCATCTCATGGAACAAAGCTCAATTGTACGATTGAGTCTGTATTCTTTCTTCCATCATTTTGTTGTTCAGAAGTTTTATAAGTTGACAAATTTGAATTATGAATGCAACATTCCAGAAGAGGTTGAACTATAATAACAGAGAACAGATGTGGCTGGAGTTTGAGAGGAGGAGAATATTTGCATACAAAGATTCAGCACAATGGAATTTTCTGGACTATTATTAATACAGTTATCCTGTATCCTGATTGTGGCAATGGTTATATGAATCTAAGCAAATACTAAAACTCTTTAATTTAATGTATATTAATTTAAAAGTTATACAATAACAACAATGTGGGGGATAATAAGGAAGAGACTCAAACATATGAATCAAATAATTTTTTAAGGCTAAAAGCAATGATGTTTACTAGGAAGTGGCTATTCTTCTTGAGAAACTGGCCTCAAATCTTTCTTCAATGAATGTCAGTAATTTTCAAAGGTGTCATTAAGAGCCATAAGCATCTAAGATGAAAACTTGGTGTAGGCAAACCTCTTCTGCCTTCATGTATCATTATATACTTAACTAAGGAGAACATTTTCCTGGGATTTGTAAAAGTACTTAAAGGCCTTTTTAGTTCCTCATCACTAATCCAAAACTGGCCCTGAGCAGGAGTGGCTAGAAGCCATTACATTATAAGAGTTACTTTACATTCTGTAGACTCAGTAAAGTGAATGGATGGTTCCAGTCCAATTCTTAATGGATAGGTGTCCACATATCAGATTGTGATAATTGTCACCCTGCTGTCAGATTTAGTGGATCCCTAAGAGGGAGTGAGCCTCAGAGGCTAAAACACTCTAAAGAACAGTCTTGGACTTAACAACGATTTAAAAGGCACGGTTCTGTCAGCCTCCTTGGCTGTCCACAGACCTCGCATCACTAGGGCATGGCTCTGCCCTGCTTTGGCAAGAAGAGGAGACATTAGAGTTTCTTCCTGCATGCCTCCTTTTCCACCAGTAAATGGACTCCAGGACCCTGAGCCAACACCTATTAAACAGAAAACACAGAGATAACAATTTGGGGATGATTTCCCTTCTTCTGGGGCCTCTCTGGTGGCTCAAATGGTAAAGAGTGCAGGAGACTGGGGTTCAATCCCTGAATAAGGAAGTTACACTGGAGAAGGAAATGGCAACCCACTCCAGTATTCTTGCCTGGAGAATTCCATGAACAGAGGAGCCTGGCAGGCTAAATCCATGGGGTCACAAAGTCGGACACAACTGAGTGACTAACAGATGTCCTGGTTTCCCTTCTTTCCCTTCCGTTCCGTCGCTCAGTCGTGTCTGACTCTTTGCGACCCTGTGGACTGTAGCCTACCAGGTTTCTCCATCCATGGGATTCTCCAGGCAAGAATACTGGAGTGGGTTACCGTTTCCTTCTCCAGGGGATCTTCCCGACCCAGGGATCGAACCCGGCTGAGCCACCAGGGAATCCCTTCTTTAGTGAGCATAATAACGATCCCTGGTGTGTTTTGCATGCACGTGTATGTGCCCTGCGACCCAGGTTAGAAACTGCATCTTAAAGGCTAGTTTTACCTTCTTTTTGGAATGTATGTCATCCTCCCTGGTGCCTTTTGGTAGCTCTTGGGGACCATGTCTGCTCTACACACCCCCTCCACATTTCTCTTCCTCTCTTTATCAGGGTTCCTGGGACTTCTAGCTGAAAGCCTCCACCCATTCAACTCTCCATGTCCCCTAACCCTCTCCACCCAACCAGCCTGACTCTGGACTGTCCAAGAAAAATGACAACAGCTAGTCTTTAATGAGTTTTCAGGTCTCAGAAACCTGATATTGTTTGTTTTTTCTTTAACTGCTTGAAGTTAGCATTTCCCCTCACTTACTCTAACTGGATGTCGATATTTTCTTATACATGGTCCAGTGGTTGTGTTGTCTTTTATATCACCTCTCCTTTTGGTTCAGTGTAATGGATACAGTCAACTATTTACCACAATCAGGAGGGAAGACAGACTGTATATCAAGATGATTTCTTAAGTGATATTATCTAATTTTGGTCACTCTGACCCAGGGTTTAGTCATCAGTTTGGCAAGAAGTGGAAGTCAATATTGTCACAGCCCCCAGATAGATAGGATTCAGGATGCTGACTCTATCAAACTACATCATAAAAGATTTCATCACAGTCCAAAAAAAATCAATAAAAATAACTTGTAAATATGCCATTAAAATTTTGTTGATTAGAATTCTGAGTCCCCTGGCATTTTCAACATTGCTCTTCTCTGTGGTAAAATATGTGGAAAAGCAACATATCTTTTCTGTTGCAAATGAAACATCCTTGCCTCAAATTCGCAGGCTGTATATAATGATCACTCAGTAAGAACATGACACATAGTCCTGATGACAGATGTCTTTAACTATTTGAATTGTATTGCTGATCTCGTATAAAGAAAGCAGTGCTAACTATGGTGTATGTGTATTTTTTCATTGGAATCACTACACTATCTTCTGATAAGTCTTTCCTTTCAGACCACAGAAGATCAAACCCTTGTGGGTAAATATCAGAGTAATCCCTTCATGAGTGTATACATTGCCACTGCCAATTACCCAGGGGAAGGTAATACTCAGGTACAAGGAAAGAATCTGGAAGGCTGGGAGAAGCTCCTTGCTAAGCCTGAACACAGGTGCATTTATTATTCCTTTCTTGACAAGAGACATAAATAACACTGTAAGGTACACCAAGCAAAACCTAAGTTCTTTGAATCTAGTAAACCAGAAAATCCAGTTGAATATTTCTTGCTTGTTCCACTGCCATCCTTTTTTTCATTTATTAGAACCTTTGGTAAGTTCTTATGTAAAATTTTATCCCTAGCTGTGTAACAGAAAATCAAGAAAGAGTCTTCTGTGCATATCTGGATGTGTGCCCAGTTGATCAAATATGGTACAGACTCCCTGGGGCCATCATAGTAACGGCAGAATAATTACAGAAATACCTCCAAATGGGTGGTGAATTTAGGGAGATGATTTCCTCATGTCATACTGCAACATTTTAAGATCTGGGCATGAGTTTGTTAAGCATGATGGTAAAGTTTCCCTCATCCCTCAGCAATTCATTTTAGCAATTCAGCACCTAGGCAATCTGGGTGGACAACTCCTACCAACATTCTTCCCTTTGGATTTTCCTTATTTGTGTTTCATTAAGAGATGCTCCTCTTTTGTTCACATTATCTTTCTCTAGATAACATTTAATGCGATTATTTAGACTTACCCTAAGTTTCAGTTGCACTTTGGTCTCACCTTCCTGAGATTGCACACATGTCGCCTTGATTGGAACTGCGGGTATTTCCAAACCTCTTATATTTTTATAGGCAGATTTCAGGTTTATTTCTACTAATGGTGTCTATCATCCATTTTGTGTACAGTTTGACTGTTAAATTCTCAAAATGCAGTTCCTTCCTTTGATTCACACAATTAAAGTGTTCTCTCTTTGTCAAAGCAATCTTTCTAGGTGTACTTGTTACATTTACAGGGATATTAGTCACCAATGTTAATTATATTTAGCATAAAAAATCATCCTGGGGATATATTTGCTTTGTTTTATCCCTCTTAATGGCTCCTGATATTTTTAGAATAAGCATACCCTTTAAAAGACATGTAAAGGAGATAAGACTAGCAGATTTGAGATTAAAATGTAAAAGTTGCAACAATCAATGCTCCACATGAAAAATATACAACGTTTTTCTATTCCTATTGATTTTTAAATGTCCAAATGTAACACTGTTTAAAAAAAAAACACTTAAGCTTCCTTTTTTATTAAAGAAACCAAAGATAATATTATTTTGGTTAAATATGCCTCATCTAGTGAAAATACACATAGAAAATAAATCTCCACAGATGACCTTCTCTTCCAGGTAGTTAAACCCACCGATGTACAAGCCTGACCCAAGCACCTAGAACTTCCTTCTTAAATATAAACAAATGGCCTCTGACTTTCATTTATATAAAGACAGTTGCCAAATGAAAAATAGAGACCAAACAAATAACAAGAAAAATGAAACAGTGATGGCAAAGGAATAGAAGAAAATCTTAGGAAATCTAGCAATTAATATCATCAGAGAGTTAAGACAATATTTTCAGGCATCACTTCAGAGTGTTCTCTCCAAAAAGAAGAATTAAAAACTTTAAAAAAGAAACTCTAAGAAATTAAAAATAAAATAGTAGAAATATTAAGGGGAAAAAAAGAGTGTTGGAAGACAGAATTGAGATAATATTTGAGCAAGTGAAACACAAAAGAGATCAAATATTCAAAAGAAAGCAAATAGGAAGACAAGCCCACAATATTTAATATTCAAATGATCAAATTCCATATTCCATTTTCTCTCTTATCTTTCCAGAATATCTATAAAAGCACTGAATACAAGAAAATGCCCCTAATTGTAGAACACATGTGTCTATATTAAAAGGATTCACCATGGCTCAGCACAGTGAATGATAAAACAGTCTGTAACAAAGTATACAGTCATGAAATTTTAAATACCTGTGATGGAAAAGGTCTTTACAAATTTAGAAAGCACTGTGACACAGAAGAACATTGGGTTTTTCAGAGGACATTTCAGAAAAATGTCATGGAACAAAAGTGCTGAGCATGGAGATATTGATAGTCAAATTAGACTACTAAGCTTATCCAAATTGTTAATTCAGTGGAAAGGAGAAATGGAATACTTTTTGGTGTGCAAGGATTCAAAATGAAATTGTCTCTCATATTCCATTTATCAGGAAAATACCAGAATATGTGTTCCAGCAAAACAAAAAGAGTAAACCAACAAGGGGGAAGACAATGGATTCAGAAGTAGAAGTGGCAACATATGAGAGAGTCAAGGAAGTAGCCAAGAAAATGGAATGGTGAATTCCAGAATGACAGTTATTGGGTTGGCCAAAAAGTTCGCTCAGGTTTTTCAAGCTGTTATGAAAATACTCAAATGAACTTCTTGGCCAACCCAATATAAGGGGAAGAAGGAAGCCTTACAGTACAGACATAGAAGAACAGATACCTTCGAGAAGGAGGAGTCAGGCTGCATGAAAATAAAGGGGGCATTCAGCAAATTACATACCTGCTAGAGTTTGAGAGGAATTAATGATGAGTGGAAATCAAAGTGCAAATTTTAGAAAGAGGTGATCATTTTTTCATTCTGAGCAAAGCAATATACCACGTTTGCTTTATTACCACACTCTGAATATTGCTCTGTGAAGAGAGATGGTAATCACTTATTACTTAACTCGTAATATAATTAAAAGAGGAGGGTTCTATAAGGACAAAATGTTCATGTTTTATATTGGGGTTTCCCTAGTGGCTCAGATGGTAAAGAATCCACTGGCAATGCAGAAGACCTGGGTTCAATCCCTGGGTTGGGAAGATCTCCTGGAGGAGGGCATGGAAACCCACTCCAGTATTCTTGCCTGGAGAATCCCCATGGACAGAGGAAACTGGCCAGCTACAGTCCATGGGGTTGCAAAGAGTCAGACACCATATTTTATATTAGGAAGTTAATGATGTCTAACATTATTATTGTTCATTGTTGTTCAGTCACTCAATCATGTCCAACTCTTTATGACCCCATGGACTGAAGCACACCAGGCTTCCCTGTTCTTCACCGTCTCCCGGAGCTTGCTCAAACTCACTTCCGTTAAGTCAGTGATGCCATCCAACCATTTCCATCCCCTTTTCCTCCTGCCTTCCTTTCGTTTCCAGCATCAGGGTCTTTTCTATTGAGTCTCTTCGCATCAGGAGTAATAATGCAATGGACGCAGAGAGGCCTGGCATGCTGCAGTCCATGAGGTCACAAAGTGTTGGACATGACTGGGCGACTGAACAACAACATTGTTAATTCAGAAAATAGCACTATAAATACATATTTTAAAATATACGTATAACTATCAGAATTTTAATAAGGTGTTTAAAGTAGTAGTTGTATTCATAAGCAGAATGGAGGCTTTGTCTAAAAAAATTAGTATACTATTTCATCTTCATGAACTTTTTAATTTATAGATTATATTTTATCATATTCTAATGATTACAAAATGGGTAAAATATGTTATTATATTTACTATCTCATTAAAATATGTGCTATACTATTTAGATTATGTATTCATATAAAACATTTCATTTATTAAATATTATATATTGTATTACATTTTAGACACTGCCTTTTACCATATCTGTTCTTCTGAACATAGCCAATTCCATGATCTATTAACCAAGTATGAGGCTAATATTAAAATGTAGCTTCAGGTTTCATTGACCTTTTACCTGGACACGTCTCCCTAAGTACGCCTTGCTATCAACAGGTTGAAGCTGTGTAGTTTCTTATCTATTCACTTAAGATGTCAAATTTACGCCTTGCTTGGAATTAATAGATGTTCCTATTTTATGCATCTCCTTTTGGAAAATGAGCCAATCATGCAATGTCATAAAGCAGGTTTGCCATAAAATGGTTTTGATAAACAAGAACAATTCCACAGTGCAAAAAGTCTTTCAAAGCAGAGTCGCCCAGAAGCACCGGAATATAGAACTTGAATTTTATGGTCCATATCAATACTTTACTGTGGTTACAAATCTAACACAGATGCCAAGATATTTTATGTCGCCAAATGGTTCTTTTATTTTGCAGCACATGTTGTGTGTTCTATTTAGTAGTGAACACATCTGTTAGGACGTTTTTCTTTTCTCTCTCCCTGCAGTTTTTTTTTTTTTTTTTGGTTTGTTTGCAATTCTAGTTCCTCTAAAGATACAAACTCATACATCAGCCCAATGCATGTTTTATGACTTATAAACATTGTTAAACGATGCCATTCTAAACTGTTGTGGGTTAGGAAATCACTGCTTTGGGAAAGGTATTTTTAGTGGCAAAAGCACTTTTCATTAATCTCAATTCTCCAGGTTTAGAATCAAGCAGAGCTTGATGACTCTGAAGGCAGCTGAATCTCGGATTCTCTTGGGAGTACGTGAATAGCACCAGGGCAGAAACAGACAGTTGTGTGTGATGCCATTCAACTGGCTTTCCACCTGCCCCATTTTACTTCAAGTTGGAATCACTTGCTAGCTTGGCAGAAGTTTAGCTCAAAAGGCAAGGGAGGGGTGGTGATTGCACTTGTGCCAATGAAAATTAAGAGGTGTGTTGTTTTCAAGAGTCTCTGCCAGTCCTCCTCCTCCAGCTACACCGGGCCTATCTTCCCCACAGAGTTGAATCAACATTTTCAGAAGCAGCCCCTCTGGAGTGATCAATGAGAGGTGTTGCTTGGAGAGGAACTGAATGATTTAACACAGCGGGGAGGCAGCAGCAGATCGACAACCAACGGCAGGAGGCAGGGGACAGACTGACAGTGGCTTTTATAGCCCCTGCTCGTGAAAAATGGCACAAAATAAGGAGGAATGGAAGGAAATGTGTGTAGCCTGTCAGGCCCAGATAAGCTTTCCCTTTTTCACAGTCAATTTGGATGTCGTTTGCATTTTAGATTTGGGGGAGATTAGCATGTGATAACTACAATTGAGTTGAAATCCCTCAAGTGAAAAAAATAAAATTTCAGTAAAGAGGCAGGGTGTGTGTGTGTGTGTGTGTGTGTGTGTGTGTGTGTCTGCGTCTGTGTGTGTTGGGCAGGGTGTGGAGGGTGGGAAGAAATCTGGTTATGTTATATATACACCCCAATCCTCTGTTTCTTGGTTCACACAAGTTTGACCTATATAGGTCTCAGTGCAACCTTACTTCAATCAGTTTAACAACGTTTACTATTTTCACTGAGGCCCTTGAGACTTAATTTGCTTTTGTATTTGTTGGGGATGTTTTTGTTTTTTCATAGACAATAGATGTGGAAATTAGGCTTTTGCCTGCAATTAAGATTGAGTTTACAGACTTGTTTTATATAATTCTTAGTTGCCTTGCTAAGAAGGAAATAAATGGGCAATAGTTTAGTATACAAAGAGTGCACAAGCATGCTAAATTACTTCAGTCATGTCAGACTCTTTGAGAGCCAATGGACTATAGCCTGCCAGGCTCCTCTGACCATGGGATTCTCCAGGCAAGAATTCTGGAGTGGGTTGCCATGCCCTTCTCCAGGTCATCTTCCCGACCTCGGGGATAGAATCACTTTTAAGTCTCCTGCATTGGCAGGCGAGTTCTTTACCACTAGCACCACCTGGGAAGCCCATATAAAGAGTATACAACAGATCTAAGAAAAGGGACTGGTGGGTGGGGAGGGAAGCTGGCATTCTATTTTAATAACATGGTTATGGATCTGGAAGAAAACAGGTTATCTGTAACTATAAAACTTCAGCTTTTACAAATGGGAATCCCAAATCTTTGGATATTTTCCTTTTTCTTTTCTTAAAGGTGGTCCTGTCCTAAAATCTGGACTTGTTGATTTTCTCTTTTACAGAGAGTAACATGGAGACAACCTACTCTATTTCAAATTCGGGTAACTGTGAGGCTTTTAAAAAAATTATTTTTAATATTCGTCATCTAGCTTTTGATGTTAAAATATGTATGATTATGGAGCCTCAAGTAAGAATTAACTCTAAAGCCATAAGTAATTAATTCATTCAGTAACCAGCCTAGAGTAACTCTCCAAATTTTAATATTTCATTCCTAATAAACCACATTGACAGTAAACTCAGAGTTCCTTTGGCAAAAGCAAATGTGTGGCTGGAGATAACTTGTTTTATCTAGTTATGTTTATAAAGCTAAATAATAAAGGTCTTCTTAATAATGTTTACCCAACAGCAGTTGGAGATTCAAATTCAGAAACCCATGGTACTGTATCATAATCTATTCTCCTAGATTAATATCTTGAAAACTACAAACTTGATCCTTAGTACGATATATTCAACTGAACAGCATACATGGCAAGAAACACCTATAAAATACGATGATAATGCTTAAGCAGCCACATTATAATCCATGATACAGGACCAGGAGTTTGCCTCAAGTTATATTAGAATGACTTCAGTGGAGTTTGGCTTAAAGTTTTTTAGGGGGTAATTTATGAAATTAATGGAATATAAATAATATTGAGTAGAAATAAATCAATATTAAATTTGTGTGTCATTTAACATATTGATACTGATCCTCCAGTAACACAAAGTCTGCCACTTCAGGCCACTTTAAAGTCATTCACATTTGTCTTTTAATTTGCTTGTTGTCATTTGCTTGTTCTAATGGAACTGCTTACTATGAGGAAGGGGAAAACAAATTCCTTCTTTGAAGCTGTGAGGATGATGAAAAATCCATTCTAACTTGCTGACTTTTCATTTTGAACAAAAATTAAAGTACATTTTCAGCATTGAGGTTGGTAACATAAGGTGGGCCTGAGGAGGTACCAACAATGGTTTTGTGTGGATTTTCAAGATACCCCTTTATGAGACTATCATAAACTTTCAAACTAACTTAAGAGGGAGCTGGGAGCTGTGACTTTTTGTTGTTGTTGCATCTGTACACCAGAGAGCCACCTGCTGGCTTTCCCAAAGTAACACATCTCTGTTATCCGAGGAAGGAAAAAATAGAGTGGGGGGAGAGACAACAGAAATACCAGTAAGCGACTCATTTGAAAAGAGTTGCTTGTTTGACAGAAGAATATATGATTCTGTACATTTAATTCATTGTTGACATTTATATTATACATGACTTTTCATATCCCCTTTAATGGAATTCTTTTTAAAAAATGAATTAGATTCATACATGGTGTTTTTAAAGTGTTTTCACCTTCATTACCTTATAAAAGTGAATATTACATACCTTTTATAGTTGAGAGAAGGCAGGAAGAAACAAAGGCTGACTGGTTGAACAGGGATCTATATATGTATATGGCAGAACTAGGATTTCAGGCAAAAGAACAGTGTGGGGATTTCCCTGGTGCTCCAGTGATTACAGCTCTGTGCTTGCAATGCAGGGGGCATGAATTTGATCCTTGGTCAGGGAACTAAGATCACACATGATGCCCTCCACAGCCAAAAAAAAAGAACAGTTGTGTTTTTATTTTTTTTCTTTTGTAAACCTCACTCAGCTATCTCAAGCATCATTTTCCTTTGCAGTGTATTTCTTAATTGCATTCCACTCCAATCCCCAAAAAAGGCAGTGCCAAAGAATGTTCAAACTACTGCACAATTGCACTCATCTCACACATTAGCAAAGTAATGCTCAAAATTCTCCAACCTAGGCTTCAACAGTACGTGAACCGACAACTTCCAGATGTTCGAACTGAATTTTAAAAAGGCAGAAGAACCAGAGACCAAATTGCCAACATTCCCTGGATCATAGAAAAAACAAGAGAATTCCAAAAAGACATCTAGTTCTGCTTCATTGACTATGCCAAAGCCTTTGACAGTGTGAATCACAACAAACTATGGAAAATTTTTAAGGAGATGGGAATACCAGACCACCTTAACTGCCTCCTGAGAAACTTGTATGCAGGTCAAGAAGCAACAGTTAGAACCGGATGTGGAACAAAGGAAACAACAGACTTGTTCCAAATTGGGAAAGGAGTACATCAAGTCTGTATATTGCCACCCTGCCTATTTAACTTCTATGCAGAGTACATCATGTGAAATATCAGACTGGATGAAGCATAAGCTGGAAACAAGATCGCCGGGAGAAATATCAATAACCTCAGATATGCAGATGACACCACCATTATGGCAGAAAGTGAAGAAGAACTAAAGAGTCTCTTGATGAAAGTGAAGGAGGACAGTGAAATAGTTGGCTTAAAACTCAACATTCAAAAGACGAAGATCATGGCATCCAGTCCCATCCCTTTGTGGCCAAGAGATAGGGAAAAATGGAGACAGAAAGAGACTTCATTTTCTTGGGCTCCAAAATCACTGCAGATGGTGACTGCAGTCATGAAATTAAAAGACACTTGATCCTTGGAAGAAACGCTATGACAAACAGTGTATTAAAAAGCAGAGACATTTCTTTGCCAACAAAGGTCCGCCTTGTCAAAGTTATGGTTTTTCCAGTAGTCATATATGGATGTGAGAGTTGGACTGTAAAGAAGACTGAGCACTGAAGGATTGATGCTTTTGAACTGTGCTGTTGGAGAAGACTCGTGAGAGTCCCTTGAACTGCAAGGAGATCAAACCAGTCAATCCTAAAGGAAATCAGTCCTGAATATTCATTGGAAGGACTGATGCTGAAGCTGGAGCTCCAAATATTTGGCCATGTGATGTGACGAGCTGACTCACTGGGAAAGATCCTGATGATTGGAAAGATTGAAGTCAGGGGGAAAGGGAACGACAGAGAATGAGATGGTTTGGATGGCATCACCAACTCAACAGACATGAGTTTGGGCAAGCTCCAGGAGTTGATGAAGGACAGGGAAGCCTGGCATGCTGCATTGAATGAGGTTGCAAAGAGTTGGATACAACTGAGCGACCATAGTTGCTAACACTTTTTTGGTGACTTATGATGATAAATTGCCAAAAAAGTTCCACATAGTCCAAGCTATGGTATTTCCAGTAGTTATGTACAAGTATGAGAATTGGACCATGAAAAAGGCTGAGCACCAAAGAATTGATGCTTTCAAATTGTGGTGCTCAAGAAGACTCTTCAGAGTCCCCTGGACAGCAAGCAGATCAAATCAGTCAATCCTAAAGAAAGTCAACCCTGAATATTCGCTGGAAGACTGAGGCTGAAGTCTCAATACTTTGGCCACCTAATGTGGAGAGCCGACTCATTGGAAAAGACCCTGATGCTACGGTAGAGGATGAAATGGTTGGATGGTATCACCGAGTCAATGGACCTGAGTTTGAACAAACTCTGGGAGATAGTGAAAGACAGGGAAACCTGGTGTGCCGCAGTCCAGGGGGTCAGAAAAAGTCGGACATGAGTTAGTGACAGCAACAACAACAGCGGTGATAAATTGACTGCCTTGCTAAATCCAGAAAGATGAACTGAACTAGAGACATGGCTTAGGAGTTCTTTGGAAAAGACATTCATGGTGTCATTCAATTGTTTCAAAGGTTGTTTAGCATTAGATTTAATTCCTAATTTGGTGCTTAGTTCCATGAAAATTTAGGTTTTTCTTGCCTTCTTTATTACGTATTTCATTTTTATAATCTTTTGTCACTGAAAAAGTTATTTAACTACTGTGAACTGTAACTTCTTCGTCATAAAACATTAGGTTACCACCAGTCAACGGCATATATATATAGGAAATTTCTATTCAGTATGGGGTCCAGACTGACAATGTATGTAGATGTTCTTTGTTCAAAATATTTTATTTCACTCCGTGTTTATTAAGCACTCATTTCCCTATCCTATTTGGGGAAATCCTTCCATTTAACCTTTCTTTCACCATTTATAGAAAATATTCTCAATAACAGTTTCAAGAACTTGGCTGTTGTACAGATTGGGCCATTCTATTTATGAGAGACTCAGTAACTTGAGGAGCTCCATAACAAATAAAGTCATGCTGTTTTGTCACGTTCTGGAGCTGAAAACTTGGCTATTATGGCTTTGGAAGAGCTACTGTTATTTCTAAAATACCTATTATGCACAAGAAACTCTCATATCATATGTAATTCTCATAATTGAAACATATATTTCTTCTTCAATAATTTTCCATTATATTTGAATAAAATCTAAATTCCTATCTCTGGTCACTAAGGCTGTGCATGAGTTGGCTCCAAAATCTTATCTCCTGCTGCTTTTCCCCAGTGCCGTTGACCTCATATTGGTAAAGCTCTCCCTAATTCAAATCCTTCCTCGGGTTTTTCTCTATTGGATACTCTCCAGCCAGCTCTTTGCCTGCTTGAAAAACTCCTCTAAGTTACTTACCCTGAAAGACTCTGTCATTCTACCTAAGTATCCCCATCTTACCCTTTAATCTTTGTTGTTATCTTTCACCAAACCATTTACTTGCTTCACAAAAAGTTATTACAATTTGTAAATGGATTTCTGGATGTTGATGGCTATCAATAGACTTCTAGGACTTCCCCTGTGGCTCAGCTAGTAAAGAATCTGTCTGCACTGTGGGAGACCTAGGTTTGATTCCTGGGTTGGGAAGATCCCTAGGCGAAGGAAATGGCTACCCACTCCAGTATTCTGGCCTGGAGAATTCCATGGACTCTATAGTCTATGGGGGTCACAAAGAGTCAGACACGACTGAATAACTTTCACTAGCCTTCACCACAAGTTCTGAAAGGCAGATACTCTATTTATCAGCCTATAACCCCCTTCTTATCATACTATTCATGGGGTTCTCGTGGCAAGAATACTGGAGTGGTTTGCCATTCTCACCTCCTGCTAGGATGCTTGGTCCCTATTTGCTGTTTTATATGTGTGAATAGATTTAATGAACTGACCCTGCAAGGTGGATTTATTATCTCCACTTCACAGATAAGGAAACCTGGAGGTATTAAGCAACCAGTGTTAAACATCTGGCACTTGGCCAACCTTTGAACTCAGGTCCCGTGACCTCAAGCCTTCCTGTCACTCTTTCATACCCCAAGTGGACTCACCAGTTCTAAAAAAAGACATTCCTACTGAGAGAGATTGAAACACTGAGCTCTGGGCTGCATCCAGCAAACAGGCAAGGTAAGAGAGGGATACTGAAAAAATTCAGATCCAAACTCTAGGGGGATCTCTCCCGCCTAACAGTTCCTGGAGTGTCAAACCCACGCCAGAGTCTGGGGCCTTGAGCCCCTAAAGAGGACAGAGGAGCTTGCCTCATCCCTCAGGGGAAAGAGGACCTGATAATCATTAACACTTGAAAGCTGAGGCTGGTCCTGAGGTTGATAGCTTCGCAGCAGGGAGCCTTTAATATAAAGCACTACCTTCATTAACGATGCAGAGAATAAACTTCACGGCTTTCTCTCAAGACTGAAAAGGGAAAATATTCTTTGGAAATTTGCCTTTTTCTTCGTTGCATGCTTCAAGAATTCCTTGGGCATCTATCAGTCTAATCCCTGCATGGACCCTGCCTGCATGAAGAAATGCTTCCCCAAATTGGGGCTACAGAGCCCTTAGGTAGGAATATGAGAAAATACTCATGAAATGCAAAGAATCTAAGTCCATACAACAGATTTCATAAAGCGGAATCCCTGGAATGGGCCTGGTAACCTGCATTTCAGCACACACTCTCATAGTTATTCTCATGCTTTAAGCCGATACTGGAGGTTGGTCCACTTCTCAGCCTTCTCTAGGTGGGAGCTCATTCAAAAGCCAGTTTGTACATCTGTACAGAATAGCTCACAATCTGTCTGTCTTATAGTTTCTAAAAAAATTTAAATGGCTTCCAATCATAACATACATTAGAATAATAAATGTATTGCTCCTTCTGCCATCCCTCAATCAACGTGCCCTACTCATATTAGAGATTCTGTTCCACCTTCCAGATAGACTTTCTATCCTGTCCACAGTGCCTATATTTAGCTTTAAAATTTAAATAACGGCACATATGAATATTTAAAAGCCTTTCTCCTGTTCTCATCAGGGAATTGGTACAATAGGTCACCACATCAGTGTCTAAACTTTTTCTTCTTTAACGTTCCAAAAATATCAAGTTGGCCAGTCAAACTGTTCCTTCATTCATGCATTGGTTTGTACTGTTGACCTGTATTAATAATAGTATTTTTCCTTATAGTCTTATAGGTTCTTGGCTGAGACACCTCCCCTGCCCCCATAATAAAAGACAGGTTAACAGGAGAAAAAGAAACACAAGTTAATATTCTTTATGCTTCCTGTACACAAGGGGGATACCCAGGAAAACTGAGACTGTTTCATTTCATAAATCAGTCATTATTGTCTACAGTATCTATTGGAGAAGGAAATGGAAACCCACTCCAATATTCTTACCTGGAAAATGCCATGGACAGAGGAGCCTGATGGGCTACAGTCCATGAGATCACAAAAAGTCAGACACAGTATGAATGTATCCTATAATATTTGTATATTATATCTTTGTATATCATATTATTCCTATGGCTCACCTTGACCACGCTAGATTGATAGTGACATACCATAAACCAGAAAGAAAGGAAAAGCACAAAGGTATACCCACAAATGTATACATCCATATACCAGAAGGATAAACTTGTAGTGAAGGCAAATTAAACATAAAGGAATAAAACAAATGTAGATTGAAGGTGAAACTTCAAATTCTGCGCTTTAAGGCCCTCTATAGCAACCAGAGCTGGGCTGCCAATATTAAATTTGGTGCTAAAATTCCAAGGATCCAGGAAGAACCATTAAGGTCAGTTACAAAATTTAAATTCTACATGACACAGAAGAGAAACAAGTTATTTAGAAAAATCAATTTGCTGATGTTTTTCTATGAGGCTCTAGCAGCAATGTTCCCAACCTCTTTTATGTTGTGGAACAAAGGGGGAAATGTCATATTTTTGAGGTACACAGTGATAAATAGATTAGGTTACTCTGTGTCAGAGGGAACAACCCTGAGGCTTTACTCTATGTCTCTGAAGACTGAGTGAACTAATATTTTGACACACCTCCCAGTTCACCAGTATGCCACAGCTCCTTGTTGAAAACTCTATTATAGAAGACATTTTGTTTACAGATTTTCTCAGGCTTCCATACAAGTAAGAGCTAAGTTTTCCTGAGTCTACCTTTATAAATGCCCTTTAATGCAAGACCATGGAACTGCAAAGCCCAATTCAGTAAAAGCAGTTCCATCAAAGGGCAAAAGATTGTGGCCCAGGAACCTGGCTTGGTGGCCAGATCCAGAGAGAAAATTTACCACATTTGCAGAAATGGATGGAGTGCTCATCTTACAGGCAAGCTAAATCCTCTCTACTTTATAAAGCCTCAAGTAATCAGGAAATGAAAGAGACTAATGGATTCCCCCTTGATGAAAATTGAGACCCACAGGCCTGTCTTAGGGAAAGTGAATTTCCCAGACCAAACCTGCTTGGGTAATGCAAATCAGGCCTGGAAGGCGCCATTTGTATGCAAACAGACTTAGTGCAATTGCTTTCTGTCATCGGGATCACAAAGGAGATGAACAGATTTAAAGGGAAAAGCTTATCTATAAACATGGTGGAAAATAGAGCTTGATCATTGTATAGAGAGCTGAAGAAGTGGGAAGAGAAAAGCAAATATTTATTTCATAGTTGGGGACGAAGAAGATGGAGAGAGGCTTATTCAGATACTTGATATAATCAGTATTCAACTCTTTCTATAAATGACTAACTTTAAAAATCTTCATAGTTGTTTGTGCATTTACTTTTATATGTAACCCAGGGGAGCAGTGCAAAAAGAACATTATAGGCATATACTCCAGTGTTGTTTGGGACATTGTGGTTTACGTTTACGGTTTAAAAACTTGTTAATGTAAGGTAGGAAAAATATGTTCATTGGGCTGGTTATAAACTTTGTGGTCAAAACTTCTCTATCACATGTTATTTGTAAGTGTCCTAACTTTTATTATCCTATCCAGATTTAAAAGCATAGAGGCATGGTATAAGTGAAGACAGTTCATCAATGTTGAATTTAACATTAATCTCAGGATTTAATTATTCTGCTGTGTGAGGACAAGTGAAAACAAACTGTACACAAGACGGAGTATCTTGGTGAGAAATCTAAGAACTGGGTGTCAATTCTTGTAACAAGAAACAGGCAAAGAAGAAAAGAATAGGCAATAGAAATATATCTATGATTCCACATGAGATCAGTAGATTAACTTGGTTGGGTTTTTCATGTTTTTGTTTTCCTTTGCAAGTGAGATAAAATCCTATCCAAAATAGATTTAGCCACATGGAGATTTGTTGGCTGTAATAATTTCAAAGACCAAGAATTATTATTCTTGCACCCTCCTTCGAAGTCCATATAGGAGCGATTATTGAAGAGTCTCATTGCTAAATGAGCCCCACTGCTTAAAGAAACATATTAGCAGCACTGGTCCAACACAGTGATTTGAGGTTTCAATGACCCCATCATTATAGTAAGTATAATGAATTATATTTTTCTTATGATCCTCTCAGTCACTTACCCTAACCCCATGTTCTCCCAAAATCCATAATTTAGGGTTAGTTTGATGAGGTTGATTTAAATGACCAGTGAAACTATTACAAAGATGAAACAATATTTGGATGTTAAATTATACTAGAGCAGCCCAAAGTGTTTGTTTATATACAGCTTGAAAAGATTATTCCTGCCCAATAACCTTCCCCTAATTCTCCATCCAATGAATAATCTTGAGTTTATTATTCAGAATTTGCTGAATAGGAATATGAATCAATAATCTTTTATAATGGAAAAAAGGGCTAAAGTCCTCAGGGGTATATCAATTTCATTTTAAAGCTAGCTTGAATTAAATGTTAAATAATATCAGGAAAAAAACCTGCCAGAAAAATCACTGATTCTTAATTTATAATGAAAATGAACATTTCCATCATTATCCCCTTTTTCTTTCATGGAGGAGGCATTCCCTGCACGCTTATTAAATTTGTTTCTTTAAAATACTTTTGACTTTAATTTTGGAGACAAAAATGTTTGGATTTTCCCCATAGCAATGTGTACTTGAAGTTATGAATTTATATAAATCTCCTTCATCCCTTAATATTGATCTTGAGAAATTAAATAATAGAAACAGCTTCATATTCAGTTAAATTTTAGAGAAGGGGCTATGTTAAACCGTGTTTAAATTATTTAGTGATTGCCTGATGACCTGGTCTGGTTACAAAACAACAACCTTATCTAAAAAATACACGTCCCTGGTTTTCAAGATGGAGCCCTCTTCTTGATATTCATAATCCTGTAAAGAATGCCATCACTTGAATATGATTTCTCCCCCAGTTTAGGCATTATACCTTAGGAAGTCAAGAATACAGTTCAAGTACTTAATCTGACTCTCCAACTCTCAGACTGAACCCTAATGTACAATACACACATCTTCCAGGCACCATTGCATCAAGCAAACGTCAGTTGTCACTTGTTGGGACCAGTAACCAGACAGGTCCAAAATAAAACTCAGAACAGAGAGGATATGTCATGCATTCTATAAACTGTATGTTCTGAAACCCTATTAAAGCTGACAGAGAAAGGAGTCTGCGATCAGTGAACACCTGATTACACCTTGTACTTTATTCCCTGTTGACTTTGGTTATGCCATACCTTTCCATTTCCTAGAGAAATAAATTAAAAGTCAGAAGTAATTTGCCTGACGGAGGGTGCAGGTGGGATTTTGCTCAGAAGAACCTTTGCATACTGTGAAATCTGATTTAACCCCTTGATGGGGGATAACTTGTTTTCTTTTGTTGACAGCTTTGTGGCAGCTAAAATAGGGACCTGATTAAACAGAGACAGTGAGAGATTGAGGTCTTGTTCTAACAGCAGGGGGATCAAGGCCTCTAATCTTATCTCCCAGAATACGGAGATGAACTGAGGACAGAGGCAGAGAGAGAGAAATCTGGCTGTTTTGTGCAGTGAGAGGGGGAAGTAGTGAGAGAACAAGCAAAAGGAGGTATGAAAAATTATTACCAAAAAATCAGGAATTGAAAATTAGAAAATGTAAACTGTACATTCCTAAATTAAAAGTTTATTAAGACTTGCTTGTCATAACTTCATCCTTTGATGATGGTTCCTTAAAAGTTGAGTACTTTTTCCTAGTATACTGTAGTGAATTTTATTTCAGACATTGCAACTTCATTTGGTTCTACTTGTATGTTGCTGTGTCTCATAAAGTTATTATTTACAGGTGTATTGACCACAATTAAATGAAACCTCAATAAATGCATGATGTTGGCTTCATAAATGAAAAATTGTTGTCTCGTACAATCACCAAGTCCTATAGACAGTTTTCTCTGAGTATTAATTTTCCATCAATTATCTTGCTAATCTTATTCAGAAATAATATTCATTTTGCAACTTGCTGTATATTTTGACATTTTAGTAGGTCTGAGTCTAATTAAGTGCTTTCATTGAGGTTTAGGTCTACAGTTAGAAAAATATAACAATTTGACTGTCACTCTCAAAGAATATTGAAAATTCTATTTTCCAATTAGGTATATATAATTGCTTTCTACCTGACTTTAGACAGGCTGAAATTTTTGCCTCCGTGTAGTTTCTGAAGTATTTCCTTCATAAATCTCTTTGATCTACCTTATTTAATTGTATCTGCTGATTGATGGGTAGGTGGTTGGGTTAGGTCAGAATTATTTACTGTAGATTATTCATCATTATGTGTAGATTGTGAGCAAGTATTGTGTAGACACAGATATAGATGCAGGTACATAGCACACATGCCCACACAAATCACTCTCTGGTCCATCGACTTGAGGAAACCTTGTTAAATACAGGCATTTCCACTGTAGAAGGTTTACCAACTCCTGTGGGAATGTGAGTACAACTCTTGAAATATCAGGGGGGATAAAGTATAATTTCTTTAACTAATTTTGCCATGGAAATATCTCTCAGCTCATAGCTTCAGTATGTTGGAAACCATATTCTTCTTTACACTCAAAAACCCTTCCACCTTGGTGATGTGTAGGTCCTAAAATGACCTTCAAGAACAGCCTCTGTTTGTGTTCCCTAACCTACACCTACACTTGTTGTTGTTCAGTTGCTTAGTTGCATCTGACTCTTTTCAACCTCATGGACTGTAGCATGCCAGGCCTCACTGTCCCTCACCATATCCCATAGTTTGCCCAAGTTTGTGTTCTTTGCATTGGTGATGCCGTCCAGCCATCTCATCCTCTGATGCCGTCTTCTCTCTGTCCTCAATCTTTCCCAGCATCAGAGACTTTTACAATCAGTTGGCTGTTTGCCATTAGGTGACCAAAATACTGGAGCTTCAGCTTTGGCATCAGCCCTTCCAATGAGTATTCAGGTTGATTTCCCTTAAGATTGACTGGTTTGATCTCTTTACTGTCCAAGGGACTCTTGGGAGTCTTCTCAAGCACCACAGTTAGAAGGCATTAATTCTTTGGCATTCTGACTTCTTTACAGAGTAATCTTAGCTTCATACTTTTGAGTTGTTGCACCAACAAGAGTGAAATAAATGTCAGAATATCACAGACAGGGTTTCCATAACTTCACTAAAATAGGTAAGATAGTGAGAGTCTAGTGGTCTGAGATGTCACAAAATGGATTAAGTAGAAATTTTGAAATTAAACAATGTTTTGGATGTTGACAGATTGTGACACTTGCCCAAGCTTCTGTGTTTTGTTTGTTTGTTTTTTTTTTCATTTCTCCAAAACAGGGAAAGTTCTTACCATCTCATATGGATGCTCAAGAATTAGGTGACTTATGTAAAGCATATGCATTCCAGGGGGCTTAATACTCACTCACTCACTCTATTTTCCATTGTAGTTGTCAGTTTGATTAAAATCCATTTTCTATATATACCATAGGATTTCTATGATGGGAATATAATCTCTGAATGCATTTCAAATTTCTGTTTTCTTCCCAGAAAAGGCTGTACACACATATTCAATATGTTTTCCTTGAGAAAGGTGGATACTAAAAATCAACTAGCTTAAATTATGTTTTATCCCTCCCCAAGCATGTAGAGATGCTGGCGCCGGCGGCGGCTCCGGCACAACCGACCGTGCGCAAAGAAGCGTGACTGAGGCCATGGGCGGTGGCCAAGGGGAGCTACCCCACGTCCAAGAGGCGGTGGCTGTGCGGGCGCAGGAGGGCCGAGAGGAGGTACCCCACGTTCAAGGTCAGGAGGAGTGGCCTTGAGGAGATAGCCCTCGTCCAAGGTAAGGTGCAGCGGCTGCGCTTTCTTGGAAGCAGCAGTGAAGAGATATCCCACGACCATGGTAAGACAAACCCAAATAAGACGGTAGGTATTGCTAGGGGGCATCAGAGGGCAGACACACTGAAATCATAATCAGAGAAACCTAGTTGATCTGATCACATGGACCACAGCCGAATGTGGTCCACTGGAGAAGGGAATGGCAAACCACTTCAGTATACTTGCCTTGAGAACCCCATGAACAGAATCAAAAGGCAAAATGATAGGATATTGAATGAGGAATTTCCCCAGGTCAGTAGGTGCCCAGTATGCTACTGGAGATCGGTGGAAAATAACTCCAGAAGGAATGAAGGGATGGAGCCAGAGCAAAACCGATACCCAGTTGTGGATGTGACTGGTGATAGAAGCAAGGTCCGGTGCTGTAAAGAGCAATATTGCATAGGAACCTGGAATGTTAGGTCCATGAATCAAGGCAAATTGGAAGTGGTCTAACAGGAGATGGCAAGAGTGGACGTCGACATTCTAGGAATCAGTGAATTAAAATGGACTGGAATGGGTGAATTTAACTCAGATGACCATTATATCTACTACTGTGGGCAGGAATCTCTTAGAAGAAATGGAGTAGCCATCATGGTCAACAAAAGAGTCCGAAATGCAGTACTTGGATGCACTCTTAAAAACGACAGAATGATTTCTGTTCATTTCCAAGGCAAACCATTCAATATTACAGTAATCCAAGCCTATGCCCCAACCAGTAACGCTGAAGAAGCCGAAGTTGAATGGTTCTATGAAGACCAACAAGACCTTTTAGAACTAACACCCAAAAAAGATGTCCTTTTCATTATAGGGGACAGGAATGCAAAAGTAGGAAGTCAAGAAACACCAGGAGTAACAGGCAAATTTGGCCTTGGAGTACGGAATGAAGCAGGGCAAAGGCTCATAGAGTTCTGCCAAGAGAACGCACTGGTCATAGTAAACACCCTCTTCCAAAAACACAAGAGAAGACTGTATACATTGACATCACCAGATGGTCAACACCGAAATCAGATTGATTATATTCTTTGCAACCAAAGATGGAGAAGCTGTATACAGTTAGCAAAAACAAAACCAGGAGCTGACTGTGGCTCAGATCATGAGCTCTTTATTGACAAATTCAGACTGAAATTGAAGAAAGTAGGGAAAACCACTAAACCATTCAGATATGACCTAAATCAAATCCCTTATGATTATACAGTAGAAGTGAGAAATAGACTTCAGGGACTAGATCTGATAGATAGAGTGCCTGATGAACTATGGACGGAGGTTCGTGACATTGTACAGGAGACAGGGACCAAGACCATCCCCATGGAAAAGAAATGCAAAAAAGCAAAATGGCTGTCTGAGGAGGCCTTACAAATAGCTGTGAAAAGAAGAGAAGTGAAAAGCGAAAGAGAAACAGAAAGATATAAGCATTTGAATGTAGAGTTCCAAAGAATAGCAAGAAAGAAAGCCTTTCTCAGTGATCAATGCAAAGAAATAGAGGAAAACAACAGAATAGGAAAAACAAGAGAGCTCTTCAAGAAAATTAGAGTTTCCAAGGGAACATTTCATGCGAAGATGGGCTCGATAAAGGACAGAAATGGTATGGACCTAACAGAAGCAGAAGATATTAAGAAGAGGTGGCAAGAATACACAGAAGAACTGTACAAAAAAGATCTTCATGACCAAGATAATCATGATGGCGTGATCACTCACCTAGAGCCAGACATCTTGGAATGTGAGGTCAAGTGGGCCTTAGAAAGCATCACTACAAACAAAGCTAGTGGAGGTGATGGAATTCCGGTTGAGCTATTTCAAATCCTGAAAGATGATGCTGTGAAAGTGCTGCACTCAATATGCCAGCAGATTTGGAAAACTCAGCAGTGGCCACAGGACTGGAAAAGGTCAGTCTTCATTCCAATCCCAAAGAAAGGCAATGCCAAAGAATGTTCAAACTACCACACAATTGCACTCATCTCACATGCTAATAAAGTCATGCTCAAAATTCTCCAGGCCAGGCTTCAGCAACATGTGAACCGTGAACTCCCAGATGTTCAAGCAGGTTTAAGAAAAGGCAGAGGCACCAGAGATCAAATTGCCAACATCCGCTGGATCATGGAAAAATCAAGAGAGTTTCAGAAAAACATCTATTTCTGCTCCATTGACTATGCCAAAGCCTTTGACTGTGTGGATCACAATAAACTGTGGAACATTCTTCAAGAGATGGGAATCCCAGACCACCTGACCTGCCTCTTGAGAAACCTGTATGCAGGTCAGGAAGCAACAGTTAGAACTGGACATGGAACAACAGACTGGTTCCAAATAGAAAAAGGAGTACGTCAAGGTTGTCTATTGTCACTGAGTTTATTTAACTTCTATGCAGAGTACATCATGAGGAACACTGGGCTGGAAGAAGCACCAGCTGGAATCAAGATTGCTGGGAGAAAGATCAATAAGCTCAGATATGCAGATGACACCACCCTTATGGCAGAAAGTGAAGAGGACCTCAAAAGCCTCTTGATGAACATGAAAGAGGAGAGTGAAAATGTGGGCTTGAAGCTCAACATTCACAAAACAAAGATCATGGCATCTGGTCCCATCACTTCATGGGAAATAGATGGGGAAACAGTGTCAGACTTTATATTTTTGCGCTCCAAAATCACTGTGGATGCTGATTGCAGCCAGGAAATTAAAAGACTCTTACTCCTTGGAAGGAAAGTTATGACCAACCTAGATAGTATATTAAAAAGCAGAGACATTACTTTGCCAACAAAGGTCCATCTAGTCAAGGCTATGGTTTTTCCCGTGGTCATGTATGGATGTGAGAGTTGGACTGTGAAGAAAGCTGATCGCAGAAGAACTGATGCTTTTCAACTGTGGTGCTGGAGAAGACTCTTAAGAGTCCCTTGAACCGCAAGGAGATCCAACCAGTCCATTCTAAAGGAGATCAATCCTGGGTGTTCATTGATGCTAAAGCTGAAACTCTAATACTTTGGCCACCTCATGCGATGAGTTGACTCACTGGAAAAGACTCTGATGCTGGGAAGGATTGGGGGCAGGAGGAGAAGGGGACGACAGAGAATGAGTTGGCTGGATGGCATCACCGACTCTGTGGACATGAGTTTGAGTGAACTCCGGGAGTTGGTGATGGACAGGGAGGCCTGGCATCGTGTGATTCATGGGGTCGCAGAGAGTCAGACACGACTGAGCGACTGAACTGAACTGAAGCATGTAGAGGCAGAAAACTTAAAACCTACATTTCCCAGATTCCCTGGTTAACAATGGTGCAACTGTGTTTAAAAAATGAAAGTGTTAGTAGCTCAGTAGTGTCTGACTCTTTTTTATCCCATGGACTGTAACCTGCCAGCAAGAATAGTGGAGTGGGTTGCCCTTCCCTTCTCCAGAGGACCTTCCCAACCCAGGGATCGAACCCAGATCTCCTGCATGCGGACAGATTGTTTACTGTCTCAGCCACCAGGGGAGCCCAACTCTGTCTGGGTTCTGCCAATCAAATAAGGCTGACCAGGGTTTGGGTAGAGCAGGGTATGGTATATTCAATCTTTTCTGTCACACACCAGGTGAAGTTGTGTTTCTGGAGCCAGAGACCAAGTTAGCCAATTAACAGATAATGTTCTCATGTTGAAGCTTCCTGATTTTGCCTAAGGGTAGCAGCTCCTTTTGTAGCCTGCAGGATTGTGCTTTATAAGAAAATATACATATGGTCATCCAGATGACCAAAATATATTTCTTATATAAATTTGATCTTTGTGTCCGTGATTCCTGATTCACAACTCTCCAAACCCTTGGAGTTTCCTAAGCCTGTGGAGAGCGACAGAGGTGTCTTTCATATCAATGAGGAGGCTTTTGGAAAGCAACTAAGATTGGGGGCTCCTTGTCAGTGAAGTCAGCCATGTGATTGGAGGGTTGGAATATTTAGTCCCATTTCCTGATCTCCAGGGGGAAGATAGAAGCTGAAGGCTGAATCAGTTACTGATGATTTAATCAATCATTTGTCTGTAATGGTATCTCCTTCAGAACCCTCTAAAGTGGGACTTGGAGAGCTTCTGGTTTGTGGACTCATGGAGATTTGGTGAGAGGGAGACTCAAAGATAGCATGGAAGTTCACCTCTCTTTCTTGCCTTTTATCTCTTCTATTGGCTGTTCCTGAGTTATATCCTTTGTAAAAAACCTGTAATCTAGTTAAGCACAATGTTTCTCTGAGTTCTGTGAGCCACTCTGGCAAATTATTATAATCAAATCCAAGGAGAGGGTTGTGGGAATCTCTGTTACTGGCCAAATGTTTGCGTGACAACCTAGACTTGTGTTTGGCATCCTGAATGGGAGGGGTTCCTTGGAACCTCCAATTTGTACCCTGTTGGTCATAAGCACAGGTGACAACCTGGACTTGGAATTAGCATCTGAAGTGGGCAGGTGGAGGCAAGCTTTTGGGACTGAACTTTTAACCTATGGAACCTGACACCATCTTTGGGTAGATGTATCAGAATTGAGATAAATTGTAGGACACCCAGATAGTGTCTGGAGCCCTGTTTGTTGGTGTGGGGACCCCTCTTGTTGGATTTGATCTGAGGAACCCAAAATGTAACCTCAATCTTTATTGTTGCTTTGTGAGTCATTAGGAATCTTTATCTTCAGCCACCCCTCAAATTCTGAGAGCTATTTTTTTTTTAAGTTGTGAAAAATCGCTTTCTGGTTTGTGAAGTGTGTTCTGTTCTCTGGGATAGAGTAAGACTAGACTACTATCATTCAGATGGTGGCTGCATTGATATGCATAGTGAAGGTAGAAGACAATAGTATTTTCAAGAAAGAAACACAACACTGTTCTGAATGGCTAGTCTTGTATAAAGTGTAGGCATGATTCCATTATTTTGAGGAATTTCAAGAGTTCCACATTGCCAATCATTTTTTCAACAAGTGTTTAATCGAGTGATTAATATATGTCCATTGTATATGTCTTATTTGGGCTTCCCAGGTGGCACAGTGGTAAAAAATCTACCTGCCAACATAGAAGATGCAAAACACACAGATTCGATCCCTGGGTCAGGAAGATCTCCTAGAGAAGGAAATGGCAACTCACTCCAGTACTCTTGTCTGGAGAATTCCATGAACAGAGGAGCCTGGCGGGGTTCAGTCCATGGGGTTGCAAAGAGTTGGACACAACAACAACAACAGCAACACAGGAAAAATGCTCTGTAAAATTACTTCCAGAGTCATTTGAAAGTGAACATGAAAGTGTTAGTTGCTCAGTTAGGTTCAACTTTTTGCATCCTATGGACTATACCTGCCCGTCTCCTCTGTCTGTAGACATCTCCATACAAGAATCCTGGAGTGGGTAGCCATTCCCTTCTCCAGGGGATCTTCCTGACCCAGAGATTCTTTACCATCTATGTCTTATTAAATTCATACCAAGGAAGCTATTTTTTACAATTACTTCTAGAGTCAGTTATTCTTAAAACAAACTAGCAACAATACTGAGAAATGATTGTAATGAGTGATTCCATCTCCTATTTTAATATGTTTAGCAATAAAATGACTTGAATCTTTCTGGTGACATTTAGAGTTTTGTACCAGTGAATCCAATTAAACAAATAAGATACTCGTGCATATAATAAATTTAAATAATAACAATTCTTAAAATCTATATGTCACTTATGTTGAAGTAGTTTTATCTAACTAATTTCAGTCTTTAAAATTAACTTTGTTTAATCTAGGAGAAATATTTTTCTTTGACTCATTTCATTTTCTAAAATTATATGGAAGAAAATAATATAAAAGTGAGAAAAATTATTGGCCAAATGTCACAAACATCCCATGAATCTGTGTGAAGACTTCTAGATTTTAAGTGTAATATAGCTCAGCTTTTAATGTTCTTGACTTCCATGACTTAGCATCTTGAAACAACACAGCATAGATAATTCAATCAGGAATGTCCTAAAGATGAATTGATGTCAAAAGGATTGCTTACTTCAAAAATATTCAATCAGTTTTCTGGCATGAATTTAGCTACTTCTTTCATTTTGCAGAAATGGCTTTCACTTTCAACAACTGTACAGTAAAAAGAGTGGTATTCATATCAGTTCTCTCTCTCATCTACTTTAAGGATTTAAGAAGTGTATTTCTACAAATATTATAATTATTTTAAATTTTCATTATTTAGAGTATAATTACCAAATGGCTTTAATACCTTATCTCATATGGATTTCTTTTTGGAAAGAGAAGGTATTTGATTCTGTGGTATATAAACTTGCTTTTAAGCAAATGTTGATTGTTTTGTCCAATTTCATCTTAGAAAAGGATATGTGTTAAACTTTATTAGTAGAAGGAAGATATTACAAAGACAAAAGTTAATATACTTCAGTGGTTGCAAAATGATGCACACAGGCTGAGTCTGACTTATAGGCATGTTTGTTTCCCCAACCTTGTAGGGCTGCTGTAACAAAGTACCATAGACATAAACTGGATGACTTATAAATAAGAAATTTAATTCTCAAAATTCTGGAGACTGGAAGTCCAAGATTAGGGTGTGACATGGTCAGGTCTGGTAAGAATCCTCTTCTAGGTTCTAGACTGCTGATTTCTCTTTGTATATCCTCATATGTTGGCAAAAGACCTAGATGATTCTGGACTTGCTTTGATAAGGATGCTAATCTCATTTGTGAGGGTTCCATCCTCATAGCCTAATCACCTTCCAGAGACCTCCCCCCTGAATGTTATTACATTATGACTTAGGATTTCAACATGTGTAATTAAAGCTGATGGAAATGTTCAGTCCATTGCAACCAGAACTTGTTTCTTAAAACCTGAATTTTATTGACGTTTAAAAACCTAGAGATTTCACATAAGATGTATAGACATTTCTGTTTCTCTGAAAATTTTAGAACATGTGGTAAAATTAGGTTTGATGTGTGTTTCTCCCCTTTGATAGTCCGCTGGGATTGAGTGGCCATCTCTGTCTTTAGGTAAGTGATTCTGGGCTGTGCATTGTAATCAGCTGCAGAGGTCTGAAAAAGGCTAAGCCCTACTTCTCACCTCTGAAGACTTCGTTAATTAGTCTGAAATCTGTCCTGGTGATTCTAATACATACCTAGGGCTAAGAATCTACTATTTTAGATGGAAAACAATCTCTCTAGTTCTTTGCTGTTCATTTGTCTTATTTACGTTACTTGCCAAGTTCCTCTAAGTATGTGCGTTTTCCAGACATGGTCTTTTAGAAAATTAAAAGTGGCATCTGATACTTAAAATGGTGAAAGTAGAATAGGTAGTTTTTAAGGAGGTAATGGGGAGTGGTCAATCAGAGGGAAAAAAATAAAGCACTAGGGAGCAAGTCCAAGGGGAAATTACGGCCACTGGAATTGGACTGAAGAGAATGTGGTTTAAATATACATGTGTGTGTGTGTGTGTGTGTATACATATATATATATTTCCATGTAGAGACATAGAAAATGCCTTTTGCTTGGAATGCATTCACAAATCTATCACTGTTTCGATATGTGACCTCAGGAGATTTTCCATTCTTCTCTTGACCTTCACTTGCAAAATGCAAAATACAGGTGTGTATTAGTTTCCTGTGGTTGCTCTAACAAATGGTCACAGTCTCTGTGCTTAAAACAATGTAAGTTTATCCTGTCACAATTTTTACATGGTTGATTTTTTTTTTCCTACTTCGGATCTTAGTTGTGACACATGAGGTCTTCACTGCGCCATGTGGGATCTTTTGTTATGATGAACAGACTCTCTAGATGTGGTGCTTGGGCTTCAGTAGTTGCAGTACACAAGCTTAGTTTCTCCATGGCACATAGGATCCTATTTCCCCAACCAGGGATTGAACACACATTCCCTGCATTGCAAGGCAGTTTCTTAACCACTGGACCGTCAGGGAAGTCCCAGTTTCTGTATGTTTAAATGTAAAATCGGTATTGCTGAGCTGGAATCAAGGCATCAGCATTGCTGCACTTTCTCCAGAAACTTAGGGAAGGATGAGTCCATGGGCCTTTTCCAGCTAAATTGGCTTATGGACACCTCGCCCTTATCTCTGCCTTCAAGTTCATGTATACTTTCCTTCATGTACGTGTCCTCTCCTTTTCTCTTTGTGTGGTCTCCCTCTGCCTCTTCTCTATAAGGAAACTTTGGATAATATTTAGGGCCCACCTGATAATTCAAGTTAATTTTCTCGTTTCAAGATCCTTAACTTAATCACTTCTGCAAAAACGCTTTTCAAAGATAGTGACATTAATATGGGACTTCAGTTTAGTCACTCAGTTGTGTTTGACTCTTTGCGATCCCATGGAATGCAGCTTGCCAGACTTCTTGTCCATCACCAGCTCTCAGAGCCTACTTAAACTCATGTCCATCAAGTTGGTGATGCCATCCAACCATCTCATCCTCTGTCTTCTCCTCCTGCCTTCAATCCTTCCCAGCATCATGGTCTTTTCAAATGAGTCAGTTCTTCGCATCAGGTGGTCAAAGTACTGGAGTTTCAGCTCCAGCATTAGCCCTTCCAATGAATTTCAGGACTGATTTCCTTAGGATGGACTGGTCGGATCTCCTTGCAGTCCAAGGGATTCTCAAGCATCTTCTTCAACACCACAGTTCAAAAGCATCAATTCTTCGGCACTCAGCTCTCTTTATGGTCCAATTCTCACATCCATATGTGACTGTTGGAAAAACCATAGCTTTGACTAGAGGGACTTTGTTGGCAAAGTAATATCTCTGCTTTTTAATATGCTGTCTAGGTTGGTCATAACTTTTCTTCCAAGAAGCAAGCGTCTTTTAATTTCATGGCTGCAGTCACCATCTGCAGTGATTTTGGAGCCCCCCCAAATAAAGTCTGCCACTGTTTCCATTGTTTCCCCATCTATTTGCCATGAAGTGATGGGATCAGATGCCATGATCTTAGGTTTCTGAGTGTTGAGTTTAAAGCCAACTTTTTCACTCTCCTCTTTAATTTTCATCAAGAGGCTCTTTAGTTCTTCTTCACTTTCTGCCTATTTTTGAGGAGTTGGCATTTTTCAGCCTGTCACAAAAAAGCTTGAATTTAAAGGAATCAGAGATCTTCAGACTGTTTTCCTCAGAAATCTTCCAAGGATTGCTTTGGTAGTTACTGGAAACAGCTAGGGATTACCCCTCCACAGTCACTGCTTCAATATCCTTTATTTTACATTAATTAATTCATTAATTTATTTATGATTGTGCTGGGTCTTTGTTGCTGTGCAGATTTTTCTCTGCTTGATGCAATCAAGGGCTACTCTTCAATGCGATGCTCGGGCTTCTTATTGCAGTGACTTCTCTTGTTGACAGCGCAGGCTCCAGGATGCATGGGCTTCGGTACTTGTGGCATTCAAGTTTAGTTGCCCTTCAGCATGTGGAATCTTCTTGGACTGGGGATTGAACCCATGCCTCTGCACTGGTGAGCAAGGGATTCTTAACCACTGGACCACAAGGGAAGTCCAAAGTCCCATTTGTGATAGTTCATTTTATATGTCAACTTGATTGGCCATGGGGTGTCTGTCCAAATTAAATTATACTTGTGTGTGTGTCTTTGAGAATGTTTGCAGCTGGCATTAGCATATGAGTCAGGGAATTCAAGTGAGGGAGCTGGCCTTCAGATGGCCCTCCCCAGTGTGTGTAGGCATTATCCAATCTATGGCGGGCCTGAATAGAACAAAAGGAGAAGGCGAGGGGAATTTGCCTCACTAACCAGAAACCTCTCATCTCCTTTTCTTGGACTGGGATCAATGGTTCCTCCATTTCTGAGGTCTTTGACTCAGACTGAATTATTCCACTGGTGTTCCTGGCTCCTCAGATTGGGGGACATCCCAACATTCATAATTATGTAGGCCAATTCCATAAAATACTAATATATATGTGTTCCTTTCTCTTTTAATTTAATCATGTGCTTACCTGGATATCAAAACCTTTTGAGACTCAGGGAGTTCACCAGAGACGCTATAATTCTGTGATCATCAGTGTTAAGACCCAAATGTACAGCGTTCTGATTTCCAAGTCTGAATAAACTTTCCATCAAAGCAAAGGGTGCTATGAAATACACACAAGGATGCATTAAACTGAGTCGATTCAGGAATATTCAGTTGTGGAAAATAAAGTCCATCTCTGAGGAAGAGACTCATTGATTTTAAATGGTTGCAAAAAAAAAAAAAAGACCCCTTGTGGTTTTAATCATAACAAGGTCACAAGAACAGAATTCAAAGTTCAATTCGAATTCCTTATTGCAAACTTTACTGTGAACGACAGCTTCTGTCATCAGAAAGTTTTTTTTTTTTCACATTGCCATTTTTTCCTACTCCAAGTAGTATTTTCTGCGTCTGTTCTTTAGGCCTTTTCAACATTATTTGCTTCCAGGGCAAATTTTCCCCAAGGGGAGTAAGGATAATAACTACTCTTGTGGCCACAGTGTTTTAAAAATAGAGAAACATTTGCTTCATGGTTTCGAAAACCACATTTGCTCCCTGTGCCTCGGGTTATTCTGACATGTGCAGAAAGGAGGTCGTGTTTAACAAGAGGGAGCTAAAAATGACACTGTTTTACTACTCTTTTTCCAACATGTCAAGATGGGAAAGGAGAGGAAAAGAGGAACGGCCATAAGAAAGCCAAGGAGAAAAAAAGTACACGCTCTACAACGTTTTGTGTCAACAGCCACTCAGCAGACATGAGTGCGCTGCAGAGTTCCTGCCACATGAGTTTCTGGAAGATTTTGACAGTTTTGGTGGCCACAGAAAAATCGCTTCCCTGCAGGAGCCCTTCTAAAAGGAGAGCTTCAAAATGAACCCATTTACCACTTCTCTGTTAACCAGCTGTTAACCAGCCATTGAGCTAGATAGGTCCAAATGCTGAAGGGGCAGAAAATTCTAGCCTGAGATAGAAGCATCACTCAGACTCCGCGGAGAGGATTAAAAGCATATGTTCATTAGAATGGTCTACTCACACTTCATTGAGTTAATTACAGGGAGCCTCAGGACTTCCCTCTCAGGGAAGCAAAGGGAGAGATGGTCCTTCTTAGATGTACCATCAATTTATGGTCTTAGCCTCTTGATTATCATGGTAGATGTTAGCGTGATACATCATCAGTATTTCTGATGCTTATTAGTATCATTGTAACACTACAATTTTATAGAGATTTTTTTCCTTACTTTAAAAAATTATCTCAGCATGCAGATATTTTTATTCTCATTGTTATAGAAAGGAAGTAAGAAACAGAGAAGGCATGTAATTTTACAAGATTATAGCAGGTAATGGTGAAGAAAGAAAAAAAATTCAATTGCCTGACTCTTCTGTAAGCTAAAGTGAAAGCTTTAGTCACTCAGTCATGTGTAACTCTTTGCGACCCCATGGATTATAGTCTGCCAGGCTCCTCTGTCCATGGAATTCTTCAGGCAAGAATACTGGAGTGGGTAGCCATTCTCTTTTCCAGGGGATTTTCCCAACAAGGTCTTCTGCATTGCAGGCAGATTCTTTACTGTCCGAGCTACTAGGGAAGTCCAAAATAATCTCTTAAATCTCATGTGAAGTCACTGTGAAGTTTCTACTTTGTTTTGTCTCTGTTGATGGTGTTAATTGATTTATAGTTTTAAATTGACTTCTTTAGTTTTAGATATATCCCCCATTTGTTTAGTACCCCTCCCAAAGGTTACTATATTTGGGTTACTATATTTGACAGACTTTTGTGCATCCTTTCAAAAATGTCCTAAGTGTGTACACGAATATATGTCAGTAACTTTATTTTTTGCACAGATGGAAGTATATTATACACAGTTCTTAAATGATTTCCCAAAAAGTCATATAGCTGAGACATGCAACCAGGAAAACATAACACTCAGTCTGTGTTTCTAACTACTATGTTAAGCTATTATAGATAAAAATAAAAGGAAATAGCATATTGCTTGTGACCCTTAGAATGATTATGTTAAAGTAGCAATAGTTGCCGTCTTCCTTTTATGGATGAGGAATTTGAGGTTCCCAGGAAATGAACTCTTCAGATCATCCTCTCAATACACAGTAGAACTGTGTAAAGACAGACATACTTCTATGTAAACTCAAATACAACTGTTCACTGTATGACATCCCATTCTTGATAACCCCCCAAAAACTATTTTCTCTTATGTTATCCTTCCTCCATCAAACAAATAAAAGAAGAACGCAAACATCCTCTCCTTCTTTCAAGCCAACTTGCTTTGACTAAAAGTCTTAAAAATAGAACACAAATAGTCTTAGTTTTTCTTTTATATCTTCATGTCTGTTGCTAGAATACTTAGTAGCAAATTCTGTTATTTTCCCCATCACATCCCTTATCGATGCAAAAGAGAGAATGGGAATGACAAACCACCTCAAGAAACTCTCCAAGTAACATATATCTTGACGATTATAGACTAAGCTATATACAGAATCAATCTATTTTTTTTTTTAGCATTGCTCTGTAGACTTGTCTTTTCTTGGAGAGATATTAATTGGACCAAAGGGGCTCTGAGGAAATGGTTTAGTGGGACTGAAAGTCTACCCACGATTATTTATTGAGTGCCTACTTACAACATGCTGCCTTGTGATCATCATCTTGCAGAATTCTTCCTGCGCTGCCACTTTATTTGTTTGTGTTATAGATGGGAAGAGATTAAACTGAGAAGTTTGCTTTTTATTCTGTCTTATTTTATTCTGTGTTCAGTGGATACAGAGTTCAGTATCAGTGACTTTAAGACAGTGGCCCCATAGCTTGGTGGAAGGAAAGAAGAGAAGCAATTCATAGAGAAGAGACATTAGAAACAATGTGGAAAAACAGGGGGCAGGGAGATAAATGAAGTAATTTTCTCAAAATGAAGGTTTAAAAGATATTTGCTGTATTCCTTCTACCGTCTGTTTTCCTCATATAAATACCCACCCTCTTCTATGTCCATCCCATGCTGGCTGGGTGGAGCTTTAGGCCTGGAGCATGTAACCAGGCTCGGATGACAGAGACCCAAGTATTGCTGGCCACAGAAATTGATTCAGTGATTGATTGACCCTAACGAAACTAGAATGAAACTCATAACTTTTGAAAAAACTCACCAGAGAGAGGATTTCCTTTATGAGATGTTCTTTTACCTGGGAGGATTTGAAGACAGTTCTTCTGCAGAATTCAAAATACCATTTGCATCCAGAGAATAAAGTCAACATAAGGAAAAGGGGAGAGTGGAACATGTAGATGGATATAGAGCAGTTCTTAATATCATCATCAGCCCTGACCCTGAACTTTTCAACCCCAATGGCCAGAATGTTTATTTTTGTTTGTTTGTTTAACTTCGTCTAGGTTGATTTTCTGTCACTTGCATCTAACAGAGTAGTAATTTATAGAGGGAGAACAATGACTAGGATACAAATCCAGCAGGATGATAAATCCAGGCCAGTCCTAGACCAAGTTCTGATAGATGATCTGAATCTCATTTTCAGAACTGCACTGTAAAAGAAGAGTGAAGGTAGGACTTCCCTGGTAGTCCAATGGTTGAGGGCCCGCCTTCCAGTGTAGGGAACGCAGGTTCATTCCCTGGTTGGGAAGCTGAAGTCCCATATGCCACAGGGTGACTAAGTTTGCACGTTGCAGTGAAGATCCTGTGTGCCTCAGCTGGGACTGATGCGGCCAAGTAGATAAATAAATATATGTATATTTTTTTAAAAAAGTGAAGGTAGAGGTCAGGGAGAGAAGGTCCCTCAAGGAAACATCCTAGGGATGAAAGGTCAGCCTTAAGAGATGAAGTTGTAAGGAACAGGAAAGAAATAGAGCCTCAGGTACCCACTGAGATCTTCAATTCAGTTCAGTTCAGTCACTCAGTCATGTCCAACTCTTTGAGACCCCATGGACTGCAGCACGTCAGGCCTCCCTGTCCATCACCAGCTCCCGGAGTTTACTCAAACTCATGTCCATTAAGTCGGTGATGTCATCCAACCATCTCATCCTCTGTCATCCCCTTCTCCTCCCACCTTCAATCTTTCCTAGCATTAGGGTCTTTTCAAATGAGTCAATTCTTCACATCAGGTGGCCAAAGTATTGGAGTTTCAGCTTCAGCATCAGTCCTTCCAATGAATATTCAGGGTTGATTTCCTTTAGGATTGACTGGTTTGATCTCCTGGCTGTCCAAGGGACTCTCAAACATCTTCTCCAACACCACAGTTCAAAAGCATCAATTCTTCAGTGCTCAGCTTTCTTTATAGTCCAACTCTCACATCCATACATGACTAATGGAAAAAGCATAGCTTTGACTGAGTGGACTTGTGTTGGCAAAGTAATGTCTCTGCTTTTAATATGCTGTCTAGGTTGGTCATAACTTTTCTTCTAAAGAGCAAGTGTCTTTTAATTTCATGGCTGCAATCACCATCCGCAGTGATTTTGGAGCCGAAGAAAATAACGTCTATCATTGTTTCCACTGTTTCCCCATCTTTTTGCCATGCATTTATAGGACCAGATGCCATGATCTTAGTTTTCTGAATGTTGAGTTGATCTTCAGCGAGGATTTAATTGGGGCATGCAGGTAAACTGATTACTCTGTGTAGTAAGTTAGAAGTGCAAGATTTATAAGTTATTGTCACACATATTTTCAAACCTGCTAACACTGTCAAATGGGCTTCCCTGGTGACTCATTGGTAAAGAATTCACCTGCCAGTGCAGACATGTGGGTTTGTTCCGTGGGTTGGGAAGATCCCCTAGAGAAGGGAATGGCAACCCGCTCTGATATTTTTTTCTGGGTAATCCCATGGACAGAGGAGCCTGGTGGGCTGCAGTCCATGGGGGTTACAAAAGAGTCGAACACAACTTAGCAACTAAACAACAGCAACACTGTCAAATATAATATTGACTGTCATTTCCAGAAGAGAGGAATTATTGGGTTTTACAAGTAAGAAATTTTGGGATATTGCCTTTGAAATAGAAGGTAAGATCATAAAGTGGTTTCACATGTATAGTTATGCAAGTGATAGAAAAACTGCCTGCATGGAAAACAATAGAGAAGTTGTGTTTTTGTTCCTAGAGTTGAAAGGGGATAAAAAAAGAATGGAGAAGAATGAGTAAGAGGTTCTTTGAAGTTGAGTCTTTCCAATAGAGATTTACTGGTGGCCAGTAGAAATTTTTCTCCTCACTGCTTGATATTTAGCTCAGTCTTCTTGCTTGTGCTTTGCTAAAAGTTTCTTTTTGATTTTACTCCAAATCATTACTCAATCCACTTTGCTAACAAATGCTTTGTGGAGATGTCATTTCTCTTTTATAAATGTGTCCCAGATTTATACTTAGTGCCTTCCTCACACAGAAGTCGAGAACACATAGGCTTACAGGAACATGGTGATTCTAAAAGTACCATGTAGAGGTTTTTGGCTATCCTTAACCATGAAATAAGGTTGAAGCTATGGTAATATTCTGTCCTAGCTTTCCTGGAGCTTTTCTGGTTTGATTCTGTAGTCCTGGAAACTTAATAACAGGGTCCCTTTTCACTTTTCCATTTGTTGCAGTGATGTGGATACCTAGATTTAAGCCCATTCTAATTAAATTTTGAGAGACTGAGGGCAGGCCACTTAAAAATCTCACAAAGAAAATATTAAACAAAATGCCTGGTGCAGTATAGTTTCTTGACAATAATAATTGCATGTACTGTTTAATAACTCAAATTCTCTAAGGTTCAAGCTCTTCATTTACTCAGTCAGTCAGTTCAATCACTCAGTCGTGTCCGACTCTCCGCGACCCCATGAATCACAACACGCCAGGCTTCCCTGTCCATCACCAACTCCCGGAGATCACTCAAACTCATGTCCACAGAGTCGGTGATGCCATCCAGCCATCTCATTCTCGGTCGTCCCCTTCTCCTCCCGCCCCCAACCTTTCCCAGCATCAGAGTCTTTTCCAGTGAGTCAACTCATTGCATGAGGTGGCCAAAGTATTGCTAGATGGGGGTAAAAATGCTACTACTTTTTAGAATTAGGTAATTGTATCAAAGACAACTCCCCAATCAATTATATTCTGACTAGCACGTTCACTGAACTTCGAGGTTCATGTGAACTGGGAAATATTCAGTATTAAATACCTGATATTAATGTTTGTTTGTCGACCTATCCAATATAGACATGTCTTAGAGTAATTAACATTAAATAGACTATTCTCATTGTACCTAGGTTTCCCTGTAGCTCAGACGGTAAAGAATCTACCTGCAATGAAGGAGACCCGGGTTCGATCCCTGGGTGGGAAAGATCCTCTGGAGAAGGGAATGGCAACCCACTCCAGTATTCTTGCCTGGAGAATCCCATGGACAGAGGGGCCCGGCGGGCCACAGTCCACGGGGTCGCAAAGAGTCAGACACGACTGAGCACACAACGTGCACAACACTACTAGCACGTTCCCTTGGGCTTCTCAAGTGGCACAGTGGTAGAGAACCTGCCGATGCAGGAAATGCAGGTTCAACCCTTGGGTTGGGAAGATCCCCTGGAGGAGGAAATGGTAACCCACTCCAATATTCTTGCCTGAATGCCATGGACAGAGGAGCCTAGTGGGCTATAGTCCATGAGTTTGCAAAGTCAGACATGACCGAGTGTGCAGCATGTTCACTCATTGATAATCTCACTGTCTCATTCTTTTCCCACCAATTCAAACAATTATCAAGTGGCTGCTCTATGCTTGGGAGATTCTCAGGGTTTAGGGATAAAATGGTTAATCTGAAATAGTTCTTGCTTTCAAGCAATTCATGATGTAAGGGGAGTTAGATGAGTGAAGGAGTAAATTGAAATGTGCAGTGCAACAAATTTGCAGAACAGATGATAAAAGAAAGAACAGAATTGAATCCAAGATAAATTAAATATGTTTGGACAAAAGTCAATATCAATATCAAGAACAAGAACACATATGTCACAGATAATTTCTTTTTCTTTTTTAATTTAACCACAGCTTTCAATGAGTCTCTCTTTTCCAGTAAAGGGGCATACTGGCAAGGCTCAATATTTTATTTCTAGAGAAGTAATAGGTATAATTGTTTATGATTTTCTGAATACTCAAAAATGAATATCGCATAGTTACATCAAAGATGGTATTGTTTCTGATGCTGATATGAATCAGTATTCCCTGGAGTGTGTTCTAAGTCATAGCTAATGACAGATTGTAACAAAAATAATAGATGTTTTATCCTCCACTTCTCTACATTGACCACTTATAGTAACACATACTGCAGTCACACACACACATGCACACCCACACGCACACTTAACCAAGGAAATTCAAGATTGAGATCACAGGTTTCGGCATATCTGGCTTTAATCAGTTGTTGAAAGTGAAAGTGTGAAGGTGTTAGTCCCTCAGTTGGGTCTGACTCTTTGTGACCTCACAGACCGTAGCCTGCTAGGCTCCTCTGTCTGTAGAATTGTCCAGGTAAGAATACTGAAGTGGGTAGCCATTCCCTTCTCCAGGGGATCTTCCCGATCCAGGGATTGAACCCAGTTCTCCTGCATTGCAAGCAAGTTCTTCGCCATCTGAGCCTGCAGGGAAGCCCTAATCAGTCGTTGGCCTATGGAAATTAGAAAGACACATTTTACATGGTACCTGAAAAAAACCTAAGTAATTCATCAAAATGGATAGTACAGATTGTTTGCTTAACATATATTTAAATGAAAAAATGATGAAATCTTAGACATTGGCTTAGGTAGGTTGCTGCTCTTTATATGAAAAGTTTATCAAACCTCTATGAGGCTACATTTCATAATTTTTAAAGTGAACATATAAAGATATTGCTTGAAAGATCTGTGCGTGAGTGTGTGTGTGTGTGTGTACTGGATGTGATTCCTGGGACAAACTATATCCTCCATCGTTGGGAGCTATTGTAAAAGGTTAGCATTTTTAAGGTGTGTTTTTTTTTTTTTGATTAGAGAACTTAGAAATACCAAAAGTATTTGGATACTGGCCAAAGTTGAAGCCTTCCTTTGGTCCTGGCACTATTTCAAATTTGGTTTATCAGAGAGATCACTAAAGATTAATGTCATGGCCTGAAGCATTTAGCTTTCTGTTAAAAGGCCTAAGTAAAGAAATGATTATTAACATAATATCCAGAAATGCAGTTAAAGGATTCTTGTCTTGGCTTATAGCTTTGTCTCCTGCTCTTCCCCTCTGCCTGTCCAATTTCCTCTTGTACTGTCTTCATAAGTTGCATCACACCTTTTCCCCTTGGTTCTTATAATTTCCTCTGGGTGGAATCGCCTTTCTATTTTATTCTATTGAGATAAACACAAAACTTCAATTTGTCCTGTAAGATGCAGTTCAAACATTATTGCTTCTACAAAGCCTCCTATAAATCTCTAGGAAGAGACAGTCAATGTTTTGTGCTCAAATTGTCCCTTTAACAGCCCCTGCAAGAGTCTACAGTTTATAATCTCTTAGGTTCTTATCTCTTCTACTTAATGGTAGTGAATGCTTTTAGCAAGGTAGTGAATGCTTCTTGATGTAGAGCCATCCTTTTTTAATCAAATGTGCTTCAGAATTTTCATATCAGAAGTTTTAAACATTGATACTCTGAATTCAGCACCACACACTCAAAATGTTGATTAATGACAATGAGTAAGTGAATGAATGGTCACCATTGTAAGAAAAGCATCTGTTCTAAGTGGATTGATATAATTGTTACATCTACTGTTCTCCACTAGACTCAGCATGCTGTTAATTGTAAGAAGCACTATTATTTTATATGCCAATAGAAAGAAATACATTCCCAATTATACTCTAGCTTTGCTTTCGTAACACTTAGAAAAAAATTGTAACTTACTATAGAAATCTCCTGCAGAATTTTGACAGTTTTGTTTTGTTTTTATATTTATCCTCTCTTTGTGTGTGCTTGTGGGGGGATGCCAAGGTATGAAATGTACTAGAATTAAGGTATTTATAAAGCTAGCATGCTGCAGTCCATGGGGTCACAAACAGTTGGACACAAACTTGGTGACTGAACAACAATGAAAGTTTTTAAATAGAGTCTGTCACTTTGAAGATTTTTTGAGAATTTATTTAGAGTTGTTAATGTTCATTTGTATGTTGTCACCCTGCTTATTTAATTTATATGCAGAGTACATCATGAGGAACACTGGGCTGGAAGAAGCACAGGCTGGACTCAAGATTGCCGGGAGATATATCAATAACCTCAGATATGCAGATGACACTACCCTTATGGCAGAAAGTGAACAGGAACTCAAAAGCCTCTTGATGAAAGTGAAAGAGGAGAGTGAAAAGGTTGGCTTGAAGCTCAACATTCAGAAAACAAAGATCATGGCATCTGGTACCATCACTTCATGGGAAATAGATGGGGAAACAGTGGAAACAGAGTAAGACTTTATATTTTTGGGCTCCAAAATCACTGTGGATGCTGACTGCAGCCATGAAATTAAAAGACGCTTGCTCCTTGGAAGGAAAGTTATGACCAACCTAGATAGCATGTTAAAAAGCAGAGACATTACTTTGCCAACAAAGGTCCATCTAGTCAAGACTATGGTTTTTCCAATGGTCATGTATAGATGTGAGAGTTGGACTGTGAAGAAAGCTGACTGCTGAAGAATTGATGCTTTTGAACTGTGGTGTTGGAGAAGACTCTTGAGAGTCCCTTGGACTGCAAGGAGATCCAACCAGTCCATTCTAAAGGAGATCAGTCCTGGGTGTTCATTGGAAGGACTGATGCTAAAGCTGAAACTCCAATACTTTGGCCACCTCATGCGACGAGTTGACTCACTGGAAAAGACTCTGATGCTGGGAGGGACTGGGGGCAGGAGGAGAAGGGGACGACAGAAGATGAGATGGCTGAATGGCAGCACCAACTCGACGGATGTAAGTTTGAGTGAACTCTGGGAGTTGGTGATGGACAGGGAGGCCTGGCGTGCTGTGATTCATGGGGTCACAAAGAGTCGGACACGACTGAGCAACTGAACTGAACTGAATGTTCATTTGACTTCCTACTTAAAAAAGTCAAATGAACTCCTTATTGCCAAATTCAGACTTAAATTGAAGAAAGTAGGGAAACCACTACCCTATTCAGGAATGACCTAAATCAAATCCCTTACAATTATACAGTGGAAGTGAGAAGTAGATTCAAGGGATTAGATCTGATAGAGTTCCTTATGAACTATGGATGAAGGTTCATGACATTGTATGAGAGAGAGGGATCAAAACCATACCCCAAAAAAGAAATGCAAAAAATCAAACTGGCTGTCTGAGTAGGCCTTGCAAATAGCTGTGAAAAGAGAAGTGAAAAACAAAGGAGAAAAGGAAAGATATACCCATTTGAATGCAGAGTTCCAATGAATAGCAAGGAGAGATAAGAAAGCCCTCCTCAATGATCAATGCAAAGAAATAGAGGAAAACAATAGAATGGGAAATACTAGAGATCCCTTCAAGAAAATTAGAGATGCCAAGGGAACATTTCATGCAAAAATGGGCGCAAGAAAGGACAGATATGGTATGGACCTGACAGAAGCAGAGGATATTAAGAGGTGGCAAGAATACACAGAAGAATATACGAAAAAGATCTTCACGATCCAGATAACCACGAGGGTGTGATCACTCACTAAGAGCCAGATATCCTGGAATGTGAAGTCAAGTGGGCCTTAGGAAGCATCACTACGAACAAAGCTAGTGGAGGTGATGGAATTCCAGTTGAGCTATTTCAAATCCTGAAATATGACGCTGTGAAAGTGCTACACTTGATATGCCAACAAATTTGGAAAACTCAGGAGTGGCCACAGTACTGGAAAAGGTCAGTTTTCACTCCAATCCCAAATAAAGACAATGACAAAGAAATTCAAACACTGCACATTTGCACTCACATCACACGCTAGTAAAGTAATGCTCAAAATTATTCAAGCCAGGCTCCAACAGTATGTGAACCCTGAACTTCTAGATGTTCAAGCTGTATTTAGAAAAGGCAGAGGAACCAGAGATCAAATTGCCAACATCCGCTGGATCATCGAAAAAGCAAGAGTTCCAGAAAAGCATCCATTTCTGCTTTATTTACTATGCCAAAGCTTTTGACTATGTGGATCACGACACACTGTGGAAAAATCTTAAAGAGAATGGGAATACCAGACCACCTGACCTGACTCTCGAGAGATCTGTATGCAGGTCAGGAGGCAACAGTTAGAAATAGACATGGAACAGCAGACTGGTTCCAAATAGGGAAAGGAGTACATCAAGGCTGTATATTGTCACCCTGCTTATTTAACTTATATGCAGAGTACATCATGAGAAACGCTGCCCTGGATGAAGCACAAGTTGGAATCAAGTTTGTTGGGAGAAATATCAATAACCTCAGATATGCAGATGACACCACCCTTATGGCAGAAAGTGAAGAAGAACTAAAGAGCCTCTTGATGAAATTGAAAGAGGAGAGTGAAAAAGTTGGCTTAAAACTCACCGTTCAGAAAACTAAGATCATGGCATTTGGTCCCATCAGTTCAGTTCAGTTCAGTTCAGTCGCTCAGTCGTGTCTGACTCTGCACGACCCCATGAATCACAGCACGCCAGGCCTCCCTGTCCATCACCAACTCCCGGAGTACACTCAAGCTCATGTCCACAGAGTCGGTGATGCCATCCAGCCATCTCATTCTCTGTCGTCCCCTTCTCCTCCTGCCCCCAACCTTTCCTAGCATCAGAGTCTTTTCCAGTGAGTCAACTTGTCGCATGAGGTGGCCAAAGTATTGCAGTTTCAGTTTTATCATCAGTCCTTCCAATGAACACCCAGGATTGATCTCCTTTAGAATGGACTGGTTGGATCTCCTTGCAGTCCAAGGGACTCTCAAGAGTCTTCTCCAGCACCACAGTTCAAAAGCAGCAATTCTTCGGTGATCAGCTTTCTTCACAGTCCAACTCTCACATCCATACATGACATGGGAAAAACCATAGCCTTGACTAGACGGACCTTTGTTGTCAAAGTAATGTCTCTGCTTTTTAATATACTATCAAGGTTGGTCATAACCTTCCTTCCAAGGAGTAAGCGTCTTTTAATTTCATGGCTGCAATCAGCCTCTTCAGTGATTCTGGAGGCTAAAAAAATAAAGTCTGACACTGTTTTCACTGTTTTTCCATCTATTTCCCATGAAGTGATAGGACCAGATGCCATGATCTTTGTTTTCTGAATGTTGAGTTTCAAGCCAACCTTTTCACTCTCCTCTTTCACTTTCATCAAGAGGCCTTTGAGTTCCTCTTCACTTTCTGCCATAAGGGTGGTGTCATCTGCATATCTGAGGTTATTGATATTTCTCCCGGAAATCTTGATTCCAGCTTGTGCTTCTTCCAGCCCAGTGTTCCTCATGATGTACTCTGCATGTAAGTTAAATAAGCAAGGTGACAATATACAGCCTTGACATACTCCTTTTCCTATTTGGAACCAGTCTGTTGTTCCATGTACAGTTCTGACTGTTGATTCCTGACCTGCATACAGGTTTCTCAAGAGACAGGTCAGGTGGTCTGGTATTCCCATCTCTTTCAGAATTTTCCACAGTTTATTGTGATCCACACAGTCAAAGGCTTTGGCATAGTCAATGAAGCAGAAATAGATGTTTTTCTGGAACTCTCTTGCTTTCTCCATGATCCAGCGGATGTTGGCAATTTGATCTCTGGTGCCTCTGCATTTTCTAAAACCTGCCTGAACATCTGGGAGTTCACGGTTCACATATTGCTGAAGCCTGGCTTGGAGAATTTTGAGCATGACTTTACTAGTGTGTGAGATGAGTGCAATTGTGCGGTAGTTTGAGCATTCTTTGGCCTTGCCTTTCTTTGGGATTGGAATGAAGACTGACCTTTTCCAGTCCTGTGGCCACTCCTGAGTTTTCCAAATTTGCTGGCATATTGAGTGCAGCACTTTCACAGCATCATCTTTCAAGATTTGAAATAGCTCAACTGGAATTCCATCACCTCCACTAGCTTTGTTTGTAGTGATGCTTTCTAAGGCCCACTTGACTTCACATTCCAAGATGTCTGGCTCTAGGTGAATGATCACACCATCGTGACTATCTTGGTCGTGAAGATCTTTTTTGTACAGTTCTTCTGTGTATTCTTGCCACCTCTTCTTAATATCTTCTCCTTTTGTTAGGTCCATACCATTTCTGTCCTTTATTGAGCCCATCTCTGCATGAAAAGTTCCCTTTAAATCTCTAATTTTCTTGAAGAGATCTCTTGTTCATGGCAAATAGATGGGGAAACAATGGAAACAATGGCAGACTTTATTTTTTGGGGGCCTCCAAAAGCACTGCAGATGGTGACTGCAGCCATGAAATTAAAAGATACTTGCTTCTTTGAAGAAAAGTTATGACCAACGTAGGCAGCATATTAAAATGCAGAAACATTACTTTGCCAACAAAGATCCGTCTAGTCAAAGCTATGGTTTTTCCAGTAATCATGTATGGATGTGAGAGTTGGAATAAAAAGAGAGCTGAGCACTGAAGAATTGATGCTTTCAAGCTTGGTGTTGGAGGAGTCTTGAGAGTCCCTTGGACTGCAAGGAGATCCAACCAGTCCATCCTAAAGGAAATGAGTCCTGAATATTCATTGGAAGGTCTGATGCTGAAGCTGAAGCTCCAATACTTTGGCCACCTCATGTGAAGAACTGACTCATATAAAAGACCCTGATGGTGGGAAATACTGAAGGCAGGAGGAGAAGGGGATGACAGAGGATGAGATGGTTGGATGGCATCACCATCTCAATGGACATGAGTTTGAGTAAACTCCAGGAGTTGTTGATGGACAGGGAGGCCTGGCATGCTGCAGACCATGAGGTCACAAAGAGTCGGACATGACTGAGCGACTGAACTGAACTGAGTTGAATGTTCATTTTTATCATTTGGTATAATGTTTTGTGCAGTCAAAAGTGTTGATGATGTACTTTCTGTAAGAGGGCTTTTCTAGTGATTCTGAGATTTGCTTCCAAGTTGCAGATATGAACTTTGTATTTTAATAAGTCGATGTGAAATTCACATAACCTAAAATTGACCGTTTTAAAATCTAAGATCAGTGGCATTTAAAACATTCATAGTGCTGTGCCACCAATTCTGTCTGGTTCTAAAATATTTTTATCACCTGAAAGAAAACTCATATTCATTAAACAGGCACTCCTCAAAACTCCATCTACTTTCTGTTTCTATGAATTTACATATTCTGGGTATTTCATATACTAGGAATCATAAAATAGATCACTGTTCTTGTCTACCTTCTTTCAGTTAGAAAAAAATATTTTCAGGTTCATCTGTATCGTGGCAATTATTAATACTTCATTCCTTTATATGGCTGAATAATATTCCATTTAATGAACATATCATAATTATTCATTGGTTGATGGATATTTGGGTCATTTTTACCTTTAGCTAGCTCTCCTATCATGAATAGTGCTGCTATAAAACATGTGCAGAAGTGTCTATTTGGATATTTATGTTTAGTTCTTTTACTTAGGAATGGAATTTCTGGTTTATATGGTAATTTTATGTTTAATTTTGGAAGAACTATGGAACTATTTTAATCTGTGACTGTACCACTTTAGATTGCACCAGCAATGTACAATTGTTCAAATTTTTCACTTCTTTGCCAATAATTGTTGTTTTTCTCTTTTCCATTAAAGCCATCCTTGTGACTGTGAAGTGATATCTCTTTGTGGCTTTTATTTGTGTTTACCTAAAGACTAATGTTATCAAACATCTTTTCAATTACTCATTGAGTATTTTCATATCTTCTTTTGAGTAATCTCTATTCATGTCTAATGCCTGTTGTAAAATTCTGTTGTTTGCTTTTTTGTTATAGAGTTGCTCTGTTTATATATTCTGGATCACAGACTCATGAGATACACACTTTGCAACTATTTCTCCCATTACGTAGATTGCCTTTTCAAATTCGACATAAGTTTCTTTGATGCTCAGATATTTTTAATTTAAAAAGTACAATTTATCTATTTTTTTTCTTTTATTGCTCATTCTTTTGGTGTCATATCTAAGATGAATTCATTGCCAAAATCTAAGATTTACCACTGTGTTTTCATATAAGAATTTGTGGTTTTATAAATATGGTTATTGATGCATTTTGAGTTAATTTTTGTATATAAAGTGAGGTAGATGTCCAACTTTATCCTTTTGGATATGAATATCAAATTACTTCAGCACTACTTGCAAAAATACTGTTCTTTTCCCATTAAATGGTCTTGGCATCTTTATAGAAATCAGTGTTCCATAGATATATTGGTTTATGTCTGGACCACCATAGTTTTGTAGTAAGTTCTGAAATTAAGAAATATGAGTATTCCAATTTGGTCTTCTTTTTCCATATTGTTTTTGCTATCTGGTACTCCCTTATAATTCCATATGGACTTGAGGATGGGCTTTAATATTTCTGGAAAAAAGAAAAAAACAAAGGTGAGGCGTTGGACTTGTGACAGAGATTATGTTGAATCTTTTGATCATTTTAGGTAGTATTGCCATCTTAACAATATTAAGTCTTTCAACTGATAAACGTGGGTTTTTTTGTTTTTGTTGTTTAGTTATATCTCTAATTTCTTTTAGCAATGTTTTATAGGTTTTAGTATACATGACTTTCACTTTCTAGGTTAAATTTATTCCTCAGCATTTTATATTTTGCAGTGTTTTTTAAATGGAATATTTTTCTTAACTTCCTTTTCAGTATAGATGCACAGCCAGTTTTGCATAATGATTTTGTATCCTGAAAATTTGCAGAATCGATTTATTAGCTCTAATGGTTTGTGTGTTTGTGTGTGTGTGTGTGTGTGTGTGTGTCACCAAAGTCTCTGTTCTTTCAGTGGTCAGCCAGTGACCTGAGAAAGATTTCCTTAAACTTGGAACCAAGGGAGGAAAAAAATGCTCTCTTGATCTTTGCAGATTAGCTCTGAGCTGGGACCCTTGTGAAGTGCTTATCCAAGATACCTATGACTCTGACTTAACATCTACCTCTTGCTTGCACAGACATCAAACATCAATCAGGGATCAAGCATAGGGTCCTCATACCTCTTTTCAGAGCACATGCCTGGCCCTGAGCATCCTGTTACACTCGGTGTCCCATTAAAGCCCCCCTCTCTCAAGCATTTTCATCCTCAGCCTTCTCATTCCCAGGCTTTTCAGTCTATCTTCTTCTTGCCTCCATTGCTACCCACCCATATGTTGTCCTTTGCCCCAGGAAATTTTAAGTGATATATGTCTTTAAATGCTTTGATATACATTTGTGTTGATATATCTCTCCTCCCCAAGGAGGGCAAAGCTAAGGCAAGCCTCTCTGCTGGTCCCTTAGGTAGCCACCTGACAAGTCAAAATGCACAGCCACGAGTTTGATAACAAGGTTCATATTTCACCTTGTGGCACCAGGCAACTGCCTCAGGAGTTCAATCTACCATTCCAATGACTGCTCTCGAGCTGGGGAATGGGGGATAAGAATCAAGTAAGCAAAATAACCACAGCACTTTTTAACCAAAATTTGACAGCCTCTTGCTTCATTAAACACATCCCTGGTCGCTGTAACTTTATTTCTTTAGATTCCAGAGTTTCCAGAAACATAGATTCTATCAGTGTTTGTCAACATAATGGTCGTTTCACTCAAGGGTGCAAGCCTTTAAGCTTCTTACTCCCACATTTTCTGTGACAACTGTATCAGAGTTTTTATGCTAACACTTTCTTGATCTTACCAAAAAATGCCAAAGGACTACACAAGTCAGATTCACATCCTTTTCTCAAATGGTTTGTTATTTTTGCTTTGATTATTGAAATATCCATGGGGTTGCCATTATTCAATTATGCCCTCAGGCATTACAACCAAGAAAGCTCATATATTGCTTATAGAAACTATAGGTAGAAAAGGGAAAAAAGAAAATCTTAACATTAGAATCAGACAATTTTCACTCTGTTGAGAGTGACTGTATGGAGCCATCTGATGTATTACTCATTTTGATTTCAGAGATAGTACAATGTAAAATAAATGTTCCATCAGAGTTGATTATGTTCCCAGTCATATTTGTTCGACTTCTAATATTATTTCAAAACTACAGATTACAATAATTTTTTATTAAAGCACCAGTGCTCCCTTAAATAACTCTAGTTTCTCATCTTTTGTTATTGTGCAACTATGTAAGAGGAGCCTTAAAATTCCACATATAGCATGCCGTTTTCCCCCTTGAGTAAATCTATAGAGTCATTCTTAGTTCTTTAACCTGAAAAACTTACACCTTAATATCTTGTTTTGTTTTGTCAGTGTATTAGACTTATTCTTTGAAGAGATGCTTTTTTCTCTACATCTATTAAAACTGAGAAGTGTTTGTGGCTTACTACAATAAGATGGGAGTTTAATTTGGAACTGTAAACAAAAACAAGAAGAGCTGGATTTTAATAATTACTTCCTTCTTAATCTAGCTAATACATGATGTAACTTAAGATCCAGTTTCTCTCCTATAAAGAGAAATTGCTAATAGCATCTTTATTCTTGAAGTAATGTAATTAAGATGCTAAGAAGTCAGTAAATAATAATTGCTGCTGCTTTTTTCTCCTTTTTCTTCCTCCTCCTCCATGATTGCTTCCTTTTCCTAGATCAAGCTTGAATCCCTAGACTGATTTTTCCAGTCCTGCTGACCCACTATTAATGTATTGGTTAGCAACACATTCTTTTCTATGTGCTTGCATGCTAACCATGCACTAAGTCGCTTCAGTCATGTCCGATTCTTTGTTCATGGGATTTTCCAGGCAAGAATATTGGAGTGAGTTGTCAGATCCTCCTTCAGCCAGGAACTATCTGAGGCGGGCGCTGGGTTGTATGCACTTCCCAGGTCTAAGCTGCTTAGGTTCAGGTACTCGATGCTCTATGCTCGGGGCTGGTGCACTGATATGACCCAGAGGGATGATATGGGGAGGGAGGTTGGAGGGGGGTTCAAGATGGGGAACACGTGTACACCCAGGGTGGATTCATGTCAGTGTATTGCAAAACCAATACAATAATGTAAAGTAATTAGCCTCCAATTAAAATAAATAAATTAAAAAAAAAAAAAGATCCTCCTCAGGGAATCTTCCCGACCCAGGGATCAAACCCACATCTCCTATGTCTCCTGCATTGGCAGGCGGGTTCTTTACCATTAGTGCCACCTGGTTAGCAACACAGCTTGTCGACTAATCCTGTATATATAGATCTTGGGATTGGCTTTATGTTGGGATGGTGATCTCTCCCAGCTGGAAGGTGCTAGGCATACATGAAAGTGAAACTATAAATTCTTCATCCTTTCTGCAACTATGCAAATGCTAGACTGAGTGTATATTATTGTTAGTTAACATTAATTAAATGCCCCTAGTCTCCAACCTTGTTTTAAAATAATAATTATATTAAATCTTGCAAAGAGGCATCACATCATACTTGTGATTTCCTACAAAGCTGGGTGGACTTACTTATGTTTTAAACATATATATATATATATATATATATATATATATATATAGGGATATCCCTAAGTGTATATAAAACAATGGCAAATGAATATCAAATTTTTTGAGGCATCAGAATGCCTCAAGAGGTGTACAATATTGTTGTTAATGTTGCAGTTAGTATGTGGCTATCCATATTAAATGACTCTACAATTATAAAAAACTTGCAAACACTTTTCTGTGGGATGCTTTAGTCAAACATTTATTTTGCCATGCTTTTATATATATATGTATATATATATATACACACACACACATATGTTATATATAGCATGTTGTATATGTGTATATGTAATGTTATATGTGTATATGTGTATGTAATATTATGTTATCTATTATATATAAAGTCTTAATATATATAAGGTTCTAAATTTCTTGATCACAAGTCACTCTACATGATGTTTTAAGGAACTTAACTCCAAAATTAGGAAATAAACTTTGTCTATGACCAAGCCAATGCAATCCATATTTTGACTCAAGGAAACAGTTTCTAACAATCTTAAGCATGCATCAGAATCACCAGGGCAGTGAGTGATTCTGATGGAGATAGTCTGTGGGCATACTGAGATGTGTGTACCAGAATAATAATATCTCTAGCAGAGTAATGAGATAGGCGAGAAGGAAAAGGTGAATCTTCATTGCAGCCCATGATGCAGATCTACTTACTGCCATTTTATAAGAAAGGGAAGTGCCTCTGAGATATGAAATATTAGAGAATCTTAGGAAAGAATGTCAATACATGGAGAAGAGTTGATTCAAAGCCTGGTCTTTCCGAATCAAAGACTGGGCACTTTCTGCTGGGTATCTATGATACAGGCTTGCATAAAGACAGAAGCGATGACTCAGGCTATCTCAATATTAAAAAAAAAAAAATTCAGATGTGGAAATAAAGGCCCACTGCTAGTCTAGCAACAGCTTGCCGTTGGTACTTGCCCTAGGGTGTGTGTACCACTGAGTTCCAAGTAATCAATTGTCTGTCAGCTCTCTGTGACATCTCTCTGAATTAACAGAAAGTACAGCCCTGCCCTGTGGAGGCCAGAGCCTTTGTTGCTGGCCTCCCGGCTGGGGAGGGAGTGCTGTGATGAGGACTGGAGAGAAGCAGATGTTCTCGGTATGGCACTGAGACAGACACCTCCACGGTGTGGTAGAGCGACAGCATCTGCCCTCCTGTGAGTCCCCAGCCCGGTTACTCTTGAGGAGGAAAAAAAAGCAATTTGGAAAGCTTCTGTAGTCTTTTCCCCCTAGGCTGTTGCAGTGTTTCTCATCAGCCGGAGACCCACCAGCCTCATTTCATGAGTCAGATTCCTAGAAACACAGTTGTGCGAGGTGTGCTGAAACCATTTAGGAATGATGTAAACTAGAGAACTTGCTCCATCTATTATCATTTGGCATGTCCCCAAATCCGTGAATTGGACTAAAAGCTGTCACATTTTAGTCCTTCAGCAAATATGACGCACCTACTCTGTCTTAGGAGCTGAGCTAGTTTGGGGTATGCAGTAAGAATGAAAGAGGATAGTTACTGTCTTCCTGGAGAATTAGCCTGTTGGGAGGAAGGGATAATAAGCCTAACAATCCCCAGATAAATAATTGCTATTAAGGGACGTGCAATTATCTCTCACATCCTGGACATGCAGACAATATAGTAGAACCCCTCATCCAGAGGAATATGTCCCAAGACCCCCAGTGAATGACTGAAGCCATGGGCAGTATTGAATTTCTTATAGGCAGACTGCAAAGATTATGGTTTCATTTCCAGACCACCACAGTAAAGTGAATATCACAATAAAGGGAATCACATGAATTTTTTGTTTCCCCAGTGAATGTTCATGCTGTACGTGGTCTGTGCTGTACTGTGCTAGGTCACTTCAGTCGTGTCTGATTCTTTGTGACTGTATGGACCATAGCCCACCAGGTTCCTCTGTCCATCGGATTCTCCAGGCAAGAATACTGGAGTGGGTTGACATGCCGTCCTCATACTATGGTCTGTTAAGTGTGTAATAGCATTATGTCTAAAGAATAATGGATATATAGTAATTTGAAAATATATAATTGGTAAAAATGCTAGCTAAATTCTGAATGTTTTGACTTGCCAAAATGCAAACTTGCCACAAACCTTCAATTTGTAGAAAATACAGGATCTTTGAGATGCAACAAAGTGAAATGCAATAAAATGAGGTATTCCTGTGTACCTACTATGTTTGAGTGTTAAGAAGCTTCAATCATGGCCAACTCTTTGCCACCCTATGGACTGTAGCCTGCCAGGTTCCTCTGTCCATGGGATTCGCCAGGCAAGAATACTGGAGTGGGTAGCCATGCCCTCCTCCAGGGGCTCTTTCAGACCCAAGAATCAAACTCAAGTCTCTTATGTATCCAGCATTGGCTGGTGGGTTCTTTCCCACTAGCACCACCTGGGAAGCCCACATACTAAGCATACTATATTTATCCCTATACTAGTAAGCAGGCAACATATACAGGGTGGATATTCTGGACAAAGGGATGAATCACTTTCCGTGGAGCTGGAAGGTATGAAATGTCATCATGTTTCTCAGAATGGCAGCACATGATTTAAAAGGTATTGATTGTTTATTTCTAGAATTTTCCATTTAATATTTTTGGGCCATGGTTGACTATAGGTATTAATAACTGAAACCATGGAAACTGAAACCACAGATAGGGAGGGAGGACTATTATAATGCCATCCCTTTACATGTGCTTATTCCCATCCAAACATGAAAATGGTGGGTTCTTTTGGTTAGTTTGTTTATTCTGTTTTGTTTTAGGGAAAAAGGCTAGTCATTGGCTGGAGAAGGTGTCAAGTAAGATGGATGAGATCTATCAAGGCAAAGAGGAAAAGTAATTTGGGATAGGAAACACCAAAGAGCGCTGGGTGCCTTTCTGTAACACAGGTTACTCCTATGGCTGGAGGGTAGTTGAACTTTGGGAATTAGCACATGAGGCTACTTTATGTGAGTTTTATCAGTAGATTTCTAAAAGATTTGTGGATGAAGATAAATGTCACTTAGAGATAATGCCTTAACCTAATAATTTATGAAGATAGTATCTTTCTCAATCTTTCTGTGTATCTCTTTCATTTCTCAATCACAGTATTTCTTATTAGTCTCTCTTTCACATACACACTGCACAATTGCATGAATAATAAATATTTGGAATTGTAAAGGCTGGCATATCTTGCTAAATTTTATGTTTGAAACAGTGATATTAAGGTAGTTGTGAGAAACTGGGTGGAGTTTCAGTTTCAGTACACCACAGGGACTGAGCAATCATAAAGCAGTCAAAGGATATGAACCATGGAGTAAAACTGTCTTAAACTTAAAACCTGATTCTGCCATCTACCAAATGTCTGAGCTTAGGCAAGTCACTTACCACTTGTATCTTATGTTTTGTCATCTGTAAAATGAGGATAATAAAACTGCTACCAGGCAAACCTTCTGCATGAATTATATGAAATCACATGTGTCAGGAGCCCTAAATCCATTTCTATGGACCCTGGGATTTTATGCAAAATATTATATTTATATGCATTTGGAGGACATAAGTATGCGTAAACTTGATCAGATTTGTCAGATTGTTTGAGTCATTAATCTCAAAGTACTCAAGGCTCAAAACAAGGGCTCCACAAAGAGAACTTCCCTATTCCCGTGCTTTGAAAATATTATATATGATTTTTTAAATAGTAGATAGATATGGGCATCCCCTGTGGCTCAGTGGTAAAGAATCTGCCTGCAATGAAGGAGACACAGGAGACTCGGGTTTGATTCCTGGGTTGGGAAGATCCCCTGGAGAAGGGGATGGCAACCCACTCCAGTATTCTTGCCAGGAAAATCCCATGGACTGAGGAGCCTGGTGGGCTACAGTTCATGGGGTCACAAAGAGTCAAACATGACTGAGCACACATATATATACATGTAATTTTTACTAGATATATGCTCACGGTGATATATACTGATTGATTTGCCCAGTTAACATAGTAAACAGGCAGTTGTCAAATAAGATGGAATGGGACAAGTGTTCAGATTCTAGTGAGGGGGATTTACTTATCAGGCTTAGAAGTGCTATAGCATAACGGTTAATATCGTGTTCTCTAAAAATGACAAAATCCAAGTTCAACACTCAGTTTATGCTCCTGAAGGCAGCTAGCATTTACATAAATATTGTAGCTAGAACCAGTTAATCTTATTGTATTAAGCCACTGACATGTTAAAGGTTGATTTCTTGCTTACATAAAGGGTAATAGGTGACTGAGGGAGTTTGTAGGGTCAATTTAAGACCTAGGCTCTTATTCTTCTGTGGCTCCACTGTTTTCAGATGGCCTTGGCGTGTTCTCAGTTCATCACCGATTAGTAACAGCCCGTTGCAGAAGACCACCCACTTTTAAACATGTTTAACGGCAAATGCACTATTTGTGCTCATATTCTATTGGCCAGAAGTTAATTGCACGGCCATGCTTAATTCTAAGGAAAGGTGGGAAGTGTAGGCTCATATCAGTTCAATTTAGTTGCTCAGTCGTGTCCAACTCTTTGTGACCCCATGAATCGCAGCACGCCAGGCCTCCCGGTCCATCACCAACTCCTGGAGTTCACTCAAACTCACGTCCATCGAGTCGGTGATGCCATCCAGCCATCTCATTCTCTGTTGTCCCCTTCTCCTCCTGCCCCCAATCCCTCCCAGCATCAGAGTCTTTTCAAATGAGTTAAATGAGGTGGCCAAAGTATTGGAGTTTCAGCTTTAGCATCAGTCCTTCCAATGAACACCCAGGACGGATATCCTTTAGGATGGACTGGTTGGACCTTCTTGCAGTCCAAGGGACTCTCAAGAGTCTTCTCCAGCACCACAGTTCAAAAGCATCAATTCTTCAGTGCTCAGCTTTCTTCACAGTCCAACTCTCATGTCCATACATGACCACTGGAAAAACCATAGCCTTGACTAGACGGACCTTTGTTGGCAAAGTAATATCTCTGCTTTTTAATATGCTATCTGAGTTGGTCATAACTTTCCTTCCAAGGAGTAAGAGTCTTTTAATTTCATGGCTGCACTCCACATCCACAGTGATTTTGGAGCGCCAAAAAATAAAGTCTGACACTGTTTCCACTGTTTCCCCATCTATTTCCCATGAAGTGATGGGACCAGATGCCATGATCTTAGTTTTCTGAATGTTGAGTTTCAAGCCAACTTTTTCACTCTCCTTTTTCCCTTTCATTAAGAGGCTTTTTAGTTCCTCTTCACTTTGTGCCATAAGGGTGTTGTCATCTGCATACCTGAGGTTATTGATATTTCTCCCGGCAATCTTGATTCCAGCTTGTGCTTCTTCCAGCCCAGTGTTCCTCATGATGTACTCTGCTATAAGTTAAAAAAGCAGGCTGACAATATACAGCCTTGATGTACTCCTTTTCCTACTTGGAACCAGTCTGTTGTTCCATGTCCAGTTCTAACTGTTGCTTTCTGACCTGCATACAGGTTTCTCAAGAGACAGGTCAGGTGGCCTGGTATTCCCATCCCTTTCAGAATTTTCCACAGTTTATTGTGATGCACACAGTCAAAGGCTTTGGCATAGTGCCCCATAATTTAAAAAAATGGATTTTGATGAACTCACCACGTACTTAAGTCACACTGGCTTTGTACACCTGGGCAAGTCACTTCTTTTCTCTGGGTCTCACTTTTCCTATCTTTATTGTAAAGAGCTTAATACTCTGTTCACTGGGCTGTGAGCCTTAGATGTACTTAGTCAATGTGAAGCTTTCACCCTGTTCCTTGTGCAGTGTTCTCACTCAAGAAATGTTTACTGTTGCTAATTATATTATCATTTCTTATAGTATTCTTGACAGAGAAGTTAATGCTATTTAGGTGCATATAGGGTTCTCATTTACAAAGATCAAAAGGAATTCAGTACCTCAGAAGGTTTCTACTCAAAAAATAATAACAAAAATAAACAAAAAATCTTGACATCTAATGCTTAAAGGGGAGGCTTTGGTAATCTTCTGCTCAGTTCACGTGTAAGGTTGTCTGGAGCTCCTGGGATAAGACAGAATGGATCCAAATTTTACTATTTGATAAACTGGTTCTCACCAGACCTAACTGCTTTAGGCACAATTAAATGTGAATTACATTATCACCCCAAATGCCTTTTCACTTAGTTTTGTAGCTTATGGTTTTGCCACCAGCTTCAGGTATCTGGCTGCTAAATAAAGGGTAAAAGATATAGATCCTACCAGAAACCAAAACCATTCAGATTTCCAAGTGTATTCTGGGTCCATTAGAGAGATATAAAAGGCACATTTTCCCTGACAATTTAAAGCAGAAGTAGATGTTTTCAAGACAGATTTTTATCTGGAACAGCAAGGTAATCTTTGCTCTTGGAATACTTTTATTTCTATATTTTGGCTCCTTTTCCTCTTCGTTTTGATATCCTTCTTTTCCACGCAATCGATTATTAGGTTGTCAGATCATCCATTGAACATCTTAAACATCCTAAAATAGGAGTACAATGTTGAGGGCCATTTAGCAAATATTAGCTGGAAAACCAAAACCAAAGCATGCCTTTAAGCTGATTGTAATATAGTCACATTTAGGATTAGAATCTAGAATTATAAAGCCAGAACTATCTATGGGGAGTGGTTTCCCTGTTTATTTTCTTTCTGGGAAACAGAAGATTGACTTCCACAATAAGATGGGGTTGATACAGACTGGTATATCTATCTGTTGATCGATCAATCTATCAGTACAAACACACACACATACAGATGGAGAGGAATTCTCCAGGCAAGAATACTGGAGTTGGTTGGCATTCCCTTCTTCAGGGGATCTTCCTGACCCAGGGATTGAACCCAGGTCTCTTGCATTGCAGGTGGATTCTTTATCATGAGCCACCAGGAAAGCCCATAAATATATACGTGTGTGTGTATATATATATATACACACACACATATTTATGTCTGGAGTTATTCCATAAATATTTGTGTGTGTGTGTGTGTATGAAGGAGTCCTGGGTTCGATCCCTGGGTCAGGAAGATCCCCTGCAGAAGGGAATGCCAACCCACTCCAGTATTCCTCCCTGGAGAATCCCATGGACAGAGGAACCTGGTGGGCTATAGTCCATGGGGTTGTAGAGTCAGACATTACTGAGCGACTAACACTTTCACTTCACTTTCACATATAGACTTCCCTGAAAGCTCAGTTGGTAAAGAATCCGACTGCAATGCAGGAGACCCTGGTTCAATTCCTGGGTTGGGAAGATCCTCTGGAGAAAGGATGGGCTACCCACTCCAGTATTCTTGGGCTTCCATTGTGACTTAGCTGGTAAAGATTCCACCTGCAACGTGGGAGACCTGGGTTTGATCCCTAGGTTGCAAAGATCGCATGGAGAAGGGAAAGGCTGCCCACTCCAGTATTCTAGCCTGGAGAATTCCATGAACTGTATAAGCCATGGGGTCACAAGAGTCAGACACAACTGAGAGACTTTCATTAATATATGTGTATATGTATATATATATATATATATATATATTTATCTGTTGATTGATCAGTAGATACAAATATGATAACTAGGTTATTTAATTAACAAAGTGAGAAAAACAAGAAAAATATTTGAGAGGGGATGAACCATCAGTGTGTAAAGAGAACTTTATATATTTTACTATAATAATAATAATAATTGATTTAATTTCTACTTTATACCAACCAGTTTGCCATGAACTTTTTGTATGTATTATCTTGAATATTCACAGTGATCCCAAAGAATGTATTTTATTATTCCGTTTCGTGAATGAAGAAACTATGTCTTGGAAAATTTAGTTTGCCCAATCTCACCCAGATGTAAAGTGACACAGTAAGGATTTGATTACAGATCTTTCTAACCTCAAAGTTGTCACTCCTCTTACCCACACACATTTTTAAAAATGTATATAGCACACTAGTCACTGTTTTGTGCTCTCACTTCACTTTTTATTTTCTTTGCACTTACGTTCATAGACTCTACAGAATTGTGTTTGTGTATGTATGAGTGTGTGTATCTCTCAACTCGAACATAACTTAAAAAGTGCCCTTCATTTATCTTCTGTCTCAAGCAATTATTGCTATTCTTTTGGCCAGTTAGCATGCTGCAAGGACAATCTATAATGCATGATGGTTTTGACCTCTATCTTCAGAAGCTGAACTTTATCAGGTTCTGTGATCTCTGCACTTTAGAGGAGAGTACCATCCTATGAGCCAGTGAGTCTCTCTCCCTGAAGACATTAAGAGTTGTTTTTATTTTTCCTCCTTTTCTACAGCTTATTTCTTCCAAGGTGCTTTTGTCATTTTACCCTCTATATCTATTTGTTTTACTTGTTTTGGCTTATGTTAATCGTGTTAGAAATTGTTCACAGGTCTGGTGATTGCTGACTTTTTGGGCAGTGAAAAGCTGATGGGAAGCTCTGAAAGGGGCTTGTTTAATGTGAGCCATGCTGAGGGGTGATCCGGCTCATCCGTTTCACTGGATGACCTCAGACACTAGTAGTTTTAGAATTTTCACTTGAGCTAGCTAGTTTCCCCTGAGAAGATATTTATAGTCTCCAACTTGGCAGATGAAACCCTTTATGCCAGTGTCCTGAGAGCTGTTAGCTGTTAGGGAAAGCCTGGGGAGAAGATCTTAGAATTCAATATGCAATCTTAATCCTTCTATTAGTAGTAAACTACTTGCTCTCTTTTTTTATCTGTCCTCTTTGCCTTTAGGAGTATATGCCTTTGGTTGACATTGTATCTTTATTTGTACTGTACAAGTGTTAACTCATGCATGTGTTGAGTTAACCAACCTCTAAACAAAATCACCTTCCTTGTGATTTTACTTTGCATTTTGTTGATTACCAGTGAGGGGCTATATGTACTTTTCTGTTAAATGCCTATGCATGTGCTTTGTAAATTAAAAAAAAAAAATCACTTCTAGTTTTTAAAAATATATAAAATATAAATATTTATCTGCAGGAATTCTTTACATATTCTAATACTAATCCTTTGTGATATGTGTTGCAAAAGAAATGATTATTCTTAAACCATCACACATCATGAGAGAATGTGCTGAATAAATATAACTGGTCTAATAAATCATGGAATCTATCATTTATGATAACTAATCTTCACAACAGTGATAAATGGAGGGTGAAATTTTCTCCACTTGTGAAGAAGCAACTGAGGGTTTAGAGCATTTATGACTTCATTTAAGTTCCCCCAATTTGTTCAATAGACCAGAGTGTAAAACCCAAATCTGAAATTACTCTATTTACTCGTCTGACATTTGCTACTCTCAAGAGAGTCAAGTACTAGGCAATATTATTTTCTGAATGGACTTTGAAACACAAATGTAATAGACCTTTTCTATTCTAAATGAAATTAAAGTTAAAATAAAATTCCAGAATATACATCAAAGTTCTTCTTTCCTTTTTTTTTGAAGAAACGAGGCTAATAAGTCTTTTTTTCCTCTCAACTAGGACTTATATACTACCGAAATTCAAATTCACTGATTGGAGATTTTGTTTTGACAAATAAAAAAGATAAGTAGATATAAACTTCAGTTCAGTTCAGTTCAATTCAGTCGCTCAGTTGTGTCTGACTCTTTGTGACCCCATGGACTGCAGCACGCCAGGCCTCTCTGTCCGTTACTAACTCCCAGAGTTGACTCAAACTCATGTCCATTGAGTCCGTGATGCCATCCAACCATCTCATCCTCTGTCATCCCCTTCTCCTCCCATCTTCAATCTTTCCCAGCATCAGGGTCTTTTCCAGTGAGTCAGCTCGTCGCATGAGGTGGCCAAAGTATTGGAGTTTCAGCTTCAGCATCAGTCCTTCCAATGAACACCCAGGACTGATCTTCTTTAGGATGGACTGGTCTGATCTCCTTGCAGTCCAAGGGACTCTCAAGAGTCTTCTCCAACACCACAGTTCAAAAGCATCAATTCTTCGGCACTCAGCTTTCTTTATAGTCCAACTCTCACATCCATACATGACTACTGGAAAAACCATATCTTTGACAGATGGACCTTTGTTGGCAAAGTAATGTCTCTGCTTTTTAATATGCTACCTAGGTTGGTCATAAGTTTTCTTCTAGGGAGTAAGCGTCTTTTAATTTCATGGCTGCAATCACCATCTGCAGTGATTTAAAACTTCACTTATTATTCACCAATATTATTTATTTGGTATAACTCTATTGCATACTGTCCTAACATTTCTCATTCCTCTAATATTATGCTAATTATTAGAAATATATCTTGAAAATCAAACTAGAAGATAAACTACTTAGTTTTTTTCATGTTCTACATGTGTTTTGTTGATGAGCATCAGAAGCCTACTATAAATTATGGAAAATAGAGAGAGCACAATTGCTCAGTAAGCTAAAATCACAGCTTTTTTTGTAAAACCAAAACAGAAAAGTTTCCTTTATGGCGTGTTCTAGGAACCATGTATGGGAAACAATAGCAGAAAATGTTTTTGGTGTTTTCTTTATGATCACAAAAGTATTCCTAGGTTGTATATGGCATGAAAAAAAAAAAGTCAAGTCCAAATCCATATTCACAGGGCAATGCAATAGGCTTTCAAAACTGTTTTCCAAGGGGAAGAGCCCAGAATCATGACTAGGATCTAAGATTGTAGGTGAAAGGGTAATTATTCACTAAAGGATGCATCACACACCATTTCTGAATCAGGGAAGGAGTCTGGAGCACTCTGTTCTTGATCATCTTGCCCAGTTGGATAGTGGCATATGTTGTATTTGGAGAACATAAGATATAACATTAGAATTCATTTCCCAACTTTACTTATTTAGGGATTTAATGATTTGGGGGACATCAATAAATTTCTTTGAGCATTAAATTTTTCACCTGTAAAGTTAGGTGGTGGGGGGATCTCTGTCAAACATCATCATTTTGCAAATCAAATTATACAATTACATGAAAGTGCTTTGTAAGCAGTAGAACACTACACCAATTAGATTATCATTAGTTCTTTGATTAGCTAATCTCTGTTGCTAATTATGATGCATTAAATGAACTTTGCTCAAAGGTTTATACTCAACCACCTACATGACTCAATAATTCTGCTTAATGGATCAAAATCATAACATCTCTTCTGAGGTATGGAAGCAATGGTGCTAGAGTGGAAATCAGAATACGAGTTACACAGACTGTAGTTTCCTTCTCATTCCTTTGCCTGCTAGCTGTGTGTCCTTGGTCAAGATTCTGAATCTCTCTGACTTCTGATTTTTTTAATCTGTAAAATAAGACTATTCATTTCCACCGTGTTACAATGATTAAATAAAATGATAAACTCTATCCATGTAAAGATTTCTTGGAATTTACAAGAATTTAAGTAACTCCTACCTTTTTCCTCAAACCTATTTATTCTAAACATTATTTGAATGTTCAGAAAACATATTTGGGTGATTCTTGTGTTGAATAAAGAATTAATTGCAGGCCGGCACCAGAATTTGAAGGAAAGGGTAGTCTGCTTACTCAGTGAGAATGGCAAATCCTCTGTCTAGCTCTGATTATATTATATGAAGATTATAAACTCCAAATTCTAAATGGTATGATACTTGTATTTGTCTTATAAACTTGTGAGAAATTCAGCTTCTCTAGTTCTGAGACCTGCTCTATCTGGATTCTTGCTGTCTTTCATTAGTCAATTATAATTGAGTGTATTATTTGCCTGTGACCAAGCTAGACAGCATATTAAAAAGTAGACATTTCTTTGCCAGCAAAGGTCCATCTAGTCATAGCTATAGTTTTTCCAGTAGTCATGTATGGATGTGAGAGTTGGACTATAAAGAAAGCTGAGCACAAAGAATTGATGCTTTTGAACTGTGGTGTTGAAGACTCTTGAGAGTCCCTTGGACTGCAAGGAGATCCAACCAGTCCATCCTAAAGATCAGTCCTGGGTGTTCATTGGAAGGACTGATTTTGAAGCTGAAACTCCAATACTTTGGCCACCTCATGCGAAGAACTGACTCATTGGAAAAGACCCTGATGCTGGGAAAGATTGAAGGCAGGAGGAGAAAGGGATGACAGAGAATGAGATAGTTGGATGGCATCACTGACTGGAAATGAGTTTCAGCAAGCCCTTGGAGTTGGTGATGGACAGGGAAGCTGGGCATGCTGCAACCCTTGGGGTTGCAAAGAGTTGGACATGATTGAACTGAACTGAATATTATTTGACCCAACCATTCTTACCTCTGAAACATTTAAAATTAGACTAGTGTATTTTATAGGTCTATAATTTCCATGTTTATTTTTATTAATTATGTATCTTTTTATTATTTCCCATCTGTTTATTCATTTTGTCCAACTTATTTTTGAGTGATTGCACATATTTATAATAGCTACTTTAAAGCCTTTATCTGCAAATACCAACATGTGTATTCTCATTGTCAGATTTTATTCTTTATTTTTCTCTTGATTATGAGTTTTTATATTTTTTGCATGCCTAATTTTTTTAAATTGTTTTCAAGCCTCTATAAGTGATAAATCTTAGAGATGCTCTTGAGTATGTTGTCTTTCTCTGAACAGTGTTGACTTTTTCTAGCAGTCCAGGAAAAACTCTATGACTGGACTCAAGCTCTAAAATATGTCTCTATTTTAGAGAGAAATAGAAGAATTCTTTTCCTCCTCACCTCCCAGGTACTGCTTTTTCCAGAAAGCATGCATCTTTTATGTTTACTATGCCTAGTTTCAGGACTTGGCCAGGGATTTGGCTAAGATTTTTGGCACATTTTGAACAATGTCCTCTCTGGTTCTCTCCATTCTGGGACTTCTTTCTACACTCCATATACTCTGGCAGTCATCTTTTCACTTCTTGAGACATTAAGACCATGAACTTCTGTTTGAATGGTAACCACATGATCTTGGGTGGGCTGGAAGATCCATGTAACGGTCAAACTGACTCAGTGTAATTTTCTTTTTTCCTTCTGATTCTGACCACTTTCCTCCAGTGCATAATTTTTGCTAATTTTTTTTAGCTATTATGTATCAAATAATTAGTCTAAAATAAGGGCTCCTCTGCCATTACTAAAAGAGAAATTCTTTCTTCTCCTACAGTTTAAAGTTTTTCTAATTAAAGCATTTTCCAATAAAATATTTCTGCCACATTTTCTTCTTCCCCACCTCCCCAACCCCTATTTTTCTGATAGGAACATTATGTAGAATTATGGCTACAAATTGGCAGAGCTAAAAGTTTTTGGCTAAAGTAGCCAAGAATACAAAGTTGTAATGGATGTTAGGGGGATACACAGAAAAATAGCACATAGTGTACTATGTAATGGCTTTTCTAGTTAATTGGTCTCTAATGGGGTTCTTCGATTTTGGTGATGCTAGCTGGGAACAGTAGATTCCTATCTATTTTAGGTGACATAAGTCTACCAATACTGGGAAATGGGAATTTCACTGCTTCCCTAGAAATCTGAAACTTGCCCCTTTAGTATGCTTCCATATATAGCTTATTTTATGATTTTCCTGGCTATAAACACTAATATTGATAGAAATAATTGAACTTTCATGTCTCTAATACCAAACTAATCCTGAACCAAATGATGTCACATGTTCATCTTTTTCAGGATGAGTAAGTCAACACATGCTTATCTCACAGTGTTTTCTGTGATTTAGCAGCCTGAAAAGGGACTTCTCTATAGCTAATCAGCTATACTCAATAATTTTACACATTTGACACTTTGAGAATAAAATACACAGACATATTTCAAAAATTAAAGTGCTATTTTAGAGAAATGTATTTAGTGTTTGAAAGCGACAAATAATCTCTTAATATACGGATGTTTGGGGAGAAAATGGCAATCCACTCCAGTATTCTTCCCTAGAGAATTACATGGACAGAGAAGCCTGGTGGGCTATAGCACAAGGGATTGCAAAGAGTCGGACACGACTGAGTGACTAACACATAGAGACATTAATTTTACTTAACCAGATGTTTATTTAATGGGATTTTTTTGGGGGGGGGTTCTACAGTGAGAGTACAAGACTTTTATTTATGAAAGTTGTAGGACTCATATTGAAATCCAACTTCAAATAGACAGTCAATCTTGTTTCGATACTGTTTCAGTGTAAAGTTTTCTTTGAATCCATAAAGATTCAAATTCTTAATGGGTCACAGAAGATGCGAAGATAATAAACCAATACATCTTACTATTAATAAATAATTCCCTTAAAACAAACATAAGCATCCCTGGGAGCTCAGCTTGTAAAGAATCCTCCTACAAAGCAGCAAACCCTGGTTTGATTCCTGGGTCGGGAAAATTCCCTGGAGAAGGGATAGGCTACCCACTCCAGTATTCTTGAACTTCTCAGGTGGCTCAGCTTGTAAAGAATCTGCCTACAATGTGGGAGAGCTAGGTTCAATCCCTGGGCTTGGAAGATCCTCTGGAAAAGGGAATGGTGATCTACTCCAGTATTCTGGCCTGGAGAATTCCATGGACTGTATAGTCCATGAGGTCACAAAGAGTGGGACATGATTGAGTGACTTTCACTTTCACTTAAACACAGAACCCTTCTGTTCTTTTTTTTAATGTGTGTTATGATTTAACTTCCATCTACTGAGAGGTTAAACCTGTGTTAATATTACCATCCTCTCATTATCACAATAATCAAATGCTTAAATTAAGTGTATCATTTCTGAGAGCCATCTGTCAAAGTTTTGCTGTGAACGTATCTGAGCTATCGAATTGTGAGGTCTGATACAGCACAAACTATGGGCTTCCTCACCTCTAGTTCATTCTTGGGGTACAACAGGCCATTTTTCAAGCAGGCAATAATCTAGGTGACTAGATCTTTGATCAAAAGATTCTGTCAGAGAGAATGACTATTGTAGGTAGGAGGGAATGACTAAAGTGAACACTAACAGCCATTCTCCTTGGCCCATTTAATCTTTCTTAAACTCAGACAAATATTCATTGTAATCTATTTCTAAATCATGTCTACTATCATGTTACGAGGTAGTGTGGAGGTATATAAGCATGAAACAACAGACACAGTTGGGAAAATGTGAAAATCCAGGAGTGATAAAGGAGGAGAAGGATGTCAGAGATGGAGTAGAAAGAGATGTGTTCAAAAAGGTCATCAAAAGTGATACAGTGTGGATCTTGTGTGATAAATAGCGGTGGGGGGGGAGTGCTTATTTAAAAATTTTGCCAGAAAGTGACATGATTGGATGTGCATTTTAAAAAGGTTAGTCTAATAGTTTTCTCCATTCAGGGTGCTATTGTCAGAGGGAATGTTTGGTAGCGTGTGAAAGCAAAAGTCACTCAGTTGTGTCTGACTCTTTGCCACCCCATGGACTATACAATCCATGGAATTCTCCGGGCAAGCATACTGGAGTGGGTGGCCATTCCCTTCTCCAGGGGATCTTCCCAACACAGGGATTGAACCTAGCTCTCCCACACTGCAGCGAATTCTTTACCAGCTGAGCCACCAGGGAAGACCACAGTACTGGGGTGGGTAGCCTATCCCTTCTCCAGGGGATCTTCATAACCCAGGAGTTGAACTGGGGTCTCCTATATTACAGCTGGATTCTTTACCAGCTGAGCTACCAGGGAAGCCCCATTTGGTAGTGTGGGGGGCATTTTAAAATCAATCTTTTTATTTTGGAGTAATTTTGGATGTACAAAACACCTGTACATTTAGAACAGAGAGTTCCTTATAACTCTCTTTTAATTTCTTATTTTGTCAATCTCTTACATTACCACAGTGCATTTGTCCAAACTAACAAAGTACACTTCTATTAACTAAAATCCCAACTTCATTTGGATGTTACCAGTTTTTCCATTTAGAACCTTTTATGGTGTGTTTCAGGATCTAAATCAGTACATTGTACTTTGTGTGCTCAGTCCCTTCAGTCGTAGCCAACTCTTTGTGACCCTGTGAACTGTAGCCCGCCAGGTTCCTCTGTCCATGAGATTTTACAGGCAAGAATACTGGAGTGGTTGCCATGCCCTTTTCCAGGGAATCTTCTCAACCTGGGAATCGAACCTGTGTCTGCCTGCATTTCCGGAATCGCAGGTGGATTCTTTACCTACTGAGCCACCTTGGAAGACCTAATTAGTACATTCAGTTCAGTTCAGTTCAGTTCAGTTCAGTCGCTCAGTCATGTCCGACTCTCCACGACCCCATGAATCACAGCATGCCAGGCCTCCCTGTCCATCACCAACTCCCAGAGTTCATTCAAACTCATGTCCACAGAGTCGGTGATGCCATCCAGCCATCTCATTCTCTGTCGTCCCCTTCTCCTCCTGCCCCCAACCTTTCCTAGCATCAGAGTCTTTTCCAGTGAGTCAACTTGTCTTGCCTTAAATGGCCACATCTCTTTGGTGTCCTCTGGTCTTTGAAGTTATTTATCCTTTGTTTTCTGTGACCTTGACAGTTTTAGGATTAATGACCAATCAGATATTTTGTAGAATGCCCCTTGATTTGTGTTTGTCTAATGTTTTTCTCATGATTAGATCAGAGTTATGCCTTTTTAAAAAAGAATATCACAAAGAACACTTATATCAGGGGCACATGGTATCAACATGACATCACTGGAGATGATAAACTTTATCACATGTTAACATGGGGTGTGCCAGTTTCTTTCACTATAAAGTTCCTACTATTTTTCTTTCCCTATTCAGTTTATTGGAAGCCAGTCATAAGTCCAGTCCAAGGTCAGTGAAGGAAGGGTAAAGCCCTACTTCCTGGATGAGAAGTACCTATATATACAATTTGGAAACTCTCTTTTCTTAGGAAGCATTTTTTGTTATCTTGCTGACTAGAGTTATTACTGATATTTGTTGGGCATGATCCAAGGAAGCTAAGGGTCCTGCAGTTTGGGGGCCATTTCTGTGCAATGAAGAATTGCATGTCCCTAAACACCTGAACTTATATGCAGAGTACATCATGAGGAACACTGGGCTGGAAGAAGCAAAAACTGGAATCAAGATTTCCGGGAGAAATATCAATAACCTCAGATATACAGATGGCACCACCCTTATGGCAGAAAGTGAAGAGGAACTAAAAAGCCCCTGGATGAAAGTGAAAGAGGAGAGTGAAAAGGTTGGCTTGAAGCTCAACATTCAGAAAACAAAAATCATGGCATCTGGTCCCATCACTTCATGGGAAATAGATGGGGAAACAGTGAAAATGGTGTCAGACTTTATTTTTTGGGGCTCCAAAATCACTGTGGATGCTGATTGCAGCCATGAAATTAAAAGACGCTTACTCCTTGAAAGGAAAGTTATAACCAACCTAGATAGCATATTAAAAAGCAGAGACATTACTTTGCCAGCAAAGGTCCGTCTAGTCAAGGCTATGGTTTTTCCCGTGGTCATGTATGGATGTGAGAGTTGGACTGTGAAGAAAGCTGATCGCCGAAGAATTGATGCTTTTGAACTGTGGTGTTGGAGAAGCCTCTTGAGAGTCCTTTGGACTGCAAGGAGATCCAACCAGTCCATTTTAAAGGAGATCAATCCTGGGTGTTCATTGGAAGGACTGATGCTAAAGCTGAAACTCCAATACTTTGGCCACCTCATGTGAAGAGTTAACTCACTGGAAAAGTCTCTGATGCTGGGAGGGATTGGGGGCAGGAGGAGAAGGGGACGACAGAGAATGAGATGGCTGGATGGCATCACTGACTCGATGGACATGAGTTTGAGTGAACTCCGGGAGTTGGTGATGGACAGGGAGGCCTGGCGTGCTGTGATTCATGGGGTCGCGGAGAGTCGGACACGACTGAGTGACTGAACCGACCAAAGCGACTAAAATACCGATCGTTCTTATTTGTAATGTTCTCTGTAAATGCATTCTCAGTGAGGGTGATATCATTTCTAAGGGTGTGAAAATTGATTCTTTAGGGCAGAAAAAGATCTTCCTCTTGTCACATATAAAGCACATATATACAAACAGTAGGAGAACGTGTGCTTGAAATGGGGCAATCTTTTTAATATATCTTTGTTTATTAAATTAAAAGGCAACAGAGAAAGGCAAACATACATTATTCTTATAAGACAACTCACATAACTTTTTCCTAAATTGCTATTGACCACAGTTACCAGGAGGCCATGGCGGGGGGGTGATAAATTGGGAGACTGGGATTGACATATACATACTATATAAATAGGTAACTAATAAAGAACTACTGTATAGCATAAGGAACTCTACTCTATACTCTATAATGACCTACATGGGAAAAAAATCTAAAGCAGAGTAGATATATGTATAACTGATTCACTTTGCTGAAACCTGAAACCAAGTTGTAAATCAACTGTACTCCAATAAAAATTAAAAATAAAATAAGATAAAAAGAACAAGTATATATATTTTATATATACCTGTGGTATTAAAATTTTATGAAGGATTATCAGGAAAAATGTGTCTAAATGTTCAATGTTCCTGGGTATTGATAATAAAATTAAAAATATGGAGAGCCATTGGTTTAGCTGAAAAGTGACAAATGAGTTGAACTGCATAAAAGGAGTGTTTGAACAAGGAACTGCACAGAAAGGAAAAATTATCAATCAAGAAATTATTTCAGTTGACTTCCAGATTAAGCAAATTATGAAATTTAATGAGAACACTGTTTCTTTATCCATGTGATTTTTGAATTATCATCTTAAAAAATAGTCACTTGTGGCATAAAATTATTTAAACTCTTTCAAGGAAAAATAACAAATTATCTGTTATTTTTACACATCCAGCAAAATTTTGGAATGTATTACTTAGTAATATGAGCATTCGCCATACTTCTACATGTTTTTATTATAATTTTCTTCTGCTTCCTGGATATTTTCTGGATAGCTGAAGTAATGGGATCACTGAAGCTTTTTAAATAATGGAGTGACTGTTGTACATTTTATGACTTTTTCTGGGTGAACTCTGATAGGAATCCTTGATATGACTTCAAGATCTTGTGATATTTTAAGAAAAATCTGAGTGTAAGCAATAAAATTTAAATGTTTTGATGTGAGAGGTAAAGAAGAGTGCCTCTCAAACAGATGTTTATCTTTTGATTTAATTGTGAGATAATATATGCTTTGAAAGTCTGGGAAATAAAGAAAAGTATAAAGAAGAAAATTCAGAATGAATGCAATTTTATTGCAATTTAAGTCTTTGCTAGCCAATACTTTACATGATTTAAATATATGTTTCCTCTTTTACACTGTTTACTTTTTAATAACTCTGTAGTATCCCAATATTTAAGGTACACATATATATGTTTTCAATCAAGCATCCTGTCTCTTCCTATTCATTATTCAATTTCCCTACACTCAAATAGCCTCCACTTAATATCACTTGCCTTCTTTTATGACCAACTCTATCATTCTTCCTTTTCCGACTTTATGACCTTTAGCTATGTGAATTATCTGAGGCTGCCCTTTAAACAGCATTCTTCCATGGACAAAGCCCAGAGAGGAGTTTAAGAAAAAAAATTCAATGAGTCTTATTTAGTACAATGCTAAACTGTGAATGATTATGGAAATGAGTAGTTATATTTAATGCATCTCACAGTCAGATGTGTATACATTATGACACCAAAATAGAGGTCTTAAATGAGTTCAAGGACCCCAGTCAGGATGTATGACTTCCCAGGGTACTCAAGTAAGCAGGAAATTAGATTGCCAAACTACTGATCTTTGAAGAATAATAGTGAGTGGGGGAGGAACAGGGAGGCTGAAGGCAGGAAAGTGATATCCTAGTTTTCAAAAAGACAAGAAAGTTATATTCCTCAAACAATGAGCTGTAACCGTGACTTTAATGCCCAGTGAAGTTGACATTTTTGTTCTATTTGACTACTTAATCTCTCTTGCTACTTCCTAAAGCTATTACAGATTTTCTTGCAGGCTTATTCTGTTCCTGAATCTCAGGTCATATGATTTGGTGGTTGTTGCAGTGTTTGTGGTGGTAATTAACCCTACCTCTGCTCCTGTAGATGAGCTCTGAGTGACTTAAGATAATAAGTGTATTTTACTTTCCAGATCCTAATGATTTGTTGACGTGTGGGGTGTGTGACACTCATGGATCCATAAGAGATACATTTAGAACTTGTTTCCTTCACCAGGGGGGGATAGCTCCTCTCTGCACCTGAGAGACGATGAGATCTGCAGGTGCTGATGGTTTAATGGGGCCCACAGAAGAGATCAAGGTGGATGACAAAGTCAACTAAGAGGCCACAATAGGCAATGGAGGAGACTCCTATGATGATATCATCAGTCAGTTCAGTTCAGTTCAGTTGTTCAGCCGTGTCCGACTCTTTGTGACCCCATGGACTGCAGTATGCCAGGCTTTCCTGTCCATCACCAACTCTTGGAGGTTACTCAAACTCATGTCCACTGGGTTAGTGATGCCATCCAACCATCTTATCCTCTGTCATCCCCATTCTCCTTCCACCTTCAATCGTTCCCAGCATCAGGGTCTTTTCAAATGAGTCAGTTCTTCACATCAGGTGGCCAAAGTATTGGAGTTTCAGCTTCAGCATCAGTCCTTCCAGTGAATATTCAGGACTGATTTCCTTTAGGATGGACTGGTTGGATCTCCTTGTCTAAGGGACTCTCAAGAGTCTTCTCCAACACCACAGTTCAAAGGCATCAGTTCTTCGGCGCTCAGCTTTCTTTATAGTCCAACTCTCAGATCCGTACATGACTACTGGAAAAACCATTGCTTTGACTAGACAGACCTTTGTTGGCAAAGAAATGTCTGCTTTTTAATATGCTGCCTAGGTTGGTCATAACTTTTCTTCCAAGGAGCAACTGTCTTTTAATTTCATGGCTTCAGTCACCATCTGCAATGATTTTTGAGCCCCCCAAAATAAAGTCTGTCTCTGTTTCCATTGTTTCCCCATCTATTTGCCATGAATCGATAGGACCAGATGCCATGATCTTAGTTTACTCAATGTTGAGCTTTAAGCCAACCTTTTCACTCTTCACTTTCATCAAGAGGCTCTTTAGTTCTTCTTTGGTTTCTTCTGTAAGTGTGGTGTCATCTGCATATCTGAGGTTATTGATATTTCTCCCAGCAATCTTGATTCCAACTTGTGCTTCATGCAGTCAGAAGTCTTATAATCTGAGCAGGGCTAAAGACAAATCAGCTCTTCAAATCTTAATTTATGTAATTTGAAATGCTTTGATTGCTGTTTTACTTGCTTGCTTCTGATTGTGGGCTTCCCAGGTGGTGCTAGTGGTAAAGAACCTGCCTGCCAATGCAGGAGACATAAGAGATGGTGGTTCGATCCCTGGGTTGGGAAGATCCCCTGGAGAAGGAAATGGCAACCTACTCCAGTATTCTTGCTTGGAGAATCCCATGGACAGAGGAACTTGGTGGGATACAGTCCAGTGGGGTTACAAAAACACACTTCATGTTCTCAGTTTGCTTTGGAGTATTTTTCCTTAAGACTTTTTTTTATTCTTTACAAAAAATTAAAATCTTACTGTACTCAAGAATATTCTTCTTGGGTAATATTACAAATCTCAATGATAATCTTTGTGCTGATGAATCCCAAATATTTGTTTCCAGTTCCCTAAGTGAGAGATACCTATTTAACTCATCTACTTGAGAATGTTTCAGAATATTTTATCCACTCCCAATGGTGACATGTTGTCTCTAATCTCAATTTCAGTTAACAGAATCACTATCCACCTATTTTCTCCAAGTATCACTTGAAATAACCTTGATACATCCCAAACCTATCTTTTATCACATCAGGCCAATTATCCTCAAAATTAGCATATGTTAGACTTACTTGAGGCAACTGTAGATTCCAGGTTGGTAATGGTCATGGTTGGGATCCAGAAATGTGTGTTCTTATCATGCTTCTCATGTAATTCTGATGTATTAATAGGTTGTCTGTGGACCATATGGTGAAAAAAATGACATTTAGATCATAAAATTATTTGGGACAAAACTCATGACTTATACATTTGTATCCCTAGCCTTTACTTGATATATAGTAACTGATTAAAATATTGAGTGAAAATGAGTGGACCCTTAAGACCACAAATCTACATATGACATGTCAATAAGTTGGCCATTTTCGTCATTATACCTATTACTGCTTTATTTGACTAAGAATTATCTATGACATTAAACTTAATAGATTTTCTGAGTGAGTTTTAAACATCTGAGCATCTAGACAAGAGTAATTATAGAAATATAAATATAATTGTTTACAGGGAGAGCTCCAGTTTAAGGTAGCATTCAGTTCAGTTCAGTCGCTCAGTCGTGTCCGACTCTTTGCGACCCCATAAATCACAGCATGCCAGGCCTCCCTGTCCATCACCAACTCCCGGAGTTCATTCAAACTCACCTGCATCAAGTGGGTGATGCCATCCAGCCATCTCATTCTCTGTCATCCCCTTCTCCTCCCACCCCCAATCCCTCCCAGCATCAGACTCTTTTCCAGTGAGTCAATACATCACATGTGGTGGCCAAAGTATTGGAGTTTCAGCTTTAGCATCAGTCCTTCCAATGAACACCCAGACCAACCTAGATAGCATATTAAAAAGTAGAGACATTACTTTGCCAACCAAGGTCCGTCTAGTCAAGGTAGCATTAGAAAAACTATTTAATGGCTAAGTCTACCTTTACAGCTTTTACTGGAGAGATGCTTGCAATTCTTCATTATCATTACAATCCCATAGCCTTTGTATCCTTTGACTTCATTTCCAGGTTAAATTAGTACATGTAGATATGAGACTGATAGTTTATACCATTAAATCTCTTACTCAAAGTGGGAAATAACGTTCTTCAAAACTATCAAGAAATGACTTAAAGGGTTCTGACTTTTCTCCCTCCCCTTTCTTCTCCTCCTCTGTCTTCCCTTCTTCCTTCTCCTCCTTCTAACTCTTAAGACAGCAATTGAGATACTTCTATTCAAATACTAACACATCAATAGAAATGTATAGGTGGCCTTAAATTGTAAGTTTTGTCTTTATTTTTTCCTTCATCAGATATTTCCTGGACTGATGAAAAGCACATAATTTTATATTTATGTAAATTTAATCACATAAATTTATATTTAGGAAAAAGGCAACTGTGTATGCAACCCAAGAAATAGGGATGCACCATATGTATGGGGCAGCGGAGTCATTTAGTATATCTAGAAGTACTATCTACATCTGGCTTTTTAAATTAAATCAATTCAGTTCAGTTCAGTTGCTCAGTCATGTCCGACTCTTTGCGACCCCATGAATCACAGCACGCCAGGCCTCCCTTGTCCATCATTACACTTGAAATAATTAAAAAACCCAATTCTTCCATCACCCAGGTTATATTTAAGTGTGCAGTAGCCACAGGTAGCTATGTTCTCTAGAACATACATATTGAACAGAACATAAAGCACAAAACTCAGTTTTTATTTTACTTCCTTAGGTCAACTAACTCTGGCCTGCTCCTCCCCTTCTTCATTCTCACAGGACCACATCTATTCTTTACTCTTAAGAGACTTCTCTTCCTTTCTTTCAAATTCACAACACAGTTTGGAAATGTACATTAATTTGTATCAGTAACCCCATCTTCACTGCTCTGAGTTCCATGAGGGAAAGTATTGGGTTGGCCAAGCCTACACTATCACAGCAGATAGATTTGATAAATACTTTTAACTAAATGAGTGGATGGGACAGTAATGATATGACTTGGGAAGCATCAGTAAAATATCAGAAGGGATGTAGAGGTTATAAAAGAATTTAAACCGGGATGCTGCTACTGCTAAGTCACTTCAGTCGGGTAGGACTCTGTGTGACCCCATAGATGGAAGCCCACCAGGCTCCCCCATCCCTGGGATTCTCCAGGCAAGAACACTGGAGTGGGTTAAACCCAGATAAGAGATCACAATTTTTCAGTTCAGTTCAGTCGCTCAGTCGTGTCCGACTCTTTGCGACCCCATGAATCACAGCACACCAGGCCTCCCTGTCCATCACCCACAACCTTTTCACTCTCATCTTTCACTTTCATCAAGAGGCTCTTTAGTTCCTCTTCACTTTCTGCCATAAGGGTGGTGTCATCTGCATCTGAGGTTATTGCTATTTCTCCTGACCTCTCCTGATCTTGATTCCAGCTTGTGCTTCTTCCAGCCCAGCGTTCCTCATGATGTACTCTGCATATAAGTTAAATAAGCAGGGTGACAATATACAGCCTTGACATACTCCTTTTCCTATTTGGAACCAGTCTGTTGTTCCATGTCCAGTTCTAACTGTTGCTTCCTGACCTGCATACAGGTTTCTCAAGAGGCAGGTCAGGTGGTCTGGGATTCCCATCTCTTGAAAAATGTTCCACAGTTTATTGTGATCCACACAGTCAAAGGCTTTGGCATAGTCATTGAAGCAGAAATAGATGTTTTTCTGGAACTCTCTTGCTTTCTCCATAATCCAGCGGATGTTGGCAATTTGATCTCTGGTGCCTCTGCCTTTTCTAAAACCTGCTTGAACATCTGGAAGTTCATGGTTCACATACTGCTGAAGCCTGGCTTGGAGAATTTTGAGCATGACTTTACTAGTGTGTGAGATGAGTGCAATTGCGTTAGTTTGAGCATTCTTTGGCATTGCCTTTCTTAGGGATTGGAATGAAGACTGACCTTTTCCAGTCCTGTGGCCACTGCTGAGTTTTCCAAATTTTCTGGCATATTGAGTGCAGCACTTTCACAGCGTCATTTTTCAGGATTTGAAATAGCTCAATTGGAATTCCATCACCTCCACTAGCTTTGTTCATAGTGATGCTCTCTAAGTCCCACTTGACTTCACCTTCCAAGATGTCTGGCTCTAGGTGAGTGATCACGCCATCATGATTATCTTCGTCGTGAAGCTCTTTTTTGCATAGTTCTTCTGTGTATTCTTGCCACGTCTTCTTAATATCTTCTGCTTCTGTTAGGTCCATACTATTTCTGTCCTTTATCGAGCCCATCTTTGCATGAAATGTTCCCTTGTTATCTCTAATTTTCTTGAAAAGATCTCCTGTTTTTCCTATTCTGTTGTTTTCCTCTATTTCTTTGCACTGATTGCTGAGGAAGGCTTTCTTATCTCTCCTTGCTATTCTTTGTAACTCTGCATTCAGACGCTTATATCTTTCCTTTTCTCCTTTGCTTTTCGCTTCTCTTCTTTCCACAGCTATTTGTAAGGCCTCCTCAGACAGCCATTTTGCTTTTTTGCATTTCTTTTCCACGGGGATGGTCTTGGTCCCTATTTCCTGTACAATGTCACGAACCTCTGTCCAGAGTTCATCAGGCACTCTATGTATCAGATCTAGACCCTTACATCTATTTCTTACTTCCACTGTATAATCATGAGGGATTTGATTTAGGTCATATCTGAATGGTAAGCTAAATTATTTATACTCCTAATCAAGTGGATGCTGCAAATGAGGAGTTTTTTCCCTCTGCTAACCTCCTAGGTTCTCTGGCTGAGGCCTTGTAAATTGGATTGACTAAGGTGGATTCACAAGAGAAAAACAAACAGAAGTTTATAAGCATGTGTATCTTCCTTACACGTGGGAGCACTCACAAATGCATAGCACAAAGAGTTGGCTAGAAGTTGGGTTTATGTAGTATCTTAGCAAAGGCATGATACATTTTAAGAGAAATGACAAGGCAGAGGAGAAGGATTTTAAGTTTCTTGGGCTGCAAATTGTAAGGAAAGTACATGGAAACTAATGATAGAGAAAGACTTATTCGTGAAGCTTATTAGGTGGATGGCTTTGGTGCGTCTCCCAGCTAATGAAGGTCTAAAGTGGTCTTGAATGATTAGCTTTTGTCTTTCCTGGTACAGTGGAGAGGGGCGCACCTTTTTAAATTTCTGTCCTGATTTTAGGCAAATGGGGTAAGGCAGAGACATTTTTCTTGAACCTTCTTCTAAACTGCCTTCAGCTCAAAATAATGCTTAAGCCAAAATGTCATATTTTGAGATGAAATATTCTGGCACCACACAGTGCTTAATGCCCATGATCCTTCACCCAACCACTGTGGCATATTCATTCTAGAATTGGGCCACTACGGCATCATTCTTGATGATTTTCATGGAAAGGATTTCTGTGTATATGTGTCACTGTCTTCTCTATGTAGACATGCAATTTCTTTCAATAGCATAAAAAATAATGTGAAAATCTTGTTAGAAATTCATACTGAGAATACAGATGATACTTCAAAGGACAGACCTGAAGATGCTTATCTAATATACCCTAAAGATAATCATATAAAAGTCCTACCCAGGCTTCAAACTACACCTATTATATTCCTTAATAAAGCAACAATTTTCCTTTTGTCCCAAGTACAGAATGTCCTTCATTTTTAACTTCCCAATATGACATGATTATCCGACTTATAAAGTTACAAAGTTGCAACCAACTCCTGAAGAATGCTTTATTTCAATAATAAAAACAGAAAAAGAAGAAGAAAAAAAAAAAACCTTCCAGGTTAGTCATACTTTTTCCCAGTTTTCCCAGCTGGTAAGCTGTAAAACTGCCACTTTTTTTTTTTTTTGCTTGATGAAATATGATGGATGGGAAAGTATTTGCCTACTAACATTTACTAGTAGCAAGATATTAATGCCAAAAACTTCATTTGTCCAATGTGTAAAGATTATATGTTACTTTTTTTTCATGAAATACCATTTAGGCTAACCATATTTTTTCTATTTAAAAGAAATAAGCATTCTTTATAAATACTATTCTATAAAGAATATATAAAGATGATAAGAATTATTTAGCAAGTTAGCTTAAAGCTCACTTCTTAGATCTATCAAATATCACAGATCCTGGATTATCCAAAGTGCTTTGTTGCAGCTATTTTCTTGTAAACTTTTCGTCATATAAATTTTCTGTTCCTCAGTTTCCCTAACATTAAGCATTATGACAAATGGAATACATCAACGTATTCAGGGCCTGAGTAGTAAGTAACAAGCTGGGTTGTCAGAAACATGACATTTTACTAAGGACGACCGATGCACATTTTTCTTGGCATTCACAGTGTACAATATGATTAAGATAGCTAAGAGGATAAATGCCAGGTAAAGATGTTGTTCTAGCAAGATATTAAAGAAAGAAAAGGTTAACATTTTTCTTACTGGTGGCTATAAAACCATCACAAAGGTTTCTTCTCTTTCTTGTCATCTTTTTTGTGTATCCTAGGATAGAACACTGGAAAACAAATTGGTTATAAATTAGATGTGCAATGTACCCCTCTTGGTGTTAAATGCTTATAAGAATCTGATCCTTTAAGAAACAATCTGCATAATGAAGCAGAATCTCTGTGTTCTAGAAAATAGCAGATGAATTGTAATTTTGATAACCCTGCAAAAACTATTGGTTAATTGTAACTACATTATTTTCTGAAGCATTTATGAAGTCATAATTTATGACTCTATGTCTTTGAACCTAAGCTCTTTTTCTCAATTTAGGGCTTATAAAAAGTTACTCTTTTCATTTGAAGTTAAGGCACGAAAATCACACACACACAAAATAAACTAGAAAAAAAAAATAAACATAGAGGTAGTTTTCAATAAATTATCATCTATGAAGGTCTTTTTTTCTTCGGAAAGGGAGGCTATTTAAGTGGCAAGTAGAATAGATAAACTATGACTTCGAGATTTGATTAGAACAGAATTTTAGATAAAATAACTCAGCTGAATTTTTACTTACTTTTACATATTTTCCTTATCGTTCAGACAAGTCATAAAAATTCTATTTCAACATTTCAGTAATGATAGGGACTTTTGCATAAGGGAGATTGGGTTGGGCATTCCCGTGTTGAATAGTGCAGGATATATCCCATGATCTTACCTCTGTGATAGACATGTAAACAAAGAGTTTAAAAAACATTCTAGTTAGAAAAAGAGCAGAATGATTCAGGAGATATAGAGTATAACTCAGACAATAATATGGTTTATTCTGTCTGGAATGTCGGTAAAGGTTTCCCCAAGGAGGTAATTAGGATTATGAGTATTAAAGGAAGAAATAACATGCTGATTTTGTATGCAGATACATCATGACACTGAGTGCTTTTCTTTGTTTTATTTCATTAATACCAAAAATAAAAATCCTCATAAACACAATCTTAGCATAGTGAACAAATGCCGGATATGTAATTCATTCAAGATAGTCTACAGACTTTTGTGCTCAGTGAAAATAAATGTAAAATGCACAAAAACAAAGGGAAAGATCTTTTGTCACTGTTGTTGTTAACAATGTGTCACGTATTGTGTGAGGAAGGTTGAATTGTCACTGAAAATCCCTTGGTTTTCATAAGTGACAAATCTGCAGAGTAATGGAACAGAGAAGTAATAAAATAGAGTTGTTTGGCTATAATCAGGAACTGCAGCTATAATGTACCTATAAAGACTATTTAATTAATTCAGTCGACAGCTGCCTTATCACCAGTGAAAATTAAGCTTAGTTTGACCAAGAACTCAAAACATAATTCAGAGAGTAAACTATTGAAAACCAATGGGGGGAAAAGTACTTCCTATGTACTTGTTTTAAAATATTCATGCTATTGAGCCATTCCCACTAAATGCATAAATGACAACATAATATTCAACAGTAACAGTTGGTAGAAGCCATTTTAAGTAGCAGTTTAGCAAACAGAGATGAATTTTAATTTGCCATGCCAGTTGAGCTGTAATAAAAACTAGTATTCCAGCTGTGAAAAAAAAAAAAATCCACACAGCTTGGTTTAGAGTTAGTTACAGGTTTTTTGTTGTTGTTATTTTTCTTTACAGTACAGTGAAACCATCTTGTTTCTATCCATGCCAGAAGTTTGTTAGATCTCAAAACATGTCTTAGGCAATGAGAAAGGCATGTCTTTAGGGAAATAAAAATATCTCTGTTGTATTAGATTACAGCATGTTCAATGTGGTACAAGTTAACTTAGCAGCTGAGTGTGTTATGGTTTGTGTACTATTTCTGAAGTTGTGACGATTACTTTAGAGCAAATGGAAAGTTTGGGCTGTTACTTTGGAAGTAAATGGAAAACAGGTTATTTTCAAACATTAGGGTTCACAAAAATGTCTTTTTGCAATCAGCGCTCACTTCCTGGGTTGATACTTTATTAGCAAAAACATCAGCTTGCCATTTATCAGGAAAGCCTTGTAGGAAAATCCATCTGCATTCTTGACTGCAGACACTAAATCATGATGATGCACAAACTTTTGTAGACTTACCATCATATTTCCCAAATGTGAAGTCTTATTCATGAATAACTAAACCTGCATTAATGGAGCCATAGGTTTCCAGCTTACTATTTCATTTTTGTTTCACTTAGTTGCTAAGTCATGTCCAACTCTTTGCGACGCCATGGACTATAGCCCACCAGGCTCCTCTGTCCATGGGATTTCCCAGGCAAGAACACCAGAGTAGGTCGCCATTTCCTTCTCCAGGAGATCTTCCCGACTCAGGAATCTAACCCACATTTCCTGCGGCTTCTGCATTGGCAGGCAGATTCTTTACCACTGAGTCAAACTAAGAGTTTAAAATTATGCAACCATCATTTTAAAAAAGTTGTTCCTAGGATTCTGTGGCTTTACCAATGTAATTTTATTTTATTTTTTTTTAATGAAAGGAGCTATGACAAAAAATAATTAGGAAAAACAACAACAATTTCCACTATTAGAATTCCTTCCCTGCTTTCTGAAGATCTAGGAGTGTAAGAAAGATGCTTTATTGTGCTTAGTGATAAAATTGTGTGAGACCGCAGAAGGCAGGTAGAGGAACAGAATGAGGAGCACACTACTTTATACAGAAAAGAGGCTTTCCATTACCCATGGCAGATCTCCAGAAAGGAGGGATGGGGTAGGAGAAAACAAGGCAGGAAGAAAAGGAGAATGGAGAGGGCATGGGTAGAGGCAGTAGAAAGCAAGAGAGGGAGGGACAGACAGAAAGAGAGACAAAGAAGTTCAGTCGTTAAGTCACGTCCAACATTTTGTGACCTCATGAACTGCAGCACGCCAGGCTTCCCTGCCTTTCACTATCTCCTTGAGTTTGCTCAAACTCAAGTCCATTGAGTCAGCGATGCGATCCAACCATCTCATTCTCTGTTGCCCCCTTCTCCTCTGGCCCTCAATCTTTCTCAGCATCAGCGTCTTCGGAAACCTCAATTAAATCAAGTTAGGAGACCAGAAGGGGGAGCTCTCACATCCTTCAAAGATCACAGCTCAACAGGGAATAAAAACTCCTTTCCTTACAACAATTAGCCGGTGAAAAGCCCTGGTCACTTTGTTTACTAGAGCCCACCCATCTTCCTTTTCCACCCTATTAAAGAGTTCCTCTTCTCCACTTGTCAATGGCTCACCGTGGCTGCAGACTCTGGACTGCAGTTCTTTAATAATCCCAGTTAAATCACCCTGCCATCCCTTTTTTCTTTCTTGTTGGAGAAATAATCGGCAGTCTATTTGTTTTAGGTCAACAGACAGAAAGAGACAGAGAGAAGTGGTGACAGAAAGCATGAATGAGAGTCCAAAGGCTAGCTACTAAGAAGAGGAAATGAAAAAGAGGCTGAAATGAAGTGTTTGTGTAGTGTTGTTTGATTAATGGCATATGCTGTCACTTCTCTATTTTCTTAGGAAAAATGTACTACATTTTCTGTAAATCAGCACCACTTATGGAACTGAATCTGTAATCTTTGGGCATAAAAAACTCTGAGACTTCTCCTAAGGAAGGCACAAGAAAGAACTGAATTTGCCAAGGGATCCAGTTACTAAAATTCTATCAGAGTTATGTATGTGCCCGTCCTGACACATAAACATTTACCTTCATGTAGAAGAATTGGAGAAGAAAATGGCAACCCACTCCAGTATTCATGCCTGGGAAATCCCATGGACAGAAGAGCCTGGCAGACTACAGTAAATGGAATTTCAAGAGTTGGACATGACTTGGCAACTAAACTACCACCATGTAGAAGAATATAGACATTCGTAATATTCAGCTTAGCCAAAGAGCTCCAAATCTCTTTGTTATTACATACAGAATGATTAAGAAGTGCACAAACAAACTTATTTCCCTTTGCTAGCAGGGCCTGGGACTTATCAGGTACATAAAAAAAAAAATATTGAAGGAATGAATGCACCAATGGATTTTTTTCAAAACATGTAGTTTTTGCTCTCATTTAATATTATTATTATCACTGTTCAGTTCAGTTCAGTTCAGTTCAGTCTCTCAGTCGTGTCCGACTCTCTGCAACCCCATGAATCACAGCACGCCAGGCCTCCCTGTCCATCACCAGCTCCTGGAGTTCACTCAAACTCATGGCCATTGAGTTGGTGATGCCATCCAGCCATCTCATTCTCTGTCGTCCCCTTCTCCTCCTGCCCCCAACCTTTCCCAGCATCAGAGTCTTTTCCAGTGAGTCAACTCGTCGCATGAGGTGGCCAAAGTATTGGAATTTCAGCTTTGGCATCAGTCTAATGAACACCCAGTTCTAATGAACACCCAGTTCTAATCAGTTCTAATGAACACCCAGGATTGATCTCCTTTACTGTTATTGTCCTAATAAACTGTCTTTGGACCTTTTGGCATACTCGGGATTCAAAACATGATTTTTTTCAATTTTATTTGGCTTTAAAAATCTGACATCGTAATGGGTGCTGCCACGGCTGCACTTGAGATCACTTAATTTCTCGAAATGAAATCAGTGAAAAGTCTCTGTGGAGAGCACTGCAATGCAACAGAAACTGTAACGTCCTGTAATGAAACGTAGTGAAAAATCTCTGGGCTAGATTAGATGGTGATCTGATGTGAGGCCAAGCAAAAGGGAACACTTTCTCGGAGTTGAAATTATGCCTTGTGGCAGAACAGGCAGGTCGTGTGAGGAGCTGAAGTCAGACTGCCAGAACACCAGCCATGCTAGCTGCATTGTTTTTTTAACCTCCCTAGAGACTGGCTGTGAAAGCCAACGGCTTTTAGAGAGATGTCAGCGTGAGCTGCTAGAGATCTGTTTTGTGCATCAGGGTGTGTGGTCTGACAGGTGCGAGTGTATTTGTACGGACGGTGGCTCTGAGTTTGAAATAGAACTGTTGTATGTACAGTGTTACCTGACAATTCTTGAAGATGGAAAGGTAAGCTCAGAAAGGAATGAGTAGGAAAATGTGAGTCAGGTCTGGGGAGAGAGAAACATTAAGGACTGAGGAAAAATAAGGAGAGGTTTTAAAATAAGTCAAGAAAAAAAAAGAAGGACTCTAATGACTTTCATATCAAATCTCTGGAAATCTCACACCATCCGAATTCTCAGGAAACTAAACTGGATATGAAAGTAATTATATAAATTTACAAAGCAAAGTATTTAACCAAGCCAACTAAATATGTTTCAAACACTCAGGACAACTCATTCTCAAAATCAAAATAGCTGGAAAACAAAATAATCCTCAGAATATTTGATCGATGATCAAGGCAAAGAAACTAGGATTTCTTGGACCATTTCATTTATTTAATCAGAATTTATTTATTTTATAATGCAAACAATAGACTGTTGTAGGGATTGTTGGGAATACTCAAAAAGTAGAAATACAGGTGTTTTCCAGCATTTGGTGTTGAGTTTCTCAGTCGTGTCTTTTTGTGACTGGGTGGACTGTGGCCCACCAGGCTCCTCCATCCATGGGATTTTCCAGGCAAGAATACTGGAGTGGGTTGCCATTTCCTTCTCCAGGGGATTTTCCCAACTCAGGGATGGAACCCATGTTTTTTGCATCTCCTGCTTTGGCAGGTGGGTTCTTTACCACTAGCGCCACCTGGGAAGTGCACAGCTTTTGGGTTTGTGTGGGTTTTTTTTTTTTTTTTGAGGCTGTTCACAGCTTTATTTTAGAGATCAGTTAAACACTAGTAATAAAATCAGAGAGGCAGCTCAGGGTTTGTAGCAACATGGCAAATCGGGCCTCTGTTCCCAGCTCTACTAGGCTCTCTACCCAGATGATAGCAGACAAGCCACTAAACTTATCTCTGCCTCATTCTCTCTCCTGTGTAACAGGGATGCTAAAGGACATCCAAACGGATACTGGGAGAAAACATTTCCTACAGTTCCTGGTGCTTATTAATGACAGATTTTTCTTTTCCTTAAAATCACCTTTGCTTATTAATAAAGTAACAGTCTGTACACATAGGATACAGTTTAGCATAGGTCTGGATCAAGGAACAAATTAAATGTTTTAATAAAATAGTAATTAGGCCAACTTAGAAAAGGAAAAATATGCTTTTCAGTAGGAAGTGATAGTAAGAAAGCAAGTGTGTGTGTGTGTGTGTGTGTGTGCACTCAGTCGCTCAGTTGTGTTCAACTCTTTGAGGCCCCATGGACTGTAGCCCGCCAGGCTCCTCTGTCCATGGGATTCTCCAGGCAAGAATACTGGAGTGGGTTGCCATTTTCTACTCCAGGGGATCTTCCCAACCTAGTGATGGGACCCGAATTTCTTGCATCTCCTGCATTGGCAGGAAGATTCTGTACCATTAGCGCTGCCTGGGAAGCCCCTAAGGAAGCAAAAGGAACAGCAGACAGAGTGTTTAAGGTGTTCCAGTGTGCACACTCCACAATCAGGCAGCCTGGCTTTCCATACTGGTTCTTCATCCCATCTATAAAATGGGGTTATAACACCACAACCTCATAATCTGTAGAGATAATATGTGTAATGTGTTTAGAGCTGTGCGTGGTACACAGTGAGCATTTGATGATAACCAGTATCAGCTGGCGGTCATATCCTGGCTGCTTATCTGGTCCCATCACTTCATGGGAAATAGATGGGGAAACAGTGGAAACAGTGTCAGACTTTATTTTTTTGGGCTCCAAAATCACTGCAGATGCTGATTGCAGCCATGAAATTAAAAGACGCTTGCTCCTTGGAAGGAAAGTTATGACCAACCTTGATAGTATATTAAAAAGCAGAGACATTACTTTGCCAACCAAGGTCCGTCTAGTCAAGGCAATGGTTTTTCCCGTGGTCATGTATGGATGTGAGAGTTGGACTATGAAGAAAGCTGATCGTCGAAGAATCGATGCTTTTGAACTGTGGTGTTGGAGAAGACTCTTGAGAGTCCCTTATACTGCAAGGAGATCCAACCAGTCCATTCTAAAGGAGCTCAATCCTGGATGTTCATTGGAGGGACTGATGCTAAAGCTAAAGCTGCAATACTTTGGCCACCTCATGCGACGAGTTGACTCACTGGAAAAGACTCTGATGCTGGGAAAGGTTGGGGGCGGGAGGAGAAGGGGACGACGGAGAATGAGATGGCTGGATGGCATCACCGACTCTGTGGACATGAGTTTGAGTGTACTCCGGGAGTTGGTGATGGACAGGGAGGCCTGGCGTGCTGTGATTCATGGGGTCGCGGAGAGTCGGACACGACTGAGCGACTGAACTGAACTTAAGCAGTCTCTTGTCTTGCAGTTTCCTCAGAGAAGTCTCTTGCCTTCTGCCTAGATTAGATTCCCCTGTCAGTGCCCTTGGAGTCTCCTGTGTTTGTATTTCTATTTCCCTGTACTCAGCACAATTGAAAATTCAAAAAGAATTCAAAAAAATTCCTAGCATAAATATGACTTTACTGATTGGCTCCTTCATATCCAGTGAACTTTCTGAGGTCCCCTGTTCCTAAACGTCAGTGGTATTTCAACTCTGAACCCAGCCTCCCACGCTTGGTAGACACTCACACAACCATTGACTAACTGAACAAATGGAATGAAAAAGGTAAATGGCTATCTCCAAGGGCTATTTTTTTTAATGTGTAATTTTGCTTTAATTTTTCCATTTCATCACAAGCATTTTCCTATTCAAAATGTGTAGGTAACATGGTTTGCACAGCAGTGCAGAATATTTCATTAGCAGGCTCAGAAGAAGGAGAAAAGGAGACCATTTACATGTAAATGAATGCTTAACCCAGCTCCTGATGGAGAATACCCAAAGGGTACTGCCGGCTTCCTCAGATAGTAACGGGAAGCCTAATTCAGATAGGTTAATTGTAGGGTAGTGGCTATGGGTGCTGGGCTGTGCAGACTAGCAGAGGAGAGACTGACAACCTGGCTCCACGGGTTCCGGAATAAATAGTCCTGAAGAATTCACTTCCTTCAGTTTTAGTGTCACTAGTCAAGGGGAACTTGGAAGAAATGGAAACATTTCTCAAGATACCTACAAATAAACCTTCCTCTGACCCATGCGCTTATTTTCCTAAGAACAACTTGGGCTGTCTCATTGGTCCTAATTAAAACTCTTGAGCTTCATGAGAACATCTGGGGCAAGGACTAGGTCCTTTTTTTTTTTCACCCTTGTTCATGCTAATATCTATGCAGGAGAGCTGGTTCCCTATACAAATACTTAGGAGACTATAGCAACACTTACAAATGGTGTTATTTGGGGGCAAACTTCTTAAGCTCTTTAAACTCCAATTTACACTTCTGTAAATCAAAGATAAAAATAGAGTCTAGCTCATGGTGTTAAAGGATTAGATAAGATAATCAACATGAAGCACATGACCTAGTGTCTGGCCCTTAGTACTCAGAAAATGTTAGCTCTCTTTTCTTCAAATAGATTGGAAGTTTCTCATTTAGGTGAGCATACATCTACCCTATGAGCCAGTTCAGTTCAGTTCAGTCGCTTAGTCGTGTCCGACTCTTTGCGACCCCATGAATCACAGCACGCCAGGCCTCCCTGTCCATCAGCAACTCCCGGAGTTCACTCAAACTCATGTCCACAGAGTCGGTGATGCCATCCAGCCATCTCATTCTCTGTCGTCCCCTTCTCCTCCCACCCCCAATCCCTCCCAGCATCAGAGTCTTTTCCAGTGAGTCAACTCGTCGCATGAGGTGGCCAAAGTATTGGAGTTTCAGCTTTAGCATCAGTCCTTCCAATGAACATCCAGGATTGATCTCCTTTAGAATGGACTGGTTGGAGCCAGTACTTCAACTCTTTGGATTTTAGCCCACAAAAATGAAAATGCACATCCATAAGAATATTTCTGCTGCTGTTGTTTAGTCACTAAGTCATGTCCAATTGTTTTGCACCCCATGGGTTACAGCCTGCCAGGCTCCTCTGTCCATGGGATTTACCAGGAAAGAATACCGGAGTGGGTTGCCATGCCCTCCTCCAGGGGATCCTCCTGGCCCAGGGATGAAACTTGTATCTCCTTCATTGGCAGGCAGATTCTTTACCACTGAGCCATCAGGGAAGTCCAAGAATACTTATACCTAAGTGCCTAAGAGCCAGTAACTGCAGAGGAGAGAGCAGTTATGCCTATCTATATCTATCTAGAATGAATAAGAAAAATTATGACTTGACTTGGATTAAAAAATAAAATTTGTCTTACTGAATATTTTCCCAAAGGGCTGTATTCAAGTTAAAATACTTTATAGTAAAGACCTTCTCCAGTTTCAACTTGAAATATGAGATGCTTAATACCCAGCCTTTCTCTATTCTGCCATCACCAGCCCCACCAAGACTATCAGATGCAGGTGTTCCATTCCTCAAAAAGACTAACAGCTAGAGCGGCAAGACTGTTTTTATCACTTCAGGAAATTCTGTTATACTTCTTTACACACACATTTTAATTTGAAGGAATATTATATCATGATATATCTTGATATCTAAGAAAGGCAGTGTTATCCCTGTTTTCCAGAAGAATCAGAGAACCATCTAAAGTCCCACAACTAAAGGGTGGAATAAGGATTCAAGCCTGAATGTTTCTGATTTCAAAGCTCATTCATGAAACACTTTTCTTTTTTAAGTATATCAGTTCAGTTCAGTTCAGTCGCTCAGTCATGTCCGACTCTCTGCAACCCCATGAATCACAGCACGCCAGGCCTCCCTGCCCATCACCAACTCCCGGAGTTCACTCAAACTCATGTCTATTGAGTTGGTGATGCCATCCAGCCATCTCATTCTCTGTCGTCCCCTTCTCCTCCTGCCCCCAATCCCTCCCAGCATCAGAGTCTTTTCCAGTGAGTCAACTCTTTACATGAGGTGGCCAAAGTATTAGAGTTTCAGTTTTAGCATCAGTCCTTCCAATGAACACCCAGGACTGATCTCCCCTAGAATGGACTGGTTAGATCTTGCAGTCCAAGGGACTCTCAAGAGTCTTCTCCAGCACCACAGTTCAAAAGCATCAATTCTTCAGCGGTCAGCTTTCTTCACAGTCCAACTCTCACATCCATACATGACCACTGGAAAAATCATAGCCTTGACTAGATGGACCTTTGTTGCAAAGTAATGTCTCTGCTTTTTAATATGCTGTCTAGGTTGGTCATAACTTCCCTTCCAAGGAGTAAGCGTCTTTTAATTTCCTGGCTGCAATCAGCATCCGCAGTGATTTTGGAGCCCAAAAACATAAAGTCTGACACTGTTTCCACTGTTTCCCCATCTATTTCCCATGAAGTGATGGGACCAGATGCCATGATCTTAGTTTTCTGAATGTTGAGCTTCAAGCCAACTTCTTCACTCTCCTTTTTCACCTTGATCAAGAGGCTTTTGAGTTCCTCTTCACGTTCTGCCATAAGGGTGGTGTCATCTGCATATCTGAGGTTATTGATATTTCTCCCGACAATCTTGATTCCAGCTTGTGCTTCTTCCAGCCCAGCATTTCTCATGATGTACTCTGCATATAAGTTAAATAAGCAGGGTGACAATACACAACCTTGACGTACTCCTTTTCCTATTTGGAACCAGTCTGTTGTTCCATGTCCAGTATATAATGCTCATTAAAAGATTCAATTTTGAAACTTTCCTGATGATCCAATAATTAAGATTCTGAGCTTCCAATGCAGGGGGCATGGGTTCAAGCCCTGATTGGGGTACCAAGAGATCCCTGATCAGGGTCCTGAGATCCCACAAAACATGAGGTACAGCCAAAACAAAAAAAAGAAGAAGAAGAAAAAAGATTGAATGTAACAGTTTTAGAGCCACAGAATAACTGGGCAAATACAGGTGTAGCCCCCTTTCCCACACAGTTTCCACTGTTATTAACATCTTTCATTAATACAGAGGATGAGATGGTTAGATAGCATCACCGACTCAAAGGACATGAACCTGAACAAACCCTGGGAGAGGGAAGGACAGGGAAGCCTGGCATGCTGCAGTCCATGAGATCGCAAAGAGTCAGACACAACTTAGTGACTGAACCACAACAAATTCATGTGCTGCATCTGTCACTATTAATCAGTCATTATTGAAAGATCATTATCAGTGAAATCCCATAGATTTCATAAGGTCCACTCTGTGCTGCACAGTTCTGTGGGTTTTAACAAATGTACATGGCCATGTATCTACCATCTTGATATCATATAAAATAGATTTAGCACCCTAGAAATCTTCTGTACCATTTCCATTCATTTCTCCCCTTCCTCCAAACCCCCCCAAAATCCCAGATCTGTTACTGTCTCCATAGTTTTGCCTTTCCCCACATGCCATATAGTTAGAGGAAACTAGAAAAGTTAATTTTTGAGATGTATTAATATACATTGTTCATCATTCTATATTTGAGTGGCTCTATAAGTAGACATTTGCAGTCAAATTACATATAATGTGCTTCAGGATTCACCTCTGCAAAGGCTAAACCAGTTTAATTATGGAAAGGCTGTGTATGAGTTCCAGAAGGAATAGTTAGAGACTGTGCACATTATAAACTCGAGTGGGGTCTGGCAAGGATGGTTACGGAATGAGGCATTCTTTTAATTAATTGCCACAAAAGACTAGATCAGACCAGCTGCTCCAGCCTTATTATTGAAGTCTACATATTTCAGCTGAATAAAAATTTAGCAATTTTTTTTCTATCAAGATTTCTTATTTTCAACATTGCCTAATCCTAACAGTTATATGAAACCATCATCTCATATTAAGTAAACTCATTTCCATTCTTTCTGGGAAGAAAAATAATAAAATCTCAGCCACATTAATGCTAACGGCTTATCTAGCATATTTAGAATAAACACAAAATTGTTATGATATTCTTTTTTGTAATTTCATGGCAATATAATAAGGATTAGTATATGAACACTAGACTATAATAAAGAGGAGAATTAAAATCACTCTCATATTTGCAGCAGGTAAAACTTTGAAAATAGGTTAAAGTGCTCCCTTAGATATTATAATAATTGGAATGTGTGACTATTTTTCCCCTTGAAATCCTACTTATCAGCATGTGACAGAAGGTAAAAAGTATGTTTTCAGGTTTAGGGAGATTTAAGACATCAAAGTTAAGGAATGGAAAAAAAGACTCATATTCTTTATAAGTTTTTTAAAAAACACTTCATTACCTGCAGTCGTTTGAGAAGAACCTGCCACTCACCAATAAGAACAAAAATGAAAAATACCAAGGTGGGTAGAGTTTCAGGGTCTCGCAATGTTTGTTACATCTTGCTTGAACTCCTAACACTCGTCAATGAGAACCTCAGATCCTGCCCTTCTGCTCCTCATATTTGCTAATTTTACATACTCCTTGGTATTTCTGGCCAGCACCCATAACTTGTTGTTTTGTATAATCTTTTAGTTCTAGAATGGTCATATTCCTAAGGAGAAAAACTCCTCTTAACCGCAACACCCATTTCCATCTCCAGAAGGGTGACCAATGGGTGCCCGTCTCCCTGAGACTGTCCAGATTTCAGCAGTGAAAGTCCCACTTCCCAGGAAATTCCTCGTACCCAGGCAGACTGGAGCAGTTGGTTACCTGAGCATTTTCTGGTATCCCATTTTCATGTACATGCATTTGTGCTAAGTCTCTTCAGTTACGTCCGATTCTTTGAAACCCTATGGACTGTAGTTCAGCAGGCTCCTCTGTCCTTGGATTCTCCAGCAAGAATACTCAGTGGGTTGCCATGCTCTCCTCCAGGGCATCTCCCTGATCCAGGGACTGAACCCACAGCTCTTACATCTCCTGCGCTGGCAGTGGTTGCACTAGCACCACCGGGGAAGCCCCTTATATTCATATATCCTGTGTTTATTGCATAAGGGAAGGAGGGTTTCTCTCAATTCAAAATTTTTTTTTCTAAAAGGGTACTGATGAACCTATTTGCAGGGCAGGAATAGAACAAAGACAGAGAACAGATTTGTGGACACAGTAGGAGAAGGAGTTCAGTTCAGTTCAGTCGCTCAGTGATGTCTGACTTTTTGCGACCCGATGAACCGCAGCACACCAGGCCTCCCTGTCCATCACCCACTCCCGAAGTCCACCCAAACTCATGTCCATTGAGTCGGTGATGCCATCCAACCATCTCATCCTCTGTTGTCCCCTTCTCCTCCTGTCCTCAATCTTTCCCAGCATCAGGGTCTTTTCAAATGAGTCAGCTCTTTGCATCAGGTGGCCAAAGTATTGGAGTTTCAGTTTCAACATCAGTTCTTCCAATGAACACCCAGGACTGATCTCCTTTAAAATGGACTGGTTGGATCTCCTTGCTGTCCAAGGGACTCTCAAGAGTCTTCTCCAGCACCACAGTTCAAAAGCATCAAATCTTCGGTGCTCAGCTTTCTTTATAGTCCAACTCTCACATCCATACATGACCACTGGAAAAACCATAGCCTTGACTAGACGGACGTTTGTCGACAAAGTAATGTCTCTGCTTTTTAATATGCTGTCTAGGTTGGTGATAGCTTTCCTTCCAAGGAGAAGGAGAGGGTGGGACAAATTGAGAGAGTAGCACTGAAACATATATTACCATATGTAAAATAGATAGCTAGTGGGAAGCTGCTGTGTAGCACAGGGAGCTCAGCTTGGTATGACAACCTGAAACTATGAAAATATGGTATGACATACTCAGCTTGGTATGACAACCTGAAACCTGAAAAATATGACAACCTGAAAGGGTGGGAAGGGGTGGGCAGTGGGAGGGAGGTCCAAGGTGGGGGGCATATGTATATATATGGCTGATTCACATCGTTGTATGGCAGAAACCAATACAACATTGCAAAGCAATTAACCTCCGATTAAAGATTTAAAAATATTTTTTTTCTACAAAGTAATACTAAATCTGCCATACATTATACCTATTTGCAGGGAAGGAATAGAACATAAACATAGAGAATGGACAACCACAGTGGTAGTTGTAATCCTCTTACTATGTTGGTGATCAATAAAATGCTTATGATAAACAGAATTTTTCTTCCATTTCAAAGCTATTTAACTGTTTCTATTTGAAAAAGAGGAAAGTGTGGTCTCACTCTCAAATTAAACCAAAATGTCATAATCAAATTATTGGCTTTCCAATCATCATGTATGTGATTTATCAGGAAATTCAGATATGTAAAGAACATTTAGAGTCTGTCCTTATAACAAGGACTAGTAAAGAAAAATATCCTGGAGAATGTGAATGTCTGATGGTTAGGGGTAGAGATGAAAAACTTCAAATAATTCCCCTGAACTTAACTATTTTCTTTATTTTGAAAGCAGTTATTTCTTTCCATTTTTATTTGATGTTTTGGAAAGAGTGGCTTTTATTTGTTGCAAAAGAAGCGCAGAGCTATCTATCTGGCACCTAAGAACAAAACTTGTTACTTGTGAAGAACCTTGAAGACATCTAATCATTTGATGTTACATCTAGGAATCAGTCTTGCCAGTCTTAAGATGCATTCAAGGACAGGAAAAGAGAAAATCCTGAACTGCGGTTTCTCATAAAATAGAACTGGCATTCAAGCAGGCATTCCACATCTTAAAAGAATCCCTCCATTAAACAAAAAGAAGACTGATAGTTGGAAAGATCTGAAAATATGATAAATAAATTACTTTCTGTAAAGAGAAGACTTCATGACCCAGTACCACTTTATTGGACTCTGCCAACTCTGTTGTGTTTTTTTTTTTTCCTGCAGAGTGCCTAAATGAAAAGAAAGCCAAAGAAACTTATGGGTAGGGGACTATAGGAGTTTTAGTTGTCAACTTAGCATCATTTTAATAAAAACATTGACTTCCCAGACAAGATAAATCATCAAACTCAGGTATGTGTTCTGTGTGGCAGGGTCTTCCACAGGTACACATGTTTTAAAATAAAAGCACATGTTTAGATTCCATGAGGAATAATTGCAACAGAATTCTTATGTTCTATATGTTCTCAATTGTAACTATGTTAGTAGACATATTGTCAGTATGAAATAAATGGCACATGTAATATATAAATGAGGAGTAAACTTTAATTTTACATTCATATTAAGTGAAAAATAATTTTCACAACATTAGAACCAGGAAAAGTACAATTGATGGTATAAGTTCAGAAAACAAAGCCATACAGAATGATAAACAGGAGTTTGCCAAACCTCTTGCAATTTAGAGCACATGTAAATGTGTATATGTGTGTGTATATATGCGTATACATATATGGAGGCATGTGCCTATGTATGTGTGTGCACATACATATTCGTAATAGAAACTGACAAAAACCCATATAAAGATGAAAATTATGAACAGTCATGATCACACAGATAGATAAGCGTTACAGGTATTTTGTTTATTTTGATGAGAAGTTTTGATAGTTATATGTAGTTATCAGAATAATTTTGAGATCATTTGGATATTCTGGGGCACGCTGCTTAAAATTTCCTTTTAAAAAATGACTAATAATATTCCCCATGTGATTGTTCTTCATATAGAACATTCACCATTCAAAACTAATCACAATTATAAACAGTTCTGTGATGAACATCCTGTTGGCTAAATCTTTGGACACTTCCATATTCCATAATTATGTCATTAGAATAAATGCTGTAATTAACAATGACTGAACTGACCAAAGGAATGCTTCTTTAACTTGTTTTATAAATCCATGGTTCTTAAACTTTAGCTTGCATCAGAATCCACTTGGTGGCCTTGTGCAAACACAGATGCTGGACCCCATGTACAGTTTCTGAGTTTCTAATACGGTAGATCAGAAGTGAGATGTGAGGTTTTGCATATCTCAATGCCCAGGAGAGGCTGATGCTGCTGATCCAGGGTTCACATTTGAGAAACACTATGACCCATGTAGTCAAATACTGAAAGCTTGAAACCATTTAAAAGATTAGTCATTATAACGTTAGCATTTGTTGTTTGAGAAAATGTGTATGTGCGTGTGTACTGTGAATCCACTCCAATAACATGGAGGTCCCTGGGGGTAGGGATGAGGTTCTTATATCATAGGTCATTGATTTTCTGCCAACTGATTTCAAAATAAAACCCATGTTCATTCTTCATACTTTGATAGCTTTCTCTTGCCTTTTGAACACAAAAATTGTTTGCTGCTGAATAAATATTTTGAGTTAGCTATGATGGTTCTGACTGAGGGACACAGTTAATTTTGAGCTTTGTTACCAATTGTAATTTCTAGAAAGTATGTTTATATATATAAAACAAGATATGTGCAAGCAAGCATGTATGTTATTGTTTTAGACTTTGGATAGGAAAATAGAAAAATGATGCAGATGCTAGGAATAAGAAATATAGGTCTAGAAAAGAATATACTGGAGACAAACATGGAAATAATTAGGAGTGTCAGATGAGAATATTTAGCCTGATTATATGCACAATAACTTAAAGTGGTGGACTTGGCAATTCTGAAAGTCATCATAAAGCACAGGCAGACGTTTACAAAAACATCAAAGGGAGTCATGGATTTGGCTTTTGTTTTCATGTATAAAGCTTTCTCAGCAGAAAACCCTAAAGGACATAAAGTGGTGAGTTTCATGAGTCAAATGTCCAACCCAAACAATAAATGAGTTATTCCTCAGAGTGACTGTGCCACCACATTTTGCATATCATCATCACCCTCCTCAGCTCTCTTCAGGTATAAAGCCACTCTGATAAAGCTGAATTAGAGACCAGACTTAGGTCTAAAACGAAACTAAAAAGGACTCTCAGCCCTTTCAATTTTTGAATGTCTCTTCAGGCTCTGATTTATTAATCTAACCATTGTGAAGGAATTGGAAGCCCAGAGTGGTGGCTCCTGGACTTAAGACAGACTCAGTCAGGTTAGGTTACCAATTCTCTGGCAGAAGCTTAAAAAGCATTTGCTGTGTAAGTGTTCAGAAAGGGAAGAACAAGGAAAGGCCTTATCTGCTCCCTTTTCATAATGCGTTAATACCTATTGGTTATTTCAGTCAATTATATTTAGCCAATCAGAGTAGCAATTCCTTGTACCTAGGCAAATGGGCAGAGGCCAGGGACTGGTAGAGCAGCATAAATTGGACCAAATTATCTTGTTCCCTCAATGGCCTTAGAAGGAATACTCAAAGAACAGAAATTACTAACACCCCATCCCCTGCCTTGACCCAACATACTCACAAGTGCATAATTATGTCTAGAATTGAAGGTATAATTCGGAGATATATTTTAACTCATCTAACAAAATTGATTCAACATCTTTATATTCAACAAAATCAAGCTTGTCTGGCATTACACATTTGTACAAAAGCAGTCCTGGAGGAGAAAAAATGTGTAGACAGTTTTGTTTGTTTTTCTTTTTCAATTGAAATATAGTTGATTTACAAAACTATATTAGCTTCAGGTGTACACCATAATAATTTAACACCCTTATATGTTATATTCTACTAAAAGTTATTACACAATTATGACTATAATTATGACTCATGCAATACAATGTATCTGTTGCTTTTTTTTTACATAGTATTCATTTTTTACGGTTTTTATCTGGAAGTCCCATACCCCATCTTGCAATTGTCTCTGTTACCCTTCATACAATGCTTTGTTACCTTATTGCTTCTTATTCATATTTCACTTAGACACTCCTTTCTCAAAGGGACTTTTCCCGACCATACAATCTACATTATTTGATGAATAATTGGCTGTACATTACCCAATTTTATTCACCTACATAATAGTTTTATCTTGTGCATATATTTGTTTTTTATCTATTTCCTTTTCATAAGACCTAACATCCAAAGAAGCAGTGCTCTACTCTGTCCGTTTGTTCTAGAACAGAGCTTGACACATAATAAGAAGGCATAAAGTGAAAAGTGAAATCGCTCAGTCCTGTCCGACTCTTTGCGACCCTGTGGACTGTAGCCTACCAGGCTTCTCCGTCCATGGGATTCTCCAGGCAAGAATACTGGAGTGGGTTACCATTTCCTTCTCCAGGGGATCTTCCCAACCCAGGGATCGAACCCGGGACTACCGCATTGGAGGCAGACGCTTTAACCTCTGAGCCACCAGGGAAGCCCAGCTGTTATTTGTTATTATTGCGTTGTTGTTATTGTCTGTGCTTTTTTTACTTGACTACCTAGAATGGCCTGTCTTCTAAAACACATTAGTGAATACCTTTGTTGTGGGAGAGTGTATTCGTTTTCTATTGCAGCTATAACAAATTGCACAAACTTAGGGCTTCCCTGGTGGCTCAGACAGTAAAGAATCCACCTACAATGCAGGGAGACCTGAGTTAGATCGCTGGGTCAGGAAGATTCCCTAGAGGAGAGGATGGCAACCCACTCCAATATTCCTGCCTGGAGAATCCCATGGACAGAGGAGTCTGTCAGGCTACAGTGCATGGTGTTGCAGAGTCAGACATGACTGAGCACACACATTGTCCAATCAAATCAAGTGGCTTGAAAAAATACAAACAAAATGTTGTACAGTTTTATAGGTAGAAAGCTCAGTGGGATCATCTGATTCCTTGTCTGATTCTCATAAGACTGAAATCAAGAGATTGGCCAATCTACTTCCTGGCCTGGAGGCTCTCAGGAAGAATCAGCTTCAACATTCTTTCAGGTTGTTGGCAGAACTCAGATCTTTATGATTGTAGGACTGAGGTCCCCCTTTTCTTGTTGACTGTCAGCCAGGGATTGTTATCAGCTTGTAGAGGTAACTTGCATTCCCTGATTCTGAGACTTGGCAAGTCAAATCTTTCTCATCTTCAAATCTGTCTGCCTTATCTCCCTTCTGACTTCCTCTTCCACTGCATCTCTCTGACTGAGCCCAATCAGAGAAATTTAACTTTGCTTTTAAGGGTTAAAGTGATTAGGTTGCTGCCACCAGTAAAAATCTCCCTATTTTAAAATCTATTTAAACACCTATTTCAACTAATTTTAATTGCAAAGTTTCTTTTGACATGTCAAGTAACATGTTCACAGTTACAAGAACATAAATTGAAGTTCTTCGATGTGAAAATCTTGCATACTACAGGGAGTCACCATTTTAGAGATGGATCACTCCTAGTTATACTGATGAAGTCCAGCTTCTAGCACTGTCATATTGGGCCTGGGCCATTGCCTCATGGTCACAAGATGGCTGCTACAGCTCTTGACATTGTGCCTAATTTTAAAGGCAAGAAGGTATGTGTATTGGGCATGTTGATGAAAAAAGGCCCTTTTCCTGAAAAGAATCTCTCCTTTAACCCCCTACCCAGAAGACTTTTTATATTTTAATAGCTCAATCTGTTCATGGGTACTTACAGTTTAAGAGAGGCCACAGAAGTAAGTAAATGGCATTTTCTAATTTCCATGATAAAAGACTAGCAAAGGAGGATGTGGGTGATAGCAATTGGACTGTCTGTCTGCCACAGATATACCAAGAAAGATAAGTTTAAAAAGAAAATTATTATTGCATCAATTTGTTAAAAAAAAAAGTCATCAAACATTTCCCCAATTCTACTTTCTATGCAGAATTTTTGTTGATGGTATTCTGGGTTGTGTTACTAGATGCTCTAATATTTTTGTCTATTAAGGAAAGCAATAAGAGCAAATTTTCCATGCTATTACAGATGACACAACTACCTTGGAAACAAAAAAGGCATGGGATGATTGGCACCCAGCCTGCATTCTTATTTTATTGAGATGTTAGCGTTCCACTCATTGAGAAATAGACCACTAAATGAAATTCACATTTACCAGCTGGACTGTCAAGGTATATTCAGTGTCATCCCCTTTACAGAATATAACTTAGTGCCTGATGCCATTTTGTCAGGAGTTTCAGTTTTGACATTCCAGAATAAGTTGATTCACACCATATAAACTCGCTGTATTTTCTTGCTTGGGGCAAGATTGGTACATCTCTAATTTCACGTCAGAAAATCTACACAATGCCAAGAAAAAATTCATCTTTAGTCTGCTTCATTTAACTGCATCTTCTCAACGTGATTGGAATATTTTTTCCTGATATTACATGTTTGACCTGTTGGAACACAGTAAAGAGAGAAATCCAGTTAGAAGACGTATCAGTTCAGTTCAGTTCAGTTCAGTTGCTCAGTCGTGTCCGACTCTTTGCGACCCCATGAATCACAGCACACCAGGCCTCCCTGTCCATCACTAACTCCCGGAGTTCACTCAAACTCATGTCCATCGAGTCGGTAATGCCATCCAGCCATCTCATTCTCTGTCTTCCCCTTCTCCTCCCACCCCCAATCCCTCCCAGCATCAGAGTCTTTTCCAGTGAGTCAACTCGTAGCTAGAGGTGGCCAAAGTATTGGAGTTTCAGCTTTAGTATCAGTCCTTCCAATGAACACCCAGGATTGATCTCCTTTAGAATGGACTGGTTGGATCTCCTTGCAGTACAAGGGACTCTCAAGAGTCTTCTCCAAAACCACAATTCAAAAGCATCAATTCTTCTGCGATCAGCTTTCTTCACAGTCCAACTCTCACATCCATACATGACCACGGGAAAAACCATAGCCTTGACTAGACGGACCTTTGTTGGCAAAGTGATGTCTCTGCTTTTTAATATATTATCAAGGTTGGTCATAACTTTCCTTCCAAGGAGTAAGCATCTTTTAATTTCACAGCTGCAATCAGCATCTGCAGTGATTTTGGAGCCCAAAAAAATGAAGTCTGACACTGTTTCCACTGTTTCCCCATCTATTTCCCATGAAGTGATGGGGCCAGATGCCATGATCTTTGTTTTCTGAATGTTGAGCTTCAAGCTAACCTTTTACCTTTTCACTCTCCTCTTTCACTTTTATCAAGAGGCTTTTTAGTTCCTCTTCACTTTCTGCCATAAGGGTGGTGTCATCTGCATATCTGAGGTTATTGATATTTCTCCCGGCAATCTTGATTCCAGCTTGAGCTTCTTCCAGCCCTGCGTTCCTCATGATGTACTCTGCATATAAGTTATAAGCAGGGTGACAATATACAACCTTGACATATATGAAGTCTTAACTCAGGGGTTTTTATTTATAGACCTTGAGAATTTGAAAAACATGAAGCCAGTGATCACATCTTCTCTGCAAAAGAAAAATAAGACCCTTTGAAATATCCCAGTTCTGAAACTATCTTCCTTTTAAAACTGATAAGTATTTCAAAGACAGAAATTAACTTAAATCTATTAGGTAAAAAAAAGACACTGTATCTTTTACTTCATATTAAGCACTATCAATTCATGTTAAATAGATGGAAAAACAGTGGAAACAGTGTCAGACTTTATTTTTTTGGGCTCCAAAAGCACTGCAGATGCTGATTGCAGCCAGGAAATTAAAAGACGCTTACTCCTTGGAAGGAAAGTTATGACCAACCTTGATAGTATATTTAAAAGCAGAGACATTACTTTGCCAATCAAGGTCCGTCTAGTCAAGGCTATGGTTTTTCCCGTGGTCATGTATGGATGTGAGAGTTGGACTGTGAAAAAAACTGATCGCCAAAGAATTGATGCTTTTGAACTGTGGTGTTGGAGAAGACTCTTGAGAGTCCCTTGTACTGCAAGGAGATCCAACCAGTCCATTCTAAAGGAGATCAGTCCTGGGTGTTCATTGGAAGGACTGATGCTAAAGCCAAAACTCCAATACTTTGGCCACCTCATGCTACGAGTTGACTCACTGGAAAAGAGTCTGATACTGGGAAAGGTTGGGGGCGGGAGGAGAAGGGGATGACAGAGAATGAGATGGCTGGATGGCATCACCGACTCTGTGGACAGGAGTTTGAGTGAACTCCGGGAGTTGGTGATGGGCAGGGAGGCCTGGAGTGCTGTGATTCATGGGGTCACGGAGAGTCGGACACGACTGAGCGACTGAACTGAAGCACTATTATCTCATGTAATTCTCGCAGTAATGCCATAGGATAAAAATACACTATCAGATGGAAAAGAATTCAACAGCAATGTGGGAGACCTCAGTTTGATCCCTAGGTTGGGAAGACCCCCTGGATGAGATCATGGCAACCCACTCCAGTATTCTTGCCTGGGGAATTCCATGGACAGAGGAGCCTGGGAGGCTATAGTCCATGGGGTCACAAAAAGTCACACATGACTAAAGTGACTTAGCATGCAGAAAGAAAGAGAGCAAGCCTGCTAGTGTCTTTTCTTATATGGTTACCAGTCCCATTATTAGGATCCCACTGTCATGTCTTCATCTAACCCTAGTTTCCTCCCAAGTCCCCATCTCTAAATACCATCACACCACGGGTTAAAGTTTCAATGTGTAAATTGGAGGACTTCCCTGGTGACTCAGATAGCAAAGAATCTGCCTGCAATGCAGGAGACCTGGGTTCCATCCCTGGATCAGGAAGATCCCCTGGAGGAGGGAATGGCTACTCACTCCAGTATTCTTGCCTGGAGAATTCCATGGACACAGGAGCCTGGCGGGCTATAGTCCATGGGGTAGTAAAGAGTTGGACACGACTAACAGACTAACACTTTGCAAATATTCAGTTTATTTTAGGTACAAAGAGGCCAAGCATCTTGATCATGGGCACCCATATAATAATGAAAGAAAGTGAGAGTGAAAGTCACTCAGTCCTGTCCATTGACTGTACAGTCAATGGAATTCTCCAAGGAAACCAATTTGCAAACCCACAGAGTCAGACTCGAAAATCCTTATCCTTAATAAATGTTTAGTGTAGCCTCTTTGTCGTTCCACACCATGGACATTAGTAAGGAGGATAGGAGAAAATAGATACAATGGATCAAAGTTTATACAGAATTATAATCTCAGTATTATCTTCTTACAGTGTGTCCTGTCTGTTCATAGAAATACATTTACTCTTTCAATGTATTGACTACAGTCTTTATAGCAAGCTTTTCCAAACATAAAATCTCCAAACTTGATGTACTTGTAAAATTATAATTAAAATTCATTACTTAAAAAAAAATTGTTCAAAAGATCTAACCAAATTTCTTAACGATTCTTTGAAGCCTTAAGTCTTTGAATTTAAGTCACATTAATTTGGTGCAGTAACACTAATTATCGAGTCTTGCTAATACGCTCTGATTGGCTTTTCTTAAAGAAATTTGGTGGAGGTAATTAAATCTGGTCAGTCTGTGTACTAAGAAGCAATATAACCCTGCCTGAGGTAGAACCATGATATAACTAAAAATAGAGGAAAACTCTGAAGGGTTAATAGGATGACTTAGTGTTGTTTTTCTTTGACTATGGGTCTGACTGTGAATCAATGTAACATGGCATTATGAATTCTCAACTCCTTTAGAGCATGGAATGTTATTTTTGCTTTCCATTTAGCAGTTGAGGGTCAGTTTTATTGATGTATGTCTGATTAATTTTAACAGAGTGTGTATAGACATTCAATGGCACAGTAATTTTACTTCTGTGATCTGAAATCTTAGGTTCAGCAGTTAAACCTAAGGATGGAATCTAAACAAGCTAAAGAATAGTTCCCTACAGGACATATTAAGAGCAGTATAGGAAGCTGGAGTTAACTCAGGCTTTAAGGTCAGAAAAATCTGATTTTCAGTACTAGAGGTCATTTTACCAGCTTTACAGTCTTTGATTTAACCTGTCTGATGTTTAGGAATTAGTCTTGAATAAAACAGATGCATCCTCTGCCTTGAGGAAGCTTACAGTGTAGTGAAGAATTATGCAATTTATTTCTTAAAGTTCTATTTATGTAACCTAACTGTGGGAGTTATGGACTCTGTATGTAAATCTTCCTTTGGAGATGGTTGAAAATGGGTCCCAAAGAAATGCATGGGTAGTGAGCATTTGGGAGATAGTTTTGCCTTGCCAACAGGACATATGTGAGAGAAGTTTTTGAGATGGACAACACAATTTGATACATGCATACACTGTGCAGTTATTACCATATCAAGTTATTTAGCACATCTATCACCTCACAGTTATTTTTTTTACAATCTAAATGCGTATTAATTTTTGTTGTCAGACATACCTCACTAAAGCTGAGGGAAAGAAAAAAAGTCCTGATGATCTTTGGGTATCAGCTTGCTTCCCTCTTCCAGGAAAGCAGAGCCTGAGATACTGAGTGTAGATAACTTGTTTTAGAACGGGATGGGAGAGGGGAGGGAAGCATGGAATACTGAAGCTAGCGAAGCAGGCAATGAGGAAGAACCACCAGGAGGGGGAGGTATTGAGTTGGTCACAGGGTTTCTCCGTGCTGGGGACCCCTGAGGGGTCATGTAAATTGTGCCTCGCAGTCTCTCACCTGAACAATGAAAGAGGGGTGCATTTATTCTCTCATCGCCACTTGCAAGATGGCTAGTTTTATGTGTCCACCTGACTGGAACCCAAGATGCCCAGATACCTGGTCTGTTTCTGTTATTCAGTATTGCATAGGAACCTGGAATGTTAGGTCCATGAATCAAGGCAAATTGCAAGTGGTCAAGCATGAGATGGCAAGAGAGAATATCATTTTAGAAATCAGCGAACTAAAATGGACTGGAATGGGTGAATTTAACTCAGATGACCATTATATCTACTACTGTGGGCAAGAATCCCTTAGAAGAAATGGAGTAGATATAATAGTCAACAAAAGAGTCTGAAATGCAGTACTTGGGTGCAGTCTCAAAAACAACAGAATGACCTCTGTTCATTTCCAAGGCAAACCATTCTTTATCACAGTAATCCAAGTCTATGCCCCAACAAGTAATGCTGAAGAAGCTGAAGTTGAATGGTTCTATGAAGACCTACAAGACCTTTCAGAACTAACACCCCAAAAAGATGTCCTTTTCATTATAGGGGACTGGAATGCAAAAGTAGGAAGTCAAGAAACACCTGGCGTAACAGGCAAATTTGGCCTTGGCGTACAGAAAGAAGCAGGGCAAAGGCTAATAGAGTTCTGCCAAGAGAATGCACTGGTCATAGCAAACACCCTCTTCCAACAACACAAGAGAAGACTCTACACATGGACATCACCAGATGGTCAACACCGAAATCAGATTGATTATGTTCTTTGCAGCCAAAGATGGAGGAGCTCCATACAGTTAGCAAAAACAAGACCAGGAGCTGACTGTGGCTCAGATTATGAACTCCTTATTGCCAATTCAGACTTAAGTTGAAGAAAGTATGGAAAACCACTAGACCATTCAGGTATGACCTAAATCAAATCCCTAACAATTATACGGTGGAAGTGAGAAATTGATATAAGGGACTAAATCTGATAGAGTGCCTCATGAACTATGGATGGAGGTTCTTGACATTGTACAGGAGACAGGGAGCAAGACCATCCCCAAGAAAGAGAAATGCCAAACAGCAAAATGGCTGTTTGAGGAGGCCTTACAAATGGCTGTGAAAAGAGAAGCGAAAAGCAAAGGAGAAAAGGAAAGATATAAGCATCTGAATGCAGAGTTCCAAAGAATAGCAAGGAGAGATAAGAAAGCCTTCCTCAATGATTAGTGCAAAGAAATAGAGGAAAACAATAGAAAGGGAAAGACTAGAGATCTCTTCAAGAAAATTGGAGATATGAAGGGAACATTTCATGCAAAGATGGTCTCAATAAAGGACAGAAATGGTATGGACCTAACAGAAGTGAAGATATTAAGAAGAGGTGGCAAGAATACACAGAAGACCTGTACAAAAAAGATCTTCACGACCCAGATAATCACGATAGTGTGATCACTCACCTACAGCCAGACATCCTGGAATGTGAAGTTAAGTGGGCCTTAGGAAGCATTACTACAAACAAAGCTAGTGGGGATATTGGAACTCCAGTTGAGCTATTTAAAATCTTGAAAGATGATGCTGTGAAAGTGCTGCACTCAATATGCCAGAAAATTTGGAAAACTCAGCAGTGGCCACAGGACTGGAAAAGGTCAGTCTTCTTTCCAATCCCTAAGAAAGGCAATGCCAAAGAATGCTCAAACTACTGCACAATTACACTCATCTCACATACTAGTAAATTAATGTTCAAAATTCTCCAAGCCAGGCTTCAATAATACATGAACTGTGAACTTCCAGATGTTCAAGCTGGTTTTTAAAAAGGCAGAGGAACCAGAGATTAAATTGCCAACATCCACTGGATCATTGAAAAAGTAAGAGAGTTCCAGAAAAACAGATATGTATTTTGGCTTTATTGACTATGCTAAAGCCTTTGAACTGTGTGGGTCACAATAAACTGTGGAAAATTCTGAAAGAGATGGGAATACCAGACCACCCGACCTGCCTCTTGAGAAACCTGTATGCAGGTCAGGAAGCAACACTTGGAACTGGACTGGGAACAACAGACTGGTTCCATATAGGGAAAGGAGTAGGTCAAGGCTGTATATTGTCACCCTGCTTATTTATTTATATGCGAGTACATCATGAGAAATGCTGGGCTGGATGAAGCTCAAGTTGGAATCAAGATTGCCAGGAGAAATATCAATAACCTTAGCTATGCAGATGACACCACTCTTTTGGCACAAAGTGAACAGAACTGAGGAGCCTCTTGATGAAAGTGAAAGAGGAAAGTGAGACAGTTGTCTTAAAGCTCAACATTAAGAAAACTAAGATCATGGCCTCCAGTCCCATCACTTCAAGGCAAATAGATGGAGAAACAGTGCAAATAGTGGCAGACTTTCTTTCTGGGGGCTCCAAAATCACTGCAGATGGTGACTTCAGCCATGAAATTAAAAGATGCTTAATCCTTGGGAGAAAAGTTATGACCAACATAGACAGTATATTAAAAAGCAGAGACATTACTTTGCCAACAAAGGTCTGTCAACTCAAGGCTATGGTTTTTCCAGTAGTCATGTATGAATGTGAGAGTTGGACTATAAAGAAAGCTGATCACCAAAGAATCGATGCTTTTGAACTGTGGTGTTGGTAAAGACTCTTGAGAGTGTCTTGGACTGCTAGGAGATCCAACCAGTCCATCCTAAAGGAAATCAGGCCGGAATGTTCTCTGGAAGGACTGATGCTGAAATTCCAATACTTTGTCCACCTGATGCAAATACCTGACTCATTTAAAAAGACCCTGATGCTGGGAAAGATTGAAGGTGAGAGGAGAAGGGGAAGACAGAGGATGAGGTGGTTGGATGGCATTACTGATTCAATGGACATGAGTTTGAGTAATATCCGGGAGTTGGTGATGGCCAGGGAGGCCTGGCATGCTGCAGTCCATGGGGTCGCAAAGAGTTGGACATGACTGAGCCACTGAACTGAACTGAACTGAGTGTCAATGAGCCTCATCCAATCAGTTGGAGGTCTGACTAGAGCAAAAGGCTGACCCTCTGTTATGTAAGAGATAAATTTCCTTCCTTCAGGTCTTTGAATAGGAATATTAGTTCTTTCTTTTTCTTCAGCAGCTACTGGCCTTAAGACTCAAACTAGGACATCAGCTTTGCAAATTTTTGGACTTACCAGCCTCCATAATCATGTGAGTTAATTCCTTATAGTAAATCTCTGTCTATCTTCCTCCAAAACAGGGTGTCTACTCTCTTCTAGGCTGGGCTTTTTCTGAGGCTTTAGAGGATACATGCAGTTGTTTTTGTTTTAGAAAAGACCTAGGGAAGAAATGGAAAATTAAGTGTTGCAGCTCTTGTAAAAGTGCCACTGGCTCATATTTGTACAAGGTTGGTTTTGATAGCTTCCGGTGAATGATGTTGGATTCACAGTCTCTGAAGAAGAAGGTTTAACTTCAGGACCAGGGACCAGGCTTAATCACTCAAGAGCTTTTGTGTAGCAGAGTTTTATTAAAGTGTTCGAAAGGGACAGACACCTTCTGACATAGACATTAGAAGGGGGACAGAGAGTGTCCCCTTTGCTAATGTTAGCAAGGGAGTTATATAGTTTTTAATTGGTTATTACAGTTAACCAAAAGAATGTCTCAAGATTGTAAAAATTATACCAGACCCACTGTCACAATTTACATTTTAGGATAACAGGATTAGGACTTAACAATAGAAAGATCTTACCAGACCCACTCCCATAATATATGTTCTAAGTTATCAGGATTGGTGGTTTATGGTGGTTTAGTCGCTAAATCGTGTCCAACTCTTTCGACCCAATGGACTGTAGCCTGCCAGGCTCCTCTGTCCGTGGAATTCTCCAGGCAAGAATACTGAAGTGGGTTGCCATTTCCTTCCCCAGGGGATCTTCCCAACCCAGGGATCGAACCTGGGTTTCCTGCACTGCAGGCAGATTCTTTACCAACTGAACTATGAAGGAAGCCGCACCAGGATTAGTCAGAAGGAAGGAGAAACTGTCCTCAAGCAGGATACATTGTTATTATATAATCCCTAGTACAGAGTTTAAACTGAGTTGTTTGTTGTGTAATCATCAGTTCCAGGCTTAAAGAAAAAAAAAACATTTTATGTGACTAAGACTGAGGAATGTAGAGAGGAAAAAAAAAGGTTATCTTTTCCTCCTCTTTGAGAATTCGAGACCCTATCTCTACCTCAAGAACCCCAGACCCCTCTCTTCTCAGGGACCCCAGGACTTCTTATCAACCTGCCTAGGAACTGACTTTTAAGGGTGCTCCAAAATCACTGCAGCTGGTGACTGTGGCCATGAAATTAAAAGATGCTTGCTTCTTGGAAGAAAAGTTACGACCAAGCTAGAGAGCATATTAAAAAGCAAAGACATTACTTTGCCAACAAAAGTCCATCTAGTTAAAGCTATGCTTTTTTCCAGTTGTCATGTATGGATGTGAGAGTTGGACTATAAAGAAAGCTGAGTGCCAAAGAATTGATGCCTTTGAACTCTTGAGAGTCTCTTGGATTGGAAGGAGATCCAACCAGTCCATTCTAAAGGAAATCAGTCCTGAATATTCATTAGAAGGACTGATGCTGAAGATGAAACTCCAATACTTTGGCCACCTGATGTGAAGAACTGACTCATTTGAAAAAAACCTGATGCTGGGAAAGATTGAAGGTGGGAGAAGGAAACGACAGAGGATGAGATTGTTGGATGACGTCACCGACTTGATGGACGTGAGTTTGAGTAAACTCCGGGAGTAAGGTGATGGACAGGAAGGCCTGGTGCGCTACAGTCCTTGGGGTCACAAAGTGTTGGACATGGCTGAGCGGCTGAACAGAGCTGAACTGAGGAATTGACTCTCAGTTTGCTTCACCTATACCTGTTTTAAAAGGTAGCTGGAGAGGATGTGAAAACGGACCCTAGAGGCATTTGATGCATTTACTTACAAAGATAAGTGATATAGTTTCTAAGGTTAAGCAAATCACATAAGTTCTTTCATCTTCCTATTCAAAACTGAAAAACTAAGAATTACCTTGCTTGTTTCAGTATTGTCTTTTTCTTCTCCAAAAACTTTGAACGTAAGTATCATTCTGGATGTCATCATTGTTTAAGCAGTAAAGCATCAATGGTGTGAAAGAGAGAAAAAAGAAAGAAAGAAGCAAACAGAATACAATGTGTCTTTGTCTTTAGTGACAGGATATATATGCAATGTATGATTTATTAAAGGCATTTGAGCTATTAAATCAAGGCAGGGAAGAATGAAAATTCATATCCTGTTTATAATGAGGCTTTGAAAATGATGCCAATTCATTAAACAGTCACTTGATGAATATTTATTAAGAACCTACTATATTCCAGGAATTGGGCTATATAGGAAACATTAGTAAATTAGATATATATACTTCCTTCCTTTGTGGATTTTACTATCTGGTGTTAAGTACACAGAACTTAACCATGTGAAGAATTTGCTGGGAGACAAAAGGATTAAAGAAAGTTCTCTCTAAAGAATATACTTTTGCTACTAAGGCATACACGGCTTCAATAATATCCACTCAGATATAAAATGCCAAGAGCTAGAGACACACTCTTAGCTTAGATGATGGGAGTTTAATGTCAGCAGGATCACAAGGATTGAAAAAAGAGAAAAAAGAAGAAAAAGAAAGAAACAGCACCTTGATAGCCACAGTCAGTCATCACTAAGAATCAGAATCTCTTTCCAAAAGTTAAAATCTCATTTCTGATTATTTACACAAAATTAAAGATTTTGTCATCTGGTCTCCTAGCAGTACCTATTCTAGTGTTTTACCATGAAGGCAGCTTAGTCACTGTCTGTTCTACTACTATACTTTTCTGACTTCAACTAATTGCTTTGCCACTTAACTCTTACTGTGAGAGGATGATTGGGCTGCAAATCAGCATTTTGGGTAAGCCTATTATGCCAGTTCCCTTATAGGCTTCTTGTGCAATTTGTCAAGACACAGTGTGTGTTGTGGATGGAAGGTGCTGGTGTCTTTTGCAATAGCTGGCAACAACTTCCTCCAGAAGGGAAGTCAGTCATAAAACAACAGATCACTACATTGCAGAGACAAGATGTGTAAACACACTCATTTATTCCTTCTTTCAGTCCACTAAAAAAAAATTTGTTTCATACCATTCAGTATTCTGAGAACTAGAAAAAGCAAAGACATACTTGCTTATTTCAGGTTTCTTTTTTCCCTTTTCCAAAATTCTAATTCTCAATTCCATTGAGTTGGTTAATAAATATGGCCCATTACATCAGGAAAATTAGAGATACCAAGGGAATATTTCATGCAAAGATGGACTCAATAAAGGACAGAAATAGTATTGACCTAACAGAAGCACAAGATATTAAGAAGAGGTGGCAAGAATACACAAAAGAAATGCACAAAAAAAATCTTCATGACCCAGGTAATCACGATAGTGTGATCACTCACCAAGAGCCAGATATTCTGAAATGCAGTCAAGTGGGCCTTAAGAAGCATAACTATGAACAAAGCTAGTGGAGGTGATGGAATTCCCGTTGAGTTATTTCAAATCCTGAAAGATGATGCTGTGAAAGGGCTGCACTCAATATTCCAGAAAATATGCAAAACTCAGCAGTGGCCACAAGACTGGAAAAGTTCAGTTTTCATTCCTATCCCTAAGAAAGGCAATGCCACAACTGTTCAAACTACTGCACCTTTGCACTCATCTCACATCTAGTAATGTTCAAAATTCTCCAAGCCAGACCTCAACAATATGTGAACTGTGAACTTCCAGATGTTCAAGTTGGATTTAGAAAAGGCAGAGGAACCAAAGATCAAATTGCCAACATCCACTGGATCATTGAAAAAGCAAGAGAGTTCCAGAAAAACATCTATTTCTGCTTCATTGACTATGCCAAAGCCTTTGACTGTGTGGATCACAATAAACTGTGGAAAATTCTGAAAGAGATGGGCATACCAGACCACCTGACCTGCCTCTTGAGAAACCTGTATGCAGGTCAAGAAGCAACAGTTAGAACTGGACATGGAACAGACTGGTTCCAAATAGGAAAAGGAGTACGTCAAGGTTGTATATTGTCACCCTGCTTATTTAACTTATATGCAGAGTACCTCGTGAGAAACGCTGGGCTGGAAGAAGCACAAGCTGGAATCAAGATTGCCAGGAGAAATGTCAATAACCTCAGCTATGCAGATGACACCACCCTTATGGCACAAAGTGAAGAGAACTAAAGAGCCTCTTGATGAAAGTGAAAGAATAGAGTGAAAAAGTTGGCTTAAAGCTCAACATTCAGAAAACTAAGATCATGGCATCTGGTCCCATCACTTCATGGCAAATAGATGGGGAAACTGTGGAAACAGTGGCAGACTTAATTTTGGGAGGCTCCAAAACCACTGCCAATGGTGATTGCAGCCATGAAATTAAAAGACACTTACTCCTTGGAAGGAAAGTTATGACCCACCTAAACAGCATATTGCAAAGCAGAGACATTTCTTTGTCAGCATAGGTCCATCTAGTCAAGGCTATGGTTTTTCTCGTGGTCATGTATGGATGTGAGAGTTGGACTATAAAGAAAGCTGAGCATTGAAGATGATGCTTTTGAACTGTGGTGTTGGAGAAGACTCTTGAGAGTCCCTTGGGCTGCAAGGAGGTCCAACCAGTCCATCCTAAAGGAGATCAGTCCTGTATGTTCATTGGAAGGACTGATTTTGAAGCTGAAACTCCAACACTTTGGCCACCTGATGTGAAGAGCTGACTCATTTGAAAAGACCATGATGCTGGAAAAGGTTGAGGGAGGGAGGAGAAGGGGACAACAGAGGATGAGATGGTTGGATAGCATCACCAATTCAATGGAAATGGGTTTTGGTAGACTCTGGCAGTTGGTGATGGTCAGAGAGGCCTGGCATTGCAGTTTATGGGGTCGCAAAGAGTCAGATGTGACTTAGCGACTGAACTGAGCTGAACTGAACTGAATCCCACAGTAGTACGATACCTGCATCCCCCCCAAATTTCTGTGAGTTTGGGGGATATGTTGTCTTATTTTTTTCTCTACCTCTGTATTTTTTTTGGGGGGAGGGAATGTATTTATTTGACTGCATCACATGTTAGTTGCGGTACACAGGATGTAGGAGATGGCAATGTCACCCCACTCTGATACTCTTGCCTGGAAAATCCTATGGACAGAGGATCCTGGTAGTCTTCAGTCTATGGGGTCTCAAAGAGTCAGACATGACTGAGCAATTTCACTTTCACTTTTCACTTTAATGCATTGGAGAAGGAAATGGCAACCCACTCCAGTGTTCTTGCCTGGAGAATCATAGGGATGGTGGAGCCTAGTGGGCTGCTGTCGATGGGGTCGCACAGTAGGACACGACTGAAGCAACTTAGCAGCAGCAGCAGCAGCACACAAGTTTTGGCATGTGGGATATAGTTCTCTAACTAGGGATCGAACCTTTGCCCCCCTGCATTGGGAGTGTGGAGTCTTAGCCACTAGACCACCAGGGAAGTCCCTACCTCTATACTTCTATGTTATCTTGTCTGACTTGCTTCCATACTATGAAAAAATAGTGAGTTGTTTCATTGATTTCTACTGTCATTTGATTTCACTGATGATATTGGAAATCGTGAGGTATAGTCATATCTTTTGCAAAATTTTCAATCTACAGTAATTAACTCTCCTATATCCATTATCTACTTCTTCCTCAGTAGCAGTATCCTGACTTTTTTCAGAGTAGCAGTGTCCTCTATTTCCCAGTTTCTCTTTAAGATGTTTTTGGCAGGCAATCTAAAAAATGGTCCACCATGAACCCTACTTCCTGGTGTTCATACCCTATGTAATTTCCTGTCCTTGCGTGTGGGCTGGGGTATTGACTTACTTGTCATGAATAAAATATGGTAGAAATGATAAGCTGTCATTTCTGAGATTAGATTATAAAGAACTGTAGTTTTCGTGTTGGGTATTCTACATTATCTCGTCGATTGCTTGCTCTGGTGAAGGCAGCTCCCAGGTTGTATAGCAGCCCCACAATGAGGTCCATATGCTTGAGCTTGGGAGGCAGCAGTGTGAGGCCTGATGATTAATACCACATGAATGAACTTGAATGTGGGTCCTCCCTAAGTTGAGATTTTAGATGACTACAGCCCCAGCAAACACTGATTGCAGCTTATGGGAGATTCTGAGCTAGATCCACCCACCGAGCTCTTCTCAGATCCTAACCTAAAAATTTTGCAATCATAAATGTTTATTGTTTCAAGCTATTAACTTTAGGCAAAATTTGTTATGTGTCACTCAGTTATTAAATTGTGTCCAACTCTGCGATCCCAAGCTCTGTAGCCCCCCAGACTCCTCTGTCCATAGGATTATTCCAGCAAGAATACTGGAGTGGGTTGCCATTTTTTCCTCCAGAGATCTGCCTGACTCAGGGATTGAACCCGTATCTCCTGCAGCTTTTGCACTAGCAGGCAAATTCTTTACCCTGAACCACCTAGGAAGCCCCAATTTGTTATGCAGCAGTGGACAATAATGGAATGTTCAAGTCTGTTGATTAAATATTGGTTGGACATATATAAGGAGTACACTTCAAGTCCTATTATTCAAAACATAGAAGGCAGAAAGAGGAATTGGAAATTGTCTGTGCCCTAAAAGAGCTTCTAATCTTTAGAGCATAAATTGGGATTTTAGATAAGTCGAAAGTAAGAAGAATCTCTTGTCTCTCTTTAGACTTTCATTTTGATTCCTATCAGTTTTATTAATGTGCTTAAGCAAAATAGTGAGTTTTATAAGGAAATCTAAGGGCATTCTCTGTATGCATTGTCAGGTAAGCATTATTTCAGCACTGTTGTAGTAAATAACTGGGACTCCACTGTCTTAATTTTTCCTACTGGAACCAAGCTTAACGTTTGACAAGGTTGTTTTGTGCCAAACATAAGAAGCTTAGCCAGCGGAAGAAAATCTCGAGACAACAGTAAGTTGTAAGTCTGAACTCAGCATTATAAGGTGTACTTTGGTTTCCTTTGTTTTATTGTTTATTAAATGTGTTAGATTTGAGATTAAACTGTTTCACCAAAAAGCATATAGCCTTGGACACAACCTTGCTAAAAAGCTGAAGTCCACAGCCTCATTTCTCCTTCTCTCCTGAGACTGTAGCCACAGGAGAGCCCCTTCTAGTCCCAGTGTTCTAAGACCCCCTCTCCCAGACTCCAGGCCTTAGAACATGTGGTTCCATCTGACTGGCATTGTCTCCTCATTTATCTGCATAAGGCCTACTTGTTCTTTAGCATTGAGGTACCAAGTGAATTCAGAAAATCTGACACTTTTCTTTTTCCCACAGAACCTTTTACATGATATTCAATTATTTGCTTAAATATTAAGACCAGAGGTTGGACACTAGATAGCCCATTAGGCTATACAGACTTGATCTAGTCCCCAGACATATTTTTGTAAACAGAACAGCTATGGAGAATTTTAAGACCTTGGGATCACAAGCACCCCTAATCTCCCACTGTTTCTTACTGTCTCGCGAATGACCAGCTTACTCTGTGTGTTTAACTTGCTTGCTGCTGGAGGATTTATACCTGAGACTCATGAAACTGTTTGAAAACAGGGATATATTTTGTTCATTTTCACATCTATAGCATCTGTCCTAGTTTTTAGCATGCTGTATGCACTCTGCAAGCAGTTGTTGAATGAACAAATGAATGCTGAATTTAATTATTAATCAATAAACAGTGATGCCGTAAGCTCTGTTTGATCATGGGTTGTCCTCTCCCTAGCTTTGATCTCTTCAGACCGTCTGCCAGCTTTGTTCTCCATGGGGAGCCATTTGTCAAGATTCTGATAAATGAATGGATTCCAAGCTAATTCTAAGAGCCAATCAACGCCCAGGCTTCAGTATTTGTTATCTTTTCAGTTGTATCCCTTTTTAAAAACTCCTCTTTATTTTGTCTTTATAAATGAAATGGTTTGTGAGATGTTAATAGTTCTTTTAAATAAGTTTGTTATTTTTTTCCCCTCCAGTTCAAAAAGAGGGGAGAGCACAATTGATTACACCCCAAACTTATTCACACTAGTCTTGCTATTGATAAACCTTGTTTTAACCGCCTACCACATCAGGCAGGACTCTTGTTTGGCAATGGACAGTAGCATGACACAAACTTATCCATGAAGAATTTGTTGACTCTCCTCTCCTAGAAAGGAGCCAGTCTTAGTGATGACTCCAGAAAAGGGGAAAAGGGCAGACCCTCTGACTCTGATTTTTCTTCTCTCTGAATGTCAGGTTTGTCTTCCGACCAACACTCTCACAATATAGGAATACCACATTCAAGTGCTTAAAGCTTAGTGTCCTGTCCTTTCTGCTCATATTCTCCAAAGCTTCAATTAAAACTAAGAACTATAAGATGAGGAATCAAGAAAGGTTTCTAATTGATCGAAGGATAAACAAGTGCTCTCAATTGAACCAATCACGCTAGTCAGGAAACTGCTGCTGCTGCTAAGTCGCTTCAGTCGTGTCCAACTCTTTGCGACCCCACAGACAGCAGCAGACCAGGCTCCGCCATCCCTGGGATTCTCCAGGCAAGAACACTGGAGTGGGTTGCCATTTCCTTCTCCAATGTGTGAAAGTGAAAAGTGAAAGTGAAGTCTCTCAGTTGTGTCCGACTAGTAGCGACCCCATGGACTGCAGCCCACCAGGCTCCTCTGTCCATGCGGTTTTCTAGGCAAGAGTACTGGAGTGGCAAGCTTCTGTAGAACCACATGATTTGAAAGGGAACTTTACTAGAGGCCAGAGGTGGGTGGGTGGGTCTAGGCTATTCTGTGCATAAAAATCAATGAATATCCACTACCAACTGCCTATATGCCAGGAACTGTGGGTAAAAAAGGACAATAAAGTATAATCTATGCCAGAAAGAAATTTGTCAAGTTGTGGCGACAGGTCATATAAGTAAGTAATTAGCAATGAAATGTAAATGTAAAAACAAGTGTTTGTTAGGGTTTTGTGCTTCGGATGAGCATAACTCACTGAATTTCCTGTTCTGTGTAAGGCAACATGCACACACACTGTTTCTGCCCATATATGCTCCCCAACTCCCTGCCATCAGTCAAACAAAGTGAGTTCTCTTTAAAATAGATTTGGAGGTTAGAGATAATGAAATCACCTTAGACATAAGAACCCCAACTGGTTATTTTGTGTCTGAGGAAAGAGGTCCATAATATTTTACTTCCAGGGGTCAAGTGTGCCATTTTTATTATTAGGAGAACTACTTTTTTTTAAAAAAAAAAAAAAGAAGTGTTTTAAGTTTTCTTACAAACTGTTCTCCTTTAGATACTCTTAAAAGCGTCAATGTCACCAGCCTTCTCATTTATATAAAAACCAGCTTTAAGTGTAGTGAGAACAATAGGGAAGAGGTTATACTTTTCCAGTCATGAAAGCCAGAGACTCAGGAGTCACGCTGGTTCCTCTTCTTCCCTCACATCCTTCACGTAAGCCTTCACCATGTCTTGTACATCAGTGGTTCTCAATGTGCAGAAGAGTTCCCTTCAGAAAGGATCCTCTGCCTCAAAATGTCAATAGTTTCACTGCAGCATTCTCCTCCAGAGAGTATCCCATCATGCCCCCTACTCTCATTCTCCCATGAGCCATTTCCGTCACCTCCTGGATGGTTTCACCAACTCCTCTCTTGTACCCTCCACCTCATTCTCCATAAAGCAACCCAAAGTTAACTTTTAAGCATACAGCCCTGTTGTGGAAACATGGCTTAAAACTGTCCAAGCAGCTTAGCCAACACACCTAGGGGGTGCTGGAGAAACAGGCAGAGAGCAGGTCACATTAACTCAGGTAAACCAGGTTAAGGAGTTTGGATGTTGCTCTCATACAACTCTCTTTCCTTGAGTTCACTATGTTTCTGTCACCTTTCTGTTTGAAGAGTATTTCAGGTCTATTCTGGTTTATGGACTTCCCAGGTGGTGCTAGTGGTAGAGAACCTTGCCTGCCAATGCAGGAGACGTAGAGGTGCTGGTCCAATCCCTGGGTTGAGATCCCCTGGAGGAGGGTGCGGCAACCCACTCCAGTATACTTGCCTGGAGAATCCCATGGACAGAGGAGCCCTGTGGGCTACAGTCCATAGGGTAGCAGAGAGTCAGACACACCTGAAGTGACTTGGCACACACCCACACCTTCTGGTTTATGGCTTTAGTACTTTTAAGTCCTTCTGTCTGACATGTGCTTTGTCTGGGTATCTGCTTAATTAACCAGTTCTCAAGAGAAACTTTCCCTGTCTCCTTCAAAACTGCCCACGTCTCTTGCTCTGCCAATTTTAATTTGTCATCTCTCTTACTTATATTTCTATATTATACATTTATCTTATATTTTTCATCTTCATGGAGACTTTTAACTAAAATGTGATGATTTTTAGATAATGGTAAGAATTATGTCTCAAATTTTATGCTTCATAGTGAAAACCCCTAGAGTAGGCAGAATAATAGTCCCCTAAATATGTCCACGTTCTAATGCCTGTTAGAACCTGTTAGTTAATACCTGTTAGTATGTTCAGTTCAGTTCAGTCGCTCAGGTGTGTCTGACTATTTGTGACCTCATGAACTGCAGCATGCCAGGCTTCCTTGTTCATCACCAACTCCTGGAGCCTGCTCAAACTCATGTCCATCAAGTCGGTGATACTATCCAACCATCTCATCCTCTGGTGCTGGGAAAGATAGAAGGCAGGAGAAGAAGGGGACACCAGAGGTGGAGATGGTTAGTATGTTAGGTTATGAGGAAAAGACAAATTAGGCTGCAGATGGAATTGAGATTGCTGATCAGCTGACTTTGAGATGAGATTATCTTGGGTTGTCCAGGTACCTAGTATAATTACCAGGTCTTTATGCGTGGAAGAAGGAGGCAGAAGTGTCTGTGTCAGATGATGTAATGTCCCTCATAAAACTTATCAGTGGTGACCAAGTGAGCACTTCTTTGCTTTCAGAGCATCTCCTGGTCCTCAGATATGAATCATCAAGAAAATTGGACAAGCTTGACCAAGCAAGAGGGGGTTGATCCTTTCCATCCAGCACTGGGAGGCATGGCTAATGGATCACCTTGGTTTTCTGTCTGTAGGTGGGAACTCAGGTGACACTAGTGGTAAAGAACCCTCTTGCCAATGCAGGAGACATAAGAAACATGGGTTCAATCCCTGGGTCAGGAAGATCCCTTGGAGAAGGGTGTGGCAAGCCATTCCAGTATTCTTGCCTAGAGGATCCCATGGACAGAGGAGCCTGGCAGTCTACAGTCCATAGGATCGCAGAAAGTCGGACACAACTGAAGTGACTTAACATACACACGTATATCAAGTTTATATGAGTTCATGATAATATTTTTCCCATGTAGTGAATGGAAATTGGTCTTGATCCTGTAAAGTTATACCTTAAATATGATTCTCCATTATATTCAGTTAAAAAAAAATAATGAGGTGATGTGACAGAGATTCATTTGGCTACAGGGAGATTTTTTTATATTAAAGGACTTCCAACCAAGTAATTGTGGCTCAGCTGATAAAGAATCTGCCTGCAATGCTGGAGACCTGGATTTGATCCCTGGATTGGGAAGATCCCCTGGAGAGGGACAGGCTACCCACTCCGGTATTCTGGCCTGGAGAATTCCATGGACTGTATGGTCCATGGGGTTGAAAAGAGTCAGACATGACTGAGCAACTTTCACTTCACTTCAACCAAGTAATACAGCCATACTTCATTTTATTATACTTAGGATATTTTGTGTTTTTTACAAATTAAAGGTATGTGTTAACCTAGTATATTGGTGTCATTTTTCTAACCAAATCTGCTCACTTCATGTATGTCACTTTCTGGTAATTCTTGCAATATTTCAAAATTTTCATTATTATGTTATGGGATCTGTGATCAATGATGTCTGATGTTATCACTGCAAAAAAGACGACAACTTCTGAAAACTCAGAAAATTGTTGGAATCCTTTAGCAATACAGTATTGTTTAACTAAGATATGTACAATTAATTTCTAGGACATGGTGCTATAGCACACTAGTAGTCTACAGTATAGTATAAATAATTTCTATATGCAATGGGGAACCAAAAAATTTATGTGACTCCCTTTATTCCACTTCAGTGGAACCTACATTATCTCTGAGGTATATCTATATTGGAAGCCCCTGGAAGCTGGAAAAAGCAGAGATATATTTTTCCCTAAGAGCTTGTAGAAGGAAGATAGTCCAACTAACACCTTGATTTTATCCCAGTAAAACCCATTTTAGATTTTTGACCTCTGAAATTACAAGGTAATACACTTGTGATTTGGGGGCTCCAAAAATCACTGCAGATGGTGACTGCAGCCATGAAATTAAAAGACACTTACTCCTTGGAAGGAAAGCTATGACCAACCTAGACAGCATATTAAAAAGCAGAGACATTACTTTGCCAACAAAGGTCCATCTAGTCAAGACTACGGTTTTTCCAGTAGTCATGTATGGATGTGAGAGTTGGACTATAAAGAAAGCTGAGTGTCGAAGAATTAATGTTTTTGAACTGTGGTGTTGGAGAAGACTCTTGAGAATCCCTTGGTCTTCAAGGAGATCCTACCAGTCCATCCTAAAGGAGGTCAGTCCTGGGTGTTCATTGGAAAGACTGATGTTGAGGTTGAAACTCTAATACTTTGGCCACCTTATGTGAAGAGCTGACTCATTTGAAAAGACCCTGATGCTGGGAAAGATTGAGGGCAGGAGGAGAAGGGGATGACAGAGGACGAGATGGTTGGATGGCATCACCGACTCAATGGACATGAGTTTGGGTAGGCTCCAGGAGTTGGTGATGGACAGGGAGGCCTGGCATGCTGCAGTTCATGGGGTCACAAAGAGTAGGACAGGACTGAGGGACTGAACTGAACTGATACTTGTGCTGTTTCAAGCTACTCAATTTGTGGTACTTTGTTACATCAGCAATAAGAAACTCAAACAGCCCATGACACACTTACCTTGTCTGTCCTGTTCAGCCTGGTCTCTCTTTAGAGCTTAGTGCTGTGCCCAACATGTAATAGACACTCATTATGCTCATAATATCCATTGCTGCTGCTGCTGGAGTGAATGGAAAATAGAAATAAGCATAACCATTTGAGTTAAATAGATTCCAACTGTAACTCTACTGAATAATTTTAATGTTTGATGCAAATTAATTGCCCCACCTTCCTCAACTTCAATAAGCTCATTTTTAAAACGAGTGACTCCAGAATTTTAAGCTTGTTGGGAATCCTCTTAGAGTGTCCTACACAAGGTTCTGCTGGCCTTGAGCAGGACCTCTGGCTCTCTGTGTGTACTGCAGAATGTCCTGAACGCACATGTTTAGTTTAGGGTAAAGAGAAAGATTAGAATTGATACATCTATATTTTCCTATTCAACCATCATCATTACCCTGTAAGGGAGGTACTTTCTTTTTCAGCTAGAACCTGAAATAATTTTATTTTTTAAAAAAGGAACTGAAATATATTTTCTCACTGTTTTTATTTTCTGAAGGAACTAGAAACAAAAGTAAATTAGAATATAGTAAGTAAAACTACTTTTTAAAGTTTGAATCAATCCATGGATATCAGACGTCTTCTGAACAGAAAGAGTGGTAATAGAGATGGTTGACTTTACAGCCCGACTGACGTGTGATCAAGTTACTTCCTTAGTAGGGTTGCTCGATGTAACAAATAAAAATGCAGGATGGTCAGTTAAATTCAAATTCCACATAAACAAACAAACTTTCTTTTTAGAGTCTGTCCCAAATGCTGTGTGGGACATACTTATATTAAAAATAAAATTTTTATGTTCATATAAATTTTAAATTTAACTGGACATCCTTTATTTAATCTAGCAACCCTAATCTACATAACTGATTATCCAACTAAAGATAAATAACAAAGATTATGAGGGGAAAAATGGAAAATATGAAAAGCAAATTTAAATACTTTGAAATATATAGACTAAGTAGCCTTGACTAAAAATATATACTAATGGGGTGTTTGGAAAATAGGTATATTTATGGAAATAATTTTTTAAATTTAAGGTAAATAAGTAATTTAAGGCAAAAGAAAATGAATAGAACCATTGACTGTTTTGAGATTTAAAATGATAAAAACAATGAAACTATTTTTATTGTAAATGATTATATTTAAATCTTTCATTTCTTATAGCAATATTGGCTTTATATTAGTATATTTCATTGTTTGGGACTATAGAAATGCCAAATTACCAGATCATGTATGGTGGGCAAATATCTCTTTGGAAGGTATCCATGTAAATACCTCTATGTTCTGGAAAACTGATGGTGAAACTACAGCTTACAATTTAAAGTATTTTTCCAATGGAAAAGCAACAAAAATTTACAGTGACACCCCATGGGAATTCTTCAAGCAGAAATAAAGATCCTGCTCAGAAAATTCTGGAACTATGGGCAGCTTAATTAGACCTTAAAAATCTCCTGCAAGTTTTTCTTGGCAGAGTGACAAATCCCAATATCATATCACTTATTCAAGTTGTCCCTTAATGTATGATCAGGAATATTTATACACTGAGAAAATAATGACAAGGCTGCAAGTCAATATTGTTGTTGTGGTTCAGACACCCAGTTGTGTCTGACTCTTTGCAACCCCGTGTACTGCAGCACGCCAGGCGCCCCTGTCCCTCACCATCTCCCAGGGTTTGCCCAAGTTCTTGTTCATTACATTGGTGATGCTGTCCAGGCATCTCATCCTCCAATGCCCTCTTCTCCTTCTGCCCTCAATCTTTCCCAGCATCAGGGACTTTTCCAATGAGTTGTGTGTTCACAACAGATGACCACAATACTGGAGCTTCAGCATCAGTCTTTCCAGTGAATATTCAAGACTAATCTCCTTTAAGTTTGACTGGTTTGATCTCTTTGAAGTCCAAGGGACTTTTAGGAGTCTCCTCCAGCACCACAGTTCAAGAGCATCAGTTCTTTGGTGTTCTGTCTTCTTTACAGTCAACATAAATAAGACAAAAAGGAAGATCTAACCCACTGGCAAAGAAATTGTTCTTTCCTAAAAAGAAGTGAATGGATAACTGGTCCCCTTGTTGGCTCATCTGTCTCAACAGCTGTAGAGTTTATGGTTTTATTTATTCAAATGCTACTAACTTTGAAACTCTGTTGAATAGATTAACATGCCCATTGTCTTTCTAAATTGTCACATCTCCGCTGTACGTGGCAGGGTAATCTTCACAACATTTGATTTTGGATTGCCAAATGTGGATGCTTTCCTAGGCAGAGCAAGCTGAATGCTCTTTGTTTAAATGATTATATGACTAACCAAGCCATTGGAATATAGAAGGAAAGAATCTACTATTTGAAGATCTATCTTACAAAGATGTTACACAACTTTGTGCTAAATACATGGCATTAAATTAATTACAACTGATGACTGCCAAAAAAAAAATGACTTTGTGTTCTACTTACATATCAACTTGATTTTGTTAAGTATTTGATTTTCTTGTGAAAAAGTCAGCCCCATTTTATTTTGATTTGAAGATAGAAATGGATTGTGTGCACTTCTTTCTGTGTGTATATGTGTATAGCAGTTAATTCATAGACACATGGAGTGTATCTCTCCTGTTAAACAAGGAGGTTGTTAGACTGAGATGGCTCCCCTATTGTGGTGGCCTATGTAACAAACCAAAATTTAAACCTGTAAATGTCTCAAGGTTACAAAATCAAAACACTGAGGGCAACCAACTGGGTTTTAAGCTAAGAAATAATGAATAAGTCTCTCTCCTTGCTTCCATACTTGCTCTGCATAAGTCTCTCCTGGATCTTCTCTAAGGACCACACCTTACCAATCCAGTTAGGTGCTTCCCAATTCAAATTGTTTTTTGCTCAAACTTACTGTTTTTAATATGCCTCAGTTCATCTTTGAATATGATTCTTCTAAGGAGATGCTATTTTGATGCTGTTATGCAAACAAGTCCTGTTTTAATTCTTGGAGAAGCAAGTGTAGGAGTCATAGTTTATTGCAGCAGTTTTCAACCACTTTGTGAGGAATTTTATAATTTATAACCATTCATAAAGTTTTGAGGCTTAATGATACATTTTTTATGTTAAGTATAACCACAGACTTCCCTGACAGCCCAGTGGTTAAGACCCCACACTTCCAATGCAGGGGAATTAAGTGACTCCTGGCTGGGGAACTAAGATTCCATATGCTACACAGTACAGCCAGAAAATATATAAAAAAAGGTGTAGTCAAACAAATGTTTTGTTAATTAAACAATGATTCATTCATCTGTATTTATTGAGTATCTTTAATGTTAATGGCTTCCCTGGTGGCTCAGCAGGTAAAGAATCCACCTGCATGCGGGAGACTTGGGTTCAATCCCTGGGTTGGAAAGATCACCTGGAAAAGGGAACAGCTACCCACTCCAGTATTCTGGCCTGGAAAATTCCATGGATGTATAATCCATGGGGTCACAAAGAATCATACACGACTGAGCGACTTTCACTTTCATTGTCAATGTGAATGGGTAGTTTTAGCCAGGGTTTGATAATTTTACATCTGTCAAAATCTTTGGGGAGTTAGGAAGATATAATATTTATTCTGTGTGGATCACAATAAACTGTGGAACATTCTGAAAGAGATGGGAATACCAGACCACCTGACCTGCCTCTTGAGAAACCTGTATGCAGGTCAGGAGGCAACAGTTAGAACTGGACATGGAACAACAGACTGATTCCAAATAGGAAAAGGTGTACGTCAAGATTGTATATTGTCACCTTGCTTATTTAACTTATATGCAGAGTACATCATGAGGAATGCTGGGCTGGAAGAAGCACAAGCTGGAATCAAGATTGCCGGGAGAAATATCAATAACCTCAGATATGCAGATGACACTACCCTTATGGCAGAAAGTGAAGAGGAACTCAAAAGCCTCTTGATGAAAGTGAAAGAGGAGAATGAAAAGGTTGGCTTGAAGCTCAACATTCAGAAAACAAAGATCATGGCATCTGGTTCCATCACTTCATGGGAAATAGATGTAAAAACAGTGGAAACAGTGTCAGACTTTATTTTGGGGGCTCCAAAATCACTGCTGATGCTGATTGCAGCCAGGAAATACGCTTACTCCTTGGAAGGAAAGTTATGACCAACCTTGATAGTATATTAAAAAGCAGAGACATTACTTTACCAACAAAGGTCCATCTAGTCAAGGCTATGGTTTTTCCCGTGGTCATGTATGGATGTAAGAGTTGGACTGTGAAGAAAGCTGATCGCTGAAGAATTGATGCTTTTGAACTGTGGTGCTGGAGAAGACTCTTGAGAGTCCCTTATACTGCAAGGAGATCCAACCAGTCCATTCTAAAGGAGATCAATCCTGGGTGTTCATTGGAAGGACTGATGCTAAAGCTGAAACTGCAATACTTTGGCCACCTCATGCGATGAGTTGACTCACTGGAAAAGACTCTGATGCTGGGAAAGGTTGGGGGCGGGAGGAGAAGGGGAGGACAGAGAATGAGATGGCTGGATGGCATCACCGACTCTGTGGACATGAGTTTGATTGAACTCCGGGAGTTGGTGATGGACAGGGAGGCCTGGCGTGCTGTGATTCATGGGGTCGCGGAGAGTCAGACACGACTGAGCGACTGAACTGAACTGAACTGAACTGAATCTTTATTCACTATTGATTTGTTTCTAATTAAAGGTAAAAACTACTGAATCAAAGAACAAAGAGAGGTGTTATCTTTGCAAAGCTGATTCAGAAACCCCAAATATGGACTTCTATTAATAGTATTCCTGGAATTGTGATTTTTACCAATTCTTCTTAAAATGTATTTTGTTTTTAATATTATTATTCTCTATCTGCTTTATTAAAAAAATAAAATAAAAACAGATTTGGGACTGATTGAATCATTGTTCTTGAGCATGATATCACAGAAATAGCTTTTTGATATCACTTTTTACATTTCTCCTGTATTTATGCTTATCCAGACACTTTTCTGATAAGAATCACAAGGCTTGGTGTGACATTTAAAGTCAGAAGGACATTCCTGATATTTATGAACCGTGCAACCTTGAGCAACTAAACAATCCTCAAAGAGTCTTATATATGGACAAGAATCATCATATCTACCTAAAGAGGTGTTATGGGGGTAAATGACAAAATACTCAAAAAGGCATTAAAAACTTATATTACACTTTGAGGTCTTACCATTACTAAACAAGGACCACAATCTCTAGTCTAAGCTGTTGGTGTCAGACAGTTCAGAATTCAAAACTTAAAGAGTTTAGAAACATAATATTGAGCCCATATTCCATATTATATAGCACTGACATGAACAGTTTAATATTTTTTAAATATTAAGACATAGTTTTAAAATACTGCAGTTGATTTACATCCTCTCAGTTCATGTCCTGCCACACAATGAGTAGGCCAGATCAGATTTCACACTAACAAGTTACAATATGTATTATTGAAAGATTTGGGATTTTAGAATGGAAGTTTACCATATATATTATAGGAGATGGTATATATTAAATGCCTAGCGAACATCTGGCTGTCTCCTCGGTGCATATTAAATGCCTATCCCTTCTTGACCTTGCTCTTTCATGTCCCCTAAACCACAACCCATCTCTAGTTTCCCCAGTGAATGGCTGGACTTCCATCCCCAGCCCCCCTATAGCAAAACTGTATGTTTCAGCCTAGTTCAAACAGAGCATTGGACTTTCAAACAGCTTTTCCTCTATGAGATTTTTCCCTTTTCCTAAATATTTGCATCTTTCTCCCCCCCATCTCCCATTTCCCTTTTCTATGAATGTTTTTACTTCTTGACATGTTGTTATTTAAAATGTCTCTGGCAATTATGAGGGCTTCCGAAGTGACTCAGACAGTAAAGAGTTTGCCTGCAATGAGGGAGACCTGGGTTCAATCCCTGGGTCATGAAAATCCCCTGGAGAAGGAAATGGCAACCCACTCTAGTATTTTTGCCTGGAGAATTCCATGGACAGAGGAGTCTGGAAGGCTATAGTCTGTGGGGTCTCAAAGAGTCGACACAACTGAGCAACTAACACACACTGGCAATTAGGTCAATGGATTGTGTCTAATTCACTAGGAATATTCTCTAACGCAAAGTTTTTCCAAATGCTGCTATCATTTTTATCCCTCTTCTGAGTGAATAGTGATTGCAGAATTAGGTGAAAACAGTTCTGATGCAAATAACACACACACCATGTATATACATAAGTATGTATATAATAACTATATGTGTCAGTATATCGATAGACACACATATATGTATATCCTGTGTATACAGTGTAGAGACATGTACTATATATGCGTGCGTGCACACACACACACACACACATGCCCCTGTTTCTGCGGTCTGGGACATAGACCTCAGGCAAGCCTGAGATGTGTCTTTGTGACCTATATGCACTGGAAAGCCATGGATGTCTTAATGATTAGCCTGCAATTAGCCTGTGATTCAGGCAGGAGAAAAGCTACCTCCTATGCCTTTAAAATCTCCTTCCTTGAAGGGCAACTCATAGAAAAAAAAAAACAAAACTCAGTGGATATTTAAAACAGTTTAGGCATCATAATAGGCTCTATTCTGGGTCACTTTGCACACCCAAATTGTTTTTTTGAGACTATTAACAATGTCAAGCTGAGCAATTTAATAAACACAATCAGTGGTAAAGCCTGTTACTTTTGTTTTACTGGTTTGAAAAATCATCCTCATATATATCTACTCATGGTTATAAGCCTGCTTGCTTAACTAGGGAATCTTGAAGAATAACTTCTGCATGTATGATAAGGGTCCTTTATCCATGGGTGACAGAGCCTATTTTGCAGTTTCTATTCACACCCAAATTGTTCTTGAGGAACAATTCAGGCATCATTTGTGTGGGCCTCCCTCACTCAGAATAGGTTAATAGCCAATGTCACCTTCACTGCGCTATTCTTTGGATAGAGACCATTAAGGGAAATAGCTGTTTCAGTGAGTGGCATATTAAAGTTCTAGCCCAGAGCTCTTTCTGCCCCAGAGTCCAATCTATGTGATCCTGGCTCAGTGAGGAGGCTGCATTCATACAAGCTTGAGGATGTAAATACAAGGAATCGAGCCATAAAGATGAAGCGTGGGAGAAGTGGAGCCCCGGGGTGATCCAAAAGAATCTGAAAAAAGATGTTGACTTTCCACTTAAACTCCCTCTTCTCTAAGCACCTCTGTTCACCAGACACCTGTTTCCTGTTGGTTCTCCCATCTTAGTATCCACCAGCTCTCAGGTCACTCTTACTTATAAGTTATTAGTTCAAGCCTGGAGCCTTGAAAGATATGATAGTTGCTCAGTCATGCCCAACTCTTTGACTCCAGGAGTATAGCCCATCAGGCTCCTCTGTCCATGGAATTTTCCAGGCAAGAATACTGGAGTAGATTTCCATTCCCTTCTCCAGGTGATCTTCCTAACCCAGAGATCAAACCAGCGTCTCCTGCATTTCAGGTGGATTCATTACCAATGAATAACCAGGGAAGCCCCAGAGAGTCTTACCCCTGAGCTAATTTCTCTGCCCTCACTTTATTATTTCTCAATATCTGTGCACACGAAATGTTATTATAAAATGAGTCATTAAGGAAAGCTTTGCTTCTCCCCAAGGAGCTGGTATTTTGAAGATAAGAATGATCAAATGGACATGTTTCCCTTTAAATGTTGGCTACCTGGAAGCTCAGAGCCAAAGATCAGATTAATCAAGAGTCTGAATACTTGAAGTAATTTTTTTGTTTTCTTATTCATCACTCAGCCCAAGTCCAGAACTCACATTTTTAAGACAGACTTTCAGTTCAGTTCAGTCGCTCAGTTGTGTCCGACTCTGCGACCCCATGAATCACAGCACGCCAGGCCTCCCTGTCCATCACCAACTCCTGGAGTTCACTCAAACCCACCTCCATCGAGTTGGTGATGCCATCCAGCCATCTCATTCTCTGTCGTCCCCTTCTCCTCCCGCCTCCAATCCTTCCCAGCATCAGAGTCTTTTCCAGTGAGTCAACTCGTCGCATGAGGTGGCCAAAGTATTGGAGTTTCAGCTTTAGCATCAGTCCTTCCAATGAACACCCAGGACTGACCTGGCCTTAATATCTTAACTCATTTGCTCTGCCCCCATTTTTGACTCCAGTTGAACAGAACTGGATTAATTATAATCTTTTTTTTATATTGTTCTTATATTTTCTCTATTATTTTTGTATTGCAAGGCATCTTGTAATACAGTAAATCCTTTGTGGAATGAGGCAAGGTATAAATAAATTACAAGTAAGTAAGTTTGAGTGAACTGCGGGAGTTGGTGATGAACAGGGAGGCCTGGCGTGCTGTGATTCATGGGGTCTCAAAGAGTCAGACACGACTGAGCGACTGAACTGACCTGAATTGAATTGAAGCAAAATGAAGCAGGAAGCAAAGTGAATATAGAAGCAGGACCAAGATGAAGGAGATCTAGATTACTCTGCATGACAAACTAGGCTGGGGAGGAGGTGGCGTTTTCTGAGGAGATGGAAAAGACAGAAAAAACAAAGTTTCCAGGGATAAACGCTCTGTGTGGGGAATATTCCTCAGTTTGTGTGTGTGCTTAGTTGCTGAGTCATGTCCGACCCTTTGTGACCTATGGACTATAGATCACTAGGCTCCTCTGTCCATGGGATTTTTCAGGCAAGGATACTGGAGTGGGTTGCTACTTTCTTCTCCAGGGGACCTTCCCGACCCAGGGATTGAACTCACATCTCTTGTGTCTCTTGCATTGTCAGGTGAATTCTTTACCAGTTAGTCACCTAGCTGGTACGATTTCTGCTACCACAATGGCCTGGAATTAATAGTACATTGAAGAAAGACGGTTTCCACAGTGTGACTTAACAGGCAATTGACATAGACTGGAAAGACTAGAAATAAAGTTAGGATTGTTAGAAAACAATCAAGCAGGTGATAATGGGATCTCATAAGGGAATAGTTGAATCTCCCATGTCCTGGGAGACTGGACTGGGAGACTCTCTTCTAGGTGTCAGAGAGTCTGCTAAGTATTCAACATATAGGAGTAAGCTAAAGATGCATGGCTTCTGACACTCTGAAGTTTATAAGTTAATAAAGATCATAAAATAAAGCTTAAATTTAAAATAACAAGTAGAGTTTAGGATGACTGCTATAATGAAAATTATCTTGGTATATATACAGATATGGGGCATCCCTGCTGGCTCAGAAGGTAATGAATCTGCCTGCAATGCAGGAGACTCGGGTTCAATCCCTGATTGGGAAGACCCCCTGGAGAAGGGAATGGCAACCCACTGCAGTATTCTTGCCTGGACCATGGACAGAGGAGCCTGGTGGGCTACAGTCCATAGGATCGCAAAAGAGTCGGACATGACTGAGCAACTAACACTTTCACTTTTCTCATATACAGATATAGAAGAAGGATAGGGTAGAATTGGAGTTATTTGTCATCAGGGAACATATTTCTTTAGCTGTATGAATCGGTAACTGAAGCCTTGAAAATCTTCCTCAAAAGCTGGAGGAATTGGGAGCTTCAAATCTCATTTCAATACTTATTCTCATTATATGGTGTTAAAATTGGATACAGGAAGGAAAGCAATTGCATTTCTGATCATGTATTTTCTACTTGAGCCTTTGTTCCCTATTTGACTATTCAAAACTTGATGCCTATTTGAATTGTCACAAAAATATTTTTTAAATCTTCAAAGCAGCCAGTTGTCCATGTTTCAAATAAACCGATACTGTTCTCCTGCCATGTTAAGAAGTTTACAGAAATGAAGTAAATCATATTATGGATTGCATTTGTGGATTTTAGGTTTCTGGACTATCATTTTCCTTTAACCATGCTTTTCTTCAACATATAAATCTAGGGTGCTTTCAATAAAATTTTTCTCCAGGAAATATTTTAATTTTTCCAAATTAAGGGTCTGAGCCTAATCTCTAATTTTATATTAGAAAACATTACATTAGTCCTGCCATGATGGGCTTCCCTGGTGGCTCAGATGAGACCCAGGTTCAGTCCCTGGAAAGATCACCTGGAGAAGGGAATGGCTGCCCACTCCAGTATTCTTGTCTGGAGAATTCCATGGCCAGAGGAGCCTGATGGGCTACAGACCATGGGGTCACAAGAATCAGACATGATTAAGCACTCACTGTTTTACTTTTTGGCCATTTTGGTGAACCAGCTTATGAGTAACTTTCATTTCTCTAGTTACCTTGTTGACTTCAACACTCATGTTTATCATTACCAGAGAGACAAAAGAGGAAAACCCTGGAATTCAAGGTTTAGTTTTAGACTATGCACCAGAGCATTACCATTTAGGACTGCTTTTTTAAATGATATAATTGTAATAATTGCAGTAATATCTCCTATCTATATATAATTCAGGTATCAAGTCATTTTATCCAAAGAACTTTGAAAACTTTAGATTGGCCTTTATATGAAATGAAGAAACTGAGACTTAAAAGAAAAGTTAAGTTAAAAAAATTACAGCTAGTTTGTGTTAATTAGGAGGGTAATTAGAGGTCAAAAAGAGGAAAGTTTCTCCCCAACAATGAGTTGTTAACCTGTTGCTGAATGAAACTTCTCTTTAAAAGAGAGGAAGGGCTTTCCTGTAGCTCAGCGGTAAAAGAAATTCCCCTGCAATGCAGGAGATGAGGGTTAGGTCCCTGGGTTGGGAATATCCCCTGGAGAAGGAAATGGCAACCCACTCCAGTTTTCTTGCTTGGAGAATCCCAAGGACAGAGGAATTTGGCGTGCTTACAGTCACAAACAGGTGTCACAGTCAGACACGACTTAGCGACTAATAAAAGGACAGGAAATATTGCCACAACTGGTAATGAATATTAGGAGACAACCAGTAGACATATGAGAAAAGTGGCATTCAGTAGGTTAGGAAATTGTAGTGGCCATGAAAATGTTCCTCTCTGATCTGCAGCCGCAGGGAGCAAAGTTGACTTACGGTCTCAGCGGCTGCACTCCACACTCCTTCACAGCCTTGGCATAGGGAGATGCTGCTTCCCATGGGCTGCTCCAGGCCAGTGTCTCAGCCTGGGAGAGATTCTAAGGCAGGCTGGCTGCTGGCAGTCATGCAGCTCATCTGATCAGCAGCCTTGGCTCCAGGACTCATCACTAGATTTAGAAAAGCTCCAAGAGCAGGCTTCCCAGATGGCCAGGGGTAAAGAATCCACCTGCCAGTGCAGAAGACACAGGAGATGTGGGTTCGATTCCTGGGTCAGCAAGATCCCCTGGAGAAGGAAATGACAACCCACTCCAGTATTCTTGCCTGGAAAATCCCATGGACAGAGGAGCGTGGCAGGCCCCAGTCCATGGGGTCATAAGAGTCAGACACGACTGAGCATGCACACACACGTCTGAGAACAGAACTGTAATCTGAGTTTTCTGTAGCAATTCTTCTGTTCTCTTTTTATTCCATTTCTTTGAGGTGGGATGGTATATCCAGTCTCCTCCTCCCCCTTTTCCTCTCACAGGACATTTTCCTAATAAATTGGTTGCAGTCTCATTCTCTGCTGGCATCTGCTTCCTACAAAAACAAAACAGAGAGGAAAAACAAAAAAAAAAGCATGAGGTTTTAGAAATTTCCCAGCATCTGGATCTCCAGCTCCCATTAACACATCTTTGAAAGATTCACTTATTCTTGGGTCTCTCTTTGTTTACCAGACTAGAAAAAAGACAGGGTTGTGGTAGATGACTCCCTTTAATTGCTTTCATTGTATGATTCTAGAGCTATCAAATGCTGACTAAGATATGGATTGACACATTGTTTCTTGTATTTCAGTACTAGATCATAGTGGTGCTAAATGGTTATTCCATGTGCAAATTGTTCTTTGATCTAAGAAAAAAATATTATTTTATCAAAGAGTAAATATTGCTTTGATTTTTGGCTCGTGGATACCAACATATTGCAACATAACAACATCAACAAAAAGTATCTTTGAAGATTTGCCATCATTAACACTTCTGATCCAGGACTGCTTATGTAATTTTAAAGCATGAAATGTCTTCCTAATTGGCCTTTTCCCCCAAATTAGAAGTACTTTAATTAAACAAAATTGCATATCCATTATCACCCTCAAAAACTGACTTAAAATTCAACTATTCTCTTCTGTCAGCTTTGAACTAGTTAGTGGCAATAGTAGCAAAGTTTTAAATCCAATCATGATATATATATATTTAAAACAACCCACAATCCTACTCCAAAGGAGATTGCTTCTTCTTAAGTCAATACTTGATTCTTTAAAGGCACAATAGTTGTATTATTCACCTAAATGACAAATAGATCAAACACAAGATTTTTAATACGGTTGGGAAAGGTTATGGTATTTGTGCTACAACTAAAGAGGCAGTAGTTATTGTTTGTCTTTAATTAAGAGGAGAACACTGATAATCCATCTTTATCAATGGAACGGAACGTGAGCCTGAAAACCTGCTAGATTTAATCTAAAATGGAGTGTTGAGATTTTTCAAAATCTCTTACACGTTATCTCAGTGTAGGGCTATTTTTTTTTAATAATCTTGTTCTAAGGCTATGATCAATGAGAACTTTAAGAAGGATTTAGTGGTGATGATAGGATTCTTTTTTTTTTTTTTTCTCTTTAAAGGTGCCATACTGGGGGAAAGTGCAATAATGGAAAATAATTTTTGAGTTATTTGATAAAATTTTACAATGCACATTGAAGCTCTGTATTTTCAAAAGGTTTTAAAAGCCAATATTCAAGTTAATAGTCTTGATACAAGGGCATGTTCAACCTTGGTATATGAGAATTGAAGCAATGATCATGCCAGATGCTGAGGTGGTCCAAATTTAAAATGCAGTGAAATTGTGCTTAGGCAAAGTGCGTCAGTAACATTTTATTTAAATCTATCTTATCTGTGAGACTTGCACTCAAGTTTTATTAAAATAATTTACCTTTTAAACACTTTCATTACCTTCATGGATTTGGACATATTTGGGTTCTATTCAAATGAACCTAAGGAGAAGACAGATGTATCATTAGTGTTCCCGGAAATCGGGTCCAGGAGTGACACCATGCCTGCTGTCTGGTAGGAGTAACCTGCCTAAAGTCAGTTTGTGATCAGATTAACCATCACTTCAGTTAAAAAGAAACCAATTTCAAAAATATGAGACATCTTTCCAAAGACAAGTCAAATCATGAGACAGGGACATGGTGCCAACAACGTTATTTCAGGGAATTGATACCATTCCTCAACCTCAGGGTGAATACTGAAATACTTAGTACTGCCACACCAAGTGAGTCTCATTTGGCAGGTTACACTTAGTTTTCAGCAATGATGGTGAACATTTGAAAGTTTAGTGGCCAAGATTCTGTCATTTCATGTTTACATCTGTTTGTAAAGTATACTAAATCTTCTGCTTCTCGATGGGTAGAAGAGCTGGACTTAAAAGTGTTGCTTTGGAGAAGGGTTTCATTTCAACTGGAATGTTCTTCTTTGTGTATGTACTTCTTACATATACCGTAGTACCTATGTTTCATTTGCTCTCTCTCTCAAAAAAAAAGAAAAACATACATTTGTGGCTTTATATGTAATGTGTGTGTGTGTATGTGTGTGTGTGTGTGTGAATCCTTCGCAAAATCTAGAAAGATCTTAATTGTGTTCAAATACTTCAACTCATTATTATTGAGCTGATTCTTCATTTGGAGAGCATCTTGCCTTCTTAATACCAGCTGCATTTTAATTCTAATCAAAATGTTTTACCAATAAAATAATGTATAGATTAGGAAGGGAAGACTCCCTTGTTCTTATTTACTTGCACTTCCAATTGGACAGTTTTAAGTCTTAGTTCAAGCTGGTTTTAGAAAAGGCAGAAGAACCAGAGATCAACTTGCCAACATACGCTGGATCATGGAAAAAGCAAGAGAGTTCCAGAAAAACATCTATTTCTGCTTCATTGACTATGCCAAAGCCTTTAACTGTGTGGATCACAATAAACTGTGGAAAATTCTGAAAGAGATGGGCATACCAGACCACCTGACCTGCCTCTTGAGAAACCTATATGCAGGTCAGGAAGCAACAGTTAGAACTGGACATGGAACAACAGACTGGTTCCAAATAGGAAAAGGAGTACGTCAAGGCTATATATTATCACCCTGCTTATTTAACTTATATTCAGAGTACATCATGAGGAACGCTGGGCTGGAAGAAGCACAGGCTGGAATCAAGATTGCTGGGAGAAATATCAATAACGTCAGATATGCAGATGACACCACCCTTTTGTCACAAAGTAAAGAACTAAAGAGCCTCTTGATGAAAGTGAAAGAGGAGAGTGAAAAAGTTGGCTTAAAGCTCAGCATTCAGAAAACTAAGATCATAGCGCTGGTCCCATCACTTCATGGGAAATAGATGGGGAAACAGTGGAAACAGTGGCTGACTTTATTTTGGTGGGCTCCAAAACCACTGCAGATGGTGACTGCAGCCATGAAATTAAAAGACACTTATTCCTTGGAAGGAAAGTTATGACCAACCTAGACAGCATATTAAAAAGCAGAGATATTACTTTGTCCACAAAGGTCCATCTAGTCAAGGCTGTGGTTTTTCCAGTGGTCACGTATGGATGTGAGAGTTGGACTGTGAAGAAAGCTGATTGCCGAAGAATTGATGCTTTTGAACTGTGGTGCTGGAGAAGACTCTTGAGAGTCCCTTGGACTGTGAGGAGATCCAAGCAGTCCATCCTAAAGGAGATCAATCCTGGGTGTTCATTGGAAGGACTGATGTTGAAGCTGAAACTCCAATACTTTGGCCACCTGATTCAGAGAGCTGACTCATTTGAAAAGACCCTGATGCTGGGAAAGATTGAGGGCGGGTCAAGAAGGGGACAACAGAAGGTGAGATGGTTGGATGGCATCACTGACTCAATGGACATGAGTTTGAGTGAGCTCCGGGAGTTGGTGATGGACAGGGAGGCCTGGCATGCTGTGGTTCTTGGGGTCGCAAAGAGTCAGACATGATTGAGCGACTGAACTGAACTGAAGTCTTAATTATTTATACACTGGAAAAAAAAAAGTTCTTTGACCACACCTTGTGCCATCTTGATTCCCCAGTCAGGGACTGAACCCTGGCCACCTGCATTGGGAGCACAGAATCTTAACCGTTGGACTACTAGGGATGTCCCTGATTTAATTTTTGAAGAAAGCCTGGTCACATCCCTGCCAGCTCTCAGCTTTGGTTACTGTTAATAATAACATGTTAATAATATGGCTTCAATCAGATCTAGTCCCTTAAATCTATTTCTCACTTCCACTGTATAATCATAAGGGATTTGATTGAGGTCATATCTGAATGGTCGAGTGGTTTTCCCTACTTTCTTCAATTTAAGTCTGAATTTGGCAATAAGGAGTTCATGATCTGAGCCACAGTCAGCTCCTAGTCTTGTTTTTGCTAACTGTATACAGCTTCTCCATCTTTGGTTGCAAAGAATATAATCAATCTGATTTCTGTGTTGACCATCTGGTGATGTCCATGTGTAGAGTCTTCTCTTGTGTTGTTGGAAGAGGGTGTTTGCTATGACCAGTGCATTCTCTTGACAAAACTCTATTAGCCTTTGCCCTGCTTCATTCCGTGCTCCAAGGCCAAATCTGCCAGTTACTCCAGGTGTTTCTTGACTTCCTACTTTTGCATTCCAGTCCCCTATAATGAAAAGGACATCTTTTTTGGGTGTTAGTTCTAAAAGGTGTTGTAGATCTTCATAGAACCGATTAACTTCGGCTTCTTCAGCATTACCGGTTGGGGCATAGGCCTGGATTACTGTAATATTGAATGGTTTGCTTTGGAAACGAACAGAAATCATTCTATCATTTTTAAGATTGCATCCAAGTACTGCATTTCGGACTCTTTTGTTGACCATGATGGCTACTCCATTTCTTCTAAGGGATTCCTGCCCACAGTAGTAGATATAATGGTCATCCGACTTAAATTCACCCATTCCAGTCCATTTTAATTCACTGATTCCTAGAATGTCGACATTCACTCTTGCCATCTCCTGTTTGACCACTTCCAATTTGCCTTGATTCATGGACCTAACATTCCAGGTTCCTATGCAATATTGCTCTTTACAGCACCGGACCTTGCTTCTATCACTGGTCGCATCCACAGCTGGGTATTGGTTCTGCTTTTGCTCCATCCCTTTATACCTTCTATAGTTATTTCTCCACTGAGCTCCAGTAGCATACTGGGCACCTACCGACCTGGGGAATTCCTCATCTAGTATCCTATCATCTTGCCCTTTGTTACTGTTCATGGGGTTCTCAAGGCAAGTATACTGAAGTGGAACAACAGACTGGTTCCAAATAGGAAAAGGTGTACGTCAAGATTGTATATTGTCACCTTGCTTATTTAACTTATATGCAGAGTACATCATGAGGAACGCTGGGCTGGAAGAAGCACAAGCTGGAATCAAGATTGCTGGGAGAAATATCAATAACCTCAGATATGCAGATGACACTACCCTTATGGCAGAAAGTGAAGAGGAACACAAAAGCCTCTTGATGAAAGTGAAAGAGGAGAGTGAAAAGGTTGGCTTGAAGCTCAACATTCAGAAAACAAAGATCATGGCATCTGGTCCCATCACTTCATGGGAAATAGATGTAAAAACAGTGGAAACAGTGTCAGACTTTATATTTTTGGGCTCCAAAATCACTGCGGATGCTGATTGCAGCCATGAAATTAAAAGACGCTTGCTCCTTGGAAGGAAAGTTATGACCAACCTTGATAGTATATTAAAAAGCAGAGACATTACTTTGCCAACCAAGGTCCGTCTAGTCAAGGCAATGGTTTTTCCCGTGGTCATGTATGGATGTGAGAGTTGGACTGTGAAGAAAGCTGATCGCCGAAGAATTGATGCTTTTGAACTGTGGTGCTGGAGAAGACTCTTGAGAGTCCCTTATACTGCAAGGAGATCCAACCAGTCCATTCTAAAGGAGATCAATCCTGGATGTTCATTGGAGGGACTGATGCTAAAGCTGAAACTGCAATACTTTGGCCACCTCATGCGACGAGTTGACTCACTGGAAAAGACTCTGATGCTGGGAAAGGTTGGGGGCGGGAGGAGAAGGGGACGACAGAGAATGAGATGGCTGGATGGCATCACCGACTCTGTGGACATGAGTTTGAGTGTACTCCGGGAGTTGGTGATGGACAGGGAGGCCTGGCGTGCTGTGATTCATGGGGTCGCGGAGAGTCGGACACGACTGAGCGACTGAACTGAACTGAATATGGCTTCAAATGTATCATGTCCTCCCATTTCTTTACCCTCTCCATTTCTTTGTCTTGTCACATTTTCTTGCTTGCTTGCTTTATTTACTTTTTTTTCCCCACTTTTCCCCAGTATGCCAGTTTTCAGTCCACAGTCCTTCTTCACTTCCCACACTTTCTTTTAGTTAACTATTTTTGCTGAAAACCTAGGCTTTTCTTCTTCTCCACCCTAGAAATTTATTTTTATGGCTAGAAAAACACTGCTTTTCTCATTATTGTAGAGTATCAATGTATTACAGATTTAATTAATTATCTATTTGCAAGCTGTACTGATTCAAGAAAGCAGAAAACTATGCTCAAATCACATTTCTTATTGTTATTATTACTAGTGATCTTGGTAGCAGCACATTTGGAGAATAAATAGCAAATCTTAAGAATTTGCTCAACAGTTTACAGACACAATTGCATTTAATGAAAGCAATAACACCACCTGATTAAACAAACCAGTAACCTAGAATTCTCTTTAGGCTAGAGATTACAGATTAGCCATTAATTGGCTGTACTTCATACAGAGTTGTGTTTTCTTTAGCCAAAATTAAAAAAAAAAAAACTGAATTATTAAAAGAGTTTATAGCAACGCAAAAATGTTCATTATTTTTGGTGGAAAAATTAGTAGATTTGGCAATACTTATCCCAGATTTTTATATGACTTCAACTGGCAGTTGGCTGCCCTCTTTGAGGAGTCTGCTCTTCCTTTTTCTCTACCATTCTGCTTTTTTTTCTGTTTTCATTGTACTGAATTTTGTTTCATTTTCTTTGGAATCCATGGAGCATACAATGGACAAAGTGGCAATTGCTAACCCCCACCTCTGGTCAAAATCAGCAAAATTTTGAATTAGATGGGAGTTCTCCAAGATATATTACCATAAGAGTTTTTATCCTGTTGACATGAATTTCATTGTCTTTCCTGTGACTAGCTGAAAATTCTTTTTTTGGACGGTGAATTGTAGTTGATTTACAATACAATGCTGTGTTATTTTCTGCTCTACAGCAAAGTGATTCAGTTATACATTTGTGTTTGTGTGTGTATATATATTCTTTTTTTTATATTATTTTCCATTGTGGTTTATCATGGATATTGAATATAATTCTCTGTGCTACACAGTAGGACAGTGTTGTTTATACATTCTATGTCTAACAGCTTATATCTGCTAACCCCAACCTCCCACTCCATCCTTCTCCCAACTCCCTGAACCCTTGCCAAATCTGTTCACTGTCTGTGAGTCTGTTTCTGTTTTGTAGGTAAGTTCATTTGTGTCATTTTTTAGATTCCACATATATGTGCTATCATAGGGTACTTGTCTTTCTATCAAACTTTACTTGGTAAGTTAATCTCTACTTGCATCTTTCTCTACCATTCTTTATAATTTCACACCTCCTCTCTTCCAGTCGTGCATATTTCCTGTCTAACCCCAGTAAGCATTTGGATTTTTTGAAGTCTGCTCAGTCTCTTTATGTTATTCGTTACCTCTACTTGACCAGCAATTTCTGGCAGTTTTATCCTCTGAGTCAGAGCTTAGCAAACTTTTTCTTTAAAGGACCAGCTAGCAAATGTTTTAGGTTTTGCAAACCCTAAGTTGTCTGTCAGCTTCTCAACTCTGCTGTTTTCATCCCAAATCATCCATAGACAGAATGAAAACAATTAGAAATGACTCTGCTCTGCTGTAGCTTTATTTATGAAAATAGGCAGCAAGCTGGATTTGGTTCACAAGCTGTTGTTTGCTTGATCCTGCTCTAGATAATCCTGTGATGAAGTGTTTTATCCATAATATTATATCTGTGAAATGCTCTATTTTAAAAAAATCCTATAAAAAATGAAATATACACCTATCATATATTTAAATTATCTGAAAAATATGGTGCTATTGAGAGGCCTTCACCTTTGTTGACTTAATAGTATTCCCAATCATATTGGGAAAAAATATTAACCAAAAACTGACAAAACCTTTATTTTAAACTTCAGTTCAGTTCAGTCACTCAGTTGTGTCTCTTTGCGACCCCATGAATCACAGCACGCCAGGCCTCCCTGTCCATCACCAATAAGTCTTAATAGCTTAAAAGTTCAGCTTGAACCGTCTTTGCAGTGAAAGTCTTTTTTATTCCTTAATATTTATTATTTTGGCTTTAGTTCAAGTTCAGTTGTGGGACATGGGAACTTTGGTTGTGGCATGTGAACACTTGGTTGCTACATGTGGGATCTAGTTCCCTGACCAGGGGTGGAACGTGGGCCCCCTGCAATGGGAGCGCAGAGTCTTAGCCACTGGACCACCAACCAGGGAAATCCCCACGGAAGCTTTAGATCTATCACTTCTTCTTCTTAACTGCCACCAATATAGTTCAGTTCCTTGATTCTCCTTTCTTTTCCATTTTATCTTTAAAAAGTTACTGCTTGCATGTGAGGGAAAAAAAATGAAAAGTAACAAAATACATCTAAAGCAGATCTGTTCTACCCTAGAGCCCTAATTCCTGTCTCAGAGTCAGAGTTAGCTTTCTGTGTATTCTCCTGCTATGTTCTATACATATATAAGCACAATGAATGTGGATGTGTGCACACATTCTTTTCATCTTTTCTTTCACATAGTCTGAGAATCCTTTTAAAAAATCTAGGTATCACTCAATGTTGTTTTATTACCTAAAGTCAGAATCAGAATACTTAATGGAGAAAATATACATAAAACCTGTGAGCTGATAATATCTTTGAGGCATGTTTCCTACCACTTTTATAGTAATCTCTTATGTTCTATGCGCCTTAGTTTTTTTTCTATCTATAAGATGGAAGGGAGAAAGGAAATGATAATGCTGTATCATAAACATTTTATGAGGATTGTGGGTTACTGTCTGTAAAATATTAAGCATAAATAAGTATTCCATAGTAACTTGGGAATAGTAGTGGGAGGGGTGGTGGTTGTATGTACAATGAGCTGTTGTACAATGGAGGGATTACCGAAAAAGGATGCAGTACTTCATGGCATTTCCAAGTTTAAAATTATGTTCTGTCTAATTCCATTTAATCTTCATTTTCACATCCACCAATTTATTCACAGTAACTGGGGCATAGTGAAAAATCAAATGTTAGATAATATTGATAGGGTCATTGATTTCAAAGACCTCATATTCTAGAACAGGAAGCAGATGGCATATCAACCAGCACATAAAGTTAGTGATTGCATATTATGGAGAAGAATCTGCAGGTAATAAAGAAGCTGATAGGGTGCAGGTTTAAGAGTGTTTTTCTACTGAATTTAGATCACTGGGGTATTGGAGCTATAGTCCACATGAGTATCATTGTCCTAAAACATAAAATGTCAGCGGTGGCTATGGGGTTGGGCAACCAAGGTGGCCTTGTTTAACCTTAAGGGCCTTAAGAACACTCCTAGAACATGCTTTAACCTGAACCCAGGGAAAACAGTCATCAGAACTCTCACAGAATTTATTTCCCTTAAGACTTGAGGAGCTTAGTAAATAAAAGGTAGTCTTGTACCAAAGAATGTTGGGGAAAGGATGAAATGTAGCAATAGAACAAAATGACAGAAAAAGGACCTTGGGCTAACTTCCTGGTTAAGTGCAATAGCACAAATGGAAAAGGCCACTTGTCCAGTGCTTTCTTCAATATTTCTTAACAGAATTTTGAGGACAGAATGAGAGAAAATGCAACCACAATTTCAAGAAAGGTTAGCTCATCCACTTTTGATGAGATATATCTTTAAGGAAGAAGCGTATAGTCAAATGGTTGTCAGAAGTTACTAGGTAGAAGATGAGAGTTGTGTAATCAATTTTAGTCATTTTTAGGCACCCTTTTTTCTGTAGACAAAGAGAAGTCATTGTATCATTTGGGCCATCTTTTAATAACCCAAAGCATTAACTAAAGTGAGTAATACTTATTATGTAACTCTCAAAAGCACTGCTTACATAATTTATATACATTATCTTATTCATCTGCATAACAAACACAGATAGTAAGGTTTAATACCCACTTTATAGATGAAGAAATGCCAGCTAAGACTCTGGGAAAAAAAGAAATAAATTTAGGGGAAATCTGTATTTCAGTCCAGATATACCTGCTCTTCCCCAGACGTCAGTTCCTTACACACCAGGTCCTTCTCATACACTGATGGAAATTAATAAGCTTGCCTATCAAATCAGTACCAAGAATGCTGGGTTATGTTCTTTGCCTTTATAACCTCATTTACAGCTAAGATAACGTTGAATCTATTTGAAATCTATTCTCTATCTATCTAAGTATATAACTCAGAACGCTAAAGCTTTTCTGGCTCATCTGAGGTCCAGACCCCAATCTTGTACACAGTGAACAGAGGACAGGGTGGCAGGAGTGTGCATGTCAGGGGAGAGTTTTGCTGACCAGGAGAAGGGGAAAAAAGTGAAAGGAATTTCGAGTCCAACTTTTTCCCACCCCATAGACTATAGCCTGCCAGGCTCCTCAGTCCATGGGATTTCCCAGGCAAGAATACTGGAGTGGGGTGCCATGGCCTCCTCCAGGGGATCTTCCTGACCCAGGGAGCGAACCCAGGTCTCCTGCATTGAAGGCAGATTCTTTACCATCTGAGCTGCCAGGGAAGCCCAGGGAGAGGAAAGACAGGGTAGAAAGGTTTGTATCAGCCACCCTGGTGGTGGATATGCATAAGGGCCAGGAGGAATAGGGCTTTGAGCACACCATGATCTACCCTGAGACAAAAACATTTTCAGCTGTGGACAGAGTCTTCCATGAACAGGGTCACCAGGTGGTCACATAATCGATCAGAATGCCCAGCATTTTAAATGCCAGAGACTTGTGTGTGTGTGTGTGTTTGAGTGTGAGAGAGCGCGCACATGCTTGTGTATGAGATACTCTGAAATGTTAATCTGAGTATGAAATGTCATTACTTCTTTTCTGTATTTTTGTTTTTATTTTGTAAAGTGGAATATAATTGCTTTACAATATTGTTTCAGTTTCCACTCTACAACATGAATCAGCTCTACCTATGTATACCCCCTCCTTGTTTCCAGTTTGTTCCTTTTTTTTCGCTTTTAGTCTGAAATACTTTGCTATTTCCTTTGCCTCAGTTCAGTTTAGTTCAGTTCAGTCGCTCAGTCGTGTCCGACTCTGAATCACAGCATGCCAGGCCTCCCTGTCCATCACCAACTCCCGGAGTTCACTCAAACTCATGTCCATCGAGTTGGTGATGCCATCCAGCCATCTCATTCTCTGTCGTCCCCGTCTCCTCCCACCCCCAATCCTTCTTAACATCAGACTCTTTCCGGTGAGTCAACTCGTCGCATGAGGTGGCCAAAGTATTGGAGCTTCAGTGTGCCTTTAAATTCAACTTCTTCCAGGAAGCCTTCCTTGACCCCATTAATAATCCTCTCTTTTTTGCTTTGTGCATTCCTCTTTTGGTGTGCTTACCACACCATGCTGCACGTTATTTATTCATCTCTTGTCTCTCTTGACTCCAAAGGTTCTTGAGGGCAAGGTCACTGACTTATTAATCTCTGTGTCCCCTGTACCAATCCCTATAGGTATAGCGTGAGCATTCTTTGACTTGAAATGAATTATACAAATGGTAAATTAATATTTTCAATTTTCCCTATGAAGGCAAGGTGGGGTTAATTAGCTGAAGATTCTAGAAACACACTGGTTGAAAAATCAAGTGCCATTTTCTCTCCCAAATTCAGTTTTTAATCCCTTCCTCTGATTTCCTGGTTTGTGATGAAAGATGTAAAACTGTCAGGGTTTTATGAATCTTGCCACTAGCCTACAAAACCTCTCAAATATGATTCAATTTCATGCAGACAGAGACTCAGAGCAACTTGGCAGTTAACAGCTAATGGCTTTTAAGGGTTTAAGTCAGCCCCAAACATTATTTCAATGAGTTTTTGTGGTTTAATTACCTTAAAACATTAAGTAGTCAAAGAGCCCATCAATACAGATACATTTAGAGATATCAAATGTGCCCTGTTCACAAATGCCTTTGAAGGTATCTAATACAGCATCTTATTTTGCCCAAAAAAGCACGTAAAAAAATAGTTTTAAGTTTACCTATTTAAGTCTAATGATGTGTGCCACAGTTAAGCTGAGAGAAACGTGAATTCAAAAGGATTCTCTAAACAGCAAAGGAATAGCTTTACAAAGCAAGAGATAGAGCATTTTCTGCTCCCCACTGTTCTCTCCCATACAATGTTAACTTCAAAAGTTGGACTTAGTGGTTAAGATTCTAGGCTTTGGGTTTCAATAGCTCTCAGTTCAAATCTCACCCCTGCAATGCATAGAGAGGTTAAGTAACAGGATAAGACTCAGGGAGAATAACAATTATTATTCAGTTACTTTTTTGCAAAGATTTCATGAAATAATACATGTACAAATGGTCATAATAACAGCTAATATGTGTTAGGCATTCTTTTATTTTAAAAAACTAATTTTTTTTTTTTTTTTTGCAAATTCTTGCTTTGTTTTTGGTTGCCCTGGGTCTTAGTAGCTGTGCGTGGACTTTCTGTAGGTGCAAAGAGTAAGGGTTACTCTTTTTTGTGGTGCAGGGGCTTCTCATTGAAGTGGCCTTGTTGCAGGAAAGGGGACCTCTTCCAGGGCCCGAAACTGGGCTCTTGTCTAACACTCGGAAAAGAATTGTCCGAGGAGACACGTGCTGAGAAAGCAAGAGACTTTATTGGGAAAGGGCACCGGGGTGGAAAGCAGTAGGGTAAGGGAACCCAGGAGAACTGCTCTGCCGTGTGGCTCGCGTTTTATGCTGATGGGATTAGTTTCCGGGTGGTCTTTGGCCAATCATTCTAATTCGGAGTCTTCCTGGTGGCGCACGCATTGCTCAGCCAAGATGGATGCTAGCAAGGGGGATTCTGGGAAGTGGTGGGACACCCGGTGTCTCCTTTCCACCTTTCCCAAACTCTTCTGGTTGGTGGTGGCTTATTAGGTCCGTATTCCTTATCAGGATCTCCTGTCATAAAATACTCATGCAAATGGTTACTATGGTGCCTGGCCAGAGTGGGTGGTTTCAATCAGTGTGCTTCCCCTAACAGCTTCTCTTGTTGCAGAACAGGGACTCTAGAGCACAGGCTCAGAAGTTGTGGGGCACAGACTTAGTTGCTCTGTGGCATGTGGAACTTCCCAAAGGATAGAACCCGTGTCCTCTGCACTGGCAAGCAGATTCCTGTCCACTGCATCAACAGGGATGTCCTAAAAAGGCTATTCTTGTGATTTTGAAGAAGATGGGGGGGGCGGGGGCGGGGAATGACAGCAACAAGCTTGCAAGGTCACTATCCTATTTTCAGACTATAAAAATGGGCCTTAATATCTCCATTGTGATTTTTCTTATTTAGACTGCAATTAAGGAAACCAAAGGTTGTCACCTATTTTATGCCTTGTTTCAGATGTCTACAAAACTTGTTTCTATCCTTGGACTCACTGTAACTTCATTACTCTTTTCAACTCAAATCACATCCCAACCTCAACAATTCAAATTGGTCTAGGATCACTCACTAACAAAATGTTAATATTTATGAGTAATGCATTTTGAGTTCAGAGATAGGGAGAGAAACCTTTAGGGAGACAGAATGAGTTATTGACCTGCTATAGAATGTGTCATTTGGACAGAGCTGCTTTGTAGGAAGAGATGATTCAAATGCCCAATTTCAAGGGGCAATGCAATCTAGTTTGCTAATCTCTCATTATGCTAAGGTGAGGCTTTTGTGAATGCTGACTGCTCATTAGCATCTCTAACCCACAGAAGAATCCAGATAATGGGTGCCAGTTTTATACTCATTATTGAGCATTCTGTTTACATTCCTTTCTTTTTTTTTTAAAGAAAAAAAAGTTTTATTGGAGTATAGTTGCTTTACAATATTGTGTTATTTTTCTGCTTTCACAAAGCCATCATTTAAAAATTTAAGTGCAGTAAAAGGTAAAGGCAGACCATTTTCCCTATGATCATATTAGACACATATTAGACAATATTTATTTGTTTTTGACTGGAAAGAATTCAAGCGAGCACCTCATGACCTCTGAAGTCACTTACCCCACTTCCTGAGCCACATCTGCCTTGACCACCACTGAGCACATTTCTTCACATACCAGTTTTGCTCCCACACCAGGCAAGCTGGTGTCTCCTTTTTGAGAAAACACAGTTTCAAGACTGCACCTAAAATCATTTTTTATCTAATGCGTGTCAAGTGTTTTTGCCCATTATCTGGCTAGAAGAAAATATAGGGTTTTTTTGTGTGTGTTTGGTTGTTTTTTTAAAAATAATTAAATTTACTTATTTTAAATTTAAGGATGTGTTTGTTTTTTACATTAAAGAGATAACAGGGAAGCTGGAATGATAGTAGAAAGCTATAATTTAAAATGTGTTATGAATCTGGGCCAGCCAATTCGTGCAAGCTGGCATATTAAACCCCTTGAGTGGGGAAAACTCCAAATGCTAGCTCAGAGGTTTCAATTAGATTATAATAGGAGAGTTTTATTGATATCAAACTATGAGAAAGGGTAAGTTAACAAAGGTAAGAATACATATAAACTTTTCTGCTTTTTCTTTTTACTTTGGAATAATTTTAGATACACAGAGAGTTCCAGAGATAGTATAGAGAATTCCCATATACCCTTCACTCAGCTTCCCCTAATATTAACGTCTTACTTAACCATAGCTGTCAAAACTCAGATCTTAACGTTGTTCCAGTGCTGTCACTTAAATTATAGACTTAATTTGGGCTTCTCCAGCTTTCCCACTAGTTTCCTTCTGTTCCAGAATAGAGTTCAGGATGCGTGCGTGCAAAGGCTCTTCAGTCGGGTCCGACTCTGTGCAACCCAATGGACTGTAGCCTGCCAGGCTCCACAGTCAATGGGATTCTCTAGGCAAGAATAGTGGAGTGGGTTGCCCTGTCCTCCTCCAGGGGTTCTTCCCAACCCAAGAATCAAACCCACCTCTCTTACATCTATCTACCTTCATTGGCAGGGAGGTTCTTTACCACTAGTGCCACCTGGGAAGCCCAGAGTTCAGGATACCCGTTCACCTTTAGCTCCTTGGCCTCCTCTGTGAGAGTTTCTGTCTTTTCTTGTTCTGTACGACTTTGATGGGCTTCCCACATGGCCCAGACAGTAAGGAATCCGCCACCATTGTGGGAGATCTGGATTCAATCCCTGAGTTGGGAAGATCCCCTGGAGGAGAGCATGGCAATGCAAGCCATTATTCTTGTCTGGAGAATCTCCTGGACAGAGGAGTTGGAGGGCTACAGTCTATGGGGTCACAAAGAATCGGCTATGACATAGTGACTGAGCCTGAGCGCGTGCGCACACACTTTTGACACTTTCGAAGAGCATTTGTAAACTGCTGGAATATCCCCAATTTTGACTTGCTTAGTGCTCCCTCATAATTAAACTAGGATTATAGATTTGGGGGAAAAAAAACTGCTGAGATATCCTCTCATTGCCTCAAATCAGAGGGTGTGTGATATTATGTCTGGTTACTGATTATGTTAACTTGATTGCTCTGTTAAGGTGTGTCTGTCAAGTTTCTCTACTATTAAATTACTTTTTTCCTTTAAAGACTCTATTTTTGGAAGTAAGTGGCTAAGTCCAGCCCATATTTATGAGGGGAGTGTGTGTTAGTCGCTCAGTCGTGTCCGACTTTGCGACCCCATGGACTGTTAGCCCACAGGCTCCTCTGTCCGTGGGATTTTCCAGGCAAGAATACTAGAGTGGGTTAGTATTATTTGGAATTCTGCTCTTTTATCTTAGCCGTAGTTAGATTGACTGTGGTATTATTCCCAGCAACCAATGCTTTGAAACAAGAAAAATCATGATAAATACCAACAAAGTCAGTTCCTAGAATCCAAAAAGATGGTCTTCTAAGTGTGGGTAAGGGAGAGCTGCATGTGAGAAACACAAGACTGGCGTGAGAGCTGTCAGGCAGAGAAACTTCCTTTTTTCTCCTCTAGTTATTTTGACTGGTCTAATAATTAAATTGACATAAGAGAGTAACAGGAGAAAAAAAATTTTCTGGTGGGTAAGACATATATGAGTCAAAGTAGTGACTAAATCAGGCAGCTTTTAGACAAATACAAAATAAAAATTTGGAAAGAGCCAACTGAATAGAGGAGTTTGGGCTTGGGGTAGCTGGTTAGTGATGATGTCACAAGGTTTGTTTACACAGCCTTCTTGGCCCTTGAATTCCCTGTCTCTAGTGATAAGGATGCTGCTCGACTTCGTGGAACAAGGAAGGTAATTTTCACAAGGAAGATTTTAAAAAATCATTTGTTTTATTTTTACTTTTTCAACATTTTTTAAAAAGTTACACTCTGTTTACAATTATTATAAATTATTGGCTACATTCCCTGTGTTGTACAATGCATGGGGGATTTATGTCCTCCTTTCAGGGGGACAGAGGAGGGTCAGAGTATCCTTCTTGCACCTGCTGTTTCTTAAGTAATTTTAATTCCCAATCATCATTATGGTATCTTTTCAGGTGGCGTATTCTGCTCCCCTTCAGGACCAGTGAAGTAAGTCACTTAAAATGCATGTTAACTCTATGAATATGTTAGTTCAGTCGTTTCTGACTCTTTGCAGTCCCTTGAACTATAGCTTTTCAGGCTCCTCTGTCCATAGGATTTTGCCATTTACTTCTCCAGGGAATCTTCCCAACCCAGGGATCGAACCCAGGTCTCCTGTATTGCAGGTGGATTCATTAGCATCTGAGCCACCGGTGTTCAGCTACATTGAACAATATAAATCTAATGTGCCATTAGATGAACTGAATAATGATTAACTGAATCACCAAAGTATTTGTTAGCTTTTAATTGCCCTAATAATAATGATAGTAGAAAGTACTAGGATAATTATAAACCTGTCTGGATTGTGGTGTAGTTGGAGAAGCACAGATTTGGAGCCAGACAGATCACTCCATGCTTTCATTTTCATAGCTTCATGACATTGGACAATGCATTTTCCCTCTGTGAAATGTAGGTGATAATTTCCATTTTCAGGTTTGTTTAACAGGTTAGATAGACTGTATCTAAAGCATCTAGTATTGTGCCTCATGCATAGATATTCAATAGTTGGCAACCACAGTGGTAGCAGTCACTGTTGTTAGTATAGTTCTTGCTCCAAGAAATTTGCATCATAAAAAGAAAGGACCAGTGCAAAACAGTGCATCTTCCAGAGGGACCTGAAGCAAGGGTTGCAATGAGCAGAGGGGGTAGATAGAACTACCTGGTAGCTCAGATGGTAAAGAATCTGCCTGCAATGCGGGAGGCCCTGGTTCGATCCCTGGGTCATGAAGATACCCTGGAGACGAGAACAGCTACCCCCTCCAGTATTCTGGCCTGGAGAATTCCATGGACAGAGGAGCCTGGTGGGCCGCAGTCCATGGGGTCACAAAGAGTCAGACATGACTGAGTGACTAGCACCTTTACCTTCCTTCCCTGGTGGCTCAGATGGTAAAGAATCTGCTTGTAATGCGGGAGACCCAGGTTTGATCACTGGATTGGGAAGATCCCCTGAAGGAGAGCATGGCAACCCACTCCAGTATTCTTGCCTGGAGAATCCCCACGCACAGAGGAGCCTGGCGGACTGCAGTCCATGGGGTCAGAAAGATCAGACACGACTGAGAGACAAACACTTTCACTTTTTTCTGGCTGGAAAAGTGAGATCTGGCACTTGCTTCTGATGAAGTGCCTGCAGACAGACAGTTGTTCTCCAGGGTCACTGGGGTTCTCTCTTTTATGGAACACCCAGAAAAGACATTTACGCTCAGAGGCAACTTGTTTCATACACGCACACCATTAAACTGATTTTTAAAGCTGATATTCTTCAGCACAAGTGGAATAGGTATCAAGTTTTTCCTCTTATTTTTCTCAGAGAAGAAAACCATTGAGCAATTCCTTAAACCCCTGGCCTAACGTCATCATTGAGCTGATCCTGTTTTTATAGGTAAGTTGCTGAATTGCTCTGTGGCTCTAAGTATAAGATCCCTCATTAGTAAAACCACGCAAGTAATAAAATCTGATATGCATGAATACTTGGAGCCATTTTACCCTATCCTCACATCAAGTGCCTAACATGGGTCCTTTTAGACAAAGTGTATCTGTCTGTGACCCAATCCCTGCTAGTAAGATCTCATCTGTGACCAAGTAAAACTCAAATGGTTCCTTTGGTGTTATCATCTTATTCATCTTGCCTCCATTTTCACTGTGTTCTCTACCATGGTCATCAAGTAAGGTCAGACCCTCTCCCCTCCCCTTAATACAAAATATAGGCCAGTACATTGAAACCACTGTCAGTAAGTATTGTCAATAACCATGCTCTAATCATGCTTTAAACATGCTCTAAACTCATTAAAAAGAGCTTAAATCATTTCATCGAAAACAAAATCACATATCTCCTCCTCTTCTTCTTCATCATCATTGTTCATCAGATGTTTTCTACTTGGCCATTGCTAAGGTTTGAATGTTTCTGTCCCCCTAAACTTGTATTTTGAAATCCTAATCTCCAAGAGGATAATATTGGAGGTGGGGCTTTTGAGAGATAATTGGTTTATAAAGGTGGGAGCCCTCATGATTGGGATTAGTGCTTTTATGGAAGAGGCCCCACAGAGTCTCCTGGCCCCTTCCATCATGTGAAGACATAAAGAGAAGTTGACAGTCTTATTGCCCAGAAGAGGGCCTTCTAAAAGCCTAACCATGGTGGCACCCTAATCTCAGGCTTACATCCTCCAAAACAGCGAGAAGGACATTTCTGTGTTTGCAAACCACTCAGTCTGTAGTATTTTGTTACAGCATCGCTAGCAGACTAAGAGTCATCACTGGGCTCTGCTACGTACATGATCTCATTTAATCCCTCAAACAACTTTACAAGGTACGTTTTATTATGATTCCCATTTTGTGGACAAAGTAGCTGAGGCTTGCTTTGGTGAATCTGCCCCACCGTTTAGAGGTAATACACAAGAGGCTGGAATTTGAACCACATTTTCTGGTTGCAGTGTCCATTTACAATTCTTTGTACATTATTTCTATCCTAGATCATGTGACTAAAGCTAAGTGGCTTACAATCATTAGGATATTTTTAAAAAATAATATTGTTAATTTGTTTATTTTTGGCTGTGCTGGGTCTTCGTTGCTACACGGGCTTTTCTCTAGTTGTGGCGAGTGGGGGCTACTCTCTAGTTGCCCTGCAAGGGCATCTCCTTGCAGTGGCTCCTCCTGTTGTAGAGCGTAGGCTTCGGTAGTTGAGGCTCATGGCCTCCATAATTGTGGTTCCTGGGCTCAACAGTTGTGTTTCCTGGGTTCTAGAGCATGGGCTCAGTTGTTGCAGGGCACAGCTTAGTTGCTTTGAGGCATGTGGGATCTTTCTGGACCAGAGATCAAACCCGTGTCTACTACATTGGCAGGCAGGTTCTTTACCTCTGAGCCCCCAGGGAAGTCCAGGACATCTTTATACCACATATGTCAGTTATTGGTTGGTCATCACGCCAGTGTGACAATAAGGAGGCTAATTTTTCATTTTTTCCCATGACAGGTCTTTATCTTGGAGAAAATTCCCTATTCTATTCTTCTTCGAATCAACAGTATAGCTACTGTAAAGACATCTTTCTGTAAGTGTCTGTAGATAATATGTTCCTGAATTGTTTTAATTTATAGTAGGTCTGGAGGAATATTGTGCATATCAGTTTCATAAATAATGTGACATAAATTACAGCTACATTTAGCAGCACACAATTATTTTCTTCCAGAGAAATCCCTCATTATGGGGAGGGAATTGGAAAATTGGCATGCAAGTTTGTCTCCTGACATAATTTGGGTCAGATTCCTCTACTCAATTGTCTGGATGTTCAATACCTGAAAATAATTAGCTTTTCTTTGAGAATTTTCAGGATCCACTGACACTTTTTTGTCTTTGCCTGGGGTAAGGAGCAAAATTATGTTTATGATAATAGTGATAACTGATATCACTATTATAGTGGTAATAGAGATATTAGTGGCCTTCCCTAGTGGCTCAGACAGGAGAGAATCTGACGGCAGTGTAGGAGACCCGGGTTCCATCCCTGGGTTGGGAAGATCCCCTGGAGAAGGGAATGGCAGTCCACTCCAGTATTCTTGCTTGGAGAATCACATGGACAGAGGAGTCACGAACAATCATGACTGAGCAACTAACAGTTTCAGTGATGTTGGTGATATCACTACTATAGTGATATTAGAAAAACTGGGTTTATAGTAATAGTGATGTCAGTACCTGTTTTGGTATTAGCGTTGTAGGGTTGCTACGGAGTTGACAGAATAAATCTCAGGTGTTTAGTGCAGTTCATTCATGTATCAGTTCATTCTATTTGGAGAGAACCTACTAGGTGTCAGACCTGTGCTACATTTTGGGTGTGCAAAGGTGAATACAACAAGATCACACCTTAACACTGATCTCAAGAAAATTTTTGTCTAGGGTACAGGCAATCAAAAAAGAAAAATATTTTCAGATTTTCAGAAAAATAGTTTACAGATTTCAATAAGTCATATAAAAAATAAAGACCTATGAAAGAGAATAGTTTCATCATCAGGGACTCCAAGGAATTCATTTTAAGCAAAGCTCTAAAGTTATAGAGTTCTATAACCTAGGCCAGCAAAGGACAAAGGTCTGTTCTTAAAAGAAGGAAGAGAATGTGTGATTCTTTGTAGCTGGAAACTGATATTTGCCAGGAACTGAAAGACCAGTGTAGTTTGGACTTAGTAAACAAAGATAAGTTATAGCTCATTGTGAGGTCTCAGATGTCGATGGAAAACAGGGAGATTTCAGAGTTAAGGAACTTTCTCTGGGCCACCCAGCTAATCAGTGGTCATTTGAACCCAGGTTTTATTACTGTTAATGTCAGCTTATTTCTCATTAAGTCCTTAGAATGAGAACATTCAAGAAATTAATGATAATTAGTAATAGCAGTAGTAAGAATTGCTAAGCTGAGTTAGTGCTTCTATATGTCAAGCTCTCTTGTAATCACTTTTCAAGCACTGAAGAACTTAATCGTCACATTTTGGTTCCATCTGACCGGTCTTCTTTCTTATTTCGTTTTGAACAGTACTCAGAACTTGAATGAACAATAAAAAGTTTCTTCTACTCATCCTTATTATTTGAGTCCTAAGGAAGTGTGACTCTAATAGGATTAGAAAATCACACAACATCCCAGTGACCGTCCTGATAAGGAACGTGGCTCAGTATTCACTCTTGTCACCTCCATGCTTCTGGAAATCATTTGTGTTCTCAGGATTAATTAGCCCCCAGGAGAAGATCTTCCTAAACATGTAGAGGCACCATTCAGTTTTTGTGGGCAGTGCTATCAGAGTGTGCTTTTCATTCCACAATTTTCCAACCCACATCATCACTCCTAGAAGCAGCACTCCAGATATAGTCTGTCAGTGATTTCTAAAATGCCTGTTGATATATGAATTTTGTCAGAGCCAAAACAAGCAAATAAAGAAATATAGCTGTGTGTAGCAAAAAGATCTGAATTGTCCCAATCCCTTTATTTACTATTGGATGAGAACGGTCATATCAGACAACATTTTACCCACCAAGATGCTAGCTCAATTGTGAGACCATACTCTGCACCACTTCTCTATCAGACCATACTCTGCACCACTCATTTTCTGTATTTGAAGGATATCTTTAGTTTTCCTAAGTCGGTTATTAGGTTTTCAAAAATAAGATAACATGGTTTGGTTTTTTGAAAAGCAAAGAGCCCCTTCAAGAAAGGCTCTCCCTTCTGTTTCCTTTGAAGGTAATCATTTGTTGGAAGTAGTAAGCCTAGAACAAAAGAATCACCATGACTAAAGCTAAGAGAGTTTGCTCAGAAAAGTTCCCCAAATGCAGGCCTTTGGAGCCAGTAATTTAAAGCTGTGGCACACTGTTGCATTGGGCCCAAGCTCACAGGGTCATCTGATGATGCCAATATATAAATGGCCAAATGAACCTCAATCTCTTTAAAAGTTATTATGCCTGTAGAACTCAAGAATGTGGTTCGTTTACTGTCATTCCTGAAAAGTTCTATTTCTCTGGTAGTAACTGATAAAGAAGGGGATTTCTCAAAGTCAATCACTCAAAATAAAGAACTTAAATCCATTTTAACATACCTCTGGGAAGCAGATCTGCATTAACCTAATCTGTGACTTCTCCAGCAATAATAAGGTTTAAGAGAATACACAGCCACTGGTGATTTCTGCAAGCGATACAATGAGGGGACAGAGACAATGAGGCAAACACAAAATGGGACCTGGGATTAAGGGATCTTCCACTCAGCCATGTGTGGAACATCGGAAATTAACGCGGTATTGTTTAGCGAGCAGCTGTCAAGTTATTGTAATTTGCAGAATGTATTTTTTTTTTCTTATTCTCCATCACCGAAAGGCATATTAGAAATGGCTTCATTTCTGAGGGATGACAAAATTAATCTTATTTGGAGTTCCAGTTGAAGAAAATGACACTTAAAACTTGTCTTGCATTTATCAAATAAGCCAGTGAGTTCACTGTTTACTGAGTACATCTGAATGGAGACAGGATGAGATACCAGATGAACTGAAACTACTTCTGTCAAGATACTTGATACCTGGCGAGAGTCACAAATGGAGCAGAACTTTCTAATTTTCTGTTTCTATAAACAGACAGGCAGAGGTAAGCAAACAGTAGGGGTAGGGAGGACACAGGTGGACCTAACGGGTTGTTCCAAAGTTAAAGATCTAAGGGTGGGGAGAGAGATAACAGACCTGAGGAAATAGCCTAATGCTCAAGAAGGGTCCAGAGTCAGGAATGGTCTTTTGTTTTGTTTGGCAATGTTTTAAAAATTGAAGTATAGTTGACTTACGATATTATATTAGTGGGCATGGGTCTTTTGAGGCTTTTATTTAACATATCCAGAGGCCATCTATGTCTCCACAGAAATACCTCATTGTATTGTAATTACACCATAATGTATATTAAACACAATTTAATTACATGCGTATGAGCAGGAGTGCTGTGTTTCATCTTCCAGCATCTAGCAGGATGTGGTATCTTGTATGCACAAAGTAAATGTTTAAATAAATAGATCAAAAAATGACAGAAATTTAGTCATGCCTAAGGAAAGCTTTTGATAACAGTATTAGTGGCACGATATCCAAGTTCAAAAGAAATACGAACACGGGACACTTACTGTGATACAAAAGAGCAATTCAGCAGCTAGGACAGTAATGAACACATCAGGAGATGATGGAGGGCGAGGTGTGTAAGATGGGCAAGGAGAAATGTTCTGGGATACTGTCTATATAAGGATAAGAATACTTACGGACAATTCATTGGAAGTGGGAAATTTTTTAGGGTATAGGGCTTCCCTGATGGCTCTCTGCCTGCAATGCAGGAGACCCAGGTTCGATCTCTGGGTAAGGAAGATCCCCTGGAGAAGGAACAGCAACCCACTCCAGAATTCTTGCCTGGCGAATTCCATGGATAGAGTAGCCTGGCGGCCTACAGTCCATGGGGTCACAAAGAGTTGGATACTACTAAGCAACTAACACACTAGGTCCAGTTGATAAGTTTAACAGTATAGAAGCTGTTCAGATAAGCTGCAGAATTCACATCCCTTTTATGCCAAGACATGTTGGAATGATGATTGCTTAAAATTTCCACAAGCCCTGCCCTACACTGCCCTACTGATCAAAGCCTTCCAATCATTAAGAACTGCGCTGAAGGCCGAAATAGAAATGCCACAAAGTTTATTTCAATAAATTGAACTCATTCTATGACTGGTGAGTCCACCAGGCCTGGATCTCCTATCAGCTGATGACCTGAGTTTGCACTTGCCAAGAACTTCTGACTTGCCAGTTGGTTCAGAAACTCATCAGCTGCTGCAGGCTCTTTGGTCCATCACATTTTACTTTCTCTGTAGCCAAAGAAGTTATCATCCTAACAAAAGTGTAATCACTTAATACTATATTTAAGCCACTCATTCAGCAGTAGAATATTCGTCAGTCTCTCTGATAAAAGAGAAGAAGGTACTTTAGAAAGAGTTTCTCTCATTTCTGTGATCTTTCAAGGTGGATTTGTTCCCATCTGGCATCTGTTTTGTTTCTAATTTTATTGATTTGGCTGAATAAATTGTAGGGGAAATAGAATTTGGAGATACCATTCTGAGACATCAGGGCAGGAACTTGGATTATAAACTCAGATCTACCACTTTTTACATGACTTTAGGTTAATCAGTCATTTTCTCTGGGTTTAAGTCTTATTTTTCTCTAAAAATTTTTCATCATTCATCCCTGTATTCATTCATTTAACAAGTATACACTGAGATTCTAGTATGTAACTGTTTAGGTACTAGGAATACAATATAAGAAAAAAATCCATTATTATCAATGACTCATGAAGCTTATATACATTATATTTACTTATATTGCTCCCACAATGGCACCAGTGGTAAAGAACCTGCCTGCCAATGCATGAGACAAGAGACATGGGTTTGATCCCTGGGTTGGGAATTTCCCCTGCAGGAGGGCATGGCAACCCACTCCAGTATTCTTGCCTGGAGAATCCCATGGACAGAGGAGCCTGGCGGGCTATAGTCTGAACGGACTTAGCATGCATGCACACACTCCCATAATAAAAACATGTATAATAGGGTCTTTCACTCTGCTCAGAAATATGAGAAAAATGATGCTTGAACTGAGATCTAAGGTTTAAAGAAAAATTAACTAGGGGAAGAGGACTAGAAAAGAGTTTTCAAGGTAGGGAGAACAGTGTTTGCAAAGGCCCTGTGGTTGCAAAGTGGTCGAAGTGTGACAAAATCTAGTGACAGTGTAACACAGCAAGCAGGAAGACAGTGCAGCCGAGTCAGTGCTTCTCAGTTGTTCGTGCACATGTAAAACACCAGGGAGTTTTCTTTTAAATGTGGGTTCTGGCTGAGTAGGTTCGAAGAGGAGCCTGAAAGCAGAAGTTCTTTCAGAGAACCTTTGAATCGATGTCAGTGTTACTGGTCCACAGGCCACACTGAGTAATAATAAAATGCTAGATGGAGTTTGGTTTCTGCCATTATGATCAAAAGGGGGATTTTCTTGTTTATTTTAGTATTCCCTAGGAAAGAGGACGAGATGGTTAGATAGCATCATCAACTCCATGGACATGAGTTTGAGCCAATTCTGGGAGAGAGTGAAGGACAGGGAAGCCTGGTGTGCTGCAGACCATGGGGTTGCCAAGGATCAGGCCCAACTTAGCAACTGAACAACAAACAAGGAAGGAGCAGGGACAGTACTTCAGACATGCCAAAGCAACAGCTGTGTCATTTTCTTGTTTTTCTCCTCTCCCTCTTTCCTAGTCTTTACCTCGACTCTCTCTCCAAAGCAGATGTATCCAGAGAAACATTTTGCCCAAGTACAAATTACCTTTTTCTATCCAGGGAGAAGAGGACATAATTGATCTGGCTAGAGTTTCATGCCAGTAGTTTGAACCAACCTCTGAAGATAGCAGGGAGTTATTAGTAAATTTGGGTCAAGTCTACCCTGGTCATATGTCACCTGATTAACCTAAATATCCAGAAATCAGTACTGGAAGGGGAATACTTGTGAATTTACCAATAATCTCAATTTCTCTCTTCCAATAATATCAAAACAACAGATTAAATGTAAAGCCATGGTTTAGAATTCGTTAGTGCTTAGATAAGAAAAAGAAAAAGATGTCATTTTACTCTTTAATCATTCTGTTTAGTTATGCACTAACATGAGTAAGTGATCATTATTTAGGAAAGAAAGCCAGAAAATGACAAATTAAATGCTACTAGGAACTAATCCTCTAAAGTGTACATTGGAACTAAATTAATGGAATTCTATTTTGAGTTGCTCTCATTCTGTAGACAGTTCCTGTGGATGTTCAGAATAGAGACAGTAAAGGTCAGTAATATTACATGCGATCCAGGACCTTATCACAAACTTCTCCAGCATGTGGAGAATTATTATGAGTCCAGAGACTCTTTCTTCTCCTAACAGTAAGTCCCTTTTAGTGGAGAGAAAACATTATTTGGAAAGGAAGAAGTCAGTGCAAGAATTCTATATCAAGGTCATTCTGCTATATCTGTTAAAACAAAACTAAAATGTCGCAAGCTTGAGTTACACTTCTGTGATCTTCGTATAGCATTGGTTTATTTAGAATGCACCTTAAGTATATATCCTGATGTGACCTTGATTTCAAGAAACTTAGTCTATTGGGGAGGACAATCATGGTGACAGATAATTTCTATAAGAAGGGAAATTTGGATAAGAGGTGGAATTATGGTAAGGAGGAATATTTCTGGGAGATGGAAAACCATGTCTGATAGACAGAGTGCCTGAAGAACTATGGACAGAGATCTGTGACCTTGTACAGGAGGCAGTGATCACGTATATCCCAAAGAAAAAGAAATGCAAAAAGGCAAAATAGTTGTCTGAGGAGAACTTACAAATAGGTGACAAAATAGGAGCAGCTAAAGGCAAAGGAGAAAAGGAAAGATATACCCATTTGAATGCAGAGTTCCAAAGAGTAGCAAGAAGAGACAAGAAAGTCTTCTTCAGTGATCAATGCGAAGAAACAGAGGAAAACAACAGAATGGGAAAAACTAGAGATCTCTTCAAGAAAATTAGAGATTCCAAGGGAACATTTCATGCAAAAATGGGCACAATAAAGGACAGAAATGATATGGGCCTAACAGAAGCAGAAGATATTAAGAAGAGGTGGCAAGAATACATAGAAGAACCATATCATGATCTAGCTAACCATGATAATGTGATCACTCACGTAGAGCCAGACATCCTGGAATGTGAAGTCAAGTGGGCATTAGGAAGCATCACTACAAACAAAGCTAGTGGAGGTGATGGATTTCCAGTTGAGCTATTTCAAATCCTAAAAGTTGATGTTGTGAAAGTGCTGCACTCAATATGCCAGCAAATCTGGAAAACTCAGCAGTGGCTACAGGACTGGAAAAGATCAGTTTTCATTCCAATCCCAAAGGCAAAGCCAAAGAATGCTCAAACAGCTACTACACCATTGCACTCATCTCACACGCTAGCAAGGTAATGCTCAAAATTCTCCATCCAAGCCAGACTTCAACAGTACATGAACTGTGAACTTCCAGATGTTCAAGCTGAATTTAGAAAAGGCAGAGGAACCAGAGAACAAATTTCTAACATCCGTTGGATCATAGAACAAAGAAGAGAGTTCCAGAAAAACATCTACTTCTGTTTTATTGACTATGTCAAAACCTTTAACAGTGTAGATCACAACAAACTGTGGAAAATTCTTCAAGAGAGGAATACCAGACCACCTTACCTACCTCCTGAGAAATCTGTATGCAGGTCAAGACGCAACAGTTAGAACCGGACATGGAACAACAGACTGGTTCCAAATTGGGAAAGGAGTACATCAAGGCTGTATATTGTCACCCTGCTTATTTAACTACATACAGAGTACCTTATGTGAAATGCCAGACTGGATAAAGCACAGCTGGAATCAAGATTGCCAGAAGAAGTATCAATAACCTCAGATATGCAGATGATACCACCCTTATGGCAGAAAGTGAAGAAGAACTAAAGAGCCTCTTGGTGAAATTGAAAGAAGAGAGTGAAAAAGCTGGCTTAAAACCCAACATTCAAAAAACTAAGATCATGGCATCTGGTCCCATCACTCCATGTCAAATAAATGGAGAAACAATAGAAATGGTGGCAGACTTTTTTTCTTGGGCTCCAAAATCACTGGAGATGGTGACTGCAATCATGAAATTAAAAGATGCTTACTCCTTGGAAGAAAAGTTATGACCAACCAGACAACATATTAAAAACCAGAGATATTACTTTGCCGACAAAGGTCCATCTAGTCAAAGCCTATGGTTTTTCCAGTAGTCATGTATGGATGTGAGAGTTGGACCATAAAGAAAGCTGAGCACCAAAGAATTGATGCTTTTGAACTGTGTTGTTAGAGAAGACTCTTGAGAGTCCCTTGGACAGCAAGGAGATCAAACCAATCAATCCTAAAGGAAATCAGTCCTGAATATTCATTGGAAGGACTGATGCTGAAGCTGAAGCTCCAGTACTTTGGCCACCTGATGTGAAGAACTGACTCACTGGAAAATAACCTGATACTGGGAGAGATTGAAGGCAGGAGAAGAAGGGGATGACAGGATGAGATGGTTGGATTTCATCACTGACTCAATGGACATGAGTTTGAGCAAGCTTCGGGAGTTGGTGATGGACAGGGAAGCCTGGCATGCTGCAGTCCATTGGGTTGCAAAGAATCGGACATGACTGAGTGACTGAACTGAACTGATTGAGAACCAACATTTGCCTATGTGAGTCAAAGGTATCTTCATAGAAGTGGAGGCCATTTCCAGCATTTCATCTGATGCATAGAGTTAATTAGTGAGAGATTTTCAAGTGGCAGTATATTTAAGACAGAGCAAGGAGCCATTTACAGTGTCCTCACTTGTTCTAAGTATGAGAAGGCCACAAGGGCAGATGGATAGAGTATATGGGTATATGTTTGTGCAAGTTGGGGTAGGAGACAAAACTGGGGGTAAATTATGATGAAAGGAGATTTGCCTGGATAGATAGGTGGGAGATACCACAGATATAATTTCCTTGCATTTCAGTTTTTTCACCTGTTAGATTAGCAGGATAATAGAGGTATCTTTCCTCATTAAATGACCTGGACAACCTCAGAAATTAAAGGAAGTGTTGGACACATTGTTAGCACTTATTTGCCACTGGTTGAAGAGAATCCTATTGATACTTAAAAGTAGAGTAGGTATGTGCGTGTGTGTCTTTATGTAAATACAATCTGGCAAAAGCAAAAATATGGAAAGTAATTACATTTACTTCCAGATTTTCTATCTTAAAATTAAGGATGGATAACCAAGAAGAATTTTTAACCACTGCAATTTAGTAGGGAAAATATGTATTTTAATAATTAAATGGTAGGGATCGTTGATAAATGTTTTAGGTGAAAGAACTTATTTAATTCCATATGTAGTTACAGATAAATGTGATCTTATAGCAACTCCATTAAGGAGCTAATTACTGTTCCCATGTTATAAAGTTAGAAGAGGAATTGTGCGTGTGTGTGTGTGTGTGTGTGTGTGTGTGTGTATTTCACTGGTTAGAGAATTGAACAGAGTTTACATTGTCGAGCAGCAGAAACCATAATCCATATGATCATAGTGACAGCCTTCTCTAATACCCAATGCCATTCTCTCTTCCTGAACTCACTTCTGATGCTCTACAAATCACAGGGAGAAGGAAGACCCACGAGATGACAGTGAACTCTTTGCTTTTTAATCCAGCCATCTCGTCAGAAGCCTGCTCATAATCTATGTATTCTTGTTTAAAATTATATTTTGATGTTGACATCTAATTACTGAATTATGTTAAGCTTCTCCTGTTAAATGTTGGACCTCCCCAGAAAATAAAACACAGTGAAGTAAAAAGAGGCATATACAAATACAGACAAACCCACAAAACAAGGCCAGAAACTGATTCAAATGGTAAAGACAAGAGGGAACACAGGAAGAGGACAATCAGTTGGAAGAGAGATATTTTGCAGTTTCTCAAAATAAGCATTTGTCTTTCGATTTGGAAGCACACACAGATACATAGAGGGAAGTGGAGAAAAAAAGGGCTTATGGGGAATATATTTTGTATTGAAGTATAGTTGATTTACAGTGTTTTGCTAGTTTCTGGTTTACAACAAAGTGATTCAGTTTGTACACACACACACACACACATATACTTTTTCACATTCTTTTGCCCTGTAGTTTGTCATAAGATAATTCCTTGTGCTATAGAGGAGGACCTTGTGTTTATCTGTTTTATATATAGTGATTTTTATCTGCTAATCCCAAACTCCTAATTTATCTCTCCTCCCCTTCCCCTTTTAGTAAACATACATTTGTTTTTTTTTTAATGTCTGTGAATCTATTTCTCTTTTGTAAATGAGGTCATTTGTATCATATTTTAGATTCCACATGTAAGTGATATCATATGATATCTGCCTTTGTGTGACTTCACATTTTATGATAATCTCTAGGTCCATCCATATTGGTGAAACTGGAATAATTTTATTCTTTTTTATGGTTGAGTAATATTCCATTGTATATGCATATCAAATTTTCTTTATCCATTTATCTGTCAATGAAGGTTAAATTGCTTCCATGTCTAAGCTATTGTAAATAGTGATGCTATGAACATTAAGATGAATGTATCCTTTTGAATTAGAGTTTTCATCTTTTCTGTATATATACCCAGGAGTGAGGTTGCTGGATAATGTGGTAACTATTTTTATTTTGTTAGGAATCTCTGTACCATTTTCAATGGGCTTCCCAGGTGGCGCTAGTGGCAAAGAGCCTGCCTGCCAATGCAAGAGACATAAGAGATGCAGGTTTGATCCCTGGGTTGGGCAGATCCCCTGGAGGAAGGCATGGCAGCCCACTCTAGCATTCTTGCTTGGAGAATCCCATTGAAGAGGAGCCTGGTGGGCTACAGTCCACAGGGTCACCAAGAGTTGGACACAACTGAAGCAACTACCACGCATACATGAATACTGTTTTCAATAGTGTTTGTGCCAAATTGCATTCCCACCAACAGTGTTGGAGTGTTCCCTTTTTTTCTACACTCTCTCCAGCATTCACTGTTAGTAGACTTTTCAGTGCTGGCCATTTTGACCGGTGTGAGATGATAACTCATTGTAGTTTTGATTTGCCTTTCTCTGATAATGAGTGGTGTTGAGCATAACTTCATGTGCTTATTGATTATCTGTATGTTTTCTTTGAGGAAATGTCTATTGAGATCGTCTTCCCATTTTTCAATTGGTTTTTTGGTTTTTGATACTAAGTTGTATGAGCTGTTTGTATATTTTAGAAAGTAGGCCTTTGCCAATAGCATCATTTGCAAATATTTTCTCTCAGTCCATAGGTTGTATTTTCATTTTGTTTATGGGCTTCCTCTCTTGTACAAAAACCTATAAATTTGATTAGGCTTTATTTGTTTATTTTTGCTTTTATTTCTATTGCCTGGGGAGGCTGAACTAAGAAAATATTTGTACAATTTATGTCAGAGAATGTTTGCCAAATGTTCTCTTTTAGAAATTTATGATGTCTTTAAGTCTTTAAGCCATTTTGAGTTCATTTTTGTGTATGGAGTGACGATGTGTTCTAATGTCATTGATTTACATGCAGCTGCCCAGTTTTCTCGGAGAAGACAATGGCAAGCCACTCCAGTACTCTTGCCTAGAAAACCCCATGGATGGAGGAGCCTGGTGGGCTGCAGTCCGTGGGGTTGCTAAGGGTCGGACACGACTGAGCGACTTCACTTTCACTTTTCCCTTTCACACATTGGAGAAGGAAATGGCAACCCACTCCAGTGTTCTTGCCTGGAGAATCCCTGGGAAGGGGGAGCCTGGTGGGCTTCCATCTATGGGGTCACACAGAGTTGGACACGACTGAAGCGACTTAGCAGCAGCAGCAGCAGCAGCCCAGTTTTCTAATGAGGCATCTCTTCATTTAACTTCCTTAAAGTTATTAGTACCTTCTCTGAACTTTAAAGACACACCATGTTACTGCTATAATTGTGCAATGAATTTACAATGTATTAGAAAAATAAAACAAAGGCTCATGTACTCATCCATGTCAAAATGATGCATGCTTCGTGTGAACTATGGCACTTAATAAGACCTGACGTGTAGGATGTTTAGCTAAGGTTCCTTACTTATCAGAGAGATAAAAGGGTAATGGCTTTTTGGGGGGTATAGATTTTGTATAGGAAGTGGTTTCGTGTTTTTTACTTTCTTCTTTTTCTTTTATATCTCTCCTTTTGTTAAAGCATCCCATCAAGCTTTCATCTTTTTGTTGTTGTTTAGTTACTAAGTCGTGTCTGACCCTTTGTATCCCCATGGACTGTAGTTCACCAGTCTCCTCCATCCATGGAATTTCCCAGGCAATGATGATGGAATGGGTTGCCATTTCCTTCCCCAGGGTATCTTCCTGACCCAGGGAATGAACCTGGGTCTCCTGCATTGCAGGTGGAGCCTTTACCACTGCTGCTGCTGCTAAGTCGCTTCAGTCGTGTCCGACTCTATGCGACCCCATAGACAGCAGCCCACCAGGCTCCCATCCCTGGGATTCTCCAGGCAAGAACACTGGAGTGGGTTGCCATTTCCTTCTCCAATGCATGAAAGTGAAAAATGAAAGTGAAGTCACTCATTCACGTCCAACTCCTAGCGACCCCATGGACTGCAGCCTACCAGGCTCCTCCGTCCATGGGATTTTCCAGGCAAGAGTAGTGGAGTGGGGTGCCATTGCCTCTCCACTTTACCACTGAGCCACCTTTAATTCCAAACAAGTCTGTTCAGTTCCAGAGGGAAACAGCAGAAGAAGTTCAAGTCTGTGTGGATAATTGTGTGTCTGTATATGCATGAGGGTATATCTGTACATATGTCTGTATCTATGAGTATATGTATATGTTCCTGTGTGTTTGTATAAGTTTGTGTATATGAGCTGTGTACATGCATATGGATGTGTATTTGTGTGCATATGTCTCTGCAAGTGTGGTCTTTTTTCTGTATATAGAGATCTATGTGTGTCTGCATGTATGTGTGTATGTGTTTGCGTCAGTGTGTGTACATACTGATATGTGAGCACCTGTTAATCCATAATGTGTTTGTGTGCCTATGTAGATAACTGTGTGTCTTTGTACACAGATGCATTTATGTGTGTGTGATTGGTGTGTATAGTTGACTACCTGTATGTGTATCTACTTATGTAACTTTGTGTGTCTATACCCATGCACCATTAAGCATAGTTCCTACTTTTTAAATAAATGAAAGTGTTGCTTGCAGAAAAAATAAGCTATTTAGAACCTAATGTTCTGGAAAAATTCATATTAAAAGACATCTGCTTATACCAAATTCTGTTTTGTCTACATTTAGCCACAGGTGTTTAAAAAATGATAAGCACTTGGAAAGTAGACAAACCAAAAATTGTAAGAGTATTCATATTCATCTTAGCTTTCACAGTGAATCAAAGTATAAACAATGGGAAAAAGTCAGTCCACGATTTTCATAAGTGAGTTCTGTGTGGCGTAAACAGGAATTCATTTCTCGTAGAAATGTGCTGACACTAGGCACATTCTGAATGCTTATAGTGCTATGAATCTGCTTACCTGATATGAATTTGGTTTTTATAGCTTCTTAATATGATATTGATTAAATTATCATTTGGATTAATGACCTTTAAAATTTGGAGAGATTGAACCAGTAGTGTCTAAGTAAAGAGTAACAACTGAAAGACCAAAATGTTTAAAATCAGTTTTCTAAGTAGTTTATATCTATCTGCTGCATGTATCATCACATATTACAGTATAGATTTATGCTAACTTATAGTATACAAATATAAAGACATAAATATATAGATATTCAGGTATTATTTAGATACAGGCACATACAAATGTAACAAATTAATATAAATTACCACAAAAAGTAGTTTTGTATACCTGACAAATGTTAAATATTATATTAGAAGAGCAAAATGAAAAGGCCTGAGCTCTATTCTTAAGGAAGTCAATTTCAGGTAGGAACAGGGCTGGCCACAAAATTTGCATTTCCCAGTAAAAGATGAAAATGTGGGGTCCTTTGTTCGAAAAGCAGGAACATGTACAATTAAAGATACAAAGATTTTCCTTGTTTGCCGTGGTCTCTCCCTTTCAACTTGTCTTTTTTTTAAAAAAAAATTTGCTAGCAAATGCCTTTCTAAGTAGAGAAATATTAAACCCTTAAATTATTAGCATTAATTTTCTCGTTCATTTTTATATTGTGTAATGACAGTTTTAAATGCAAATATCGAACATGTAAGCCTTTTGCAGAAATAGAAAAATTATACACTTTTATTACATGGCTTGTCCTTGAAGGGTGCCTTGAACTTGCCAGAAAAGACAGACGCAAACTAAGTCCCAGAAGCTTGGAAGCAGAAAAGGAATAGTCCCCTGGACCAAAGGGAAAGCACCATTCCGGAGGAGGATGGTACTCTGGAGCCAGAGAGGACTGTCACAGGTAGGTTCTATGACAGGTCCCCTCCTGCCAGCTGCAGACTCCTTCCAAGTGTCCTATCCAGGGATGGGGTTGGGTAGTTGAGGTAAGCATCTCACCTTCCTCATGAGCCCATCACCCCAACCCATGGCAGATGGACGGACTCCCCAAGGATCTTTAAACCTGTGCACCAGAGATGCTAGGTACCTGGATATAGCTAATAGAGGCTCACTCCCACCAAGAAGCAGCTTTTTGTTTTTCTGGCCACTCATCGGCCAGATACTCTGCGGTACCCTGAGCTCAGCGTGGGACAGCTACCTGCCTGTCCCTTCCCAACAGGCTACAAGGTATGTGCCCCCGCAGCTTTTCCACACTTGCAGGGAGCAGAAGGAGATGGTAGGGGTAGGGCAGAGTTAGGGGAGGCTGCGCTGGGCTGGGGGCTCAGGGCTTGAGGGAATGGACAGCTGAGAATCTGTTCCCGGGAGGCTGTAGGAGGCGAGACCACCTATAAACTGAGGCTCCAAGCCCCAAGCACAAGCTCCATGAACCCATTTTAGAAAGAACAAATTCAAAGGAAAATTTTTTAAATATTTGAAAATGGCAACTGCAGAATATTATTTCCCAAGCATAACCCCTTCTGGAAGTGGCAAGGAGTGAGACCGGTCACACGCCCGTGAAGCCAGTCCTGAGTTGGCAAGACAGAACCATAGTTGAACGGAGTAACAGAAATGAGTATTTCATACAGGGTTGACACAAAGAAGGGTATTATTAATCCTGTGAATCTGGTGGAAAGAAGGGATGGTTACTATAGGAGTGACAATCCAAGCTAAGCTTTGACTCTAAATCTGAATTCTCTGAGCCAATAAAGGATGGGAAATGGCATTACAGGAACAGGAAATGTCACATGCAGTGTCTTGGAAACGTGGACGGTCACGTACTAAAAATCCCACAGATGGTGGTGTGGTAGCAATGTATCCTTGTATGCATGCTCACGAGATTGTTTCCGGGGGACTGTGGGAGGCATCTGTGAACCAAGGTTCCTAAACTGTGCTTCCACGGTTTCTAAAATAAGATGCAGAAGTTGTGAGCAGTTAGGGTTTGGGTTGCATCGTGATAGAGCTTGTGTTCCTCCATAAGGAACGTGGGCTCTGTACATACTTGAAATGAATTAAGCCTTATGCATACTCAAGCTCTAAAGTGAGATCTTCAATTTCCAAACAGCCAAAGATAACAGGATAAATTATACTCAACAGTCTCAAAATGTCAGAAATTCTTCATTGATATGCAGCAGCTTTGAGCTTTCAAAGGTCTTAAGTTATACTGAAGGAAAAAGAGCACACATGTGATATCAGATTATTTCTATTTAAGATTTCTCTAACTTTCCTCCATTGCTGCTGCTGCTGCTGAGTCGTTTCAGTCGTGTTCGACTCTGTGAGACCCCATAGACAGCAGCCCACCGGGCTCCGCCGTCCCTGGGATTCTCCAGGCAAGAACACTGGAGTGGGTTGCCATTTCCTTCTCCAATGCATGAAAGTGAAAAGTGAAAGTCGCTCAGTCGTGTCTGACTCTTGGCGACCCCATGGACTGCAGCCTACCTGGCTCCTTCATCCATGGGATTTTCCAGGCAAGAGTACTGGAGTGGGGTGCCATTGCCTTCTCCGAACTTTCCTCCATTAGGATATGCCATTCATGTTATTGAATGACTGTAGCTAAACTGAATTTGGTGATAAGTGTTTAGGCTACTATCACTTTAAGGTATATACCTTGATGACACTCCAGAGAGAATTTTCTTGATAAGCATGAAAATCACTTTTTAAAATATCCCCATTTCATGTTGTTTGATTTTTTTTTAGGAGAAGAATATATAGACTTACAGAGTCTAAGCAAGATAATTAAACATTCTTGTTTTCCTTTCCTCCACATTGCTTATAAAGTTGGAATGTTAAATATGCAATAGAGATTAAAACACAGTCATAAATATTTGCATGGCATGTTCTTTGTCTTAACTCATGACAAAAGCAGGATCTTTCAATTACTATGAAATCTACTTCCCAAATGACAAAACTCTTACGGGGATGCCTAGGATTCCCAGGTGCCTCAGTAAAGAACCCGGCTGCCAATGTGGAAGATGCAGAAGACATAGGTTCGATCCCTGGGTCGGAGAGATCCCCTGGAAGAGGAAATGGCACCCTACTCCAGTATTCTTCCTTGGAAACTTCCATGGACGGAGGAGTCTGGTGGGCTCCATAGGGATGCAAAGTGTCAGACATGACTGAGCATGCATACAACTCTTCATCTTGTCACTTGATAGCAGGCCTTGCTTTCTGACATTCTCAAAGTGCATGTGTTCTTCCTGACTTACCATCCCTGAAATCCTGTGTTAATTTTCCACAGTGATGGTGAATATGTTTAATTTTGTGTGTATGTTGAAGTATGCCTAATGCAGTATCTCCTTCTAGGATGATTGCTCAAAATGAACAGAGGCAACATTTTCTTATTCTCTCTGGGATATATAGACTGCTGGCATCAACTGTGGCTTATAGGCACCTCTTAATATTTGTCATATTAAATTGAAATCAGTTAAGTGACTTTAAAATCATAGAGTGGAGGAATAGTCATGAATTTCTATTGTCAAAACCTCCATTTAATATGCTTTTTCTTAAAAATTATAAGGTATCTTAGGTAACAGATTCACAGCCTCTGAGTTGTAGACCCTTTATTAGGGGTAGAAAAGGGTACAAGTAAGATTTGTAGAGACGGATGTAGAATTATAAAAGGAATCCAATAGTCAACAAACATGTTAACACTTCTCAATCAGTTAATGCTAGATTTGAATTAATATTCTGTGGGTCTTCGTGGAATTGGAGCTACCTGGAAAGGTCTCCTTATTTCCAGCAGAATGGGGACACTATGGTCTGTTAGGCACCAAAACAGTTGATAAGTGTACATGGATGTGTGTGTTTGGGGTGGGGGTACAGTCGGTTGAGATGTGGAATGCATTCTTTTGTCTTAGATGAGAGAGTGAGCTACTGCGAACTGTATAATGTGGCTGTTTTAGCCACCATCCATATTTTTCACTTTATTAACTAACAACAGTAGACTAACATTAGATTGTTTCATTGAGGACATACTGAGTTGTCCCTTGATGTTCATGAGGGATTGGTTTCAGGACTCCCGTGGATACCAAGATCCACAGATGTTCAAGTCCCTTGTATCAAATGGTACAGTAGAGTGAAAACAGTTGGTCCTCTCCATCCGGCCCATGGATATGGAGAGCCAACTGTATAAGCACAATGCAAGGTGATGAACGTATATTAACTTTCATTTTCTAAACAACTCGGCCAGGTAAATCTGTTTTATAAATGAATTTGAGGCTACTTGGGGATTTAAGAGACTGTCTCAATCTTGCTAGCCATAATTCAGGATTCAAATCCAAGTCATTTGACTATGAAGCCATTACTTTTTTCTGTTTCTCAAAATGTAATCCATGGATCAACTGTAGCAAACTCACCTGTGGATGTAGATTCCTAGCTAGGAAGGCGTTACACATACTCAGGGAATGTCATTCATGGAATACCTCTGCCTGGGCCCTGTGGCCAAAGCAATAGAAACTCTGAGGTGGGGCCCAGAAATCTGCATTTGAACAGCTAGTTTGAGAACCTTTACACCACAACATACTATTATGGAAGAAAGATTGTAATTGGTGGAATTTTTAATTTACATATAAAATCAAGCTCGAAAGAAATGCCAAAACAGGAACTGATAGTTCCTATAGCAAGAAGTCACCTCCTTGCATCCACTGTAAATAACTTTTGGGTCTGTATTGGTGAGTACCTACCAGCTGTGAACATTTCCAAGGGCTTTGGGCTGATGGATTTGGACACCAAATTTTATCACTGGGCTGCACTTGCTGTGGCTTCGAATAGGACACTGGAGCCACTGCACATATAATAAATTACATATATGATGTCATGGTTCTATTTTTAGACTTTTAAGCTGATTGGGATTTTCTTAGACTTTGTTTATTTTGGGAAGCCATTTAATCTAATCTTTTTATATTCTAAAAAAATGTCAGTTTTAGCTTCAGTCCAAATACTATATAATCACAGCACTCTGGTGTAAACTCCAGAGCTGAACTTGAGCAAACTTAACACATTCTATTTTGTAACATAATAAGCAAGTTTAATCCGACTGCACTAGGAAACGACCAAGTGGGTAAGGGCAATTTAAAGCCTAATGATCATATTTGCTGCTGCTGATGGAAATGATGATGCTCATTCCCTAAAATGACTCTAGCCAAGGAAAGCAAAGCGATTGATTCTGAGCTTCTAAATTAAAAAAAGAAAGAAGAAAAGAAAGAAAAAAAACAGAAAAAAATAAATGATTTCCTTCTGAAAATACTATGCAGTATTTCCTTAAATGAAAAAGATTAATTTTCCATGAATGCACTTCTGTCTTCCCTGGCCTAGGTCACAATCAAGAAGGAGAAAGGTCACAGCTCCTCACCTGTGTCACTTCTCTGTGTATTCAATAAATATTCCTTATTTTTACTTTTTTTCACTGCTGGCTTGCTGCAGGAGGCAGCATAAGCTTAGGGGTTAACAGCATGTGTATTACAGACAGACTGGTATGAATCAGGACTCTGCTTTTCATACTGTGTAAATAAACCTGACCTTGTCACTCAAGGCTTTATTCCATTACCCAAAGAGAGAGAGAGGGATGGTAAGAGTGCCTACCTTGGAGGGATTGTTTTTAATATTAAACAATATATGCAAAATGGTTAGCCTGGAGGTTGCCACACATTAAGTTCTCATAAATGTTGATTATTATTATTAATAAAACATTATAGCTTTTAGAACAAAGGGCTGGTGAAGGCATTTTTGAGGATGACTGATATAGAGCTGTAGCTTGGAGGGAGTTGGTCAGTGGGCTGGGAGAATAGAGCAGAGGTGTTGATAGTGTCACAGCTTAACAAGTGGAGTTCACTTGAGAGTGTTGCCAATGTAGTTTCATCAAAGAAGAAAAAGGCCAATTAATTGATTGCCAGGTGAAGGCACTGTGTTCTGTCCCACATGTCTTAATTCATGCATCTAAATTCTAGATTCAGAACTTTGAGAATTAACCAGTAAACAATAGCCAGAAAAAAAAAAATAGAATGAAGAATTTTGTTTTGTGGGAGGTCGATGGTTAATGGTAGAAATAGAGTCCCTGACCTGGACTTGCTGTGAAACCCTGAGCAAATCATTTCACTTCACGGGCTCTACTTTTGCACCTGTAAAATGTGGACCGTACCGCTCCTTATTGTCCAAAGGGATGAGTGTACAATCTTGAGACAATGAGGAGACTGTTTGTATAATAATAGAATTTATAGTGTAATTTATCAAACATTACAATCATTTAGCCTTTTCTGTTTCTTTTTCCTCAAATTTTCTTTCTTATAAAACCGGTATTTTCACCTGCTGACTGATTTATAGAGTTGTCACAACTCATCCACACCAATATGCACACTTATTTTTTGTATATTTTTTAACCTACTAATTTTACTTTGCAGAGAATCCCTCTTCTCCCTCTGTTGGATGAGCTTTTTTCGTCCATTCTGTCCACATCAGAATGTCCTCACTTCTCTGAAGACTTACCCATTTTCTCCAGTTACTTCTCCCATGTGTGGCCATTCCTCTTATGTGGTCACGTAGCAATTTCCATGTACTTTTTAGTACTCACATCATATAATCTTACAATCGTCTGCATGCCAGACTGTATCTCCAGACAGAAAGCTTCTTGAAGGAATGACATACATTTTTATATTCAAAGCACTTGGCATGGCATCTGGCAAAGAGATGGTACTCAACTGATGTTCAGTCACTAAGTCGTGTCTGACTCTGCAACCGCCATGGACTGCAGCATGCCACCTTCCGGAGTTTGCTCAAACTCATGTCCATTGAGTTGGTGATGCCATCCAACCATCTCATCCTTTGTCACCCCTTTCTCTTCCTGCCTTCAATCTTTCCCAGCATCAGGACTTTTGCCAGAGAGTCAGTTCTTTCCATAATCAGGTGGCCAAAGTATTGGAGCTAATCCTAACCCTAACTCAGTGCATGCTTGTTAAATGTAATACCATTAGCTCACTAATATCAGTAATATAAATATGAAAGATACTCCTATTTCAGTGTTGGACACGTTACCATTAGGGAGAAAGTCAGATATCAAAAAAGAAATTTTACATTATGCTCCATGTAAAGCACAAAAAAAATAAATAAACTTAGCATACCTATTATATACCAGACACAGTTCAAATGTAATGCAATACGTAATCTTTCATGGCATATATTATGTGAATTGCATCCCTTCTTCAAAATGTATTCTAGATCCTTCAGGCTCTGAGTTAATGGGTCTTATAGCTTCTTGCATTCTTTGCCTCCTTCTAGCCCTCTGTCCAAATATACCTACAGTCACCGACTAAATTCATATACTTCCTGATCTAGACCCTCCTTTTTATCTCAGCCGCTGTTCGTTTTGCCATTAACTCGGTAGTTGCAGTAGAACTTTGGTCTCATTAGTCTCTCATTACATCTATTAGGGGACGCACACTGACTGAAACCGCCCACCCTGGCCAGGCACCATAGCAACCACTTGTGTGAGTTATTTTACTACAGGAGGTCCTGGTAAGGAAGACAGAACTAATGAGCCACCACCAACCGGAAGAGTTCAGGAAAGGTCAAAGAGAGACACCATGACCGCCTCCCAGGATCCTTATTGGCATCCATCTTGGCTGAGCAATGCGTATGCCACCAGAAGGACCTTGAGTCAGAATGATTGGCCAAAGACAACCTGGAAATTAATCCCATCACCATAAAACCGAAGACTGGGAGCCATAAGGCAGAGCAATTCTCCGGGGTACCCTTACCCTGCTGCTCTCTGCCCGGGTGCCCTGTCCAATGAAGTCTCTTGCTTTGTTAGCTCATGAATCCTCAGAAATTCTTATCCAAGTATTAGACAAGAGCCCACTCTTGTGGCTCTGGAGGGGGTCCCCTTTCCTACAACACATCCACTTTACATTAACCTGCATTATACCAAGACTTGAGGAGTTGCCATACTGTGGGCATGCTGGCACCAAGTGGAGGTGCAGTCCATTGTTTCAACAGACTCCTGGTAATGTTGATTAGTGCTGGGCAGCTGAACATATATTTAAGACCCTTGGTCAATGGCACTTGGATTTCCTCATGGTCCCATCTCTGTAGCTAAGTGGACATGAAATCAATATGCACTCGTGGAAAGCTGACCCCCTGTGATATACATTCTAAATAATGCAGCATATCGTAACTGTCAGATGGTGCATAGTTCCCTCCATCTGAAACAAAATTGATTTTTGTCTTCTAATTATTATCCTTACTCTGCAGTGGGATCTATTTTCATTTAACGTTTCAAACATTTCAGCTGTGCACCATAAACAAACACTAAAAGATTCCATAATAATCTCAAGATTGTCCACTCTCAGCAGCCAAGAAGTGCCACCAAGAATGCTAAAGGCTAAGAAGTAATAAACCATCAAAAGCATTGCAAATGCTCTCCAAAAAAAAAAAAAATCCCTTCCCTTCCATGGCTTAGCAGGACACAGTTTTGTTTGTACTTTCAGGCTGTGATCCATAAAGTTGCCTTTGGCCTTATCTGACCCCCTTTTTCCATGTCAGAAAGGGAGAGAAGAAACATTCACAAGATTGAACGAAAAACTGAGTGGCCTGCTTCTAGCTGCAGCCAACCTTCTGCCTGTTACAAAAAGCAAAATGGGGGGAAACTTAACAGCAGTGTAAACAAGAGCTTCTTATTCATATGCATATGAATCTCCTGGAGATTAACACTGCTGTTTCAGTAGATCTGGGGTGAAGCCTGAGACTCTGCATTTCTAACAAGTTCCTTGGTGCTGAAGCTGCTGGTCTGAGGACCACATTTTGAGTGGTGTGCTAACAGAATTCTACAGATGCCCTTCTGCAGCCGGGATTCTTCAACCCTGGGTATTCAAACACCAATCTAGGTACGGCTGGGAGCCTGCAGCTGCAATTAAAGCCTGAAGTCAGTTAACCTTAGGACATGGAGTTTATCCAGTCGAGCACAATCTAAACTCACGAGACTTAAAAGGCAGACTTGAGAGGCAGAATAAGAGACAAAGGGATCGGAAGTCTAACAGGGGTTTGATATGTTCTTTGAATGTGGATGGGACAAAAAGAGATGAGGGTGGCCCCCAGCCAACAGCCAGATAGGAAATGGAGTCCTTCAACTCCACTTCACCTTATTCAAAGGACTGGATTCCTAGAATCTGATTGAGCTTGAAGTTCATATTCAGAGCCTCCAGAATGCAGCCCTGATCTCTGCCTCAGAAGACTCAGCTCAGCCAGGCTGTATCTGGACTCCTGACCCACAGGAGTTGCAAAATAATAAATAGAAACTGTTTCAAGCTTCTAAATTGGTGGCAATTTATTATGCGACAACAGGAAGTAATAACTTTCTGGAAGGAAGGTAAAGGATCTAATTCAATACAATCAACCAATTTCTTGCCATTCGTATGTAGGTAAGAAAGATGTATTTATCTTTGTTTCTCAAAATCTAAGGGTAGTCATTTAGATGAAGAGAACAAAAAGTTTAAGATCAGCAATGTGCTTATGGTAGTCTCATCATAAGTCTTTCTCTTATTACTGCCTTGACTTGACTTTGAAGAAACCTTTAAACTTCTCTGGTCTCAGTATCCTCAACTTAGAAAAGATGCATAGTACCTGTTCTAATCAACTACTAGAGATAGGTTAAGAAGAACATGCAAAATAAGTGAAAAAGTCTTGTAAACTATGAAAATGCTAGACATATATACAGAATCAGGTGCAGCATACATTTAAATTATGCCTCATTGAGCTTTTCTCTGGTCATAAGAAAGTTCTTTGGGATGTTAAAATACCGTAACTTATTGTTCAAAAGTCTCATCATTCCAAGTGAGAGTAGATGAAAGTGAACATAAACACTTGGAAAATACCGTGTTGTCATCCACTCTTTTTATTGGAGATAGCGATTTAACGGCAGAGTCTCAGATGCAAATGTATATCATGTCTTCTTTAAGAGCTGGAAAGGAAAAGCTGCGTTTTATGGAGCTAATTGGAGACACTAATCCATTCCAACTTACTTTCTCCTTCGCTGTTATATGCATTTAGGTAGATTGTAAATTATTCGGGTATTATTTGCAAACAAGATTGTTCACAGATGAACAGAATGGAATTAATGAGAGAGAGGATATCCGTGAGTTATGAGTGAGGAAAGAACAGTGAAGAATGAGCTTTGGGTTAACAGAAGAGTTAGCTAATATTTAATGTCTTCCCTAAGCACGGTGCAAAACTGTTACTTTATGGCAACCTTTCCTCTGCTTTTAATGTGTGTTAACTTTCCGCGGTGAGCAGATGTGGCCACACACATTCTGTTTGGCAGAAGGCAGATGCCAGCTCCCGAAATGGCGCCTGGTTCCAAGGGCAACATCTGGATCCCTGGCTTGGCTGTGTTCCTGTCTGTGCTTGTGGCTATGCAATGCCCCCTGGAGACATTTTATGATGAGTCTGCGACAGAGTTGGCATGAGTGTCCTGTCTCCCTGGCAACCATTTTCCCTTTGATTCTTATACATCTGCTCAGTAATATACAGTATTCGGGAAACCGCTCCCCACCTCATTTCCAATCACAAAGCAGATGACAGGGGACTTTTGCTGAATGGCGTATCATTTTCTCTGGTGTTGAAAGCTGTTGTTTTCCAGTTCACTTCTGACTGCATCCAATTGCAGACTGAGCCCTCTGCAAAGCCAGTAGGTTTAAGACCAAGTGTTAGACTCCAGTGAAAACTCACTAGGACATCTTGAACCTGTGAGGGTTTTTCAGAAGCCAGGAAGGAGCCAGGAGTTTGGGGTAGCTTTCCCAGGCTTCTTTCTTGGATGGGAGGGACCTGGTTGGATGAACCTGTATTCTTCATTTTTAATGTCTATCTCTGTCTCTCTTTCTCTCTTTTTTTAAACTGCCAGGTCCTTAAGGCAGTAAGAACCCAAACTTCCTCATCAACAAGAGCATTAAGTTGTCCCTTTATTAACTCCCTCCCAGAAAAAGGCTGTATTAATCAGGTGGTATCCCTCAGGCTGCTCTATTGTCTGTAGAGAAACAGGGACATGATTCAGGCATTGGGCAAAGCTGAAGCAGTTACTAACTGCTCCCCACTTGAAACTTGAAAAGGGATTGGATTGTAAAGATTAAACTGGTCTTCTCAGACCATCCTTTCCATAAAAAATGATTTTAAATTATGTGCAGAAGGAAGAGAGTTAAAATTTCACAAAACTACCCTGGCTAGGAATTTGCTCGAAGAAATTAAAATAATTACAGCTGCCCTTTAGGATAGGAGGGTGTATTCCCATTTTACAGATGAGGAGGTTGAGGCTCTGAGAAATGTAACAATTTGAGGGTGAAGCTGGGAAAACAGGATCTAGCCCTTTAATTCCAAACACTTGTGTAATGGGAACAGTACAAGCTATACAAAGCAAGGAAGATTAACCTAACTGGATCATGGAGGGAGTAACCAAGGATGTTAGCCCTCAAGAATTTGCTTAACATCACTCCTCTTGAGGAAGAGTTGGAATTATTAGGATGAGATTAATGATGCTTCCAAACAGAAGGAATGTTTTAAGTTTGGGCCCAGAGGCAAGACTTATTTTGCACAGGAGCTGCTAAAAATTTTTTACTCACCTATACTAATTCCTAGAAAGACTTTTCAGATACAATATCCTGTTGGAAATCTCTATAAATTATCACCCTAACATTTCCCCACTCCTCCCCCACCACACACAAAAGTAACAATTGTTTGGTTATGCAGGTTATTAGGAAGAATAATTAGGAAAAAAGATAGTTCATTTAGGACATATGTCAGCCTGAAAGTCAGTCTACTACCTGTGTGAGTCCATGGGTTTTAGTTTTATCAGCACAGTGTGCTCTTACTGCCAACCTTCTACCAAACCCCAGCTTTTGGGTGTCAAAGGACACTTGCATGATAAGACTCTGCACAGGACCTAGTAAAATAAACTGGTGTTTTCCTACCTTTTAAACACAGCATTTTTTTTTTTCTTCTTGGATATTGTCAGCATCTTGTCCTACTTTCTTTCCTGTTATACAAATTATGGAAATGATAGCTACATGATCTTTTTCAGGGAATTGCCTGGTAGTCCAGTAGGACTTTTTTCAAAGCACAGTCTTGAATGGATCCAGATTAATTCTCTCCCTTACACTTGATTGGCATAATAAAAGGTAGATGAATAAGTGAATCATGATTGAAAATATCATTTCAAATTCTAAGGAATGCCTACATAGCTAGAGAAAGGTCTAAGAGCTAATTAATAGTGCAAGTCCTTCAGTTCAGTTCAGTCGCTCAGTTGTGTCCGACTCTCCGCGACCCCATGAATCACAGCACGCCAGGCCTCCCTGTCCATCACCAACTCCCGGAGTTCACTCAAACCCATGTCCATTGAGTCGGTGATGCCATCCAGCCATCTCATTCTCGGTCATCCCCTTCTCCTCCCGCCCCCAACCTTTCCCAGCATCAGTCTTTTCCAGTGAGTCAACTCCCCTCATGAGGTGGCCAAAGTATTGCAGTTTCAGCTTTAGCATCAGTCCTTCCAATGCAAGTCCTTACTCCCCTATTAAACATATGGCCTTCAGTTATTCAGCCATATGGACTGAGTAACTTTCAGGTTCACCATTAAAAAAAATGACTATTAATAAGAGCACCCACTGCATCAGAGAGCTGTGAGAATTAAATGAAATGATTTACGGAAAATGCCCAGAAAGAGCCAAATAGTAAAATAATAATTATAAACATTGTGGTTGGTTGGTTAGCGGGGAAGTGACTCTGAAACAGAGACTAACATGAAGGCAGATGATTGGGAAGCGATCTTGGGGTCCACAAGGAAACTAGATTGGGCAGAGTGAGAAGTTGTGGTGTAAAGCAGTCACAAGGTCTCTGCCAATGCCACCGGAAGCTCTAGACCTCGGAGGACCCTTCTGAGTTGTCCTAAATTGAGATGAGGGTATCTCCTTTTGGGCAGACAGATCCCTTTGCTCATGCTTATGCTCAGTTGCTCATTTGTATCTGACTCTGCAGACCCCATGGATTGTAGTCCACCAGGTTCCACTCTCCATGCGGTTTTCCAGGCAGGATTACTTGAATGGGTTGTCATTTCCTCCTCCAGGGGATCTTCCCGACCCAGGGATCAAACCTGTCTCTTGCAGTGGCAGATGGATTCTTGACCACTGTGCCACTTGGGAAACCCAAAAGCTCTCTTTGCTGCTTCTGCTGCTAAGTCGCATCAGTTGTGTCCAACTCTGTGCGACCCCGTAGATGGCAGCCCACCAGGCTCCCCCGTCCCTGGGATTCTCCAGGCAAGAACACTGGAGTGGGTTGCCATTTCCTTCTCCAATGCATGAAAGTGAAAAGTGAAAGTGAAATCACTCAGTCGTGTCCGACTCTTAGCAACCCCATGGACTGAAGCCCACCAGGCTCCTCTGTCCATGTGATTTTCCAGGCAAGAGTACTGGAGTGGGGTGCCATTGCCTTCTCTTTAGCAGAAAGCAATTTCCAGAGAGGACCAGTCAAAACTGCTGTGATTGTTGTAATTCCTTCAGCTATGCAGTCAAATCATCGAGGCACAATAGAGTATTTCTAAAGCATTGTGATTCTATTGGTTCTTTTATTCACCTAGAACTGTTTTCCTCCATCTTTTTGTTCCCAACACAAAAAAATAATATTTGTAGAGTCCAGTGTGATGGTACAAGTGGAGGGTTGTATGCTACACATCTGAATATATCAAATGTATATGGCTGGCTGCCAGACAACCAAATGCATATGTAGGCTGTATCTTATGAGCTAGGGGAGAGGTTGTTGGAGAGCCATGTGGAGACCAGAAATACCAAGACCTTTGCTGCCATGGTGAGGAGCCGGGAAAGCCAGTGACTGCCACCACCCTACCACGTGTGCAGGCTTAGTGTGTGGGATCCCAGTGAAGCACCCGGGACTTGACATGATGACAGGACAGGGTCCCCAACCCGAGTGTCCAAGTAAGGAGACCCAGATGAAGGAGGGGACTCTGAAGTAGGGAAGGGCGTAAAACAAGGAGAGATGAGAAGCCAGGAAATAGTAAACATGCAGTAAATGCTAGCTGTTATTACTTAAAAGCTAGACAATCTGCTAAACTTTTATTTTTTTTAATTATGTTTTATTGGAATTTAGTTGCCTCACACTGTTGCGTTCATTTCTGCTGTACAACAAAGTGAATCAATTATATGTATACACGTATCCCTTCCCTCTTGGACCTCCCACTACCTCCTGCCAACCCAGCCCTCCAGATCATCCTAGAGTATCAGCTCAGCTCCTTGTGAGGTTCCCACTAAACAGCAAGTCCCCACTAGCTATTTCACACGTGGTAGTGTATAAACGTCAACCCTAATCTCCCAGCTTGTCCCACCCTCCCCTTACCCTTCTGTGTCCACATGTCAGTTCTTTACATCTGCATCTCTGTTCCTTCCCTGGAAATAGATTCACCTGTATCATTTTTCTATATTCCACATATATGTGGTAGTATCTGATATTTGCTTTCTCTTTCTGACTCTTTTCTCTTTCTGGTAAACTTTTAGAAAATGCCGTAACTCTTAATAATGTTTTTTCTCTGACAGAGTAGTTAGATTGCATATAACACAGAGAGTCCCCAGATGTATACAATGATAAATGTCTGAGGCAGGATAGGACATCAAGCAGACTGACTCTGGAGTCCAGGTTCATAACCACTTAAACCTCACAACCCCTGTCTTGTAGGATGGAAGCAGTGGTGTGGCGCAGTCCTGGGGAAGGCTGATGGATGCCTGCAGCATGCCATATTTTAAAATATGATATTAATTAGCATGATGAATGTTTCTTTAAAAATAAAATGATCATTTAAAACAAATTTAGAAGATAACTTACGTAAAATCTCAATGCTTTGGTTACAGATAAGCCTTGTGAACACTGATTATTATTATGTATCATCTTTCTCCGATTTATTAACATACACTTAAAACATCTAAGTCATACTATACTCCTCTGCTTACTTATATGCTTTTTTGTGGCATTCAGTAGACTTTAAAGTTACTACTTTATTGTCTGCATAATACCTTACTGGGCTTCCCTGGTGGCTCAGACAGTAAAGAATCTGCCTCCAATGTGGGAGACCTGGGTTAGATCCCTGGGTTGGGAAGATGCCCTGGAGGAGGGCATGGCAACCCACTATAGTATTCTTACCTGGAGAATCCCATGGACAGAGGAGGCAGGCAGACTACAGTCCATGGGGTTGCAAAGAGTCAGACACAACTGAACATCTAAGCACACACCTTACCATAGATAAGGTAATTTATTTTACTCATTTGCTTTTGAAATTATTTAATTTATTTCATATTTATTATTACTATAACCAACAAGGAATAGTCACATGTTTACCTCACAATATATACAAATATTGAATTATGTTCTACACCTGAAACTAACATAATGCTGTATGTCAATTATATTCCAAAAAAGAGAAAAACAAAAGGGGAGTCTTCATGAAGTAGATAACACTGATGGTTGAACAACATTGTGAATGTGTTTAATGCCACTGAATAGTGCACTTAAAAATTGTTATAATCGCAAATCTTACATTGTGTGTATTCTGCTACAAGAAAGAAGTATATAGAAACTTACAGCAAAACAAAAGCTTTTAAAAAGTCATTAGAAATAAAGATTCATTTTTCTCTGTATAGTTTGATAGAATTGAAATATATGTAAAGATTTGCAAATACTATATAAACAGCATATAATTTACCTTCTTGTTCTTTTCTTTTTATTCTCTCTTGTACAGTATTTATCTTTGATGCCTACATCAGTATCTGGCTTGCAATAGGAGCTTAGTAATTATTTGTTTGAATGCAATTCCTAGTCACAGGATATGAATAAGTTTAAGAGAAAGATTTTTTAAAGGTATCAGAATACTGCAAACATTAGGACTTCAACAAGATACAAACTAAGCCCACTTTAGCCTCTGTGCTTTGGGGAGAAAGGCGGCCATGTGTACACACGTTGTGAAACAGAAGCCATCCCTAATTGACCTGTTTTCAGACAGTCCTGGGGTTCTCTCATTTCCTGATATTCAACAGAACACCAATCTTCGCTTAACACAGTTAATGATATAATTTTTATTTTTAAGAGGGAGTGCTGATGTTCCCACCAGCTTCAGAAGATGTTTCAAATCTGGTTGTGGAGTCATTTTATTTCCAATTAAGCAGTGGGGGGATTCAATTACAAGCTGTGGGAAGCAAAGAGTTTGTGTCAATAAACCAGCAGTGGTATTAAGGGTGTCTGTCTGGTTTGCAAACATGAACAGCTTGAAACCTAAAGGCGTATGCTTTTGAAATTATCTGATTCTTGCTTCTTATATAGACAGGATTGAGAATACCTGAAACCCAGCCCTGGATTTCCCTACAAAATGTCATCCCTTCTGGAACTCACAGCGAATTTGGGCATTAAGATAGTATATGAAAGGGCTCACTGGGAGCTTGTTAATGAGGTGAAAGTAATTTTTTTTTAAAATGTGTCAGAAAACTATCCAGAAGAAGACAAAAGAATTGGTTGCAGGTCTGGTTAGGGAGGAAACAAGAAGGTTCACTCAAAATAGAAAACTGTTCACTTAAAATAGATTATTCCCCTGCAGATCAGTGGTTAGGACTCTATAGTCCCTATACAGAAGGCACAGATTTGATCCCTGATTGGGGAACTAAGATCCCACATGCTATTATAACCCCCCAAACAAAAAAGCCCCAAACAACAACTAAAACAAACTTTATTTAAAGAACAGAAAATTGTTAGATATTATAGGGCTTTTGGAAATGCATATACTAGATACAAAACAGGAAAGGTAAACGCATTAACAAAGACCTTTCAACTAACTGGGAAGATAAAATGGAGACCAGATTTGAAAAGTCCCTGGGCCATTTAAACCCCATAAGCAAAACTGTGGCTGCTGCTGCTAAGTCTCTTCAGTCGTGTCTGACTCTGTGCGACCCTATAGACGGTAGCCCACCAGGCTCCCCTGTCCCTGGGATTCTCCAGGCAAGAACACTGGAGTGGGTTGCCATTTCCTTCTCCAACAAGCAAAACTAAATCTAACTTATTTTATGAATGCAAGTGAAATCAAAACTGTTTCTGATAATCGTGAATGAAACTTAAGTCATCTTCCTTGAATGATGTAAAATAATCAGTTTTAACCAATCCCCTGCCTTCTAGAAACATTGTTAATAAAGCAGTCATGTGAAAGGTTAAACAAGTTTCTCATTTTTACTCCTTAAGCCATCCCATAATGCCCTGCCTCTGGACTTCACACCTGTTGAGGTTTGGAGTCTATGAACAGTTTGTTTCTTACCCAGTGAAATATTCCCATCAAGTAAAGCTCTCTGAATTTTCTTTCAATTTAATTGACAGGTATAAAGTGCCTACTGTGTGTTTAGTCCTCTCTCATTCATCAGATGCACAAAGAGAATAAGCCTTAATATCTCACCTTAAGGAATTTTTTTTGCTTTAGTTCTCTTAACTAACTTGAAACATGCAGGTCCCTGTGCCAAACAAGTTAATCTTCCCAATATTTCCATACTCCACTTTGTCACCTTTTTGGATGCCTTCTTTCACTTTTTTCCTACTTGGCAATACAACAATTTTAAATTGTTTCATTATGGTTGGCTTTGGAAGAAAATTTTCATTTCAAAGGACTCATAGGACTGGCTGAGAGGATTTAGACTTCATATCATCCCTTTTGGGAAGAAAACTTCCATCTTAGAACGGGACGCTTTCCCCCCGCCAATCTGAATTGTTTCCAAAGTGAGGGTTTTATTCATTTAATTCTCCATGAAACTGAAAGTGATTTCAGCTTCTCCCAAATTACCACTCACTCTTCCTTCGGGGAAGAGATGCCATAATCCATCTGATTAGTGACTTCAGGAGAGAAAACCAGGGACACCCAACACGTACGTGCGTGTTAAGTCACTTCAGTCAAGTCTGGCTCTTTGCGACCCTGTGGACTATAGCCCGCCAGGCTCCTCTGTGCATGGTTTCTCCAGGCAAAGATACAGGAGGAGGTTGCCATGCCCTCTTGCAGTGGATCTTCCCAATCCAGGAATCAAACTCTCTTCTCTTATGTCTCCTGCACTGCAGGCAGGTTCTTTATCATTAGCACTATCTGGGAAGTCCCACGCCTAATACACACAGCCCGTTTTTTCTTCTCCTCAGCTCATATTCAAAATAAACTGGACACATTGTCAGTCAGCTGCTATGGTCTTATTCTAAGTTTTAATTTTGGAGAGAAGTGGTAGAATGCCCATTTGGTGTCAGATTTTAAATAAGCCACATTTTCTAATTACCCTTATGGAAACAAAAGTTAGATTTTGCCCTTCCCTTGACTAGATAAGCCTTTGACTGTGTGGATCACAACAAACTGTGGAAATTCTTAAAGAGATGGGATTACCAGACCACTTTACCTGTTTCTTGAGATACCTGTATGCAGGTCAAGAAGCAACAGTTAGAACCAGACATGGAACAATAGACTGGTTCCAAATTGGGAAAGTAGTACAGCCAGGCTGTATGTTGTCACCCTGCTTATTTAACTTATATACAGAGTACATCATGAGAAGTTGCAGACTAGATGAAGCACAAGATGGAATCAAGATTGCCGGGAGAAATAACAATAACTTCAGATATGCAGATGACACCACCCTTTGACAGAAAGTGAAGAGGAATTAAAAAGTTTCTTGATGAAAGTGAAAGAAGAAAGTGAAAAACCTGGTTTAAAACTCAACATTCAAAAAACTAAGATCATGGCATCTGGTCCCATCACTTCATGGGAAATAGATGGGGAAATAATGGAAACAGTAGGAGACTTCGCTTTCTTGGTGTCCCAAATCACTGCAGATTGTGACTGCAGCCATTAAATTAGAAGATGCTTAACCCTTGGAAGAAAAATTATGACAAACCTAGGCAGCATATTAAAAAGCAGAGATAATACTGACAAAGGTCCATCTAGTCACAGCTATGGTTTTTCCAGTAGTCATGTATGGATGTGAGAATTAGACCATAAAGAAAGCTGAGTGCTGAAGAATTGATGCTTTTGAACTGTGGTGTTGGAGAAGACTCTTGAGAGTCCCTTGGACAACGAGGAGATCAAACCAGTCAATCCTAAAGGAAATCAGTCCTGAATAATTCATTGGAAGACTGATGTTGAAGCTGAAGCTCCAGATACTTTGGCCACCTGATGCAAAGTACTGACCCATTAGAAAAGACCCTGATGCTGGGAAAGATTAAAGGTAAGAGGAGAAGGGGATGACAGAGGATGAGATGGTTGGATGGCATCACCGACTCATGAACATGAGTTTGAGCAGACTCTGGGAGTTGGGGATGGACAGGAAAGCCTGGCATGCTGCAGTCTATGGGGTTGCAAAGAGTCAGATTGACTGAGCAACTGAACTGACTGATTGACTGACTGGCTATTGGTCTCTCAGTTGTTTCTAGACTTAAGGAAGAGGAAAAGAAGATTTTATTGGGCAGGGGAGAGGGGTATTGAACCACAATACAAATGTTGGACTGAAGAGCAAATATATAGTATCTATAGTTTAATACTAATAAACTCTTTTTCAAAGTCGAGAGAACTAACTGGCCCCAGGAAACAGTACTTTCCTGGGTGGCCAGGTTAGAGATAGAAAACACAAATTTTCTATTGTTTTTCTATCTTCTTTCAAAAAACCTGGGATTAGAAGGGAAAAGGGAAGGAAGTGGGTGATATGGAAAATAAATTAAATCAGGGTTTCAAAATGTTAATTTTGTAAGCTAAAAGAGACTTGTTTTGCTGATCTTCAAATAACTAGGTATGATAGGGTGGACTTTTATTTTCACTTTTTTCTCTTTATTTTTCTGGATCTTTTATAATACGGAGGGTGTATGTATAAGGGTAAAGGTAGTCTTTGATGTATTAAAACATTATTGATATCTTTTTTCCCCCTTCAAATATATATATGTACTCCCTTTTATTGATAGTTCAGGAAAAGTTCAAGTCTTTAAAATAGATTGTTACCTTTTGAGAATGGAATTGGGAGCTTTTTGTGACTGTGATTGTGTGACTATATCTCTCTGTGTTTGTGTGTGTGTGTGCAAATAAAAGCACGTATAGGCTTGGGTGTGTGAGGATGAAGAAAGGAGTTGAGAACGTGGGGTAAAAAGAACTGAGAGTACTGTTTTCCTACCCTCTTCTCTTTTCCACTCAAGGAGAGAGTTGGTAACCTGAAATGGCTTCTGTATGAACTTTAAGTGGGCTGAATAATGGCTCCTCAAAGATGTACACATCTGAATCCCTGAAACCTTTCAATGTAGATTTTGCAGATGTGAATAAATTAAGAATCTTGAGATGAAATTTTTCTGGATTATCTGTATGGTCCCAATGAAAGAGACAGGAGGGTCAGAACCAGAGAAGGAGTTGGGCTGATGGCAGCAGAGACTGGAGTGATATGAGGATATGATCCAAGAATTGTGGGCAGCCTCTGGGAGCAGGAAAAGACAAGGATGTTGATTTTTTACTAAAACTTCCATAGAGAGTGAGCCCTGCCAACTCATTTTAGATACCAAAACTTCAGAATTGTAAGACAATGAGTTGATGTTGCTTTAGTTGTTGTTGTTTAGTTTCTGAGTCATGTCTGACTCTGAGACCCCATGGACTGTAAGGCTTCTCCATCCATGGGATTTCCCAAGCAAGAGTACTGGAGTAGGTTGCCATTTCCTTCTCCAGGGGATCTTTCTGGCCCAGGAATTGAACCCACGTTTCCACCTTGGCAGGTGGATTATTTACCACTGAGCCACCTGGGAAGACCTTATGTTGCTTTTAGCCACAAAATTTGTGGAAAATTGTTGCAGCAGCAATAGGAAACAAATAGAGAAATGATGGATGACTAAGTGGTAAATGAATCAATGTTATTCTGGAATTTTTTCTAATTTCCACATATTTGTAAGGGAGTAATACACTTTCTTTTTATACATGCAGGACCTTTCTTAAGAAAGTTGAGAACATTTAAAAATGTAAGTTTTGTTGTCACTCCTTTATCTATTGGGAGATTTTCAGGTGTTTTCCAACCCTTTGAAGTTTCTGAAAAGCTGATTGCCAGGGGACAGCTAATACATGCTTCCTTAGGGAGAATCTATGAAAAATTGGGAAGGAGAATTAACTCCTTTAATCTATTCTATAACCTTTCGGTGAACTATTATTATGAACAAGCTCTTAAACACAAAGCATAAGACTTATGGCCCAAACCTAGGTTTAAGCAGAATAGAAGGCGGGTTTAACGTGAGCAGTTCTTAGAACCTGGCAGGTTGCAAGTGTTGGGTTTCATTAATAGACAAAAAGCCTATTAAATACTGTAGAACCATTCTTCTCTAAGCCGTTCAGTTCACTTCTTACATAAGGAAATAAGTTTAATAGCTTATTCAGGAAATAATTGGATTTTTAAAACCCTAAAATTAATTATAGTACAAAATTATTGCATTTTTCCTTAAACAAAATAGAGTAGTAAAATTTTGAGTGTCTTAACTAACCCATCTCTCTTTTTCCATATAAACTTCCATTTCAAAGACGTTCAGATTTTAATAGTTCTTAAAAGTCTCTTTTTTAAGAAACTTTAAACTTTGCTATTATAGTTAAAATTGGATTATAAAATCAATCTAATATAAATTGAATCATTAATTAAGTCAATTTTAAAAGAAATAATTCAATTTCATTAAGGAATTGTTACACAGATATTACAAAGTGAATGGATTCCTGTAATTAAAAAGCATTGAATTCCATATGACCATTTATCTTTCACCCTCTTTTCACCATTTTGGTGAATTTCTAAAATAGGATTTAATTAAATGCTGAAACAAAGACATAATTCAAAATTAAAATTCTACAGAAGAACTCACTAGCAAATCATCAAAGCAGTTCCTTGCTCTCTCCCAAATATTTTGAGGAACGATAACAAACGTGAAGTGCTGTGTCTATAACACTGGGGAAATGTCTATAATAGGATCACAGCTATGAAGGTGTCATTCATTAGCCATGTGATCTCCCACCAAGTAAAGGGATCCTTTTTTAGTGTCTTCAGTTCAGTTCAGTTCAGTCGCTCAGTTGTGTCCACTCTTTGCGACTCCATGAATCACAGCACGCCAGGCCTCCCTGTCCAACACCAACTCCCAAAGTTCACTCAAACACATGTCCATCGAGTTGGTGACGCCATCCAGCATCTCATTCTCCGTCGTCCCCTTCTCCTCCCACCCCCAATCCCTCCCAGCATCAGAGTCTTTTCCAGTGAGTCAACTCGTCGCATGAGGTGGCCAAAGTATTGGAGTTTCAGCTTTAGCATCAGTCCTTCCAATGAACACCCAGGATTGATCTCCTTTAGAATGGACTGGTTGGATCTCCTTGCAGTCCAAGGGACTCTCAAGAGTCTTCTCCAGCACCACAGTTCAAAAGCATCAATTCTTCGGCGATCAGCTTTCTTCACACACCCATGTATATTAACAGATTGACATTTTCTGGGAGTGTTCACCCCTTCCAAACTATATTTTCAGGTGTTAGTGTTAGCATTATTCACAACCATTAAGAAGAAAGAAATAAAGCCATTTGCAGTAACATGGATGGACCTAGAGATTATCACACTGGTGAATTAAATCAGACAAAGAAGGAGAAATATCTGGGGAAACCTAAAAAGAAATGATACAAACGAACATATTTACAAAACAGAAGCAGACTTACAGTCTTAGAAAATGTGGTTCCAGAGGAGTGGGGGAGGGATGACTAGGAGAAGGGATAGTTAGGGAGTTAGGAATGGACATGTACACGCTGCTTTATTAAAAATGAATACCCAACAAGGACCTACTGTATAGCACAAGGAACTCTGCTCAGTGTTACATGGCAGCCTGGAGAGGAGACGGTGGTTTGGGGGAGAATGAATACATATATGGGAGTTCATTGGTGGCTCAGATGGTAAAGAATTTGCCTGCAATGTGGGAGACCTTGGGTTTGATCCCTGGGTTGGGAAGATCCCCCGGAGGAAGGCATGGCAACCCACTCAAATATTCTTGCCTGGAGAATCCCCATGGACAGAGGAGTCTGGCAGGCTACAGTGCATGGGGTCACAAACCATCAGACACGCCTGAGCACCTAAGCACACATATGGATGGTTGAGTCCCTTTGCCATTCACCCGGAACTGTCACAACACTGTTAGCTATACTCCAATAAAAATTTTAAAGCTTTTAAAAGAGAAAGAAACCACACATTTGGAAAATCGTAATTTTGAAGAAAGTCTTTGAGGTCAGAGAGATTTCAGCTTGCCTTTTACCTGTGGCGTTGAGATTTGCCTAGCCATTAATTTTATTGAGGCTTGGTTTCTTAATCTGTGAAGAAAAAAGAAGAAAGAAACATCTTTCATGTGATAGTGTCATGAGGTTACATGTAACATCCCTTGTCACCTGTCCACAAAAGGCCCTGGAATATAGATGATCAGTAAATATTAGTTTTCTTTCCCTTTGCCGTATAAAATTACAGAATCGTAGCAGGAGAGGAAATATGCAACCTTCATTACTTGGTGTATGCAAGTGGGAAAGACCTTTTTCCATCTTTGCTTCAAAATTGTATTATATACCACAGTTTCTGTTAGTTGGATTAAGTGGATATCTTTTAGGTAAAATAAACCTATGATAAAACGACTTTGCTATCAGATTTGTAAACTATAAAAAACATACACACATATGCATGCAAAGTAATACTGTTATTATCTGCCTGTTCTAGAAATAAGTTTTAGCTTATGCTGTTTTCCCATTTTCTCTTTGGTTTTATGGGTTTATTAATTTGAATGACTTTCATCAGTGATTTCATGCACAGACCTGCATCTTTAAAGGGGCAATGACTAGGCTTCCTGTTTTGCCTCTCTCCAATAATTTGGACCACAGCAGCTAATTGCAGTGTCTAATTGTATCCTCAATTGGCTGATTGCACCCACAATTAACTAAATATAAGTACCAAGTGTCTTGGTACATTCAATTTTATGCCTCAAAGGGAGCCTGTGTGAGAGGGTAGTTGGCAGTTGGTTATCATAGGAAAACAGCTTCTCAGACTTGGAATTGTAGGTCTAATTTTAAAGCTTCCAAATATCTTCTCATTGGCACACTCCATAAAGCTGGTGAGTATCTTAGTACAACTTTCAAGGACATAAAATCCAGATGAGTTGCAGACAGGCCATGGTTTGAGAAAAATGTCAGTAGAGGCAGAGGGTTACGTCTCATTGGATCTTTCCTTATCATATGCTTGAACTGCTCATGGAATGGTAGTCTTGACCAGTCTGTGTGCAGTCAAGGCAGAAAAGAATAGAAGAACTGGGACCTTCATTTATTTCAGTCCCACAGCAGGTTGGATTGCCATTCTTCAGCAATTTGAAAGACCTCTTTGAGGAGTTGGTTGCAGTTATGTGTTTCAAATGGAGACACTCCTGCAAAGCATGTACTTAAGAGTTGACTGTGAGCCAACATAAATCCCAGTCTGGAAACTGGGCTGGAAACCCTATCTGTAAGGAAGCTGATCACAGCCTGGACTTGAACTTCCAAATTAGTTCGAGTTTGTCAGATGTACCAAAGATATTACTGGTGGATCCACTGCCTAAGGTAGAAATTAAAAACTAAGAGTTTTGCAAAGGTTGTTCAACAGCTGTTAGAATGTTGTTCTAAATATGAATCAAAAATCCATAGATGTCTTTCTCTCTAGAATGAAAAATTAGCAACAAAACAAAAGTTTGTCTTAAGAGTACTTAGAAATAGATTGGCTGGTGAGAGAAAAAGAAGAAAGATTTATGTAGAAGAAATTTTCAACCTTTGTTTACATCTCATAATTTGAGCCTGAGAATAACCTGGGGGATTAATCTGTCACCACTAAGCCCAGCATATGTGCATGCTCAGTCATGTCCCACTCTTTGTAATCCCATGGATTGTAGCCCTCCAGGCTCCTCTGTCCCAGGCAAAAATACTGGAGTGGGTTGCCATCTCCTCCTTCGGGGGATCTTCCCCACCCAGAGATCAAACCTATGTCTCCTGCATTGACAAGCAGATTCTTTTACCACTGAGCCGCCTGGGAAGCCCATAGTCCTTGTTTAATTGTTTCAACAGCAGTCTTCAGTATCTCATAGGATGTGGAGTTCCTAACTCAGAGATCGTTTAATCCCAGAATAAGGACAAGACTGTGATTGCTAATTTCCAATGTGTAGATTAGTGTTCCTATCATATATGCAAGACTGCACAATTCTGTAAATTTGAGCTAGGCAAACACAGGTAAGCAAACATACTCTAGAATTTATTCAGCTATATAAACCATACACTAAGTTGGTTATTTCAGCTTTTAATGCATTGAACTCTCACCACCACCTTGTAATGGATTGGCCTTTATGTATATTTCTCAGTTCTCTTGGTGTATGAGATGAGATTCAAAAAAAATTTTTTTTTCTTACTGGCTGAGAGATATCATCATGAAATAAAATAGCTTGATAACTGTGTTCAGGGTTGATATTCAGGGTAAGATGATTATAGAAACTTGGAGATTTAAAAAATATGAGCGGTATATAGAGATAAATGTGTTATTCTCAAGTGGGAATATTGGGAGTATATAATGAGGAGAAAGTGAAAGGGACCAGGGAAGTATGTAAGTGCAATGCATGATTGGGATTTTTGCCAAGATTGTTTTAAGATAGGTTGTCTAAGATGGGATTTCTAATTCATTTTGGGTATGCAAAGCAGACCTCAGTAAGATCTACTTTGTTCATGGAAAAATATATATGTGAATTATGTGTGTGTGTGTTGAAACCAGTGTATTAAGTCAGAGTCTAAATAACATGTTCAAAGGTATGAACACAGAAACAAGAGGGTCTATGGAAAAATTAAGTTCCAAGGAACTTCCCTCAATGTAGGGGAGGCATTGGACTTCCCCACATCAGGACATGGGTGTCCCAAATAACCTTACCTAAAAACCAAGGAGCCAAGGAGATCCCAGCTAAGGTCTGAGTTATACTCTACTGAGGAATAATCCAAGTTCCACTAAAAATACAGAAATGCTTCTGAAATGAAGTTATTCCTATGAAATGCCTTCAACCTAGTAAGGGAGACTGTTGTGACAAACAGTGACATTGCAACGTGATCAATGGAATGTCACTGTTTGTCACAACAGTCTCCCTTATAGGAATGTGTACAAGTTGCCCTGACAATGAAGGCAAAGTTCAAACTGGGACTAGTTCTTAGGATGCCAAAGGCTATCTGCTTTAAGTGAACTCTACAGCATGAGCCCAGAGAACAGAGTCTATCCTCTGAGCCATAATTTCTGGGAGATGTTACACCAGAATTAGATGCCTTAGGGTTTCTTGAGACCATGAATAATCAGCCTTTTCCTAGAGTATCCAGGATCCTTTTGAACAGTTTTTTTTTTTTTTTTTCATGCCCATTTCTTACCCCGTTGGACCTTCAGGTCAGAACTTTTCTAGATAGGCATTGATTAATGCTTGTTATTTTTAAGAATGTGGAGTTTCAGAGAGTTTAGAAAGTTCAAATGAGGTTTGCCTGGCAATTTACAATTCTGAGTACTTTATCAGAAATGATGTGAGACTCTGAGATCCATCACTGGAGAACAGCCTAAATGGCCCTCCTTTACTTTATCTTACAAGTGATTTTCTCTTTCCATCTATGGGAGAAAATATTCTGCCTTTACCAGTAAGCAGTTAGCTATCATTTACTTTTTGGCATAATTTAAAGTCCTTTAAATGCTTATTTTTAATTTTAATAATTTTGGAGGTGTTCACTTGTGCATTAAAATTCAGGAAGCTGGCATAGCCCTCAGCTTACCTTCAGGGCAAAGCTGTGTGCAAGACATGCTTCTGTGAGATAATTTGTTTCCTAATTGGCATCCGTTTGCTGAAATACAATTAAAGTTATTGCTTTAATATTAACATCAACATCTTGATTGCTCTATAAAATATGAATATTTATAAATTTTTTTCCTCCATGGCAGCTATCTCTTAGGCACTTTTTGGTATTGGCAGTTTATTATTTGTGGAGAAGTTTCTTACAGAACAGTAAAACATAAAGAGGGCCTGGGTAGCTTGCTGAGATTTAATATACTGCAAGGTTAGACCACTTTGACTCTAGACATGTAAGAGGTGACATTCCTAAGAAAGTGTATTTGGATTCTGGAGCCCAGTTGACTTGAAAACCTGAGAAGTGAATCATCTCCTCTACCCACTACACTGTTATGATGACCACATGAGCTAGGTGGTTTAGTCCCTGTTCAGAATAAAAACAATACCCTGTATTTGCATAGGTCTTTAGAATTTACACTAGACATTGCATCATTCTCAGCAGTGACTGATTTAAAAGACATGGTATTTCACTACTAAGTCTAACAGGCATCATTTGCAAATTTTATTACCTCTTTCTTTTTCTTTCTCTTTTTTTGAGAGTGAACTGACACATTCATAGTTGCTTAAAGTCGAAAGGTAAGAATCAGTTCAGTTCAGTCGCTCAGTCATGTCCGACTCTTTGCGACCCCATGAATCACAGCACACCAGGCCTCCCTGTCCATCACCAACTCCCGGAGTTCACTCAAACCCACCTCCATCGAGTCGGTGATGCCATCCAGCCATCTCATCCTCTGTCGTCCCCTTCTCCTCCTGCCCCCAATCCCTCCCAGCATCAGAGTCTTTTCCAGTGAGTCAACTCGTCACATGAGGTGGCCTAAGTATTGCAGTTTCAGCTTTAGCATCAGTCCTTCCAATGAACACCCAGGACTGATCTCCTTTAGAATGGACTGGCTGGATCTCCTTGCAGTCCAAGGGACTCTCAAGAGTCTTCTCCAGCTCCACAGTTCAAAAAAACAAAAAAAGGTAAGAATATAACTCTGTAATTCTATATTCAGAATTAAATAACTGTTCGTCAAGGAAAATATTTAGATTACATGTATTCACCCGTTAAACTCTTTTCACATATCTTGTAAATTGGAAAAGTAATACGTCATCCATACTAAACATATCAAATCATCAGTTCAGTTCAGTCGCTCAGTCGTGTCCGACTGTCTGAATCACAGCACGCCAGGCCTCCCTGTCCATCACCAACTCCCGGAGTTCACTCAAACTCATGTCCATCGAGTCAGTGATGCCATCCATCCATCTCATCCTCTGTCTTCCCCTTCTCCTCCTGACCCCAGCCTTTCCCAACATCAGAGTTTTTTCCAGTGAGTCAACTCGTCGCATGAGGTGGCCAAAGTATTGCATAAGAGGGGCTAAATGCTAAAAATTAAAAGCACCCTCTCATCTTTGAAAACTTAATCCCCCTCTCTAGTGGGCAAGTGCAGTGAAGACATCTTTAGTTCTTCATCTTCCTTTTCTTTCTCCGGATGATATGCAAAATTATTTGATAGTGCCAAATAAGATAGACATTCTAAGAATGTAAGAGGTTCTTCAATACTCCAGTGCCCTTGGTAGAGTCACAGCAAAATCAAGAGGCCATCTGTGCCAGGAGTAGGGAGTCTGCTTGATGTGGAGGTGAGAGCAGGAAGAGGAGGAGAGGGTTTGTACACAGGGCCCTGGGGAGGGAGAGCAGGAGCCAAGACACGATGACAAACAGGATCTCTGTCATACACATGGGTGATGGGGAGACCTGAAAATAAATTGTTTACTTGTAGCCACTCTAGTACTCTTGCCTAGAAAATCCCATGGATGGAGGAGCCTGGTAGGCTGCAGTACATGGGGTTGCTAAGGGTCAGACACGACTGAGCGATTTCACTTTCACGCATTGGAGAAGGCAATGGCAACCCACTCCAGTGTTCTTGCCTGGAGAATCCCAGGGACAGGGGAGCCTGGTGGGCTTCCGTCTATGGGGTCACACAGAGTCGGAAACGACTGAAGTGACTTAGCAGCAGCAGCAGCAGAGTACTGGTAAATAAGTAATATATTAATTATCCTGGGGACCTGGAATCTCCATGTCAAAGAAGGATATGGGCATTTTAGGGTTCCCTTGTGGCTCAACTGGTGAAGAATCCACCTGCAATGCGAGAGACCTGGGTCCAATCCCTGGGTTGGGAAGATCTCCTGGAGAAGGGAAAGGAATACTCCAGTATTCTGACCTGGAGAATTCCATGGATACTCCAACATGACTGAGCGACTTTCATGGGTATTTTAAATGCATAAAGGAAGAAAACTGTGATGAACCATAGTGTTGAATTGGAAGATGAGATATTGACATGAACTTAGATTTCAATAGATAGATAGAGAGAGATGGAGATTAGATAAAAATATAAATGTGAGATTCATGTGCGTGTGTCTGTGTATATGTGTAAATAGACACATTTCTAGCCCTATCCACTAAAACAGCCTGTAAGCTCTGACCACCAATGAGAATACCTACTGACAAGATTGTGGTTTCTGAATATATTATTTAGATTAATCATGGTTTCTAAATAGATATTATATATTTCTACTAGATGGAATCAGGGCTCCTTGGAGACAAGGCTGATTCCAAGGCTGGAAAATGTAAGCCAGAAAGTGTGCCAAAACATAAGAATGATGAAGGCATATAAAAATAACAGAGATACTAGCTTAAAGGAGCTCCACTGGCCAAAGCTGGATATTTTTAAGCATCACATTAAATAATGGAATTAGTGGATTAAACTCATGGAATAAAAATAATTTATAAGATCATACCATAGTGGCATAAATATATGACTAGATTGTTGAAAGTTTGATGAGGCATGGGATTTGCATACTCTCCTCTTCTTAGTATTTATCATGGGAAAATGACTTTATAGTGGAGAAGCCTGGACAAACCTCCTCAATCAAATGATCAAAATTAGCATCACTAATAATAGAATATCTTGAAATTCTGAAAGTGCCACCTGAGAGGATGCAGTGAAAGCCCAGCACTGCTACTGTGTTATCATTGCCAAAGATGCGTCACCTATAATCTAATCATAGGGAAATACTAGGCAAACCTAAATTGAGGGAATCCTTTCAATGTCACTGGGTCACAATCTTCAAAAGAAGCATACTCATAAAAATTTTAAAAAGACTGAGAACTGCTCTAGATCAGAGGAGACTAATGAAGGGATGACAAATACAGTGTAAGACTCTGGATTGGAAATTTTTGCTATGAAGGATATTTGTTCAGACCACTGGCTCAAGTCTAATAGGACATTGGTAAAACTTGATATGTCTGAAGATTAAATGCTAATAAGATAGCAAAGTTAATATCTTGATTTTTATGGTTCTATCATGTTATATAGGAGAATGTTCTTGTTGTTAGAAAATAATTTTATTTATTTTGGCGTTTGAGGCAATTTACACTCAAATGTTTCCTGCCCTGGTGGTTCGGACAGTAAAGAATCTTCCTGCAATGCTGGAGACCTGGGTTTGATCCCTGGATGGGGAAATTGCTAACCACTGGAGAAGGAAATGGCTAACCCCTTCAGTATTCTTGCCTGGAGAATCCTTTGGAGAGAGGAGCCTAAAGGGCTACAGTCCATGGGGTCACAAAGAGTTGGACACAACTGAGCAATTAACACTCACTTCTTTCATTCTCAAATGAATCAGGGAAAGCTCATTTGTGTTTTTTTGCAACTTTTCTCTGGGTTTCAAAATAAAAAGTAAAAGGAAAAAATTTTAATGTGTTTCTACAAGTATCATCTCCATATCAAATCAGTCATGAGTATGTAAGTGCTTGTTTATATTTTCTCATACAAATAAGAGAAGTACATGTTATTCTCCACTTGGCATTTTTCTCCTAGGGGTGATCTCAGCAATCACTATATATTAACATATGTCCCAGACATTCAAAACTATGTATTCATTTTTTAAATGGGAAGTTAACCATCTGTTTCCTTTGAATCAAAATTCTGAACAAAACTCTGTGGTCATATTCTGATCTCAATAGAGTCATTGTACTGCTTGTAGTTTGCATATCTTTCTTGGGTTTAGATATATGTTAGTTCCTTATGTGTAACTGTTAGACTTGATTTAATTGAACTAATTACAAATCACCCTTTTCTGAGATAAATGTAGTTAGTGTGTGTGTGTATGAGACAGGGTCGGGGAGAGAAGGGAAATACACCAAATTTTATTTTAAATTAGGGTCTAGTTGCTTTACAGTGATTCTGCTGTACAATGAAGTAAATCAGCTATATGTATACATATATATCCCTTCCCTCATGGACATTCCTCCACTCCCAACCAACTGTCCCTCCCATCTGGGTCATCACAGAGCACCAAGCTGAACTTCTTGTTCTATACAGCAGTTCCCACTAGTTATCTATTCTACACATGGCAATATGTATATGTCAATCCTAATCTCTCAATTTGCTCCACCTTCCTCTTCCCTCCTGTGTCCACATGTATGTTTTCTATATCTACATCTCTATTCCTTCCCTGCAAATAGGTCCATCTGTACCATTTTTCTAGATTCCACATCTCTCTCAACTACTTCTCTCTGTAGGACAGACTACATCCACCCATGGCCTAATTTTGTTCCTTTTTATGGTGAGTAATATTCCATTGTATATATGCACCACATCTTCGTTATCCGTTCATCTGTCATGGACATTTAGGTTACTTCTGTGTCTTGGTTATTGTAAATAGTGCTGCAATGAATATTAGAGTGAAAGTGAAAGTCACTCAGTTGTATCTGACACTTTGTGACCCCATGGACTATACAGTCCATGGAATTTTCCAGGATAGAATATTGAAGAGGATAGCCTTTCCCTTCTCCAGGGGTTCTTCCCAACCCAGGTCTCCCTCACTGAAGGCATATTTTTTACCAGCTGAGTTACCATTGAACCTCAAAAATACTGGAGTGGGCAGCCTATCCCTTCTCCAGCAGATCTTCCCAACCCAGGAATCGAACTGGAGTCTCCTGTATTGCAGGCAAATTCTTTACCAACTGAGCTATCAGGGAAGCACAAACATTAGGATGTATGAGTTTTTTGAATTATGGCTTTCTCAGTGTGTGTGCCCAGTAGTGGAATTGCTGGGTCATATGGCATTTCTATTTTTAGTTTTTTAAGGAAACTACTTATTGTTCTCCTTGGTAGCTATATCAATTTACATTTCCACAAACAGTATAGGAGGGTTCTCTTTTCTTCACACCCTCTCAAGAATTTATTGTTTGTAGATTTTTGGATGATGGCCATTCTGATCAGTATGAGGTGATCAGTTCAGTTCAGTCGCTCAGTCGTGTCCGACTCTTGGCGACCCCATGAATCACAGCACACCAGGCCTCCCTGTCCATCACCAACTCCTGGAGTTCACTCAAACTCATGTCCATCGAGTCAGTGATGCCATCCAGCCATCTCATTCTCTGTCGTCCCCGTCTCCTCCCGCCCCCAATCCTTCCTAGCATCAGACTCTTTTCCAGTGAGTCAACTCATTGCATGAGGTGGCCAAAGTATTGGAGTTTCAGCTTTAGCATCAGTCCTTCCAATGAAAACCCAGGATTGATCTCCTTTAGAATGGACTGGTTGGATCTCCTTGCAGTCCAAGGGACTCTCAAGAGTCTTCTCCAGCACCACAGTTCAAAAGCATCAATTCTTCGGCAATCAGCTTTCTTCACAGTCCAACTCTCACATCCATACATGACCACGGGAAAAACCATAGCCTTGACTAGATGGACCTTGGTTGGCAAAGTAATGACTCTGCTTTTTAATATGCTATCTAGGTTGGTCATAACTTTCCTTCCAAGGAGTAAGTGTCTTTTAATTTCCTGGCTACAATCAGCATCCGCAGTGCTTTTGGAGCCCCCAAAAATAAAGTCTGACACTGTTTCCACTGTTTCCCCATCTATTCCCCATGAAGTGATGGGACCAGATGCCATGATCTTTGTTTTCTGAATGTTGAGCTTCAAGCCAACCTTTTCACTCTCCTCTTTCACTTTCATCAAGAGGCCTTTGAGTTCCTCTTCACTTTCTGCCATAAGGGTGGTATCATCTGCATATCTGAGGTTATTGATATTTCTCCCAGCAATCTTGATTCCACCTTGTGCTTCTTCCAGCCCAGCGTTCCTCATGATGTACTCTGCATATAAGTTAAATAAGCAGGAGGACAATATACCTCATTGTAATTTTGGTCTTCATTTCTCTAATATTTAGTGATGTTGGGCATCTTTTCATACGCCTCTTGGCCATCTGTATGTCTTCTTTGGAGAAATATCTGTTTTTCAAACTTTGATGTTTGATATCACAAAAGTTTAAAATATCTTTATGTTTATCTCTAATTGAACACTTTGTTTTAGGGAAAAAAAACTTTGAAATATTCTAAAACTACATTGTTGAGGATAAGATACTCTTTGAAGTCTATAATTGATTGTTTATGTTGAGCATCCTTCCCTAATACACCTATTTCTGATACCTGTTTTGTCATAAAACTCTAAATGTGTCTTGATAAACTGAGAGTACAAAGTGACCACAATGAGGAAGTCCATAGTTCTAGGAGAGGTAGGTTAATATTTGCTGCTATTTGAGTAAATTGGGGCACATTCTGGAAGTTAGAGATTAGGACTAACACAGAAAAGAAGGAAGCAGATTTGGAAGACTAATGAGTACCTAGCATGCCTGTCAGATTTCAGTTGCCAGAATCTGCCTATCAGGCGCTGCCTTCTTTCAGCACCATGGAGAACGGCTTAGCTCTATTCCACATCAGGCCGAAAGTGCCAGGGAATTAATGCCATGCTGGAATAACCTTCACCCTGTGATCTACAATACAGGTGTGTAAATACTTCTTCTTCTTCTTCCTTTTTTTACTCACATGGAATGCCTGAAGCCTGAGTTTTCATCATCACCCAGAAATTCCCTTCTGAGATGAATCTCCAGTTTCCCACAGGTAGCTGGCTTAGTAATGTATTCTTTTTTAGCTGCCTTCTCTCCCTAAGTCACTTCTTTATTTCCTGTCAATGTTCTTTGAACTTACCAAGCAAATTTCTTGCACTTGGATCCTAGTCTCAGGGTCTTCTAGAGGATTTCTTGCTAGAGTGTTGTTAGCAGTAATTGATGGTATGCAGATAAGGAAGAAAAAGATCTCATATAGGCATTTTCCTGTGGCTTATTATGACATTATTTTTCTTAGAAATAAAGAAAGATAGGATTTCAAATCCAAGTAGGTGTACCGAGGTCATCCTGTGACTCCACAACCATCTGAACTTTGACTTTCCAATAACATGTACATTTCCATACTTTCAATGACTTGGAATCAGCCTTTCTTGAGTTGCAGATTACTACTCGTTAGGATACTCCTTTTGTTTGGAAAATGGATCAGATTCTTAAATTCTTCATTCTTCTACTGAAGACACCACATAATTCCAATTTCTTTGCTCAAACTTTCCAATATCTGAAGGCAATCATTGCATCTTCTCTAAGACATCTCCAGACTAATTTTCAATACCTTCAATTAACATTATGCGATGTTGTGTGAAGTCACTTCATGATATCTCAGTGTCTGTCTGCTGAAATGGCATCAATGGGTCAGTGTTGTTCTGTCATCCCTAGAGTGCGTGTGATAAATAGTCCATGGAGAATACTGATTGCTTAGAAGTAAAGCAGGACTCTCACATCTCTTCTGTACATTGTACAATCTGAAGTGAAGCCAGCCACAATACTAGTTTTTCTGCCACTGTTTGATCTGGAGACAATTTACTAACTCCTAGCCTAACCCCATTGGTCTTAACTTCAAATAACCACTCAGATACCAGGTCATGGCCATGTCTTTATCATTGCTGCAACTCTGCAGGTAGGCTTTGTAGCCAAGAAAGCTCATGTTAGCCCTATTAAGAACCAATATAATGAAGTTTTTCTTTGACTAACAAGCTTTGGAGACTTGTGATTTTTCTAATCCCACTGGTTACAACAAAGTCAAGGGAGCAGGAGGGACCATATAGCCATGTGCACTGTGCATTTCAGCTCAGTCCTGTCAAACCAGGAAAGCAACTTGTGAAATGAAGCCTCAACCAAGGGATCAGAGAAGGCTGCAGGATTCTTTCCCTAAGTAAAGTTTCAGGATAACGTCATCTACATAGGCCTGTGGACAGGAATACAATAATATTTTATTTAGATTAAGTCGCAATCCTTGCAAAAACTTCAAGACATCAGTAACACTTTCTTGGCTAGAGGTTTAAGGGCAACTTTTAGAAATAGCGCCAGTGAGGATGGCATCTGAAAGATGCAAGAGCAGGAAGCAGTAAAAAGTATTAGACAGGTGAGGAGAGGTTAGTGGGGTAGTACCAATGGGATGTGTCTTCTTGAGCCTATGTGACTTAATGAGTTTTTAAGAAAAGGAAAAAAATAGGCAGGTGAAGTTTCATATTGTGAGTTTAATTCCTGTGAGAGAAAGACAACAAAAAGCCCTGCTTATACATGTCTTTAGAATACATGAAGTTATTTGCATTTAAGAAAACTTTTCCTAAACCATTTGAGTCTTAGAGGGTTTCCCTTTCATTCTTCACTTACAGCTGCAGTATCCAGAAGAAAATAAAGACAATTCTTATTCAGGGTTGTCATCAGCCCGGCACCAGTTTCCCTTTCTTCTACATCTCCCTTGCTTGGAGGGCTATCAAGGTCTCCTGTAGAGTATCACATTCAGTTCTGGACACAACATTTGAACAATATCGTTGGCAGATAGGGTAAAGTTAAGCAGAGAGATACCAGAATCACAACATGACTCCACACAATGTCCAGTGAAGAAAACTGAAAGGGATTCTCTTTTTTTTTAGTACATGGTTTTCACATATCTGCACAATATAATAAAAATGTTTTAAAAATTAATTGATGGCATCTCTCTCTCCCTCATATCTACAGTATTCTTGTGTGTGGGGATGGTTACTATCCCAAGCAAAAAGACTCTACTTTCCTTCCATATAGAAGAGACTCAGTGAATGTTGATTAAAATTTTCTTTAGTTGCACTTAAAGTGGAAAGTCTATTGAGAGCTACCAAATTCTTCCATTGGCATTTTGTAAAATCATTCATCACAGCATTTGTTTCACTGCTTTGGGCTTCTTTTTCACTTGTTGATCTCCCCTACCAAACCAGGGGATTCCTTGAGGGTCCTATGTCATGAATGAATTACTAATAACAGGTACATGGTAGCCATTCAATAAAGATTGAAAGAATGAATGAAGGCCCTCTAACATTTGACTGGGGCCATCAAATAAATACCTTTGGATGGTTTGTTTTCAATTTCTTTTTATCATATTTTAAAATTTTACACAGTGCTTTTAGGCTGGCAAACAAAGACTGCTTTATGTCTTGCTATTCAAAACCACTTTTCTTCTAGTAAGAAGGAAGTTTGTATGAGAGATATGGCAGAGTTACATACTAGAACTGAAGAGACTTCTAGGGCCAGCCAATTCCAGTCGGCTCCTAGATATTGAGAATGGCAGGTATATGAATAAATGGCATCTTTGCTAATTCATTTCCCCCACTGTCCCCTTTAGCTGAACTGGTTTCTTCTCCTAGTGTCAAACTCTCTGAAATACCTTCCTTGAGAACTGAGACCTTACTTTCTCAATGTAATTATATTTGTCAAACTCACCTACCGGTTTGTCAAAAGAATGCTTCTATGATCTCATTGTTAGTAGCTGAAGTAGTCCCCAGAAATATGTGGCATCGTAACTACAGAATCCTATTTGGAAGAATTGTTCATTGTATTGCTTATTTTTTTAGTAGCCCAGGACTGTTAACATTTGCATTTGTCTACATTTGTGACAACTAAGTTCAGAAATATGTGCTTATCACTGGGTTGAATATAAATCCCATAAGAACAACTGTCCTGCTTCAATAGTAGAGTTCTTCTTTGATCTGGAGTGCAACCGTCATTCAATAGCTGTGAGACATGTTAGTTGAATTATCTGGATCCTTCTTCATGCTTCATATCATTTTATTACACATCCATCATGTCCTAGGAATTTTAACACGTTAGTTTTGGAAAGGTTACAAGAATTTTGTCAGAAACAAAAATGTGGTATATAGCAGAACCGTATTTTAAATTCAGGTTTGTGTAACACCAAAGCTTGCCTCTATTTCCCCAAATCATGCTGACTTTGTGTATGTGTGTACACTGATGTTTAAGCAGATATTTTATTATCATGAATTGACATATTCTTGGCTATATATGAGAAAACTTTATGGAATATATAAAATACAACACTGCATAAACACACAACAATTTTATAGGTAACTGATTTTCAAGTTTTTAAAAATTAAATATGTACATATTTCATTCATCCTGACAAACTCAGAGATGTTTCTTGCATTGTATCCATTTGCTAACATTCTTTATGATATTGCTTCATTGGATTAGAAAGAAAAAAGGTTAAAAAGGCCAAGGCAGTCCCAAATAATCTAATGATCTTTTAGATGTGTGTCCTCAGTGTATGTCTCAGTTTTAAGCTGTAATGAAGAAATATTATAAAAGTCGTTTTACAACGCATACATGAAACCATCAAACCATTGTATTGTGCATTTTAAATATATTACAATTTATTTGTCAATTAAAGCTCAGTGAAGTTGATGAGAAAAGAAAAATTCTAGACATTTGCTTGCAGCTTCTTCAAGATTTTGTTTCTGTTCTAACCAGGTTTTACTAGTATTTCAGTAGAGGTGAATGAATCATTGAGAAATCCAGACTCTGAGTCTGTTTGTACAGTGTTGCCACCCACGTATACCAGTCATGTTGTTTACAGTTCAGTTTAACTTACGCTTAAAAATGATAGCCAGTGCTTGCAAAAATATAGTGGAACAATCACTCTTTTATAAAGCTACAATTTTGTTATTCATTTAGTAAGCAACTTGACTATATAAACCAGAGCTTAAAAGTATTTACACATTTTGTCCTAATAAATATGCTTCTGTGAATGTAAGCCAAGACAAATACCCTGAATACAGAAAGAGTGTGAAGAAGGAATACTGAAGTACAAAGAAGTTTAGGATAGCATATTTTACTACAGTAAAAAAAAAAAAAAATAGGGGAAAAATATGCATATCTCTATTTGGGAATTAGTTAAGCAGTGCATCCTCTTTAGGGACTTCCCTGGCAGTCCAGCGGTTAAGACTCCATGCTTTCATTACAGGGGACATGGGTTCAGTCCCTGGTCTGGGAACTGAGATCCTGCATGCTGCATGGTGCCTCAGAAGGAAAAAAAAGTACTTCACTTTTCAAAATATTACAGAGCCATTAGAAGTATAATTTTGAAGATTTTATAATAACACAGAAAATGCTTTGGGTATCACATTAAGTAAATTTACTTTGCTTTAACTGCACCTGTATCCGTAATCCCTTTATACCAAATCTGCCATGCTTTTGTATCTGAGAAGCAGTTTGCAGGATTTGAACTCATATTTCTAGTCCCATGGCTCCCTCCACAACATGTCTTCATTAAAATCTAACAGCCTCTCAGGCTCCTAGGGGAGAAACGCATCTAAGCAAAGATGTAAAATTGATACAGGAGGCACGAGGAGCCTGCAGATGAACAATACAATAGTTTCAGTCTCGGATGAAATTCCGTGTCTTATTTTTCTCTCCTTTGCTTCCTGAAGATCCTTTAAAATCTTATTTCTCAGTGAGTAATTTTGTCTTTATGGTACAAAAGGTAATTCCCATACCTAATATTGTTTCTAAGCACATGTGAGTACCCTGCTGAGTTATATATGAGTTTTTTTATGAATATGACACAAAATGAAAATTCCATTTCTTGAATTGAAAAAAAATGTAAATTGACTTTCACGCTCAAGTGAGTTGTTTCAGGGACGGGAGGAGGGGGATAGATTCAGTGCATCGTCTACTCTATATTCATATGTAATTGATGTAACTTTTAGTGATTGTTCTATGTTCACAAACTTCATATTCAAAGAGGAAAGCAACAGATGTTATTGATTTTAAACAGATCTTAGGTTGCCCTCATCAAAAGTTGTCTACTCTTGAGTAAAGGCATTAGCAGTCTCTTGAAAAAAATTGTAAACTGCTGAGCAGTATGTTTTAGTTGTTTGTTGTTCAAGTTAGATTCCTTGATATTGCGCATTATGCTTACTATGTAGTAAGAAATGGGCAGCTGGCAGTCTAGCTGCTGTCATTCATATTTTCTTCAGTTTTTAGGCAATTGTGATTAAGCTCCTTAGATGGATAAACAATACTGGCATGAGGAACTGTTTTTAGTGACCCTAGAAGGTCAATAACAAGGATGTCGTTCCTGTCAGAGCAAGCAGAGTTGTGAGGAGACACACATTAGTGCTGAAATGTGAGGTTTCTAATGTGAAAAAGGTTACACAGAGAAGAGATAGTAAAATGGAAAATGCATACACATCGGTGATATTAAGAACAATTTGTTCAAATCATCAGTATAAGGCATGAAGTTCACATGTTACATAAAGGAATTTTCACAGGCAAAATGACACTGGTTAGCCATCCTCACAGTCCCTGTGTCAGATTAAGTTCCAAGTGGATTACTAAGCAAAGAACATTTAGCTCTTCAGGATGGAGTTATGGGATCAAACTAATGTCATGTGACAGAAAAATCTTCCACTATGTCATTACACAGCAGGAATGCACCCTTGGAAAAATGTACACATATATTGATGTGAGCACGCATACACACACACACGCACACATGTCTCTTACTGACCAATATCAGTTAAGTTTGCTTCGTCTCTTACTCTTTAAGGAAAAATTTTGCCTCATGCTAACTGATGTATCTCTAAAACTTATTACTGTGCCAAGCATGTAATCGGTTCTCAATGAATATCTTTTAAATGTGTGAGTGAGTGTATATTCGATCATGTATTTATAGTGAGAATATGTTGAATCTTCATGTTCTAGAAAAATGCTTTTTATATTTTTCAACTCAAATAATTCTTTGACTGAATTAAACAACATTTTTTGGTTCAGTCAGTAGTACAAGGTAATATCCACGTATTTCAACAGAGTAGAGTTTAAGGAATAGAGCTGGAAAATGCATCGATATACCTGGTGGAAATATAAAATTCTCACTTTATGATGGCTCTGTTTTTAATAAGCATGTGCTGGCAGAGGATAGTGATTGTTCTAGACTAATTATTATTACATTGTTATGCAGAGACCATAAATATAAATATGTGAAGGAATTCCAAGTGCAAGCTAATTTTTCTAAGTGTCTTTAAAGGCAGACTTCTGAGGTCATTGACTATTATTTATAATATCATCTATACTTCCAGAAAGGAAATATAACATTTATAGGAAAGTACACAGACTCCCATATAAAAATTAAACAATATGTTTCACTGATAATATAGACAAGAAGTATTCCAGCAAGCCCTATTATAATAATTAGAATTTGGGGGTGATTCTGATTTCAGTACACTGTTCACTTACACAATTAAGTACATTATGTGCCACAGTTGAGAACTATAAAAATATTAACATTAGAAAATACTGGAAGGTATCTAGCCAACCGCCTTATTTTTAGGATGGCCACAAAAATGTCTTAAATTCTTCCACCATAAGATGTCTCTCAATGACATCAGGAGACATAAAACTTACATTTTGAATGAAGGATTCTGTATAGAAATTCAGTCACATAACTTCACTGTAGATACTCAATTTACATGAAATAACAATTCAGTAACAAAGTTTGTTCCTAGGGAAATCTTGAGCCTCTAACTCTAGATGCATTGAAAACTTACCTACTCTTTTGTGTTTCTCACTTGGGCCTGAAACTGGTATATTTATTTGTTGATTTGTTTTTTGCATTTGAACTGACTAGTGCATGAGTTTAAATATATACCTTTAGTAGTATTAGTTTTACTGTTGCCATATTTATTTAATACGGCATACTTCTAACTGAAAAGTTAATAGCTAAACTGACATTTGTGAAAATATCCTTAAAAGAAGACAGCCTTTCATGAAGGAGAGAGAATGACTGTGTTATGTCATAGTAATAAAATTCCTTGAGAATGTAATGTGATACTTTATTTTTTATGACATTCTTAACACCCTTTCTTGCTAAGACATTTTCCAGGAAAAAGAAATAAAGAGAAGACTAAGGTGAAGTTTTAGGCATACAGAGAAATCACCCAGGGATTAGAATTAGAGAAAAGATTCACAAATATTACCAACCGTGAATGGTCAGGGTTACTGAATACAGAATTGCTGAATGAGTCTAGTTCATTGATCAAAAAAGCAATTTGGCCTTTGAATCCTTGTTAAGATCAGAAATAGGATTTTAAAAGTGATTGGTATTTGTATTATATGCCCCATCTCAAGATACATTTAATGTAAATTTCCTGAGAATCGTCTAAAATCCAAGAGCAATGCTAATGCTGACTAGACAAAGATCAGTAAGGCTAATCTTACTGAGGCTAGTAAGCGAGGCTAATGAGCAACTTTATTTGGTGAAGTTACCACCATGTATAAGTATCTGAAAGATATACACACATTGTTAAAAGCAACAAAGCTAAAAGCATGGTTTTCCATATGGATATCAAGAAGGATAAGAAGAGCTAATGGCTGAATAGTTTTTTTTTTTTAGAAGGAGGTAGAGTTTCATATAGATACACAAGATGGAACAAATGTTCTTGACATCATGGGCATTACATAGCAAGATGCTCCTTCAGGCATCCAGGCAGTTATTAAAGAGAGGTTATCAAAATGAATATATAGGAATCCCCTGTACCTGAGGTAGACCCCCACTTCTTGCCCTCAGTTTCTGGACTTGGGTCTTCCATTACCTCTGTCTTTCTTATCTTGCATGTCCAGGTTATAAACCATCATTTACAACTTTTCAAGCCTACATTTTCCATGCTGATTGTCAGAACATGGATTTGAACACAGAATCTTCCAAATCTCCTGACAGAGCTGTCAGATACTGGGTGCCACATCTCACTTTGTACATATTATAGACGTGTGTTTGATATGAGAGTTTTCTGAAAGTGAAAGTCATTCCGTCGTGTCTGACTCTTTGTGACCCCGTGGACTATAGAGTCCATGGAACTTTTCAGGCCAGAATACTGGAGTGGGTAGCTGTTCCCTTCTTTAGGGGATCTTCCCAACCCAGGGATCGAACCCAGGTCTCCTGCATTGCAGGCTGATTCTTTACCAGCTGAGCGACCAGAGAAGCCCAAGAATACTGGAGTGGGTAGCCTATCCCTTCTCCAGGGGATCTTCCTGAATTAGGAATCGAACTGGGGTCTCCTGCATTGCAGGCAGATTCTTTACCAGCTGAGCTACTAGGGAAGCCCTGAGAATTCTCTGAATGTGGTACCAAATGGTCTTGAGAAATGAGTGCCTTATTGCTAACTCCCAAAGCATTCTATAGATGAGGCTGTTCTTACCGCCAAGATCCCTCACTTTCCAAGGAAGTAGCTATACCATCAGGAACTTCAAGGTCAAAACTCTTACTGGAACAAAAAGATGTATCAGTATCTTTGGCTGGTGTGAGAAGTATCTTAATCTTCATTGGGATAGGAAATTTATATCTCCTGAATAAATCCTTGCCTTGTTTTCACCACCTAGAGAATACTGGGAGAGCTGTTTTCATAAAAGGGTCTGTCTTGTGTTTAGAAATATGTTCCCATGGTGAATATATTCTTACATAACCACATGTAGCTGCTGTCTGTGTCTTACTCTAGGTGGCACATAGAGGGTCCTGTAGCATTGGGTCTGAATAACTCCCTTGAATCCATATTTTTTATTATGTCTTTGTCCATTCCTACTTACAAGACATTGTTTTCTCTCATCGGGAGAATGACTCATTTTTAAGACTGCTATTTAATACTCTCCCCAGTTTTAAACAACCTCAGCTGCCCTCTCATAGTGTCTGGGTTTTCTTCTAGCAGACCTGTCCTCGCTCCATTTAATTGAGCCTTATAAGCAGAAATAGGGCAGGTGCCCAAGACATAACTATTCACGGACCAAAATGCTTTCCATGTGGAGTCATTTAGTGTGAGAGAACATAGATGGATATTTTTATTGAACATCAACCTCTATCTGAAGGGAAGTATTTTCGTTTGAGCAAGCCATGGTTGGAGCTGGACCTGGGAAGTCTCATACCTTCCAGGGAGGATGTGATTATTTTCAGTGTATCTATAATGATACACAAAATATTCAAGACCTGGGCTCTCATTATTTGTATTGCTTTTTCTCATTCTTCCATGCATCATTTTACCCCTGTTGGTCCTGCTTTAAAATTCTATCATTTTCTGAAAGAAAATAATTTTGATCAGAAAATTTGCATTCTTTACAATATTCCCAATCACTGCTGTCAGAACTCACATGAAAGGCTGGTTATGTCTCCCTTTTTCGGTGAGATACAGTGGCTGCTACCCGAGAGAAATACAAAGCCAGACCATCAAGATTGGGACATGAGGCATTCATGTGACAATCACATAATGAGTCGTGAAATCAGGATTTTAATGAAACTCCATTGTCTGCTCTGCAGATTAGAGTATGTCATCCTCCTGAACAAGCAGAAACATTTCCAGATTGATTGAACCATCTTTATTGAAGCAGTATCTCCATTTATTTTACTGGGACCTTTAACCCCTAAGAATAGTAGCTGATTGTAATTGCATAAATGGCATAATATTTTAGAGACCTATGGAGAACTTGTGGGGAACCGAAGTCTTTTTTTGAGCAGAGCCTGCCATTGTGCATCATTCTTATTCATTTTCCTGATTTCATTAGTAAGGGTATTTGTATGGAAATGGATTAAGTTTTGTAGGTTTATTTTATTGTGTTGTAGACTCTGCTGTAATTATACCACTGATGGATTATATTAAACTGCTTTGCAGGAAGCTTTCGAAACACATCAGACGCTGGAAGTGCTTTTGATCTACAAAATCTGCTTTTTACTTGTCCCACCTAGAGTTTCTGAAAGAGTCTGTCCCAACTTAGCTCACCCACACCTTTGAACGCATATCATTTTTTCTTCATGTTTAGGCTTAATAGGCATTAACTTGACTGTGGTAAATATGCTTGAGATACCCTGCAACCCCTAGTAAACACATGTTTGTAACATAACAAACAAGATTTTATAATAAGAAGAAAGAGAATAAATAATAAGTTTAGTTAGTCTTACTGTATTATTTTTTTATACTTACCTGTGATATTTTGAATAATAAATTCTCTGGGATATAGGGGCATTCTCATGAAAGTTTGGATTCAGTTCAGTTCAGTTCAGTCGCTCAGTTGTGTCCAACTCTTTGCGACCCCGTGAATCACAGCACGCCAGGCCTCCCTGTCCATCACCAACTCCAGGAGTTCACTCAAACTCATGTCCACAGAGCCGGTGACGCCATCCAGCCATCTCATTCTCTGTCGTCCCCGTCTCCTCCCGCCCCCAATCCCTCCCAGCATCAGAGTCTTTTCCAGTGAGTCAACTCGTCGCATGAGGTGGCCAAAGTATTGGAGTTTCAGCTTTAGCATCAGTCCTTCCAATGAAAACCCAGGATTGATCTCCTTTAGAATGGACTGGTTGGATCTCCTTGCAGTCCAAGGGACTCTCAAGAGTCTTCTCCAACACCACAGTTCAAAAGCATCAATTCTTCGGTGCTCAGCTCTCTTCACAGTCCAACTCTCACATCCATACATGACCACGGGAAAAACCATAGCCTTGACTAGATGGATCTTTGTTGGCAAAGTCATGTCTCTGCCTTTTAATATGCTATCTAGGTTGGTCATAACTTTTCCTTCCAAGGAGTAAGCATCTTTTAATTTCATGGCTGCAGTCAGCATCCACAGTGATTTTGGAGCCCCAAAAAATAAAGTCTGACACTGTTTCCACTGTTTCCCCATCTATTTCCCATGAAGTGATGGGACCAGATGCCATGATCTTTGTTTTCTGAATGTTGAGCTTCAAGCCAACCTTTTCACTCTTCTCTTTCACTTTCATCAAGAGGCTTATTAGTTCCTCTTCACTTTCTGCCATAAGGGTGGTGTCTTCTGCATATCTGAGGTTATTGATATTTCTCTTGGCAGAGGTGTAAAAGTTTTGGTGTGAACTCGTTTATTTATTTCTAAGGAAGTCTGTGACTTCTAAGGAAATGAGAGAGGACAATTTGAACAGATATCATCTATCAAGAAGTCATATGCGGGGCTTCCCTGGGAGTCCAGTGGTTAAAGTTCTGCTCTTTCACTGCAGGGGACATGAATTCAATCTCTGGTCAGGGAATGAAGATCCCATATGCCAAAGAAAAAGTCATTTGACTGGACTTTATGGGCCTTCAATGTATCCCATCAGATTACAATTGAGGGCTTCATTCCTCAGAAGGAATTCCCTCCCTGTTTTTACTTCCTCAGTTAGGGGGCTCTGACATACATATTTTATCAGCCTATCAATTTTTAAAATCTAAGACTAGACTCTTAGAATGTCTGAACTTGAGGGCCAAGTCTCTGGCCATTGTTTCATTCCAAAGGAAGGGAACGTGAAGAAGTCTTACTGGTGAGGCCAAGTAGAATTCAGTAGGGAATAGGGGGTAGTCCTCTCTTTTGATCACCAAATTTGTAGATCCATTGCCTGTCTCCTGGTTCCATTTAGATATCAAACATATATCTAAAATTTAACCAGTTCAAAAGCAATGAAGATACCTTGATTTCTACACAAAGACCTGCTCCTACCTCCATAACCCTAGAATCCTGTTTCTTCTCATGTTTGTCCCATCTCAATAAATGGCATCATCATATCTCAGGCCAAACATATCCCAGTTCATCTTCCATCACTCTCTCACAGATATCTCATCCAGGCCAAAATTGAGTCCCCTAGGCTTTAAGTGAAAAACTGGTATAAAACTGACAGAGTTTCCTAGCTTCAGAATAGACATCCTAGTCTAAACAGCAATTTCTCTTCTAGATTACTGAAATAACTTTCCTGCTAGTATGTGTTTCCTCCCTTCACTCTTGTATGTCTATGGTATATTGTCCACCAGGAAGCTGTAGCAATAATTTTTTTTAGAATTTTTCTTTTTGATGTGGACTATATTTAAAGTCTTGATTGAATTTATTATAATATTGCTTCTGTTTTATATTTTGGATATTTGGTTGTGAGGCATGTGGGGTCTTAGCTCCCTGATCAAACCCAAATTTCCTGAATTGGGATGTGAAGTCTTAATGATTAGAACACCTGGGAAGTCCAGGAAGAAATATTTTAAAATTGAAAATCAGAGCATATTATTCTCATGTTCAGAGCTTCTAGTGGTATGCCATGGTGGCCAGAATTAATTCAAGACCTTGCCCTGGAGGTTGCTCACTTTCATTCTCTTCTTGCTCTCTCAGCCTTCCTGATGGCATCCTCAATCCTTCCCTGCTTTGCTTAATCTTCCTCAGAAACACTATCACAGCTGGAACATTCTCGATTCATCTGTGCCACAGCAACGTATATATTTTTGGCTGTACTGAGTATTCATTGCTGTGATTCTTTTTTTTTTATTATTGATTAATTAATTTTGATTGGAGGCTAATTACAATATTGTGGGTTTTGCCATACATCATCATGAATCAGCCATGGGTGTACATGTGTCCCCCCATCCTGAATCCCCCTCCCCACCCCATCCCTCTGGGTTGTCCCAGAGCACCAGCTTTGAGTGCCCTGCTTCATGTATTGAACTTGCACTGGTCATCTATTTTACATAGGGTAATAAACATATTTCAATGCTATTCTCTCATATCTCCCCACCCTTGTGGAATATGAATTCTTAACCACTGGCTCACCAAGGAAGTCCCTACTTTTAAATTCTTATTCCTAACAATTAATTGTAAAATGCCAGAAGGACGGGGGCTTTGTCTCATTTACTGGTGGTCACTAGTCCCTGCCCTTGATAGGCGCTAAATGAGCATTTGATGAATGAATAACTAAATCAGTGACTGAAACAAAAAAAGGCTAAGACTGAGTCCCGAGGAACTTGAATGTTTAAAAATCCAAGGAAAGTTACAGTACAAAGGAAAGACTAGGAAGATCTGAGAAAAACCAGGAGAGCTACTAAATATGGTCCGCCCTTGAATTCTCTTCCATGAATATGTATTCCAGTGAGATTGTCAGTGCTTTGAAAAGAAACAAGTCATCAAACTGGCATCTGGGAATGGAGGGAAAAGTGAAGGAGTAGAATCATTTAGAAGCTGCAGACTGTCCCTTTAGCAAATGACTGAATGCTAAATTTAATTGGATGTGCTTCACTAGAGAAAATAGTCTACTCATTAAAACATCAATACTTGAAGTTCCAAGCAATCTGGCATCTTTTTTGAATTACAATATGCGCAAAAAAAGAACTTGTACAATATTTTATCCCAGTGATCGTTTTTATCCATAAATTTGTATTGAGTTTGCAATCTGTAGAGATAAGAATTTTCTAGACATTGATCATCTGCTTTGGAATCAATGTTAAAGCGTATTCATATTTGTAAAACTGATAGAATGTTATCTTCTAGTCCCTTGAGCTTAAATCAATCCCAGATACATATTTTCATATCCCTTTCATTTTGATTTGGAACTTGAAGTAAAAGATGAGTTTTGTATTGTGGAAACAATCTAAGCAGTACAAAACTCTGAATTTTTTTGTCCTGGACTTAAACTTCAGTAACTCCCTAGCCCTCAGACGATCCTGCAAATTAGGTTTGCAGATAAATTAGAGATTGCTCCCAGGTCTGCTTGGAAGACCAAATGATAAAACACTTCTGCCTGAAGTTTATAAATTTTAAGATAGCATTAGGAGTATTATTACAATAAATACTAAAGATTATACAGAAATAATCTTAATAATTTTGGTTTATGTGTCAGTTTGTCAGTAAAATACAAACTTTATCTCCTAGTCTTCAAAGTCATACTATTGGGCTCTTGATTATTGCTTAATACACTGATCTTGTCACACTGGTCTTCACATGTCATGCTCAATCTCACCCTGAAGCTCCTTATTTGCTGTTCCCTCTTCCTGGAAGTTTCTTCTTCCAAATGGCTTGGTCCTTTGCCAAATATAGGACACAACTTAAACAATATGTCCTCAGGAAGACATTACTTGGCAATTTTATACAACGAATGATACCCTTCATGCATACCTTCACAAACAGATGCTTACTGGCAAATTTCTAAATTGTGTTGAATTACCAGTCATTATGGGCTTTCCAGGTGGCTCAGTGATAAAGAACCCACCTTCTAATGCAGAAGATGTGGGTTCCATTCCTGGGTCAGGAAGATCCCCTGGAGAAGGAAATGGCAACCCACTCCAGTATTTTTGCCTGGGAAATCCCACAGACAGAGGAGCCTGGAAGGCTAAAGTCCATGGGGTCACGAAGAGTTGGACACAACTTAGCAACTGAACATGCACTAGTCCTTACACACTAACTGGATTTAGGTAATTACGCATTTCTTTATTTATGTATTTATTTATATTTTGTCATCTGTTGTGTCTCTCTCACTCTGAAAAGGAATGTAAGTTTCTTGAGAACAAGAACTCTTGTTCATTAATATAGCCTTAGTCTAAGATTCATGGCTATAGAAAGAAGGAAGAAAGGAAGGAGAAAAAAAAAGCCCTAAAATTTAATTGGAAAAATTGATGATGTTATTTGGCATATAATTAATGCCTAAAAAATAATGGATGCAATGGTTATGGTTATTTTTGCTCTTGTTGTTAGTATTATATATATTTATTTCTCAGGGGAGCAGAAAACAAATCTTAAGATTTGGCTTGGGCATCTTTGTTCCTAGGAAATTCCTCGGAAGAGTCACTGCCATACTTAACACTTCGTTCTCCCCGAGTTACCAGTGGAATGATCAGAAGTGTCATGAGCAGCAACGTGAGAAGCAGCTGGGGGAACTTGTACCTGATATTTGAAGAAGAAAATTAAGTTATAAAACCCAGAATTTCTCAACCATTAAGTCAAAGTCTAACCCTTTGACTTTCAAACTGCAAAATATGTTTGTTTCTTCTAAGCATTTCTTGGTTTATGTATTACAAATATATATTGAGATTATTGTGTTATTTAGTTTAGTGAAAGATCTATTAATAATCAATCATCAGTGAGATTGTTTTAGTGTTTCCATCCCTGGAGAAATTTCAAATTCATTTGTTTTTTGAAACTTCGTATTGACCACTAATCCCCCAGTTGTCTCTGTGTGCACTGAAAGAAAATATTTCAAAAATTGTATATTAGACATCAATTTCTCACACTTTACCCATGAATAAGGCATCACAAGATTTATGGCAAAAAACTTTATAATGTGTAGAAGGATAATCAGATAATAGAAGTAAGTAGAATCTAGTAAATAAGAGTCCGATTTTAATATAATAACAATGATGAAAATGATTTTTAAAAATAATAATTACCATCAATGTTATTATTATGATGATGTTGATGATGATTCATTTTGTTTTAGAAAATTGAAAGTGTTGATCAGAGAGATATGTGATAGCAATCATTTCCATGCTTCTCATGTAATCCTAATACAGACATGCATGACAGGCAAAAAAATATGATAAAAAATCAAGAATAAAATAAATACTTCTTTATCAGCATTGATTTATTCAAAACCCCTCTATATCTCAACAATTTAGGTTGTCCTGATGGCTCAGAATAGGCTGAGGTTCAAGATGTATTTTAATAGGACATGTCTAGGAAGTAGCAATTTGCAAATGATATACTTATTTTAAGTATTAGATTTAATTTTAAAGGAAACTCTTCCTACAAGTGTCATCTTGAATCATTATATTGTAGTGCTAAGTGTACTGTGTTGTATGTATTTTCAAACTAAGCAATAACCCAGTTAATATTGAACTTCCTGAAAACTCAGTTCTGATGACTGTAATCAAAATAAAGCCTGTGCAAGAAGTACTTCCAATGAAGTCAAAATATTCATTCATGACTTACCCTTTTTAAGCTGTAGGTGATCTCTGTTCAACTGATTTGCTAGTTAGCATTCAACTTCTCTTTTGTCAGTTACCTCCATAATTGTTTTTACCTTTCAATGGCTTCCTTCTTTTGTCAAGCTTCTCTATTCCAAAAATTTCAAAACTTTTTAAAAAATCATTCTTGAATAAGGCCTGCAGGAGATCCTTAATTCATCCTTTCACTTTGGTTAATTTTTATTGTATTTTTCTCATTAACAGTCTTCTTTAAGCTTTCAATTGAAAGAACCAGGTGTATTATTCCATATGACCTCATTAGTTGGGATTCAGCATTTGAATGTTAATTACATTTGACTTTTGCTTAGAACTTTGGTTTGGTTTTGAAAATTTCGTGTTCTTTTATCCTCTTTAGCATCTATTCAAGAGTTAAAAAGACTACGGCACTACACAGATAAAATGGACATTTTCTAAATTCTCTTTAAGGATAAACAAGGTGACTGGGTTACACAAAAGCTAGCCTAAGCACTCAATTGAAACCAAATCCGAGAGAATATCTATTGTTTTCAGTTCCAAAAAGTTTAGTGAGAGGATGGTAGGTTTGAGTGTTTCTTTCTTGATTTGCAATTTTTTTAAGCCATAAAATCTCTCATTCTTGGAACCTCTGTGTAAAAACAGTATCAATGCAGTGTTATTGCCTGCTACATATTTTTGTAGTAAATCAATTTATAAAAGATTTGAGCCCATATGGATTCTTTAGATGTGTGAATTTACCCAGTGATATAACAATAAGGCCTCAGTCAGGCATTGATGACACATATTCACGCTACCAAGGATTTATTTGTAAATGTGCATCCCTCCATTTGTTAATGGATGCATTCTCTCCTGTTATAAATACTAAGCATTTTGAGGAATATTATCATGAATCTCAATAGTCCCAGCAACAATATAAGTCAGGAACAATCTGTGTGAAAACAGAGTTTAACACATGGGATTATAGGAGTGGGGAAGAAGACATTTTGGACAAGTTGGAATGATATGTCATCTGAGTAGTCTTGAATTAGTACTTTAATAGCTGGAGATATGAGGGAAAGAGAGATAGCCAGGCTGAGGGCTTAGGATCAAAGGCACAGGATATGAAATAAACCTGTACCTAAACATACCAGGAGCTTCTCCCACCTAACATCATGAAGTTGGAACACATTAATACCATTTCTACTATTCATTATTTTAATTTACGGTCCTTGTTCTTTTCTTAGTCAAATAGGTTCCATATTGTTTTGTTTTGTTTTTTAATTTATTTTTAATTGAAGGATAATTGCTTTACGTAACTTATTTTCTGTTAAACATATTGTTTTATATATATATATACACACACGCCATCGTGATTATCTTCGTCGTGAAGATCTTTTTTGTACAGTTCTTCAGTGTATTCTTGCCACCTCTTCTTAATATCTTCTGCTTCTGTTAGGTCCATACCATTTCTGTCCTTTATCAAGCCCATCTTTGCATGAAATGTTCCCTTGATATCCCTAATTTTCTTGAAAAGAGGGCTGGGAGAAGCACAAGCTGGAATCAAAATTGCCGGGAGAAATATCAATAACCTCAGATATGCAGATGACACCACCCTTATGGCAGAAAGTGAAGAGGAACTCAAAGGCCTCTTGATGAAAGTGAAAGAGGAGAGTGAAAAGGTTGGCTTGAAGCTCAACATTCAGAAAACAAAGATCATGGCATCTGGTCCCATCACTTCATGGGAAATAGATGGGGAAACAGTGGAAACAGTGTCAGACTTTATTTTTGGGGCTCCAAAGTCACTGCAGATGCTGATTGCAGCCAGGAAATTAAAAGACGCTTACTCCTTGGAAGGAAAGTTATGACCAACATAGATAGCATATTAAAAAGCAGAGACATTACTTTGCCAACAAAGGTCCGTCTAGTCAAGGCTATGGTTTTTCCCGTGGTCATGTATGGATGTGAGAGTTGGACTGTGAAGAAAGCTGATCGCCGAAGAATTGATGCTTTTGAACTGTGGTGCTGGAGGACTCTTGAGAGTCCCTTGTACTGCAAGGAGATCCAACCAGTCCATTCTAAAGGAGATCAATCCTGGGTTTTCATTGGAAGGACTGATGCTAAAGCTGAAACTCCAATACTTTGGCCACCTCATGCGACGAGTTGACTCACTAGAAAAGAGTCTGATGCTGGGAGGGATTGGGGGTGGGAGGAGACAGGGATGACAGAGAATGAGATGGCTGGATGGCATCACCGACTCGATGGACATGAGTTTGAGTGAACTCCGGGAGTTGGTGATGGACAGGGAGGCCTGGCGTGCTGTGATTCATGGGGTCGCAGAAAGTCGGACACAACTGAGCGACTGAACTGAACTGAACTGAACTGATATATACACACACATGTATGTGATGTCGCTTAGTTGTATCTGACTCTTTGCGACCCCATGGACTGTAGCCTACCAGGCTCCTCAGTCCATGGGATTTTCCAGGCAAGAATACTGGAGTGGGTTGCCATTTCCTTCTCCAGGGGATCTTTCTGACCCAAGGATCGAACCCAGGTCTCCTGCATTGTAGGCAGACACTTTACCGTATGAGCTACCAGGAAAGTCCAATATTTATGTATTTATATGTACATACATATGTATATATGTATATATACATATATATATATACACATATGTATGTATGTATGTATGTATTTATGTCTGTGTAACTTGCTTTCTTCTTTATTTTTTCCAGTATCTCAGACCTCTTACCTGGCATTCTTCTATGTGAAAACTTGCTTTAGACTTTCCCTTGAAGAAATTCTGATGGTGATGCATGATCAATTTTTGTGTGCCTGGTATGCCTTTTTTTTTTCTATTATCACTCTTTATTCCTTAATTGAAAGGGCTTGTGCTTTTATAATTAATAGAATCATTGATCTATTTGATTATCATGTGCTTTCTATTTATTTGACCTATTCTAGGCCTTCACTTTCTTTTCTACCCCTACCCTCTCTTGCCCTCTCACTTGATGTTGGTTGATTGAAAATGGCTTCAGTTGGTTTTCCCTCTAGTAGTGTGGTAATATACCTTCTAATTCTGAACTTATGGTGAGTAACCCACAAGTTAAATATGCATCCTTAATTTACTAATTCTAAAGTCAATAGGGCTGCAATGAACATTGGAGTACATGTGTCTCTTTCAATTCTGGTTTCCTCGGTGTGTATGCCCAGGAGTGTAATTGCTGGATCATATGGCAGTTCTATTTCCAGTTTTTTGAGGAATCTCCACACTGTTCTCCATAGTGGCTGTACTAGTTTGCGTTCCCACCAACAGTGTAAGAGGATTCCCTTCTCTCCACACCCTCTCCAGCATTTATTGCATGTAGGCTTTTGGATAGCAGCCATTCTGACTGGTGTGAAATGGTATCTCATTGTGGTTTTGATTTGCATTTCTCTGATTATGAGGGATGTTGAGCATTTTTCATGTGTTTGTTAGCCATATTTATGTCTTCTTTGGAGAAATGTTCATTGCAGCACTGTTTATAATATCCAGGACATGGAAGCAACCTAGATGTCCATCTGCAGACGAATGGATAAGAAAGTTTTGGTATATATACACAATGGAGTATTACTCAGCCATTAAAAAGAATGCATTTGAATCAGTTCTAATGAGGTGGATGAAACTAGAGCCTATTATACAGAGTGAAGTAAGCCAGAAAGGAAAACACCAATACAATATACTAACGCATATATATGGAATTTAGAAAGATGCAAACGATAACCCTGTATACGAGATAGCAAAAGAGACACAGATGTATAGAACAGTCTTTGGGACTCTGGGAGAGGGTGAGGGTGGGATGGTTTGGGAGAATGGCATTGAAACATGTATATTATCATATGTGAAACGAATCGCCAGTTCAGGGTTGATGCATATTCTAGGATGCTCGGGGCTGGTATGCGGGGATGACCCGGAGGGAGGATAAGGGGAGGAGGGAGGTGGGAGGGGGATTTGGGAGAGGGAACTCATGTATACCCAGGGCAGATTCATGTCACTGTATGGCAAAACCAACCAATATAATATTGTAAAATAATTAGCCTCCAATAAAAATAAAAATAAAAAAATAATAAAATATATACATTCAAATATTAAAAAAAATAAAGTCAATAGGAGCCATTATTTCCCTCCTGAATAACATGGAAATTTTATATAATTTAAATCTTTTATTCTTCTCCTAAATTAAATGGTGTTCCTTTGTGTATTTAACTAGAATTAATTTATATTCCACAGAATATTATTATTTTGCAGTAACAGTCAATATTCATATGCACATAAATTATCTAATCTTTGTTCCATTCTGAAACTCTCTTCCTCTGGGATCATTTTCTGTCTGACTAAAGCATATTTTTTAGAAATACCTTTAGTATAGGTCTGAGGATGGAGGATTCTCTTTTTGTGTATGTGTGTCTTAAATGCCTTTGCTTCTGAAGAATATTTTTACTGAGAATTGAATTCTAAATGGAAACTTGCTTTTCTGCTTTATGTGTTTTTTTTAATTGAATATACCATTCCACTTTCTCGGGCTTCCATTGTTCCTGTTGAGAGGTTAGGTGTCTATCAGACTTCTGCTTCTTTGAAAGTAGTGTTTTATTTTTCTCCTGTTCTTTTTAAGATTTGTTCTTCATCTGTTTTCTATACTGATTTACTATGTTGTGTCAAGTTGTGGACTTAGATTGAATTATTTTGGAAAATTTTAAGGTTCTTAAAACTGAAGATTAATATCATTATTTTTTTTTTTTGCTCTAGATCAGCTGAGATCTTTTCAATATTCTTCTGCTCTTATTTTTTTTTAATCTTTTTCTTCTAGTATTATGCAACTTTGTTCACTTCATTTTCTATATTTCAATTTCTCTCTGTGTTTACCATTTCTTGTCTTTCCATGCTGAATTCCAGATAATTATGATCTATATATATTCCAATTCACTAATCATATTTTATCGTTTGCCTAATCTACCATTTGATATGTCCAGTGAGTTATTAAATTTAAGTATTTTTTTATTTCTATAGTCTCTATTTACTATGTCACCTCATATTTTCCTACTCCCTGCATATATTTTAAAGCTTGCTGATTTTTTTTAAATTTACTTAGCAGTTTTCTGTTTTTAAATAATGTTGGTTTTATTATATAAAATTCAGGTCTTTATTAAGTCTTTATCTGCTCCTTATTACTCTTCTGCTAGTTTTACTCATATTGTTTTATTCCTTTTTGTTGCTGGGTAATCTTTGTATGCTGGTCCTTGCCTCTGAAAAAAGTGTGCAAATTTCCTGAACCCTGAAATAAATATGCCTTTTTATAGAGAGATGTGAGGTTTGATTCTGCTAGGTGTCTGGGAGAACTGTTATTTTTAGACTACCTGAAACCAAGTTTATGACTTGAAGTTCCCTGTCGAATCAAGATTATACATAAGCCAAAAAGAAGCTGTACTGTAGCTAAAACTTCTCAAGATATTTTTTGTTTGTTTTTCTTTCTTCTCATGCTGGTCTCGACATCCAAAAATTCTTTTCATTGGTTCCTTTTTTAAGATGGGGGAAGGAGAAGCATATTTATGTTTTTGCATCCCTGAAGTTCCAACTTAATGTAAGAAGAAGTGTTCTATAAGACACTTACTTTTGATGAGGCTGCCCTTCTGTTAAGTAATGCTCACTTTGTAAGAATGACCCATCAAAGTACAAGAGTGATATCTGCAGATACCACCCAGTAACTGTTTTTTTCAGATCTGAAAATCATTTAAGGTGATTACTTATTTTTTATTCTAACATTTATGGTGCTTTCATAGGAGAGTTATTAGAATGATCTCACTTTTCCTTGACTGCTCACTCTCATTTCTGATCACTATTTCTATCATTATTTTTGCGTATTGTCAAATTCTGTGAAGTTTCCTCTTCCTTCTGGTTCCAGATTCTTTACCAGAAGAAAACAATAGCAAATAATGAGCTCTACTGAGTAACACTGATACTGTTTGTATTCCTTTTGGCAGTATTTTGTCATGATTTTCTTTCCTCTTAACAGTTGAATGACTAATTTTCATGAATTCTTAAAAACCATCTCTTTCGATTATATCACTTTTCCTCTCATGAAATAGGGCATATCTGTGTAACTCATAAGTTTTCACTGGACACTAATGTACAATTTTTGACACTTATATTTGTTTTGAAATACCAAAATTGATATATGTATATTGCAGGAACGAGAGAAAGAAAAACAAAATCTATGATATTTAAGCACAAATGTTGCTATAATTTTATAGTATTTCTTTTCATTTTTTAGTGAACTTTTCATTAAAAAGCATAAAGTGATATGTTGTTCTCTTTGTTTTAACATGGGTAAATGTTCATTTAATAATGTTATTTCAGCTGGTTTATTGATGACATTTGTTATATATATAATATAATATTGCATTAACTGGTAGGCTCAAGTTAAAAGCTAATACTTTGAAGACAGTTCATCTGCATTTGATTTCTGGATCACTCATTTACATGTAAATCACTCGTTTACATATAAATCACTGTCTCTACCAGTCTTTTCAAACTTTTTATAATTCATATATTATGTAAATTTATTTTATAAAATAATTATAAATTATATTAAATTTAAATTCATATAATTAAATAATAGGGCTTGCTACATAAGATAATACTTATAGAGCACATAGACATGTTTGTAGCATGTGTTCGTGATTCTGTTTGCCACTCTTAAAATTTAAAAATTTGAACAAGATGGGATATACTATGGACAAAATTTTGTTCATATTTTTTATTTGGAATGTTATATGCATTATTACTTCCAAAATGTTATATGCATTATTACTTCCATTATTATGCATGTAGAAAACTAACAACACAAACCAGTTGAAAGTCTTCTTTTTCTGGAATTTTATGGTGCATCAAATTAAGAAAGATTCCCCACATTTAGAACAGAATTGAAGTTGTAAATGTTTAGGAGGGGAATGTTTTTGTACTGCCATATGATTTTGTTTCCCATAGCTTTTCAACACTGTTTCAGCTAACAATTGGGAAGACTTTTTTAATGTTGTACATAAAATGTATAAGATAATTAATTAAAAGCATCATCACACATTTATGTTTCTACTCTAAATTTGGTCATCTTTCTCCACGCGTAGCTGTAACTGTCTTAGTATGTACCACTTGGACAGACTTTTAGAGACTCTTCTAGAGATGCCACTAGAGATTCTTCTCACAAACCGTACCTGATCTATAGAACTGTCAACCCTGGAGTTTGTCAGTTTACTAAAGAAGCAGCACAAGGTGAATAAGGGAGCCTCTCCCACACATATGCATCAGTAGATGATCACACCTGGAAAGCATTCGACAGGCCATCAGTTTTTTTCAAGTGATGAAATGGAGGTTCCTAGGTTGTTTCCCATTAGGTTAGTGAGAGCACACAGGTAGTCACCCACATCACTTGGAAGAACCGATGAACCCTTATCATGACAAGGTTAGTTTGGTTATTTTGTGTGTCTCATTGGGCTGTCTCATCAGGGATTCTAAGGACTCATCATTTCCCTGGATCTTGAATTCTGAATCACATTAACTTCCCCATGATACTTAACACTTTGAAGAACTGTTCAAGTTTTTCTAAATTCTTCTCAAATTTTCTACTACAGTGTACTCACTCTTATTTCTGTAATTCACGAAGGTGTGCAAACAGTTGTAAAACCTCAAAATGTGAGTCTGATGATTAAAAAAACATTATTTTTTAATTTTCTATTCCAAAGACTATTTGGATTAAACCCACTTTGAATTGCCCTCTAGATGTTCATTTTCAGTGGTTGCCTTGTAATGGCTTGCTTTGTTTCCTGATTTTTGTTCACAGACAGGCCACAGTTATGAAATTTGGCTGCACCAATTAGAAAGACTTTGGCAGCTAGAAGGAGAAGTTCACTATTTAAACTGTCTTAAATGAAAAGGGAATAGAAGGAATATGTTACCTCACAAAGCAAGGTGTCTTACTGAAACATGGTGTATTAGGTAGAAATAGGGTAAGCTGTTGAAACATTGAGACCTGGAAATGCAATGGTTAAACAAGGTAGGATATCTGTTTCTCAAGATGTAGGTAGACCATATGTCTGACTACATTTGTAAGTGGACCATATGTGGGTGGATTGTTCTCAGCCGTGTGTCATCCCCCAAAATTTATTTCTCCCCTTTAACGCCAGCGTCCCATAGAATGCTATCAACATTTTCATCTGTAATTTCTCATTCTTTGGACTGATATGCATGTTCTAGTCCATAGAAGAAAGGGACAAGAAAAAGTGCAGAGCAAGCAAGTTCCTTTCGAAGAGGCAACATGAAAGTTGAAAACAGGGCAGTTCTCTTCACACTCTGTTTCCGAGGGCTCATTCTCAAGGTCATGCCTAGCGTGAAAATGGTTGGCCTAATAAAACTGAAGTGAATTGTATACTGAAAGAAAAAGTGAAGAGTAGGTAGGAGGGGTGTTTGGGCTGGAGATAGGAAGAACTAACAGCACAGCCCCAGGCAAGTTTCATAGTGCATTGATTCAGCAACTCAATTATGTCAACTTTTCTCTTTTCTTCTTTTTTACCATTGACAGCATGTGAATCTTCCCTTACTCCAGTTCTGCTCACTGTCCCAAGAAAGTCAAGATGATCTAAGTTCCCAGTCGAGACATGAGATATTTGGGGGCAAAAGGACTAGTCTTTTTGTGGGATTTTGTATCACGAGTGATTTAACCTTACCCAGAAATCCTGCAGCCATCTCTCACAGGGTTATCTGCCCATTAGTGTATCCATAAAGAGAGTCAGAGCACTATCTTTACTTGCAACAGTCAGTATTTACTGCTGAGCTGGGACTGGGCCGTGACCTCTAAGTCACAGAGGTAAGGGATAGATGCTTGAACAAACCTGAAATTCTGTTTTCAAAGAGAAAGAAGGAGGATGGATAAAAAGATAACCACTGCTTACTGAACAGTTCTGTTTTGAGACCAATAAAAGGTACAGCTGCTCAGTTTAACATGGTTCCAGAAATCTTATAATCACCTTTTTCCTCCCCAGACAAAGTTCAGATAGTTTAGAGGACTTGCACAAGGTCACATAGCAAGCTAATGGTTGAACTGTATACTGTCATTCTTCCCAAAACTTCAAAACAAACAAATGTGCATATAAATAAAGGAACTCATTTTTCCAACATACGCTTATGTTGATAAAGCAACAGCTATATAAGTTTGTACACATGAATGAGCAGCTAGAATTCATTGCCACATTTTCTCGATGGGGCCTTAAAAATAACCACTGTCTTTAAGTTGTAATTTTCCACTTCTGGTCTTCAAGAAAAGCAAATGGTCTTCCTCTCTGTGACTTCCATCAAGTCCAAACACTGGAACGGTATGCTGATTTAAATCAAGCAGTGTTGATTCTGCAATAATTGTATAACAACTACTTTTGTGTAGGGAAATGAAGTTGCGGAGGGAAAAGAAAATGTGAGACAAGAATTCTACATGAGGAAAGTGGAGGCATATAGTTACTATGGATGGTGAAGAAAAATGAGAAATCAGAATCGAAGTTATGGGCTGCAGTATAGAAAATATTTATGAAGTAGATGAATTTAGGTTTCCAGTTAGCATAGGTTTTTTGTTTTTTTTCATGTGGACCATTCTTTAAGTCTTTATTGAACTTGTTATAGTGTTGCTTCTTTTTTGTGTTTTGGTTTTCTGACCATGAAGTGTGTGAGATCTTAGCTCCCTGACCAGGGATCGAACCGCTAGACCACCAAGGGGAGTCCCAAGTTAGCACAATTTTATAAGAACAGACTAAGCATGCGACGAGTTGACTCACTGGAAAAGACTCTGATGCTGGGAGGGATTGGGGGTGGGAGGAGAAGGAGACGACAGAGAATGAGACGGCTGGATGGCATCACCGACTCTGTGGACATGAGTTTGAGTGAACTCCGGGAGTTGGTGATGGACAGGGAGGCCTGGCGTGCTGCGATTCATGGGGTCGCAAAGAGTCGGACACGACTGAGAGACTGAACTGAATTGAACTGACTGAAGCATCAGAATAGAGGTATTGCTGTGCAATACACAGAATAACAAAGACAAAGAGAGGGGAAAAGCATTAAGACAAGAGGGCATGAGAGGATAGGAAACTGGCCTTATGAAGCGGGCCAGAGAGTTGAAAAGGGCACGCGGGATACCCACCGGGAACATTCAAGCCTTTCTCGGGTTCTTCTCTGAGTTAAAGTTTGAGCTTCATTCTGAAGAGGGAGGGTGACCTGTATAATTTTAGCAGGCAATGAAAATTATATCATTAGAAAAGATGAACTGAACATGTTGTTCACTTGATGAATTGAGAAGTGGAAAGAAAGCAAGCAGTGAAACCAGTGATGAAACCACTGCAGTAATCAAGGAAGCAGTTTTGTCCCTTTTTGTTTGCTTTTTTGGTAAAGGTTTAGACTACCTCGACAGGAATAGTGGGAAACAGAACACAAAGGCAAATAGGTTTAAAAGGTGAAAGTAGCAGGTCATGGTATGTCTCTGGAGGCCATCGTTTGAAGAGATGTGCGGACACACTTCAGCTCAATCTAAGACAGAGCTCTTTGATAACTAGAGCTTTCAAAATCTGAAGTCAGTCACCTCGTCGGGTAGCAATTCCCTGACCACTGAAAGTCATCATTCCGGGGTTGGAAGGACAGCTGGGAAGGGAAGTATTAACTTCTGTATGCAGTGTGGTTGAAAAAAAGGAGGTAATTGATTTTAAAAAAAATCTTGTTTCCATCTCAATCATGCAAATATTTCATGATTGTATTCTGGAAATGAATCTTCAGATGAAAGATGATAAATGTTGGGAAAAAAAGTATTTATACAAATCTATAAGAAAGCACTATACAGGTTTACCAAAATAGAGAGATGCTGAGAAAGGGAGAGAGATTATATAAGCTAGATGTAATGTGTATATATTTTAAAATCAGTACTTCTCAACTGGGGCAGTGCTTTTCCCTATAGATCATTGATTAACTCTGTAGACACTTTTGGTTTTCCCAGCTGTGGAGATGTCCAAAAGGGAGATACAGTGGATGGTCCCTAGTCTCCAATGCAAAAAAAAAAACAAGAAAATCATCTGGCTCAAGATGTCAGCAGTACTATTGAGGTTAGAAACCCTGTTTTAAATGAAGAGGTATACTGGCCACTCAATCCAACTTCTTGTTTGGTGTGAAATTGCGTATGCTGTTGGTCATATATTGTGTTGATTTACAGACACATGTGTAAGGGAGGCTGGAACTGGCTTATTTCCCTGGTGCGTGATGTAAGTAAAGCATCAGAAATAAAAAGTGTCTGAGATATTAGAATACAACTGCATTCTCCTCTCTGTGAATGACTTCTTACTCCATTTCATTATTAAAATAGGTTCCTCTTCTGAGAGGAATAATATTACTTCAGTGTGACATCTCATTTAAAGTTGTCCTTGAGAACAGCAGATAATAATATTGTACCTGGCTTCATAATTGGACTCAAAAGCTAGAAACCGACCAAATTTGTTCAGCATTTTATTTAAAATTGGTTAATGTGTGAAAAAGTCATACATTAGAATGACACCTTTCAAAAAAGCCTATTTAAGTCACATCACAATAACAGTGTGCCTTAAATTCAACAGCAAATTTGTTATTAAAAGAAACCTTGTCGACTATTCAGTGAAAAGGACTTTCTGACTAGGAAGATTGCCAAATGCCTAGAAATGACTATGGAGCAAAGTAGAGGCTTTCCTTGTGGTACATTCATTAGAAAAGACCTTAGAAATCACCTGGTTTGTAATGGGAAACAGAGCTCAGAGAAAAGAAGTCTGAAGACTCACATTTGATCCGTTCCGTTCCCTCGCTCAGTCGTGTCCGACTCTTTGCGACCCCGTGGACTGTAACCTACCAGGCTTCTCCGTCCATGGGATTCTCCAGGCAAGAATACTGGAGTGGGTTACCGTTTCCTTCTCCAGGGGATCTTCCCGACCCAGGGATCGAACCCGGATCTCCCGCATTGGAGGCAGATGCTTTAACCTCTGAGCCACCAGGGAAGAGGAAAATAAATTTTCTTCTGGGTTTTGATGATTAATGAAAGTAAATTTAAACAACAAAAATGTATAGAATTGGGACACAAAAAATAATGGTGACTACTACCAGGAAATAAGATTAGATTTATGAAGAACCAAAGATAGTTTACTATGTACCTTTTAAATTTCAGTAGGTAGTAGAGAAACTAAAATGTAATCACAAAAACCACTTAAAAATCAAACTAGAACAATATGAATTTCAAGAAAAAATGTCACCCTTTGGGGATGGGGAATCAGTATTGGAAATTCAGTAATATAGCTTTTAAAAAACAGATGCTTTGTAATTTAAAAAGCAAAGAGAAAGTGACAAAACTTGCTATTAATGTACAATTAATGGAACAAAGAAAGTAAGGTTGAAAGTAGCTGCATCACGTGTTATTACCTGTTTATTTGCAGACCAGATCCAGACATTCTGGCTCCCAGTCCAGTGCTCCTTCCAGGGCCTCAGGATATCTCAGGTTTGCTTTTTCTTTTTTAAATCAAACTAAAACCTTTTGCACAGCAAAGAAAACAATCAACAGAATTAAAAGGCAACTCAAAGAATTACAGAAAACAGTTGCGAACTACATACCTGATAAAGGGTTGATTTCCAAAACTTATAATGAATTTCTACAGCTTGGTGGCAATGAAACAAAACAAAACAGAATAACAAATAGCAATTAAAATGGGGCAAAAGGCTTGAGCAGCTCTTTTTCCAAAGAAGATATACTAATGGCTAACAGGCATATAAAAAGATGTTCAGCATCATTAATTATCAAGGAAATGCAAATCAAAACCATAATGAGATACCACCTCAAATATGTTAGGACAACTATTTTTTTTTTAATTTCATGATTAACTTTATTTTTAATTGGAGGATAATTGCTTTATAATGCATTAGTTTATGCTGTGCAGTAACATGAATCAGCCATAAGTATACATATATTCCCTGTGCAACCAGTAAATGTCATTTCCAGGGGGCTTCTGAAGAGCTTGGGCACCATAATCCTTTATGTTTCAGTGCAGAGAAGAATTCAGTGAAAGAGCAAAGTGGTAGATAAGAAATGACTTATTAGAATAGGACACTTGTGAGATTTACAAGTGGGCGGTCAAGAGAGAAAGGCTCCACCCTGAGAACTTACTGGGCTATAGTTTTTAATCAATGGAAAAGTGGGGAGAGGGAGAAGACCTTTGCCTTTGTTGACTAGACATCATGTTTCCATCATCAGTCCCCCCAGGCAGGTTCAGTTCAGTTCAGTTCAGTTGCTCAGTCATGTCCGACTCTTTGCGACCCCATGAATCACAGCACGGTAGGCCTCCCTGTCCATCACCAACTCCCGGAGTTCACCCAAACTCATGTCCATCGAGTCGGTGATGCCTTCCAGCCATCTCATCCTCTGTCTCCTCCTGCCCCCAAACCCTCCCAGCATCAGGGTCTTTTCCAATGAGTCAAGTCTTCGCATGAAGTGGCCAAAGTATTGGAGTTTCAGCTTCAGCATTAGGTCAGGACTATCAAATAGGAAAAGGAGTACGTCAAGGTTTTATATTGTCACCCTGCTTATTTAACTTATATGCAGAGTACATCATGAGGAACGCTGGGCTGGAAGAAGCACAAGCTGGAATCAAGACTGCCGGGAGAAATATCAATAACCTCAGATATGCAGATGACACCACCCTTATGGCAGAAAGTGAAGAGGAACTCAAAGGCCTCTTGATGAAAGTGAAAGAGGAGAGTGAAAAGTTTGGCTTGAAGCTCAACATTCAGAAAACTAAGATCATGGCATCTGGTCCCATCACTTCATGGGAAATAGATGGGGAAACAGTGGAAACAGTGTCAGACTTTATTTTTTTGGGCTCCAAAATCACTGCAGATGCTGATTGCAGCCAGGAAATTAAAAGACGCTTACTCCTTGGAAGGAAAGTTATGACCAACCTTGATAATATATTAAAAAGCAGAGACATTACTTTGCCAACAAAGGTCTGTCTAGTCAAGGCTATGGTTTTTCCCGTGGTCATGTATGGATGTGAGAGTTGGACTGTGAAGAAAGCTGATTGCTGAAGAAATGATGCTTTTGAACTGTGGTGCTGGAGAAGACTCTTGAGAGTCCCTTGGACTGCAAGGAGATCCAACCAGTCCATTCTAAAGGAGATCAATCCTGGGTGTTCATTGGAAGGACTGATGCTAAAGCTGAAACTGCAATACTTTGGCCACCTCATGCGACAAGTTGACTCACTGGAAAAGACTCTGATGATGGGAGGGATTGGGGGTGGAAGGAGACAGGGACGACAGAGAATGAGATGGCTGGATGGCATCACTGACTCAATGGACATGAGTTTGAGTGAACTCCGGGAGTTGGTGATGGACAGGGAGGCCTGGCGTGCTGTGATTCATGGGTTCACAAAGAGTCGGACACGACTGAGCAACTGAACTGAACTGATCATATATCACTTTAGAAAAATATTTTCAGTTTTAGTATAATGAAGGTTTTTTTCATCTTGAAAAGTCACCTTTCCATAAATGATTATTTTTTTGTGTGCACAGAGCCTGTACTAGGCATCATTAACTTATTGAGCTCCCTGGACAGGATGTGGGGCTCATGCCACCACTGTTTTATTGTTTGGGAGCATGTCCTGTACTTCTGTTGCATGGTTTTGTTGCTAACCAAGCCTGCTTGGTTTTGTGGTTAGGCAAATGTGCTTTCTCGAGTAGTCAGTAACTTACAGGAGTCTCCCATATTTTTCTACTTACAGTCCCCTAGTGGGATTAACTATTTAGTCACTTATTTTGTCCCTTCCTTCTGTCCCTGTCAGTTGTGAGCCTCTCTCTCATCTCCCCCAATCCTACCCCTTTAGATCATCACAAAGCACTGAGCTGAGCTCCCTGTGCTACACTCAGCTTCCCACTAGCTGTCTATTTTACATAGGATACATAGACAGTATGAATGTCAGTGCTACTCTCAATTCATCCCACCCTATATCAGTTTTGAGAATAGAATCATGTTTTAAGGGAATATCTACGTTCTTCCCAGGAGACAATTGTAGTCACTGGAGCTAAGAGAGACCCAAAAAGAAAAACAAAATTAAAAAAATTCCATGGCCAATTAAGACTTGGAAATATTTAGTCATTAAGTCATTCCAAAAATGCTGCACCTCAAGAATGTATATTCTACACATTTGCACGTGGAGAATATCTAAGTTTGTTTCACTTAAAAGCTTCAGTTCAGTTCAGTTCAGTTCAGTCGCTCAGTCGTGTCTGACTCTCCACGACCCCATGAATTACAGCATGCCAGGCCTCCCTGTCCATCACCAACTCCCGGAGTACACTCAAACTCATGTCCACAGAGTCGGTGATGCCATCCAGCCATCTCATTCTCCGTCGTCCCCTTCTCCTCCCGCCCCCAACCTTTCCCAGCATCATACTCTTTTCCAGTGAGTCAACTCGTCTCATGAGGTGGCCAAAGTATTGCAGTTTCAGCTTTAGCATCAGTCCTTCAAATGAACACACAGGATTGATCTCCTTTAGAATGAACTTGTTGGATCTTCTTGCAGTCCAAGGGACTCTCAAGAGTCTTCTCCAGCACCACAGTTCAAAAGCATCGATTCTTCGGCGATCAGCTTTCTTCACAGTCCAACTCTCACATCCATATATGACCACGGGAAAAACCATAGCCTTGACTAGACAGACCTTGGTTGGCAAAGTAATGTCTCTGCTTTTTAATATACTATCAAGGTTAGTCATAACTTTCCTTCCAAGGAGCAAGAGTCTTTTAATTTCATGGCTGCAATCAGCATCTGCAGTGATTTTGGAGCCCAAAAAAATAAAGTCTGACACTGTTTCCACTGTTTTTCCATCTATTTCCCGTGAAGTGATGGGACCAGATGCCATGATCTTAGTTTTCTGAATGTTGAGCTTCAAGCCAACCTTTTCACTTTCCTCTTTCACTTTCATCAAGAAGCTTTTGATAGGAAAAGGTGTACGTCAAGGTTGTATATTGTCACCTTGCTTATTTAACTTATATGCAGAGTACATCATGAGGAACGCTGGGCTGGAAGAAGCACAAGCTGGAATCAAGATTGCTGGGAGAAATATCAATAACCTCAGATATGCAGATGACACTTAAAAGCTTAGTTAACTTAAAAGGCATTCAACTTGGTCTGCAATAACTTAACAATGAAATTATGAGTTCATGAAGCACAAATTAATGTTATCTGGTCCACACCTTCTTGCAAAACAAAAATCAGCCAAACTCTCTTTTGTTCAATGTTTTAAGCCTGGTCCTTCTGTCTGAAGTGATTCTGTAGTTCTTTCTTTCTTGGGCTAACTCCTCATTTCCCTGCATATTAAGTATCATCTGCTCTGTAAAGCTCCTTTACCATCCTCTGCTTAAGGTAACACTTCTTTCCTAATAAGCATCCTCTGAAGATAAGTTATATAATATTTCACCCTATAGTTTGTGATTGTGCTTTCTCTCTCTCCTACTAAGGAATATCATTCTTGAATTGCATTTGCTTTCAGCTTACATCAGTGTTAGGAACAGAGTAGCTGCTTAATAAATGAAATCTCAGTGAATGAATTTTATGATTTTTCTTCAAATATCTTTAAAGAAGAAAATCTCAAAACTTCTTTGCAAATATTATCTTTCCTTTTAGAAAATATTCTATTTTATCATTTTTAGGCCTTTGTATTATTCTGTCCACAAAATATATGTTCAATTAATTGTACCATAGAGTTGTTCTCCGGTGTCTTTCATATATACATTTATAGATATATATCCATGTATATAGAAGGCAATGGCAGTCACTCCAGTACTCTTGCCTAGAAAATCGCATGGACAGAGGAGCCTGGTGGGCTGCAGTCCATGGGGTCACTACTAGTCCGACATGACTGAGCGACTTCACTTTCACACATTGGAGAAGGAAATGGCAACCCACTCCAGTGTTCTTGCCTGGAGAATCCCAGGGACGGCGGAGCCTGGTCGGCTGCCATCTATGGGGTTACACAGAGTTGGACACGACTGAAGTGACTTAGCAGCAGCAGCATGCATGTATATGTATGTGTGAATACTTATACTCATCCATATAATAGATGGAAAAGAAAACATATGCCATTTGTAGATTATTACATTTGGTCAGGTTCAGTGTATCACTAATTAAATATGTGAAGCTCTGAAAATATATGAAATGATAACATTGATACTGTTGACAGATGAATATCATGTTTAAAAAAGTTATTAGATATTTATAGATTTTTACCCCGAAATCTTGTAACCACCTTACAAGTTAGCTAGAGAAATAGTAAAGGACACTTCTTTGAATTGAATCTTGGCTTTGAATTTTTTATCTTGAATTTGGATTCTGCCGTTGATGTTCTTAGGCTTCCCTGGTGGCTCAAATGTAAAATCTGCCTGCAGTGTGGGAGACCCAGGTTCAGTCCCTGGGTAGGGAATATCCCCTGGAGAAGAGAATGACAACCCACTCCAGTATTCTTGCCTGGAGAATTCCATGGACAGAGGAGCCCGGCAGACTATAGTCCAAGGAGTCACAAAGAGTCAAGCATGACTGAATGACTTTGACTTTACTTTCACTGATATTCTTAAACATCAGTGCACTCTTAATAACAATAGCAAGAGCAATATCAAAAGGCTATCAGAAAAAAATAAATGAAATAATACTTTAAAATTCCTAACTTATGGAAAGGCATCACCATTTACTTGATATCCATTTAATTCTTTTTCATTATTATTGTTATCTAGAGAATCTAAAGCCAAAGTTCCTTCTCTTCTAAATATTTCACACGTAAGCCAAATAAATCAATTTTCAGTTAATTATTTATTTTGCATAAAATTTAATTATATAATTTAATTTCACTTAATTATGTATTCTACTTAATTGCCAAATATAATAGGGATTAGAGGAGTAGTTTGGTTCACTTTGATTTTGCTAACCTCTTTCTATTTCTTTTCATGAACCAGTGATCTGGTCAAATTTTGTCAAATTTACAGTCTTTGCAAAGATAAGTGTTCCTAATCCACCTCGCTCTGTGTGTGAGCCTACAGCACTGTCACTCTAATCCTGCAGCACTTTGACAGGCTTGCAATCTAGGAATGAAATGACCTAGGAGAGATAAGATGGATATGTTCAGTTCTGTAAACATGAGGATAGGGAGAAGCATTGTGGCTGTTGCTTCAATGCGATAAATTTCAGTAGTTCGGTTTCAAATGTATTATTTTTAATTATTTCTAGGTTGAATCAGGTTAAAGTAACTTCCTTCCTCTCTGAGAGGCATTTTCTCCTCCAACACACACAATACCAACATGTTGACTCATACTGTGACACTAAAGGCTGTGACATGAAACATGAACCCAGCCCCTGGACTTGTCCACTGGACCAACAGCTCACCCATACACCATCACATGGATGTTCAATTTTCTCTCCCTTTTGCTTCACTGTTTATGCTGTGGTTTGAGCAGACATGTTTGAGAATATGTGCATTTATCACACAATTTAAACTGTGGCTCTTGCCCTTGCACCAGATTCCTCCTTTGACCCCTGGCTCTCTCTATTTGGACTCAGCTTGTTCTCTCAATCAGAGTGCTTTTGTGTAAAATACTCATTATATCCAGCCCTGGGTTATAGTCTCACTTTAGTCCCTACTATTGTAGGAAATTCCAAAGCATCACCCAACCAGTCTATCACATTTCTCTGGGTACAATGTTCTAGGACAACAATACACAGGTGGAAACCAATTATATTTTTAAAGACCCTGCTCAACCCTTTAAAAAAAAAAAATTTAACAACTTCCCCTGGAAACCCCATTCAGTATTTATCTCTCTTCCTAGCTATCACACATCTCCTTATCTCTAGTTTCAGTCTTTTCTTTAACTAGTGGCCCTCTGTCACCCTTTAAAGGAAATTGAGAGGAAGAAAGTAAGAGACAGTATGAAAGAGAAAGTACAAGGCAGCAGATTTCTAAATGTGGTCCTGGATCAGTAGCAGAGATCCCACCTGAGAACTTGTAAGGAATGCAAATTATTGACTTCCACCCCAGACCTACTGAGTCAGATTTAACACTCTATTTTTGAAAGCTCACTAGGTGATTCTAATGCCTGCTGAAGTTTTAGAAACACCCTGAAGTGATTATAAGTATAGATTCTTTAGTCATATAAATTGGTCCCACTAATTGCTAGCCATGTAGCAGTGAAAAGATATTATACAACTGTCTACTTTTATTTTCTCATGAAAGTTGCAGATAATGGAATTGACACTGTAAGGGCTGTGAAATATAAATAATTAATACAGGTAATGTATTCAAAGGTGTCTGCCACATTGTAGAGTGTTTAATAATGATAACTATAGCAAAGACCAAAAGAAGGTATTGACAGCAGATTCCAAATATTGGGGAGGTGAATAAAATTCCAACAATCCTGAAACATGTTCACATTATTATTATTTCAGTGGTTCTGCTCTGTTGTACCTTCTGCCTAGAGTGAGATACTGTTGTTAGCCTTTTAATTGTCAGATCAAACTGCTTCTTGATTTCAAGGTGAGATTTGAAGGAGAAACAAGTGTGTGATTTGTTCCTTATTAAATAAATATTAGTCAATGTTAGAAATGAAAAGTAAAAGTGAAGTGATAAAGTGTGGGGTGTCGTGGAATCAAAAAATTTTCCCTTTGGTAGCACTTCAGAGATCAACTAATGTTGACAAACTAATGTTTGACAAACACTCGAATTTCCTCAAAAGTTTCCCTGACAAGGATTTGTCTGAATACACTCTCCATGAGAGGAGTTTCAGCTCCACATTAAGTAAGATGTCACTTCATCTGTTGTTATTGTTCAGTCACAATGTCATGCCTAACTCTTTGCTACCCAATGGACTGCAGTATGCCAGGCTCCTCTCTGTCTGCCACTAACTCCCGGAGTTTGCTCAGATTCAGGACCACTGAGTCAGTGATGCTATCTAACCATCTCATCCTCTGTCACCCCTTTCTCCTCCTGCCCTCAGTCTTTCCCAGTATCAAGGTCTTTTCCAATGGGTCAGTTCTCCATATCAGGTGGCCAAAGTATGGGAGCTTCAGCTTCAGCATCAGTCCTTCCAGGGAACATTCAGGGTTGATTTCCTTTAGGATTGCCTGGTTTGATCTCTTTGCTGTCCAAAGGACTCTCCAGAGTCTTTTCTAGCACCACAATTTGGAAGCATCAATTCTTTGGTCACTTCATTGGCCTTTTTCAGTTGTCAGAATGAAGGAAAAGTTTCCTTCTCTTTAGACCCTTTCATGCACAGGCTGTAGCACAAAGTACACACTAATTAACCTGTGAGCACCTCTGAGTCTCTCCAGAAGGGAGATAAGCATGTTAGTCTAGCAAGTATATCCTCAGGATTCAGCAAGGAGACACCCATACAGCACCAAGCACTGAGATGTTGCTCAACTCAAGAAGTCTTCCTGAAGAGACACTTCTGCAAAATATGAGTATTCTAAGACTGATGGGCTGCATGTCTCTAATGTCTCTATTTCTTCAAGGTAGATCATTGCCTTAGACATGAGTTTAATACAGGAGACAAGACATGGAAAAGGAGTTGGGTCTTATCAGAAGGGAGGTCTAGGTTGCAGAAAAAGTCCGTAAGAACCAGTGCGTATTTTATAGCTTCTATGGCCTTGGAGCCTAGTATTTGCTGACAGTTCTTTCCTTGACAGCTTTCATTGTTATTTACGAGTTTGTCTTATTTTTGGCAATATTAGAATGTGATTTCCAAGTTTGCCTGTGTGTTTAATCTTTCCTACTCCTTGATATAGCTCTTCCCACTTGTGTTTGCATGTGTTTGGATGTCACCCTTTTGTTAATTAACTCCTTTCTCTTTCCCCGGTCTCCTTGTTGTGTTACTCTGCAGGTTTCCTTTTTTGGTTTCCTAGTGACAGCTTCTTTTCCATTCTTCTCTGTTTGCCTCTCCTGAGAAGGAGCCAGTGTCAAAATGTTAGCTCAGCTGGGCTTCCCATTACCAGCTCTGCAAGTCCCCAGGCCCCTCCTGTATTTAGCAGTCTAGGAACCATTATGGCCCAAACATCATTTTCAAATTGTCATGTAAATAAATTCACAAGTCTGAAGAAAATAGGAAAAATATAACCACCTGTGAAATAATGATTACTCTTGCCTTACCTCATGCCCACTTAATGTTAGATTTATCCAAATTCTTGCCTTGGAAGCTGAGATAGCTATGCTGTAACTGTGAAATTAATTATCAGCTAGTAGGGTTAAGGGCTTAAGGTGTGAAAATTGCTGGTTGACAAAAGTCATGGCTCCATTACATCTTAAAACTGAAGGAGATAAAGTGAACTAGTCTCAAAACCTTAAGTGTTCTTTGTCTGTTAACAAACAACCCTGGAAGATGTACCACAGAGAAGAATTAGTCAAGTAATAAAAACAACAAAAATAAATGGGGAACTTTTAGATACAGTATCTTCTTGGAACTTGAATGGTCTTAAGCAGGTACTTGGGCAATAATTGTCAGGTATTCATTTATTGGGAAGCAGGTTGGGTTAGATGAGATGGAAATATGTGATCCAACCTTTGAAGAGTTTATCTTGTGTGAGCGGTTTTCTTATTTCCATTGACTCTCCTCCTGATCTCAGGTCAGTTCAGTCACTCAGCTGTGTCTGACTCTTTGCGACCCCACAGAGTGCAGCATACCAGGCTTCCCTCTCCTTCGCAAGCTCCTGGGCCTTGCTCAAACTCATGTCCATCAAGTCAGTGATGCCATCCAACCATCTCTTCCTCCGTCAGCCCCTTCTCTTGCCTTCAGTCTTTCCCAGCATCAGGGTCTTTTCCAGTGAGTTAGTTCTTTGCATCAGGTGGCTAAAGTATTGGAGTTTCAGCTTCAACATCAGTCCTTCCAGTGAATATTCAGGACTGATTTCCTTTAGGATGGACTGGTTGGGTCTCTTTGCAGTCCAAGGGACTCTCAAGAGTCTTCTCCAGCACCACAGTTCAAAAGCATCAACTCTTCGGGGCTCAGCTTTCTTTATAGTCCAACTCATCCGTTCATAACTACTGGAAAAACCATAGGTTTGACTAGATGGACCTTGGTCGGCAAAGAAATGTCTCTGATTTTCAATATGCTGTCTAGGTTTGTCATAACTTTTCTTCCAAGGAGCAAGTGTCTTTTAATTTCATGGCTGCAGTCACCATCTGCAGTGATTTTGGAGCCCTGGTCTATCCTATGCTTATTTCTATTTCTGCAGGCCCAGCACCAAGCACCAGGGGCAAAACACTTTAGCCAACTAATATGGTTTGAACTGAACCTAACTCATTGTTTGAATGTGTTAACAATTTGTTTAATGTCTGCCTTTCTCTCAGACTTGAAATCCCATGAAGATCTTGTTTAGTTCATCCACCTTTCCATGGTAGCTTGACATGTATGAAGTTCTCTAGTCAGTCAGCAGGAAGCTTTGTACATTTCCTAACAGTTAGAAAGGTGAAAATGTTGTAGAAAAAATAGGGCATGAGAGGATGGTCATATTTCTGGTCTTGGGTGAGTCCCTGGGATGGGCTGCCAAATGAGGTCCTTGGCTTCACAGAGGAAAGAATTCAAGAGTGAGTCATACTAATTCACATTATTGTACAGCAGAAACTAGTACAACATTGTAAGGAAATTATCCTCCAATTAAAAAAATATAAAAAGAGTGAGCCATAAAAAATGAGAGCAGATTTATTTAAAGAAATACACTTTCCATAGACCGAATGTGGTCCATCTCAAAAGGCAAGAGTACCTTGATGTTTGAAGGTGGTTAGTTTTAATGGGTTGGGTAATTTCACAGGCCAGTGGGTGGGAGGAATATTTTAACTATCTTAGAGAAAGGGTGAGGATTTCCATGAATTGAGATATCACCCACTTTTTGGTTTTTTATTGTTGGCCTTGGAACTGTCATTGTGCCTATGGGAGTGTCATTCAGCTAAGGCATTAGAATGAGCATATAACGAGACTCAAGGCATATTGGAAGCCAAATCTTCCATCATCTTGGGCCTAGTTGGTTTTAATCACTTTTTTGTGGGATCCTGTTCTTAATGGTTGTGTCATTCTTTTAGTGCTTGTGTCCTGCCCCCTTCCTTCCTGTCTCTGAAGTATTCTATTTGGGACTGTTCCATGCCCATATTAATCATGATAGGTAGACATTGATCTAAAAAATTGCCAATAGATCATGATTATCTTCAGATATGGTACATAAACCAGTATATTTTTCTGTTTGTTGGGTTTTCACGTGAGACTTGTATCTCTTAGACCTTAAGTGAAAGAGAAAACCTAACCATTTAAGGAGGGGCCTTAAATGGTGCCATACCTTCATTCTCTCTCTCTCCTTTCCACTTGGGAAACCTTATGAAGAATAAGATCAATGAATTACAAAAGTTACTCTTCGTGGTAAAGTCACATCTAAATTAGATACAATTTTATTTCATGTTCATTCTATACATATTTCTTTCGGTAACCTTATCCATAGACTTTCGAAAGTTTAAATTTATCTCAGCAGAGCTATCAAAGCCATTAAAGAATAGATAATTAGTGGGGATTTTGCCTACTCTTAAAGCAGATCTTCAAAAAGTGCACAGAATATGAAAGAAGACAGTGGTGTACAAGAAGTAGGAAAGAAGGTAAGAAACTATTCGTCGGGAAGGGGATGTTGAGAGTCAGGAAATTTGAAACTTCTGCTCAGGCTTCTCTTCTGCAAAGACATTACTCCTCAGCTACTAACGCTTAAATTTTTAAGTTTTATATTATCAAGAGATACATATGCCTGATGAAATTATTTCCATAGGCAAGGATCAGCAACTTCTCATTCCTGATTAATTTATGCATCCATTCACCAAATAAACAAACATTGAGTGCTACCTTAATGCCAGTGAAGGGTATAAACATTAAGATAGAGTGATTAACAGGTTAAACATGGATGCTTACCTCATGGGATTTAAATCCTAAGAGGGAAAAGGGTCTGCAAATAAGTAAGCACATAAATAAGTAGTCTTTCCTTTGAATATAAAAATACTTATTGCATATTAAAGACTACATGCATAATGGGAGACGGCCCCCACAGGATGTGATATTTCAACTAACTTACAAAGGATGGGGAGGTATCAGTAATTTCACCAGGCAGAAGAGGAGATTTTCAAGAAAAGATCTCAGCGAGGACAAGGCACCATCATAACAAGGGGATGTGAAGCTCAAGAAACCAATAGAAAACCAAAGTGCCTACAGCACATCAGCAAAGGGGGTTGGCATAGGCAGGTTTGGAGACATCATCCATGAGAAGCAAGACCTTTCATGGCTTTGAAGACCTTGAGCAGAGCTTGATTTCAATCAAATGTTAACATGAAACATTAAAGGTTTTAAAAGGGAGAATGGCATAGACTGCATCTTCAAAATGTCAGTGGTTACTCTGTGGAGGATGGTTCATGGTGGGAGAAGTGGAAGAAGAAAGATGTGAATTTCTTGGTTAAGAGTTAAAATGGATCATAGTGGATGCATGTTTTTGAGGGAAGAGTCAGATATTATGAGTTCAGTAATGTCTATCGTCCCTTTTAAATCTAATCTAGAACCATTGAAAGTTTCTCAACATTAAAGTGTATCCATATAAGAATAAACAAAACATTCTTATGTATTTGGACAAGGTCTTAGGTAGATACCAACTTTTGCAGAAACTAGTACACAACTATCTAAATAATTGTTCTTCCATCAATATTGATGATATTTGTCCATTTTGGGGTGAAAAATAAGAATTTCCCCTATGATATCAGATGCTAGGCTTTTAATTTCCTATCTTGCAAAGGTGGTAAAAGTATGAATCTGTTGACAGAGTTCAGTCCTAAGACTAGGTCCTGCTTCTACAAGTATACAGCCATATCTGCCGTCCACATGGGATTCTCTGTGCCAACTTTCCACCCTCAGAATCCAGTCCTTTCATCTCTGATCTGAGACTGTACAGGAACTGTTGGATACTGACTTCTAATGGCATTGTTTCCAATTAATAACTACTGTTTTTAAGAGTTATAATCCAATTCACAGTTACTCTGACTCCACTTTCTGCTGCTTGTCCCATCCCTTCAAGGGCTCTGACCTCAGTCCATTTTCTCCAGTTGTTTTCTGTAGCACAGAGTCCCCCAGCAACACTGAAGCTGATACATGTGAGATCTTTGCACTAAGATTCTTCCACTTGAACACTGATGACAATTCTGGCCTCACAAATGAATTAACTACTTATTTGTATTTCTTCTGGATGTTATCCTTAAGTCTCAAGTCTTCTGAAAATACTTGGTTGGATCCTGCTTCACTTTGCTCTGTTGTGTCTGAGAACACTTCCTGAAGTTTGTTTACTGTTCAGATGCAGATGGTGACAGACTGACCTTTCTACAAAGAGGTTATTTGTAACTAATATAAAATGTACAGTTGTTGCTAAGGCATAATTATAAAAACAGACACAAAACAGTATATATGACCCCTGATGTTCACATTTCCTGCTGATGTCTCAGGATGAAGCGTTCTATTTTTTTGAATTGCATACAGCCATAATTTATTTTTTAGATCTCTTCTAGCCTAGCCTAATATATGTCCTTCCTACTGATGGAATGCTTTATGCCTTGGCCAGATGTTTGAAAAAATACTCATCATATCAAGTTATCTTCAGAGACTTCAAAATCATATTAAAGATTTGGAGTTTATCCACGACTTAAGAAACCTTTAAAAGGCTAAACCAAAAATGAGTTTAAAGCGTCAGAAGTGTTCTTCTTACTCTGCACCTGTTCACTCCCATGAAGTGAAGTGAAGTCGCTCAGTCGTGTCCGACTCTTTGCGAACCCATGGACTGTAGCCCACAAGGCTCCTCCATCCATGGGATCCTTCAGGCAAGAATACTGGAGTGGGTTGCCATTTCCTTCTCCAGGGGATCTTCCCGACCCAGGGATTGAACCCAGATCTCCCGCATTGTAGGCAGACGCTTTAACCTCTGAGCTATCATAGGAATAAATAACTACTTGTGATGAAGCAGCTAAGAATACACCAGACAGCAATTGTATATTTTAAGAGAACAACTCTTGGTATTTGTTATGTACTTTAATGTTCATTAATGTTCAGTTGTTTCTTTGTACATTTTATTTATGTATTTCAGCCCTTTAAATTAAACTACTCAAGAACTCTTTAGCCTCATTTTGATTTCTTCAAAGCTGAGAAAGCTATATTGAAGTCATGTTCCATTTTCAAAGAGCATTTACTTAATTTGTTTTGATTCAATATTGTGTTGCATAATGATTTATGACTCTTAACTCCATTATGAATTGTGTCTTTTATCAATATGAAATGATGTTTTCCCTTCTACTACAGCTGTTTAACTTTGATTTTCATTTAGTCTGAAATAAATAATATCTCAGAATTATTTGCTAATCATTTGAAAATTTTTGCAACTATATTGATTATAGTATATATATATGGGTTGGGAAAGTATGTAATCTGAAAATGCTTATTGCATTAGGGATCTTTATTGCAGTAAATAAATGCTTATTGCAGTAGGGATGTTCAGAAACTATTTCCATCTATTGTCATAATTAATTCAGATATCCAGAAATTGGGCCAAAAGTTCTAATATCTACATGTGTAATCACATTTTTTCATTGTCAGTAAGTGTTCTTCTGTTATAGTTGTAATCTTAGTGATAATTGAACTAACCAAGATATTTGTGGATTGGTTTAGAACAACTGGGACTTTCCTAGTGGTCCATTGGTTAAGACTGTATGCTTCCACTGCAGGGAGCACAGGTTATAGATCTCTGGTCAGGGACCAAAAACAATTTTCTATTTCTGTGTTAGTTAGAATAGGGTATGTTATTCTTTAGTAATAAGTGGACAGGAAAGAAAGGGAAATGAGGGAGGGAGGAAGGAAGAAAGAGGGAAGGAAAGGAAGGAGGGAAATAAGGGGAAAGGAAGGTAGGAGGGAGGAAGGGAAAGAAAAGGAGAAAACTCAGTGCTTTATCACAATAAAGAAATTTGTGGTTGTTTTCCTCATTATGACTCAAATAATTCTGTTTCCTCTCTGAGACAGTGGGGAAGAGGTGACTCAGAGAGCCAGGCTATTTCTTCTTACAATCCCACTACCTGGACTGTGTGGCCTCCAGGTTGCTTCAGAGCTGTGAGGACTGTATAAGACACAGCACTTTCACCCACCTTTCTCCTCTTACATACCTTTCACATTTTTGTTTATTTCTTGGAAGGGTTTCTTAGTTTGCCTTCTAGGTTATTAATCCAATTTGATGCCATGTCAGTTCCTTTTACTGTCTGTTTGCATATAAATTCTGCTGCTGCATTTTCAGTTCCCTTCTAATTTTTTTCCCCCACCATCACAGAGCTCTTTTTTCCCCTCATAATGGCACATTGTAATCCATAGACAAAGTGCTGAAGAAAGAAAAATGATTTCATAGGGACCAAAGCATTTTGCATTCTTTAGAAAATGCTAAATATTTCCCTGGATTTTCTTCTCATTTTAACTGCAGTTTGGTTCCACGAGAGGATCAGCTGAGTCCTCAGGATGATGTGCTATTCTTTTTCGCATGCTCAGAGGGTTCACTTTTTCCCATCAAGTGGCTCTGTAGGGATTGAGGAGTGATCTGAACTGACTCAATTGCGTTTACAGGTGAGTGGATCAACCTTGATCCTGATTCCATCCGATGCCTCTCTTGCCCTGCCTCATTTCTTCATCTCTGATTCCAGCCCAAGATAATGTTCTGCGTGGCCCTAGCTCACTTCACTCTGATGGCTTCTACCCTCACTCATGAGTCTTGCTGCCTTTCTTTGAGCTTCTTTGATGACAACACGTGTCACAACTCAGAATGATGAGGCAACTAACACTCTCCAAGATAACGTTCAAAAAAAAATGGGGAATAAGAGCCAAAGGACTAATACTACACCCTCCACTTATCAATTCTGAGAGGATTTCTTTGAGTTCTCCAAAAGGTTCTGCTGTTGCTGCTAAATCGCTTCAGTCGTGTCTGACTCTGTGCGACCCCAGAGCCGGCAGCCCACCAGGCTCCACCGTCCCTGAGATTCTCCAGGCAAGAACACTGGAGTGGGTTGCCATTTCCTTCTCCAATGAATGAAAGTGAAAACTGAAAGTGAAGTTGCTCAGTCGTGTCCAACTCCCAGCGACCCCATGGACTGCACGCAGCCCACCAGGCTCCTCCGTCCACGGGATTTTCCAGGCAAGAGTACTGGAGTGGGTCCTAGATATTCTTAGTGCTTCAGTTCAGTTCAGTTCAGTCGCTCAGTCGTGTCCGACTCTTTGCGACCCCAAGAATCACAGCACGCCAGGCCTCCCTGTCCATCACCAACTCCCGGAGTTCACTCAAACTCATGTCCACAGAGTCGGTGATGCCATCCAGCCATCTCATCCTCTGTCATCCCCTTCTCCTCCCGCCCCCAACCTTTCCCAGCATCAGAGTCTTTTCCAGTGAGTCAACTCGTCTCATGAGGTGGCCACAGTATTGCAGTTTCAGCTTTAGCATCAGTCCTTCCAATGAACACCCAGGATTGATCTCCTTTAGAATGGACTGGTTGGATCTCCTTGCAGTCCAAGGGACTCTCAAGAGTCTTCTCCAGCACCACAGTTCAAAAGCATCAATTCTTCGGCAATCAGCTTTCTTCACAGTCCAACTCTCACATCCATTGGTCATAACTTTCCTTCCAAGGAGTAAGCTTACTTCTTAATTTAATTGGTTCCAAGCACCATATAAAATAGTCCTCCATTCCTTCTATGGACATCCCAGGTGGCGCTAGTGGTAAAGAATCCACTTGCCAGTGCAGAAGACACAAGAGACACAGGTTCAGTTCCTGAGGTGGGAAGATCCCCTGGAGTAGGGAATGGCAACCCACTCCAGTATTCTTTCCTGGAGAATCCCAGGGGCAGAGAAGTCTGGTGGGCTGCAGTCCGTGAGGTGGCACAGCATCGGACATGACTGAGCACTCTCACTTATTCCTTCTAAACTTTCCCTTTTTATTCACTCCCTCCCTCCTTCACTCTCTCCTTCTTTCCTTATTTCTTCCCGATTTCCTTCCTTTTCTCTCTCTCTTACCCTTCCTTCCTCAGCTGTCCTCATGCCAACAAACCTAATGAAGCATTTGCATTGCCTTTTATATTTTCCATATTTCTTTTCACAGCCCCTTGATGTTTTCTCCCAGATAAAATTCATATACATAATTCCCTCCATGTTCAAGTCCTACTTTTGGAGTGAACTGTGTCATAACACTGGTTGTTGTCAACTTGATTATTTCTACACTCTCCTCTTCCTTTTCCTATCTAAGATAGTAAGAGTTACTGGATTAGAAACAAAGCTTTTTCCTTTATCATTTATCACGTTATTAATTAGCCAACTGGGATAGATTTTACACACTGAAGTATAGTATTATCCTAAGCTTATCTCCTGGTTCTCTAAAATGCTCAGCTAAGGATATATACACAATAAAATCTCCAATCTTCATTTTTACCTGAGGTACCTGTGTCTATAGTTTATTTGTTGCTTTTCTGTTTTCCAGTGTGATGAGCTATCAGTCATCTCCCCACTTAATAATGTATTATTTTTGGTAATTACCAGTTCATATTTTTATGTGGAAAAAAAAGGATAGTCAGTCCAGGAAGAGATAATATACTGTAGTCATATTAAAACTAGCAACTATATCAAAAAGACACAATTAGAAAAAAATTCTGATAGGTACAAACCGGGAGTCTCTGACTCAGGGGGAAAAAGTGAGTGGAAGACATCTAAAATATCTGTTTTCTTTTCAAACTCCAGGGTTCGCCTACAGTGACAAAGCAGGAAAAATGGGCCATAAACCCAAGTTCCAAAATGAGCCATAGAGTCGTTAGGCAAAGTTTACAAGGATCTGGGTTGAAAGAATTTTACAGTGTCTGCCTTAACTTTTGATTGTGTTATCAGTTTAATATGTTATGTGTCTTCACAGGAAATAGGAAAGTTGAGATATGCAAAATAGGGATTGCTGTTTAGATGCTGCACTAAACTTTTAGCACCTGTAGTTATATTCTAGGGTAGTTTCTAACTCATAAGGAAATAATATGATCTTTCATTTTCCAGTTTGCTAAAGCAAATTAACTACATTGTTGACTTTTCTGTGGTCTCCCTTTGAATGGGAAAAGCAATAAAAGTGAAATAATGGTAATAATCACAGTTGCTGGGAGGTTTTCTCTGCAGCGTGTATAAAGAATAGAAGCACCCATAAACGAAAACCCATATGATCGGATCTCCTTCAAACAGGTCACTAATTAGCTACTATAACTAGCACCTTAATACAGTAGGGGGAGCCAGGTAATTATTTGATGCATTCTGAAGGTGAGTCACCTCAATTTAAGTAGCCATCATCCCAGAAATACAATTGTAGAATAACAACTTTTGCATGTTTCAAGGAGTCCTAAACCTCTCCAGCAGTTCTAAAGACAGCTGTATGAAGCATCTTTTCAACAAAAAGATTCTGACATAAAAGTTTTATCATTTGACTATCATGTCAGTGAACAACTTCTTTGATTTTTTAAAAGACACTCATGTTTCTTGAGGCAAGAGACTGAAGCTATTTGAGGGTTTCTGGGGCAATTAGAATTTAACCCTTTCATTTTTGAAGTTGTCTTTAATGTATTTCTACTTCACAGCCTACTCAACTAGCATAGTATTTATCTATTCTAACTGTCTGCTTCCTACTCAGGAAAGACATGAGAGTTGAAGAGAGTAATGAAAGGGAAATTATAAGGGGGACTTCCCTTGTCATCCAGTGATTGGGATTCTGCACTTTCGGTGCAAGTTCGATCCTTGGTCAGGTAACTAGGATCCCACTTGCTGTGTGGTGCAGCCCTAAAATAAAAACAAAAATCTTACCAAAGAAGAAAAAGGGTTAAAAAAAAAAAGAAATTATAAAGGAAAAGAATGATCAGAGTTCAAGTCCTACAATCTATAGATTCACTAGAAGACATGCATTTTTGTTAATATGTTGCCTTCTCCTGAGATATAATGTCCTTATTCTCAGTCTAACTTATTGAATTGTATTCTACATGTCTATCAGTCAGTCTATTTGGAGAGGAAAAATTACATACGTGTACATATTCATGATCTTACTCGTTCAAGGTAATTGGATTTCCTATTACTGTTATAAGAAGAAAAATATTAGCTGTCAATTAAAGGAATCTTAACAGAGGATGGAACTGGGTTAAATATTTTACCTTTCTTAAATCGAATCCTTACAAAATGTGGCAATTCCTAGTCTGATTTTTATACATTAATAGCTTGAGGTCAGAAATATTCATATATTCAAAATAGTCAAAATTATGACCCTTTTTGATAAACTTTAAAAGACCACTTGCATTACTGTACATTGCTTTATCTATTATTGGTGTGATTTTGCCAGTAATATAATGTACATTTTTTCTTACCCATTAATATGAGTAAAATAGCAGGGCACTGTTGTGCAGAGAAAGACAGTAGTGCAGATAGTCAGACTTGGTTTCTGACTATGTTAGGAATGGGAAAACTATGGCCCATGCTCCAAATGTAGCTAGCCACCTGTTTTTGCAAATACAATTTTATCAGAACACAATCATGCTCAATTGTCTACATATTGTCTGCGGCTGCTTTCACATTACAATGACAAAGTTGAGTAGCTGTGACATAGACCTTAAGGCCCACAGGCTTAAAAAATTTTACTCTGTGTTGCCTTACAGAGAAAGTCCCAGACTATGGACTAGATCATTACTGTAAGAAACTGTAGTGATATAAGATTTTATCAAAGCAGCATATATACATTTTATTAACATTGAATCCCAGAAACCCAAAAAGAACACAAAGTTACTTTTTTCCCATTCTGTGAAATTTTCTAGTGATACCAACATTATTCAACTTTACTCTTAAAAGTGACAATTATATTTTCTTGGTGTTTCCCTTTTGCAGTATATTTCTGAAGTTGAATCCAAATCTGATAGTAGCACTTTGTGGTTATATTTGCCCTATCACAAACTATCTTTAAATAGACCCTCACTTATACAATACACTTACTCTATTACAAAATTCTGTGAGTTCTGCCTCTGAAATTTTTTTAAATTCAAGATCTCTTTCCTTTTCACATTTTCATCCTTATAGAATCTAATACCTTAAATACTCTGGTAAAAAAGTGAAAGGTGCTCAGTCATGTCTGACTCTGTGCAACCCCATGGACTGTTGCCCACCAAGTTCCTCTGTTCATGGAATTCTCCAGACAAGAATACAGAATTTGGTTCCCATTTCCTTCTCCAGGGGATTGTCCCTACCTAGGCATCAAACCTAGGTCTCCTTCATTGCAGGCTGATTCTTTACCACCTGAGCTACGAGGGAAGAGACAAGTTACTCTGGCAGTCATCTTCTGACCTCACCTGTCTCCGCTGCCTCAAAATATGTAGTTTTATAATTTCTCCTTTCCATCAGTCATGTCAATAATAATAGCAACAATAATGACAACAGCCAAAAAGCTTACATCACACTGATTATCTTCTAGTCACTGTTTATGTGCATCAACTTGCTTGATAGTCACAACTCCCTGATTTTTTATTATCGTTATGCAAATGAGAAAATAGACAAAGAGGTGTAAAATAACTTGCACCAGAAAAACTGTTTGAGCTAACATTAGAATCTTGTGTTTCTTAACAATAATCTTCGTGTCCTTTGTCTTCTTTAAATTATGTCATCTCTTTACTGAGACCTCTGGAATTGGTTGTCTGATCTTAGGATGGCTATTCTGATTTAGATTTTAGGTGCCCCCCATCCTCCAATCCATCCTCCAAAGTGTGATTTCCAGTCTCACTACCTTCATCCCTTTGTTGTCTGTAGTGGCATGGAGAGTGCCTGATGTGAAAGCTTCACAGAGCTTCTAGGTGCCCGGGTGCTCAGAAGGCATCCTTCCTACAATGTGAGCTCTGGACTAAGTGTTGGTTGTTACTGTTTATTTCATTCAAAGAGAAAATATGTGTGTGTGTGTGTGAGTGTGGTGGTTTTTTTTTTTTTTTTTTGGAGTATAGTTGCTTTAAAATGTTGTACAACAAAGTGAGTCAGCTATATATATATACATTCATATCCCCACCACCACCATGGTCCTCCCTTCTACCCCTCTCTCATCTCACCCATCTAGGTCACCAGAGAGCACTAAACTGAGCTCCCTATACAGCAGCTTCCCACTAGCTGTTTTACACATGGCAGCGTATATATGTCAGTCCCAATCTTCCAGTTCATCCCACCCTCATGCCCACGCATGTGTTCTCTGTGTCTGCATCTCTATTCCTGCTCTGCAAAAAGGTTCACTGTACCATTTTCTAGATTCCACATATATGAGTTAATATGCAATATTTATTTTTCTCTTTCTGACTTACTTCACTCTGTATGACAGACCCTAGGTCCATCCATGTCTCTACAAAAGACCCACTTTCCTCCCTTTTTATGAGTAATATTCCATCTTCTATATGTACCATATCTTCTTTATCTACTCCTGTGTCAATGGACATTTAGGTTGCTTCCATGTCCTGGCTATTGTAAACAGTGCTGCAGTGAACGTTGGGGGCTCATGGATCTTTTTGAGTTATGGTTTTCTCAGGGTATATGCCCGGTAGTATGATGGGCAGAAGACCGAAGTAGACATTTCTCCAGGGAAGACACCTAGATGGCCAAGAGGTACGGAAAAAATGCTCAACTTAACTAATTATTAGAGAAATGCAAATCAAAACTACAATGAGGGATCACCAAACAGAATGCCATCACCAAAAAATCTACAAACAATAAATGCTGCAGAGTGTGTGGAGATAAGGAAACACTCTTGCATTGTTGGTAGGAATGCAGATTGATGCAGCCACTATGGAGAACAGTGTGGAGATTCCTTAAAAGCTAAAAATATATCTGGTCTTTAACACTTTTTGCTAACTGATTCCTATCTGCAATTCTAACCTGATCCTTCATTTCTTCTTAACCAAGCCTTGTTCATTTCAGTACTCAGTGTGGTTCTTCAACTATGGTTTTCTAAATACGAATCTTGTAGCTTTGCTCATTTGATTTACCCTGTCTGGGCTGCTGTCTTGAATGTACATGCCCAGCAGTTACAGTTTCAAGCCTTCTCTCCCACTCACAGCGCTCGGTAATCTGGTGGCCCTAAGGAAAAAATTACCATCTTTGAGCATCAGTTTCTTTTCCCATTCTGAAAGAGATGGGAATCCCAGACCACCTGACCTGCCTCTTGAGAAACCTGTATGCAGGTCAGGAAGCAACAGTTAGAACTGGACATGGAACAACAGACTGGTTCCAAATAGGAAAAGGTGTACGTCAAGGTTGTATATTGTCACCTTGCTTATTTAACTTATATGCAGAGTACATCATGAGGAACGCTGGGCTGGAAGAAGCACAAGCTGGAATCAAGATTGCTGGGAGAAATATCAATAATCTCAGATATGCAGATGACACCACCCTTATGGCAGAAAGTGAGGAGGAACACAAAGGCCTCTTGATAAAAGTGAAAGAGGAGAGTGAAAAGTTTGGCTTGAAGCTCAACATTCAGAAAACAAAGATCATGGCATCTGGTCCCATCACTTCATGGGAAATAGATGGAAAAACAGTGGAAACAGTGTCAGACTTTATTTTTGGGGGCTCCAAAATCACTGCGGATGCTGATTGCAGCCATGAAATTAAAAGACGCTTGCTCCTTGGAAGGAAAGTTATGACCAACCTTGATAGTATATTAAAAAGCAGAGACATTACTTTGCCAACCAAGGTCCGTCTAGTCAAGGCAATGGTTTTTCCCGTGGTCATGTATGGATGTGAGAGTTGGACTGTGAAGAAAGCTGATCACCGAAGAATCGATGCTTTTGAACTGTGGTGTTGGAGAAGACTCTTGAGAGTCCCTTGGACTGCAAGGAGATCCAACCAATCCATTCTAAAGGAGATCAATCCTTGGTGTTCATTGGAAGGACTGATGCTAAAGCTGAAACTGCAATACTTTGGCCACCTCATGCGACGAGTTGACTCACTGGAAAAGACTCTGATGCTGGGAAAGGTTGGGGGCGGGAGGAGAAGGGGACGACAGAGAATGAGATGGCTGGATGGCATCACCGACTCTGTGGACATGAGTTTGAGTAAACTCCGGGAGTTGGTGATGGACAGGGAGGCCTGGCGTGCTGTGATTCTTGGGGTCGTGGAGAGTCAGACACGACTGAGCGACTGAACTGAACTGAACTGAACTTCTTTTCCCAGAAAACAGCAGTAACAGTAGCTGCTTACCATAAAATGCTATTGTGAATACTTAATGGGGTATGCCATGGAAAATACTCAGCATATGGACTGGTATGTAGTAAGCACTCAATTTTGATATGAATACACACAGTCTTCTAGAAAAAAAACAACGAAGATTCCCCTCTAGGATAATGGCTGACAAACTTATTTTGCAAAGATCCAGATAGTAAGTATATTAGGTTTTTTGGGTAAAGAAGCAAAATGGAGGATATTATATGGATATTTATATAACATTTAAAAATTTAAATCATTCTTAGCTCATGAACCATGTAGAAATAAATGATGGGCTAGATTTGGCTAACAAGCTGTATTTTTTGTCAACCTCTGCTCAAGGAGATAAACAGTAAATATAGATAATGAATATTCTTAATTTGAATTGTTATATATTTTTTTCCCAGTCTTGTTGCCAAAATTGTTTTACTATTGTTTTCATTGTTCTTCATGTAAAATTATACTGTAATATAGAGTGATTTTTATATAGAGGGTGTTTACACACACACACACAATAAATGTAGTTATATATTGAGAGAGAGAGAGAACATTTTGTATATTCTAGGCACCAAAAATAGTTTTATTGTAATAAATAGTGATTCCTAAAATTAACAGATCTATTCCTTAGTTCTGTTTCTTACATTCCCCTATTTGTGTTGGAGGCCCATTGAAGGGCCATATTATTATTATTTTTAATGTGATTTGCTGTGATCAGAGCTCAAACCTGAATTTGAAAGCACTATTGTTCATGGGGTTTGGATTTGATTATTTTAAAAATTAAATTACAGTTACCTAAAGGGAAAAGGTTGATTAAAAAAAAAAAGACTGGAAACAAAATTCTGGTAATTCCATTTACCCTTTATATTCCTTGCAGAAGCTAGAAATCTCTTTGGCATCATGCTTTTAGCAATTTTATAAGCTCATGATATAAAATCTGTCAGGCTCATTTTAGAGACACTTGACTGTCCTTCATTTAGGTATGAGGGGACTCTTTTTTTTTTTCCCCTGCCTTTTTGTATTTTATAATTCTTCTTACTAGTGAATCAATAGTCTACAATGCTGGCAGCAAATAAACTTAATTATATTTACACAGGAGTGCAACTTCCTTCTCCAAAACAAGTGGGGAATGCTTTAAAGTCAATATCAGTAAGAAAGTGGCCCAGGTCTTAGAAAATGGTGGTGAAAGGAAGGTTGGTAAATCAACTACATTTCTTTCTGGAAGAAAGTAAAACACTGCAGATATCTGTCTGGTTTTTATTCTTTCATTCGTGGGGAATTAGACCATATAACACAGAGTGGACACTTCTAATATATTACTCTCTAGTCAGCACAATTAAACTTCTCAGTATATGGATGGAGAAACAGTGTCTGAGAGAAGTTAAATTACTTCCTGAAACTAGCATAGCTATTACACAGCAAATGTGTGAATTCTAACCCACATTTATTTGGTTTCAATATCCATGTAATATCCAAATATAATTTTTTATTAGCAGAGTAATTATAAAACCAGCAATCCAACTATTCTTTAAGCATAATGCAATGATACAGATTATTATTTTAAATTAATAATGATGCCTATTATGATCATTGCTCATTCCACTAAAGAGGTACTTGTTTCTGAGATTAGTTATGGTCTGGTAGCTTGTAAAATGTTAGTAATACAATCAGGGGAGAGAAATATATATTTTGTGAAAATGTGTATGCTCTTTCACAGCTTTTTCTGTTGTCCCAGTTCTTTTTATTGTTGTTGTTGTTGGACTGTAATTGACTTACAATGTTATATTTTTTTCTGTTGTACAACAAAGTGAATCAGCCACACATGTATACATATATCCTCTCTTTTCTGGGTTTCCTTCCCACTTAGGTCACACAAGAGCATCGAGTTGAGTTCCCTGTGCTATACAGTAAGTTCTCATTCTCATCTATTTTATGCGTATTATCAATACTGTGTATATGTCAATCCCAGTCTCTCAATTCATCCCACCCCGTCCCACTTTTGGAGTCCATATTGGTTCTCTCCACCTGTGTCTATATTTCCATTTTGCAAATAGGTTCATCTATACCATTTTTCTAGATTACACATAGGTGTCAATATACAATATTTGCTTTTCTCTTTCTGACTTATGTTACTCAGTATGACAGTCTCTAGGTCCATTCACATTTCTACAAATGGCATGATTTCATCCTTCTCCATCCTGACAGTATTTTTGATATCATGGATCACTCTGTCTGGGACATTGGTTCAATCTCTAAGTGTTCTTCCTGACTTTATGCTGGACTCTGTTTTTCACTCCACGTCTCCTTACTTTCTAGCTTCTTCTGGTTCTACAACCTCAACTAGATAAACTAGGCATTTCCAATCAAATATAGATAGCCTCTGAAATAAAATTCCCCAAATGGAACATCTGAATTCTGCTCCAAAGCATCTTTTTTTTTTTTTTTAATCTAGAGGTACTATCTTAGTGGTTTCTATTCATGGAGGAGAAAAAATAGAATAGCACACTGCTCCTCTCTTTATTAAAAATTCTGATACTCTATGCATAATGGATCATCATCAAGGAAATCAACCCTGAATACTCATTGGAAGGTCTGATGCTGAAGCTGAAACTCCAATACTTGGCCATCTGATGTGAAGAGCCAATTCATTAGAGCAGACCCTGATGCTGGGAAAGATTGAGGACAGGAAGAAAAGGAGGTGACAGAGGATAAGATGATTAGATGGCATCATTGACTCAATGGACATGACTTTGAGCAAACTCTTAGAGATAGTGAAGGACCGGGAAGCATGGTGTTCTGCAGTTCATGGGGTCAAGAAGAGTCACACAACTTAGCAACTGAAAAACAACAACAAATGGATTTTTACATTTTTATAAAAAGGTAAAAGTTTACAAAATTTAATTTTACAAAAACATTAAATTTTTTAATATTGCATTAATTCTGATTAAATCTTAGTACTAAGATTTTTGACATCTCTTGAAATGTTGTACCTATGGTGAATGCCTCATCTGCCTTATGTGAATCTCTGCCCTGTTGGGATCAAATGCATAGCAACTTCTAAAGCCAGTCTGACTGGGCTTAAATTTTTGGTCTACCACTTTCTGGCCAACTTTCCTTTGGTAGGTTACCGAAAACTCTTAGCATCAGTTTTCTCACTTATAAATCAAAGATAATAATAACAATGGAGCCAGTATGAATTTTATGAAGTTTAAAGAAATGTTTAGACTAATTCCTAGCTAGTTTTAAGTACTATTAAGGTATTCACGGCTTCCCTGGTGGCTCAGATGGTAAAGCATCTGTCTGCAATGCAGGAGATCCAGGTTCAATCCCTGGGTAGGGAAGATCCCCTGGAGAAGGAAATGGCAACCCACCCCAGTACTCTTGCCTGGAAAAGTCCATGGACTGAGGAGTCTGGTAGGCTATAGTCCATGGGATTACAGAGTCAGACACGACCGAGTGACTTCACTTCACAAGGTATTCACTATTATTAAAAGGTTTGAAATCTCTCTGATAAAAAGAAGTTTATTTTATTTTTTTTTAAATTAATTTATTTTTTATTGGAGGCAAATTATTTTACAATATTATATTGGTTGGTTTGGCCATACATGGACATGAATTCGCCCCAGGTTTACATAAGTTCCCCTTCCCGAACCCCCCTCCCACCTCCCTCCTCCCTTTATCCTCCCTCTGGGTCATCCCCACACGCCAGCCCCGAGCATCCTATAACATGCATCGACCCTGAACTAGTGACTCGTTTCACATATGACAACATACGTGTTTCAATGCCATTCTCCCAAATCATCCCACCCTCACCCTCTCCCACAAAAAAGACGTTTAAAAAGTAGAGATCCATCTTCATATATAACTCATTTACTGGCTCAGTATCTCTCAGGGAAAAGCTAAAACTCAGTATTGAAAGAAGGAAAACAAGACGAAAATATCCCCTCGTGTCATTTTAATGATCAACTTTTCTTGGAAAGTCCTCTGGAAGATGAGCCTCCTCAATTCCTCTTGACTTGACTCACTTTTCACTCACCTCGATGTTCTAGCTAAAGATCAAATCTTAACTGATTCATACCTAGACTCGTTCAAGGATATTCTCTATGGTTTCCCTGTATCTGAAATTATAGCACTGTAGAAAATAGGAGAACAAAGAAATCTTTGAAAACACATCTGATAATATCATCATCTTTCTTGAAAACGTTGAGTCAAAATTGAAGTGAGCCAGAAACGCTGAATAACTTGGTGAGTTCATGTGACTCTTCTAGATGTGGACCATCAAAGTCTGTCAAAAGCTCCAGATTCACACATATTGTTGTAGATAAAGATTTGGAACATCATTTCACAACGTGAAGTTGGCGTTTCTGTGCATTTGTAAGCATTGTTCTCTCTGTTTGGTCTCTCGCCCTCACTTCTCTCTGCCACTGCTCATCTGATAATAAATACTCTCATCCTTCAAAACTTAGTTCCAGTGTAAACACTGATTACCACAGCTTCTGGAAAAGGTACTTCTCCGTGGCAATCGTGGTGTATGCACGTGCTTTAGTGTCTGCGCTCCATGTCCTAAAGAACACAGAAGTATATGCCCCTCACTTGACTTGGAGTGTCTCAAGGTCACCGGCCCTGAAATTATAATCCCTAATTCCTGGTACATACCTTGCTCATGCTTGGCAGTCTTAAAACTTTTTGAAAAACTAATCAGACAAATGAGTGAACAGAGAGAATGTTGTTTTTTGCACTAAAATTGTTAGCACAAATTAGTGTGTCTGATGCACAGTGAAGTCCAACACACCAAAACATCGGGAGTTTGGAGCAGAGAAAGGTTTATTGCAGGGCCATGCAAGGAGACAGGAAGCTCATGTCCTGAAAATCTTCAAGCTCCAAGGGTTTTGGTAAAGTATTTTTAAAAGCCAGGCTGAAACTCCAATACTTTGGCCACCTCATGAGATAAGTTGACTCACTGGAAAAGACTCTGATGTTGGGAGGGATTGGGGGCGGGAGGAGACGGGGATGACAGAGAATGAGATGGCTGGATGGCATCACCAGCTCGATGGACATGAGTTTGAGTGAACTCTGGGAGTTGGTGATGAACAGGGAGGCCTGGCGTGCTGTGATTCATGGGGTCGCAAAGAGTTGGACACAACTGAGGGACTGAACTGAACTGAACTGAACTGAAGGGAGAGCAGTCTTCCAGGATAAGATCAGCTTGTGTACAGTTCTCTGACTGGCTGATGGTGAGGTAATAGGGTGGGGTCTCAGGGGTTAGTCCTTAAGCTCCAGGAAGCCTGGGGCTCTGTGCTTATGGTCATCAAGTAGTTAACATCCTCCATTTGGTGGAGGGTTTTTGCATCTGTAAAACAACTCCAAAAATGTACATCAAAGAAGACTCTTGAGAGTCCCTTGGACTGCAAGGAGATCCAACCAGTCCATTCTAAAGGAGATCAATCCTGAGTGTTCATTGGAAGGACTGATGCTAAAGCTGAAACTCCAATACTTTGGCCACCTCATGCGACGAGTTGACTCACTGGAAAAGACTCTGATTCTGAGAAGGATTGGGGGCGGGAGGAGACGGGGACGACAGAGAATGAGATGGCTGGATGGCATCACCGACTCAACAGAGGTGAGTTTGAGTGAACTCTGGGAGTTGGTGATGGACAGGGAGGCCTGGCGTGCTGTGATTCATGGGGTCGCAAAGTGTTGGACACGACTGAGGGACTGAACTGAACTGAACTGAGATACTTCAGAGAGGAGCTACAGCAGAGGCTATATGGGAAAGCCTGTCCCAGGAAGGCTCACAGGATCCTGTGCTAAGTCGTTTTAATCCTGTCTGACTCTTTGCAGCCTCATAGACTGTAGCCCGCCAGGCTCCTCTGTCCATAGGGGTTCTCCATGAATACTGGAGTGTGTTGCCATGCCCTCCTCCCTATAGAGTCCTGCTAGGTAACAAAATGAGAAATCCAAGGTGTCTCATGTAACTTAATCATATCTAGATGTCATGACTAGGAGATAGACAAGTAATTTACTTTTATCCCTTTTACTCTGTCATCTTCATAATCAGTCATGAAGCCTGGATGACAGTATCTTCAAAATAAATATCTCTTGAAATTGTCTGCTTCTTTCTGTTTTTACCCAGTATCCGATCTAGCCATTTCAAAGCATGTATCTGACACCTCCCTTCTTTACAGATAAAGACAAGACTTCACACTGACTTCCAGGCTCTGTCTAGCCCAGCTCTGCCTCTGTACACAGCCTTATGGTGGCAGAAGATATTTTTTCAAAGATGACTACGAAAACATGCCACGCATCAGAAGGCATTGTTATTGTATGATATCTACACTCTCATTGAGCCATGTAACATATGCATCATTTCCTTGAACCTGGGCCACCTTTGTGACCAGACTGATCAACTGACCAATGTCAAAGCAATCCTGGATCATAAAAATTGCCAAGCAAAAGGGATATCCCTGGCATCCAGTGGTTAAGACTGCACCTTCCAGTGCAGAGGGCACAGGTTCTGTCCCTAGTCAGGGAACTAAGATCTCACATGCTATGCACTGTAGCCAAAATAAATTTAAGAAAAAATAAAAATATTTTTTAAAAGTGTCAGGCACTTTCAATTTGTCCTCTTGAGTGCTCACGCTCAAAACTCAGTCATCATGCTAAGGGGAAGCTAAGTAACATTGTGGAAAAGCCACAGGAACGAGTTCCAGTCAGTGCCCCAGCTGACCTCTTAGCTGACAGCCAGAGATGCTAGTTAGATATGGATTCATTCACACCTCTAAGCCACCTACTCCAGTCACATGGAGGGAGCATAGAAACTGTACTTACCATTGTTGCTGTTGCTCAGTCACCCAGTCGTGTCGGACTCTTTGCAACCCCGTGGACTGCAGCATGCCAGGCCTCCCTGTCCCTTGCCATCTCCCAAAGTTTACCCAAGTTCATGTCCATTGCCTCAGTGATTCCATCCAGTCTCTCATCCTCTGACACCGTCTTCTCTTTCTGCTCTTGATCTTTCCCAGCATCAGGGACTTTTCCCATGAGTCGGCTGTTCACATCAATGACTAGAGTACTGGAGCTTCAGCTTCAGTGTCACTCCTTACTGAACCCTGCCCAAGTTGGAAATTCATCATAAAAATAAATACTATTATTATTTTAAGCTACTAAGCTCCACGGTGATTTGTCACACTGCCATAGATAACCATAACACTCTGGGGCACCTCATTTTTCCCCTGCTGTCTGTGTTTTGTCCACACTGGTCATCCAGAACTTCATGTCTTCCCTGTTCTGTTTTCACACACTTTTCTTTGCCTGGGATGCTCCGTGTCCCTTCAAGTAACTTTATCAGTTTAATTCATGTTTATCCTTTCGGTCTCTGCTCAAACATTCTTTCCTTAAGATTTCTTGGACTTCTAACATTCTTAGACCTTTCCTTCCCTGTCCTCATTACAGCTATATTGTTGAAAACTGGTAAAATAATAGGCTGTGATCTACCTCACATACTCGACTAAAAACCCCATGAAGGAAAATCTCTTTGCTCACATCATTGCACCACAAAACCTGCTATAGGATGTGACACAGACTAAATTTGTTGTAAGTATTAGTATTTGTTAAGTTGATAATGAAAATAGTAATCATTAAAAAACATTTATCTAAATCATATGCTGTCTTATGGAATATTCTAGGTGGTAGGGAATTTTGCTGTGAACCAGGAAAACCAGAATCTGGACTCATGGGGTTTACATTGTAGTGGAGCAGAGAGAAAAAAATGTATATAGAAATAATTTTAAGTAGTGATACAGCCCATAAATAAAAATAAATCATAGTAACGTAAGAGAAAGAAGGAAGATGGGGTGTTTTTCTAAGAGTGATTTAAAAGATGATTAGGAATCTGAGGGAAAATGTATTTCAGGACCAGGGAAAAGATGGTGACAAACTCCTAGAGTAGGAGCAGATGTAACATTTAGAAACAAAAGTATATGTGGAGCCCAGCAACCAGTAAGTGAAAATGAGGAGGAAATTGAGGTCAGACAGGTGGTGAGCTCCATATTTTTGACAGCTTTACAGAGTAGAAAAGACTTTTTATTAAAGTGTAAAGGGAGACTGATGAAATTTGAACAATGAAGTTGCTATTATTTGTTCATGTTTTAAAAGATTTCTGTCTGTAAAGTATACTTTCTTTGTTGGGAGAAGTGGAAGAAAAGAAATTAGAATCTGTGACTGTGTGTAGACCAGAGACAATGCTCAGTTGCACTGGAGTGTTAAGAAGTGTGCTGTGGCCAGATCTCTTTAGAAGTTAGAATGAAAGGAACTTGCTGAATTAATGAATGAGCATTCTATCCTCTAGTGTTTTGGCATCTCAACACCTTTTTTTTTTTTTTTCCTTTTCCAATGCCTTTTCTTCTTCTCACTTTTCTCTCCTTATTCTACAGTTCCCTACAACTCTAGCCAAATATGCAAGTCCCCTGTAGCTTTTTATATGCATCTGGTGCTTAATGACAAAATTAAGCTCATCGGAGTTAAGAATGAATCACCATTTGCAGGGGTCTAAGTTCTTTAAATCTGCATTTCTTTTCCTTGTTGTAATAAAGCAGAAATCCTCTTTGGATACTTCTGTTAATATGTGTGGTTGTATTCTTTCTTCCCACCCATATGAGATTAAATGCAATCTCTTCCCCTAATACTCAAGTGCCTATGCAGCTTTACAGGTGAATTAATTGTTCGTTTCATTTGATTTTCTTCAAATGAGCTTCAGTTTATTTCTCCTCAATTTGTCTTTGGCAGATTTATTTTAAAAGTCTCTTATTTCAGTTTCTAAAGTATTTATCCTCTGGGTCTATTCTCTTTGCTGTACGATGGGAGACTAATTATTCTTCTCCTAATGAATGTTCTAAATGTATCCCATATGGTGGCATATGTGTGTTCAGACCAAAGATGCCTTGGGATAAAATAAGTAAATTCCTCTCGTGGGGTTTCCTTACAAACTTCACTTTGTAACAGTGATAAGTTCAAAGATTCATAGACTCTAGGTTGCTATAGAGATCACCGGCTTTTCCCCACCTCTCTTTCCCCATCCTCCTTGTTTTGCAGAAAGGAACAGAAGCCTAGGAACTGCTTAACTGGATTATGAAAGAGCTGAAGGCTGTGAATCAGGAAACCTAAGCTCTATTCCCAATTCTGCCTCTGACATTTTAAAATGCCTTTTATATTACAGTCACTTGATTTCCAGATGAGAAAACTGGTTCAAAGACAGAAGGGAGATGTACATTCCTAAGGGGTGTCTTGCCTGGTCCTCCGATTTCAAGTCAGGGTTCTTTCTTTCAAAGTAATTATCTCTGTTTGTAAATAATATAAATTAATTGATTACACTAATGAAAGTTTGAATCCCTTTTGTCATAGTCAAACAGTGTGTGTGTTTTTGTTCACCTCACCTTATAGATTGTCATTCAGTCACTAAGTCATGGCCAGCTCTTTGCGATCCCACGGACTGCAGCACTCCAGGCTTCCCTGTCCTTTGTCCAAGCGTGCTGTCACTTCAGTCATGTCCGACTCTTTGTGACCCTCTAGACTATAGTCTTCTATAGGCTTCTCTGTCCATAGGATTCTCCAGGCAAGAATACTGGAGTGGGTTGCCATTTCCTTCTCCAGGGGATCTTCTGGACCCAGGGATGAAACCAGCGTCTCTTATGTCTCCTGCATTGGCAGGCCAGTTCAAGGTATACCTTGCCAAAGCAAGTTTAAACTTTATAATTTTAATTTATCAGTTAGTGTTTCTTTATTACTACCTTTACCTGGTAAGCCCTGTCCTTCACTGGGTGCTAAATAAATGTTTGTTAAATGAGTGAATGGAATCAATTGTATAATATTCTGAAGCACCTATTATGGGTACAGTAGGATAGCAAGTATTTTGTCTATGTAAATTAGCTTTGTCTTCACAGGTAGTCAGTAATATTTGGAAATAATAATGCCTTTAAGAAATAAGAAACTGAGGCTCAGTGAGTTTAAATAAATTGGCAACAACCAGTCAGCTTGCAGAACTATATAATGAATATAAGTCATCTGATTTCAAAATCCAAGTTTTTCCACAAGACCAAAGCAATAGTTAACCTTCTATGCTATGTACCAACCACTGTTTCATGGCATACATTTTTCAAAATGACCCTCTAAGTGAACTGTAGTTGTATCCCATCAAAAGACCAAAACCTGAGATTTTTAAATCTATTTGTCAAGGTCAAACAGCTAGTAAGTGGGTAAGGATTTGAATCCAGTGGTAAGGTTCTACACTCCCAACCAGGGTACCATATATCCTGATATATTAAAGGTCCACCTTGCAAAGCAAGTTTGAACTTTATAATTTTAATTTGTCAGTTAGTGTTTCTTCACTTCTCTTTTAACTATTTACTAGTGACAAACATGAGTGGATTTTTTGAGGACAAAGATGAGATAGGATATATTAATTCTTGTTTCTATCTGGCTGCTCGGGTAACGTAAGCCCTTAACCAAGCATATGTGGTTTTTTCCCTTTTTTTTTTTTCTTTCTGGGTACAGCTGTAAAATATTTGGATATAAGAAATGTTGTGTTATTCTTGCAGCTTTGATATTCAGGGTGGATTGTAAAATATAAATTTTTGTGAAATTTCAAAGATTAAGATTATTTTGATAACATTATTTACAGATTTAAAAGATGTGGTTATCACAAGTCTGTTGAGGGGAAAACTACTGCATAAAATAACTAACTTGGAATAAATATTTTGCATCAGTTTGGATCGTCTTGTGTAAGAAGTATATTTTCTTTAAAATTAGATGAGTGAATTTAGAGGTCTGAGAAAAATCCGAATTCAGACACACTTGTTTCTCCTTTTAGCAGATACATTTTTGATGCAAAAAAACCTGTGCAATAAACTACCAGTAATAAAACCAGAAACCCCCCCCCCAAAAAAAAGGATATATTAATTCTTGTTTCTAAAAATGCCATAGAGTTCCTCTTGTTTAATGTTCATTTTTGTGCTCTCTCTATATTTATTTTTTTTAAGTATGTAGCTCTTCCTGTTATAAATGGTGTGACTTTGGGGAGGAAATGCAATTAATTTTATTTTTAGACTTTGAGTTTGATAAGGGTCATTTTAACAATATCATGGACATTGTTGTATAGTTTCTGCACAGGGATTATGTATGTGTAATATTTAAATTTACATAAATATGCAATTTGGGCACTATGAATTTACTATGAAAGGAAAATGGAGCATAAGAAAAACGAAATCACTTGTGGTAGGCTTACTATGTGCCAGGTACTGGACTAGTCTTGTTTTTAATGTTATTTGCCCTTTTATCAAAGTCATTGGAGCCATATCATCACCTCTCTGTGGTTGATGAAGAAAATGAACTTGTGAGAACTGAAGTAGCCTGCATAAGGTTGTACATGCAGTACAACCTTATGTAAGCATGAAAGGAGTGTTTAAATCTATTTTACGTCTACCTGAGTCTAAAGTCATTTACCAATTTACTTGGATAAAGAGCTCATTATAAGCTTAAAATGCTTAAACTGCTTTATACCAAATCTTGTGTATTTAAAAATGAAAAACGTTTCAGAAAAGAAATCAGCAGCTGTATTTTTACCACTCAGAATTAAAAACTGTTAATACATTTGCATATATGCTTTCTTTGTTGTTGTTATTGCAAATGACACTTTTAAGGGAAAACTATTTCTGTTTCTACTTATTTTTATAAAATGAAAAATGAATATAGGGAAAAGTTCAAGCAATAAAGAAAACTGCCCCCCAAATTTAAAAGAGTACACCATATCTTGCCATTATACATTATGGTTGTTGTTCAGTGGCCAGGCGTGTCTGACTCTTTGTGACCCCATGGACTGCAGCACACCTGGCCACCCTGCCCCTCACCATCTCCCAGAGTTTGCCCAAGTTCTTGTTCATTGCATCGGTGATGCCATCCAGCCGTCTCATCCTCTGACACCCTCTTCTTCTGCCCTCAATCTTTCCCAGCATCAGGAATTTTCCAATGAGTTTTCTGTGCTCATCAGATGACAAAGATACTGGAGCTTCAGCTTCAGCATCAGTCCTTCCAGTGAATATTCAGGGTTGATCTCCCTCAAGACTGACTGGTTTGAACTCCTTCAGGAGACTCCTTGAGCACCACAGTTCAAAGGCATCAGTTGTTTGGTTTCCTGCCTTCTTTCAGCTCTCACAACTATACATGACCACGGGGAAGACCATAGGCTTGACTATACGGACTTTTGTTGGCAGAGTAATGTCTCTGCTTTTCAACACACTGTCTAGGTTTGTCTACAATAAAAGACCATTATACATTCAGTTCAGTTCAGTTCAGTTTAGTCGCTCAGTCGTGTCCGACTCTCTGTGACCCCATGAATCACAGCACGCCAGGCCTCCCTGTCCATCACCAACTCCTGGAGTTCACTCAAACTCATGTCCACAGAGTCGGTGATGCTATCCAGCCATCTCATTCTTGGTTGTCCCCTTCTCTTCCCGCCCCCACCCTGTCCCAGCATCAGAGTCTTTTCCAGTGAGTCAACTCATCGCATGAGGTGGCCACAGTATTGCAGTTTCAGCTTTAGCATCAGTCCTTCCAATAAACACCAAGGAGCAATCTCCTTTAGGATGGACTTGTTGGATCTCCTTGCAGTCCAAGGGACTCTCAAGAGTCTTCTCCAAGATCACAGTTCAAAAGCATCAATTCTTCGGCGATCAGCTTTCTTCACAGTCCAACTCTCACATCCATACATGACCACGGGAAAAACCGTAGCCTTGACTAGATGGACCTTTGTTGGCAAAGTATGTCTCTGCTTTTTAATATACTATCAAGTTTGGTCATAATTTTCCTTCCGAAGAGTAAGCGTCTTTTAATTTCATGGCTGCAATCAGCATCTTCAGTGATTTTGGAGTCCAAAAAAATAAAGTCTGACACTGTTTCCACTGTTTTTCCATCTATTTCCCATACACATTAGGTGCCCATAATTTCAAGTATCTTTCTTGCATATGTAAGAGTGGAGGGAAGAGAGGAAATAGGGAAAGAAAAGGGAGAGAAGAAAGATAGTACTTGTTTTTAATGATGCATTTTAATTTTAGCCAAACTATAGCTATTTTGAAAGATGAGGATACAAGAACTTTTTCCTCTACCTACTCTCCAATTTGTATATATGTCTATTTGTGTGTTTACAAACCTGAAAAATATAAAAATAATAGTCTGCCTTTTAACTTTTTATAGTCATAATTTATATATCCATGATTCAGTACTTTTTATTTTAGTATTATCATTATACTTAAGTGGACTTTATATTTGCCACTGGTTTTTTATTGTGGATGGTTCATTCTTGGGTTGTTGATTTTGATTCTCCTTTTAATTGGTGGGAATCTGTCAAGTGATTTTTTTTCATTGATTTCATGGAGTCTGCTGATTCTGCTCTTCAGTGATCAAGTTGTCTGCTATTGCCTGTAAACAGTTGTCCCTCTGCATCCACGGGTTCCACACACACAGATTTGACCAACCATGGATTGAAAATATTAAAATTACACAAAGTTCCAGAAAGCAGAACTTGTTTTTGCTGTTTTTACTAGCATTTACTTTGCATTAGGTATCACAAGTAATCTAGAGATGATTTAAAGTGTATGCAAAGATATGTGTTGGTTATATGCAAATACTACACCATTTTATTATATACACATACATCAAAGATATTGCAGATTTTGTTCCAGACCACCACAATAAAGTAAATATCATGATAAAGTGAGCCACATGAATGTTTTGGTTTTTTTCCCATAAAAGTTATGTCTGCACTAAATTATTGGCTATTACATGTGTGATGGCATCATGTCTTTAAAAATTATATATTTTAATTAGGAAACTTTATTACTAAAAGCTTCCCAAACAATTACAACAGTAACATCAAAGATTACTGATAATAGATCACCATAACAAGCATAATAATAATGAAAAAGCTTGAGGTATTGTGAGAATTACCAAAATGTGACACAGAGACATGAGATGAGCAAATGCTGTTGGAAAAACAGTGCTGACAGTCTCGTTTGATACAGGGCTGTCACAAACCTCCAGTTTCTTAAGAACATACAAACCCCACAGTATTTGCAAGGCACAATAAAGTGCAATAAAACAAACCTGAAAGAAATTTGCTTATCCTCCAATTTTTGGCATCAGTAAGCGTCTTGGAACCCATCCCCCAAGGATACCACAGGAAGACTTTAGTTAAAAGGTATTTTAGCTAAGTTTAATTTTCTTGAATACCACCCTACTTCCTTTCAAAAATCTAGCTATGTTCTGTTGATATGACACTCATTATCTTCCTAGAAGTGAGTATAGCTGTAGATGATACTGGGATCAGCATAATTTTTCTTTCCTATAGGTGATTTGTCTTTGTGTGTCTAAATTCTTGAGGAATTATTTTTTTCTCAATTTAAACATTTTATTTAGAATATGTGTCTGTCATAAAACTCTGGTATCCCAAAACAATAGTTCTTTTACTCTGTGTATTCATCTTTTTTATTTTTCAGCCATATATCTTGTATTATATGATGATAAATCCTGTATGTAGGTATTTTATTTCAGGCACGCCAACTACCTTGTGTGGAATCACAATGCCTTCCAAATTCATTAACACATCTCTAATTGTTTTACTCTGCTGTTTTCATCTGTATTCACTATAATTATCCCAGTGTCAGTAATTTAGGATTAGCATCTATATTCCATTCCTCGCCTATGTTACAATTTATTAGTTGCATAATGAAAACATTTGGTCTCTAGTGTGTTTTTTTCAACTCGCAACTTCTCTTTTTAATTTGGTTATTGCAACATTGTGTTTGCATACAAGTTTTTCATAAGTTATTCTATAATATGAAGCAAGTTTTAGAAGTTGCAAGTAGGTTGAGCCTAGGATAACTTTCACTCTTCACTCTTTCACTCTTATTTAGGTGGCACATGTCTCCACTCACTCCCCACCACCAGCATATTTTAAATTTTGGTTATAAATTTGCCATTTAGTTTATTTTCAGTTTAACTGCTCTACGGTGACTCTGTAGACTGTCCGTTTTGATAGAATAGAAAGAGAGCCAAGTGACCCTCACTGTATCTGAGAACAGTTGTTTTTTTTTTTTTAATGAGCAGTTCATGAGGGCTTTTCTATGTTTAATCAACTCTTCTATACTTTAGTTAAATAGATCCGATGATAATAGGCAGTTGGTATTGGGAAGAGCATTGATAAGGGCAAAGTACAGGCTTTATTAAAATGCCCGAGTTCTATTCATTTGTGAGAATATTCAACACCGGAGTATTTATTTTACCCTAAATCAACTTTAATATATGAGGTTAAAGATTTACAATTCTCACCTGCTTTGGTCATTTCCCTCTTTATTCAGTTCACTCTCCTCATTTTACTTCTTTTTTCCCTAGTGATGGTTTCTATGACTTCTAGATTAGAAGGAGAAAGAAGAAGATAAGACTGCCTATTAATTAGTAAGAATTACTCACCACTTTGCATTTTGGGTAATATCTAAACTCTCTACTTAGTTCTATTTTTTTTTCTCTTTATTTTCCCTGGTACCAGGTGGAAGGTTATCCTATGAGGTTATCTTGAGATTCTTTCTGTCATCCTCTCTCGTCTCTTTTTGTCCTTGGTAAATTTTTCCCCAAGTGATGATGATGATGACAATGATATGGGGTATCAGGGGATAGAGTTCTTTGATTTTTGATGTTTACTTAAATGTGAATTTTAAAATATGTCTATACTCTAGGTGAAAATTCATCTATCCTACCTCTTCACCTCTAATTCAGCTAAGAAAACCCATTTTTTTTAGCTTCTTAATCAGATTTTATTATTGATCCATGTTTGTTCACCTGTTGTCCCCAGTAAATTGTGGGCTCATTGAAGATAGAGTAGGTACCTTCTTTTTTCTTTTATTTTTACACTCCTAGCATCTAGCCCCATTGCTGAAAGTGTGTGAAACAAAAAATAGATGAGTGAATTTACTTGGTCCTGATGCATGTTCAATATAAGAATTTATTTTCAAATGCATGGGACTCTCTAAAAATAATAAAGTGGTCTTTTAAGGAATTAACTACTGGATAGCTCAGCTGGTAAAGAATCTGCCTGCAATGTAGGAGACCCTGGTTTGATTCCTGGGTTGGGGAAATCTGCTGGAGAAGGGATAAGCTACCCACAGCAGTATTCTTGGGCTTCCCTGTTGGCTCAGCTGGTAAAGAGTCTGCCTACAGTGCGGGAGACCTGGGTTCAATCTCTGGGTTGAAAAGATCCCCTGGAGAAGGGAATGGCTAGCCATTCCAGCATTCTCGCCTGGAGAATTCCATGGATTGTATAGTCCATGGGGTCGCAAAAAGCTGGACAGGACTGAGTGACTTTCACTTTCACAAAAATATTGAAGTCAAGGAATGAATGATTATCTGGAAGGGCTGTGTGAGAAGGAAATTTTCTTTTCTTTTCTTTTTTGACCATGCTGAGCAGCTTGCAGGATCTTAGTTCCTCAATCAGGGATGTAACTCAGGCCTCAGGTGGTGGAAGTGCAGTGTTCTAACCACTGGACAACCAGGGAGTGCCCAAAGAGGATTTTGGAATGGTCACAATTTGACATATATTGTGCAGTTAGGATTTTACTAAGAAGCACTTAGTTAAAATTTTTCAAAAAGTGTTTCCACAGAGTTTTTAGCTAGGTGTCCTTAAGTAAAGAATTTTTAAAATATTCTAGAAACTTCAGGCTCAAGATGGGGGAACAATTTGTAAGAATTTTTCACTGTTAACGTTCTCCCACACCATCTTTTTCTTTCTGGACTTCTTTCCTGGTGATTTTTAATATAATAATAAGAACAAAACAGCAAAAATAATAGCACTAAAATATCAATAGCAGGAAGAAAATAAATGTGCCAGCCTTAGAAAAAAAAAAAAATTAACTTTCTGCCGTTCCATTTTTGAATCTGAAACTCTGGCATTGTCTGTGGCTGTTTTGAAAGCAATGGGAGAGTTCATTCAGATGCATTTTTAAGCTTCTGATTATTAACTTTCCAAACTTGGAGGCATCCCTGGTGGTCTCCTCAGTAGCTGTGTCCTCTGCATGACTTTCAGTCTTGCCTGCAAACAATAATGAGAGTGCAGACCATTTTAAAGTAAAATCACTTTTGCAGAATGGCTTGTTTCCCCTTCTTTTGTTACCTTGATATACTACTAGTTTCAAATGCCTAATTTAAACTTTAAAGAAAATTCCTGATGTCCTTGCTTTACATTTTGAGAGATCCAATAGTGTACCAGGTCTTGAGATAATAATCTACTCATAGGTTTATAGAAAGAGTGAATAACATAGTTGGATAAACTTAAGCTAAATCAGGGGCTTTTAAAAACGTTCTGAGAATTCTGACCATATAAATAACTAAGCATTTAATAAAAATAAGTTTTGAATGTACTATGTTCTGAATACCATAGGATACCATGTTTTTATTGCCTTCCATTGTTCTCAGATGGAAAACTGATGCTCATAGTTGGTACTCAAACAGATTTGTAAAATCAAAAATTAGAATTTGAATTGTGTTATTTTATATCTTAACACTATTATGAAACAGTATCCCTGTGTTTAGACTGAGCAAAATTTAGAATATAAGGGGAAAAAAATGTCATGTCAGTAAAGGCAAGAACAAGCTAAAAGTTTAAGAAGAATTTTATGTCAACAGTGGAATGTTTTGATAAAGCAGTTTATAGGAAAAAAAATAGAGGAAGGTAACAGAGACTTGGAACAGGGAATTTCAAAACTGTTTCCAGCTTTACTGAGATATATTTGATATATAAGCTTATTTAAGTTATACAGTATGATGTTTCAGTACATGTATGCATTGTGAAATGATTACCACAGTAAGGTGAACAATGGAGGGAATATGTCACTTTCAAATATGCCTCTTTGGCATCAGGTTTATCTTGGGCTGATTATTTTTTGAGAAACAGCAGATACGAGAGAAGCTCTGAGAACCCTGTAGAAGTTCTAAGAGATATTTATTTCAATAAGGGAAATCTTTATTTTTAAGACTGTCTCTATGTACCAGGAAGAGGAGGATGAATTCAAAAATCTCTAGAAACTCTCATGAAAGGAGAAAGCAAAGACATGAATCTATATAACAACCATATGTTTGTTTACTTTGCTTTTCCTGGTAACTTTCCATCACTGGCCTTTCCCCAAGCCCTACATCTTTCACTGGTATTTAGTTGGGAATGGTATTTAAGTTGGTGGCTGGGTAGCTCACATGGTGAAAGATCTGTGTGCAATGCAGTTGATCAGGTTCAACTCCTGGGTCAGGAAGATCCCCTGGAGAAGGGCATGGCTACCCACTCCAGTATTCTTGCCTGGAGAATTCCATGGACAGGGAAGCCTGGCAGGCTATAGTGCATGGGGTCACAAAGAGCTGAACGTGACTGAACAACTAACACTTGGGCAATTTGGGAGATTTACTTAATTTTCTTGAATATTTCCCATGTAAATAGGAGATACTCATGTTATAAAGCTTGTATGTGTTTTTCTCTTGTTAATCTTTTTTGATGCACATATATATTGTGTGTGTCTCAGCCAAGAATCCAGAAGGGTAAAGGAAAAACTATTTATCCTCCCCTGTAAGGGTTAGTTAACACATTCATTATATCACATAATTATTATTATTTTGGTGTGGTGATAATATTTAAAATCTTTTATCTTGGGTGGGACGGAAGCTTCAGAGAAAGAGAATATATGTACATATATAGCTGATTCACATTGTACAACTGAAACTAGAACAACATTGGAAAGCAATCATAGCCTAATTAGAATAGTCAAATCATAGAAGTAAAGAGTAGAGTGGTAGTAGATAGCGGGTGGGTGGAGGTGAGAATAAAATGCTGGTCAAGAAAAAGGGAAGAAAGTTTGTTATGTAAGATGAATGAACTCTGGAGACCTAATGTACAACAATAAAAAAGAGCTATCCTCTTAGCAACTTTTAAGTATATAATACAGTACCGTTAACTCTTATCACAATGCTGTATATTAGATCTTCCAGACTTATCCATCTTGTAACTGGAAGTTTTATACCCTTTAACTAAGTTTTTTTTTTTTTTATTTCTATCACCTCCCAGCCCCTGGGAACCACCATTCTACAGTCTGTTTTTATCAATTTGGCTTATGATCTGATGACCCTTTATGCAAAAAATTGACGCATGTGAGTCAGTTAGTACAGGTATATAAAGAAGGAGTTTAGAGACAGAACTAGTGATTGGTCCCAAGACCCTAGAGAGGACTCAAATTTGTCACCCCAAAATATGTCTCCCTGACATGAGAATTAATTTAGGGCTGATTATTTTTAAAGCCCAAGATACTCAAGAAGAACCTTGGACCTTTCCCCTAACATCCTAAAAGGATTCATGTCAATGACCTGTTCTAGAAAGGGAGCTATCACCACGGATAACCATGTTATGAAACAGGTGTACAGACAGGGAGGAACCCAGCAGAATCTGTGAACATTCCTCTGTCACACTGTCTCTGTTTACCAGACTTCTGCTTTTCCATCTCCACGTGAATTGCCTTCCTGTTTTTGAATTCCCAAACAATTTACCCCCAACATGCTCTTTTGTCTTTAGTTGAAGATGATTTTTAAGATGAAGGTTTTGGAAAAAAAAAAAAATATGAAGGTTTTGGCCATACTGATGAGTTACTCAGTTTTCCTGTGATTCTCCCATGTATTCAGTTCAGTTCAGTTCAGTAGCTCAGTCGTGTCCGACTCTTTGCGACCCCATGAATCACAGCACGCCAGGCCTCCCTGTCCATCACCAACTCCCGGAGTTCACTCAAACTCATGTCCATCGAGCTGGGGATGCCATCCAGCCATCTCATTCTCTGTCGTCCCCGTCTCCTCCTATCAGGGACCAGCCTCGATATGGCCCAGGGTATCCTCGGGATGAACGGCGTCGGCGTCAGAGAGAGAGAGAGAAAGAGAGAGACAGGGGCTGATGATTCCTTGGTTTACGCTGGAAACCAATAAAACCCCAGCACGGGGTTTGCTCTGTTTACGTAGGCCACAGGCGCCCTCTCGAATCACTGGAGGCACCCCTCCAGGGCACCCCCTTGAGTGGGTCTTAGAAGCCCAGGCAGATAAGTAAACTCAGAGGGCCCAGCGCTCCAAGGATCTCAACCAGAAAAAGGAGAATAGAGAAAAGGATGGAAAAAGAGAAAGAACGACACGGGGAGACCAAGCTTCAGTGAGCAAGGCCCAAAACTTTATTTTCCAGTGCTGCTTTTATACCCTAAGTTATGCGCATAAGAAACAGAGAAAGGGAGGTATAGAGTCACGCCAAAATCACGTGGGGTCAGCAGTCTTGACCCTTATCAGGATCAGGGCTTATTTTTGTATGTCTCGTGATAAAAGTTTTAGGTGGTTTACATCATCTTCTGGCCAGGGGGCCTGCTAACAGTTTATGGCCCTCTCTCCTAACAATAGGTTAGTTAGCAAGTAAAAGGCTTATATTCTTTTAAGGTGACTTTCCTAGAGTCAGGTGCTAGACACATAACAAAGTTACATTCCTGTAAGGCACCGGTGTAGTGAGCTACAAGAAAGGAATTTATTAACTTAAGATCTGATGTGGTTAAATCAAAGGCTACTACTTATATTCTCTATATGTGATTAATATATTTCCAAGGATACAATAGATAGAGGAAACTTTGCAGCAAGCATTGATTCAACAATGAAATCTTTTTTAGTACTACTCTAATGATTTTAACTTCTTCAACAGATTCCTGTATTTCAGAATATTAGGCTTTCTGTCCTTGCATGGCTGGGAGGATATAAACAGTCACACTCATAGTTGTAAGAGCCCGGACAAACTTGTCATGCAAGTTAGAAAGCTATCAGAGGGGCTTGGATTGGAACACTCCTATTAAGCCGAGGAGAACTTTTAAACTACAGCTCTGAATTAATGTTTTCAGAGAAAGGTGGTTGAGGGGAAGCCCCCGTAAGTATTAGAGGACTTGGTAAGAGGCGTAAGATAGTAAAGAAGTCAGACTCTGATTTTCTTTGGGGTAGATGCTCAGGTAAGTCCAGGGGGTTCCTCGAGTCCTGATTAGCCTTTGCCATCAGGCCTCTTCCCCAGTTGACCTTTGCCACGGGCAGGATTTCCCTCGCTGGCTCCCGGCATCCTCCTGCCCCCAATCCCTCTGAGCATCAGAGTCTTTTCCAGTGAGTCAACTCATCGCATGAGGTGGCCAAAGTATTGCAGCTTCAGCTTTAGCATCAGTCCTTCCAATGAACACCCAGGATTGATCTCCTCCAGAATGGACTGGTTGGATCTCCTTGCAGTCCAAGGGACTCTCAAGAGTCTTCTCCAACACCACAGTTCAAAAGCATCAATTCTTCGGCGATCAGCTTTCTTCACAGTCCAACTCTCACATCCATACATGACCACGGGAAAAACCATAGCCTTGACTAGATGGACCTTAGTTGGCAAAGTGATGTCTCTGCTTTTTAATATGCTATCTAGGTTGGTTATGACTTTCTTTCCAAGGAGTAAGCGTCTTTTAATTTCATGGCTGCAATCACCATCTGCAGTGCTTTTGGAGCCCCAAAAAATAAAGTCTGACACTGTTTCCACTGTTTTCCCATCTATTTCCCATAAAGTGATGGAACCAGATGCTATGATCTTCGTTTTCTGAATGTTGAGCTTCAAGCCAACCTTTTCACTCTCCTCTTTCACTTTCATCAAGAGGCTTTTGAGTTCCTCTTCACTTTCTGCCGTAAGGGTGGTGTCATCTGCATAACTGAGGTTATTGATATTTCTCCCAGCAATCTTGATTCCAGCTTGTGCTTCTTCCAACCCAGCGTTCCTCATGATGTACTCTGCATATAAGTTAAATAATCAGGGTGACAATATACAACCTCGACGTACTCCTTTTCCTATTTGGAACCAGTCTGTTGTTCCTTGTCCAGTTCTAACTGTTGCTTCCTGACCTCCCATATATGCAGTACTAAATTTCTGTTTGATTTTCTCCTGTTAACCTGCCTATGTCAGTTTAATTCTTAGATGAGCCAGAGAACTTAGAAGGGTAGAAGAAAATTTCTTCCTCCATAACAACTCTGAAGCAGGATCAGGCTTGGTGAATTCATGGAACAATAAAGAGCTAAGTTGCACTGGGGCCACATGACTGGAGATGGGGAGGGAGTTTGCTCAGATATGGAGTTAGGTAATGGAGTTCAGGGGCTTTCCTGGTGACACAGTGGTAGAGAACCCACCTACCAATACAGGAGACAAAAGAGAAGCAGCTCTGATTCCTGGGTCCCTAAGATCCCCTGGAGTAGAAAATAACAGCCCACTCCAGTATTCTTGCCTGGAAAATCCCATGGACAGAGGAGCCTGGCAGGCTATAGTCCATGGGGTCCCAAAGAGTCAGACATGACTGAGCACGCATACACAAATAGAGTTCATGATCTTGGGCGGCCCCAGCCTGCATCATCTTCAAGGAAGGTTTTGGTTCCTGGGATTGAGGTTGGCTCATGGCAGCGAGAGCATGAAATCCTAGCCACAGATCAGTGGTCAGTCACAAGGCCCTGGCTCTTTGGCTTTGCAGAAAAAAAGAAAAAGTAGTGAAACAAACAAAGGATTTATTAAGAGGAAAAATGAGTACAGTATGGACAGACACATGGGGCAGACTCAGAGTCACACCATTGTGGTAGTTTAAATCACTTATATGCAGAATTTCTTCTGGTTTTCCTTTGACCAATCATTTTGATTTGTCTGGTTCACAGTCCATATTTGGTATACCTCAGGATCCTCCCATGCGTGTGTATGCATCTCTTAGCCAAGATGGATTCCACCAAAGAGGCCAATGGGTGGTTTGCGTCACCTAGTATCATTCGCTTTTTGACCTCCAAGGAGCCTTTCTGTGCATGTGTAGTCAGGGAGGTCTCTTCACTTTCAGAATAAGAAATATGTGATCTCTTATCTTTTATCTGGGCAGGGCCCAGTCTCCTCTCTCAATTGTCCTACCATGCTCATCTTAGAGTGTGGGTCCACAGGGACAAATCTCAAATTGCTTACCTTAGCGAGTTGTGGGAGTGGGATGGAGTGGGGAGTTATCTACATGCTTCCTTAGTCAGATGGTATATCATAGACTGTAAAACAGAATGGATTAGACATTCAGTAGTGATGGAACTATGCTAAACTAGAGAGTAATACAAACCCAAACAAAGGGATTTTGGCTTACATTTTATAAAAATAAAACACAATTTTTAAGCAATATCACACATTAAAAGTTGGTATTCAACCAGGAGATCACTAGTTTGGAATTCCTAATTTAATTCTGCACCTTGCTTTTATAGAAAATTTTAGGGCCCATAGACGTTTAGTGTCACAGCCAGCAGATGTCAAAACATTGTTTTCTAAAATGCCCATTTATTTTCCCCTTTCTCTACAAAATATGTTTCAACTTGGCACTGTTTTAGAAAAGGAGTTTGAACATAAGCTGGGAGAAACTCAATTTCCTAGAAAAGCCAGGAGTGTGTTAGAAACCATGAGATATCGTTGCATAATCTGAAAGAACAAGTTTGCTTTTCAAACTGGTTTGTTAAATCCATAGCAACATCCCTAAATCCCCATGATAGAGGTGAGATTGCACCACCAGTTGTGCTTCCATTGATGTAACTTGGTGAAATGACTTTTGGATCAAGTTAATCCTTTCCTTTTTCTATCTAGCTCTGCAGGAGCTATCCTTTTAGATGATAAGGACTCTTCTTCTCCCCCAGGATGTACTTATCTATCTTATCTTTTAGAATGTTAAGCCTTAGGAATGTAGCAAGAGTCTGTCTGTGCCTGCATCATGTGATATTTACTTTGTGAAACATGACGAAATGGAAACACATACCATATAGTTGGATGTACCATGTTCTAGGGCCTACTGTGTTTACGTGTCTTTTTTTCCTTTCAGTCCCACAGAAAAAATAATATAAACTATATGAAAGCTCCTAACATACAGTAAGTCATTTTTAATAACCTAATTATTCCTATATATATTTTAACAGTTATGGTAAAGATTCTAGTGTATTCATAGTCTTGCTATATCTCAGTTTCCTTAAGTAGTTCTATAAGCCAAAGAATGTATACAGAATAGTGTCTAACACATAATAGTTAAGGCATGGCTCATCGGAAGAAGGGATGGATGGATGGGTAGACAGATGAATGGATGGGTGGACAGATGGATGGATTGATGGATGGATGGATGAGTGAATGTATTAGATGGTTAGACAGATACATGAATAAACTAATAGATCAATATATTGAATTGCTTTCCAGAACAGAGCAATTTAGTTAATCTTACTGGTATCAAATATGTCGTTTGGTCAATTACAGTATGTAAAGTCACATTCAATTCTGAAAATGTGTGATCTATAAATAGTGTTTGTTTATATCTCACACATTATCACATCCATGCCAGATGTTGAAAAACATATTTCTTCTTCATATTTAAAATTAGATATATATGCAGTTGCATACATGAGATTATATGAATATGGGACTCTTGATTCACAAAAAAAGTTACACTGAGTTAAAGTTCTTTCAGAAATACAGTGATAGGTAATATGTTGCTACATTTTTACTAGAGTATTATGTCTTCATTACAAAATTTTTGTTGCTGTTCAGTTGCTTAGTCATGTCCAACTCTTTGCGACCCCATGGACTGCAGCATGCTAGGCTTCCCTGTCCTTCACTATCTCCTGGAATTTGCTGAAACTCATATCTATTGAGTTGGTGATGCCATGTAACCATCTCATCCTCTATCACCCCCATCTCCTCCTGCACTTAATCTTTCACAGCGTCAGGGTCTTTTCCATTAAGTGGCTCTTCACATCAGGTGGCCAAAGTTTTGGAGCTTCAGCATCAGTCCTTCCAATGAATATTCAGGACTGATTTCCTTTAGGATTGACTGGTTTGATCTCCTTGCAGTCCAAGGGACTCTTTCAAGAGCCCTCTCCAGCACCATAGTTTGAAACCATCAGTTCTTCAGCATTCAGCCTTCTTTATGGTCCAAATTTCACATTGATATACGACTACTGGAAAAACCATAGCTTTGACTATACAGACCTTTGTCAGCAAAGTAATGTCTCTGCTTTTGAATATGCTGTCTAGGTTGGTCATAGTTTTTCTTTCAAAGAGCAAGCTAATTTCAAGTCTGCAGTCAACATCAGCAGTGATTTTGGAGCCCAAGAAAATAAAGTCTGTCACTGTTTCCATTGTTTCCCCATCTATTTGCCATCAGGTGATGGAACCGGATGAATGTTGAGTTTTAAGCCTGCTTTTTCTCTCTCCTCTTTCACTTTCATCAAGATGCTCTTTAGCTCCTTTTTGCTCTCTACTCATAAACATGTTGAGAACAACAATGAGATTCTCTTATTTTATAACTATGGGTACTGAGTCACATAAGAATCAAAACAGTCTTGGCCTGATCTCGTTCATTGTTACCCAAGATTCTTTTAGGCTTGCAGATTTTTTATTTATTTTTGACTGTGCTGCGTCTTAGTTGCTGCGTGGATTTTTCACAGTTGCAGCCAGCTATCTCTCCTACTCTCTAGCTGAGGTGTGTGAGGTTCTCACCGTGGTGACTTCTCTTGTTGGGGAGCACAGGTTCTGGGGCATGCAGGCTTCAGCAGTTGTGGCACGTGCACAAAGTCATTGCGGCTCCCAGGCTCCCAAGCACAGGCTCAGCAGCTGTGGCGCTCAGGCTTAGCTGCCCCACAGCATGTGCCGTCTCCCAGATCAGGGATGGAACCTGTCTCCTGCATTGGTAAGAGGATTCTTTAACCCTGAGCCATCAGGGAAGTCCTAGGTTTGCAGGTTTTTGACAAGGAAAATCAGAAGAGTGTTTTAAAGTCAATAGGATGGAAGTCAAATATTAAATTTGGAGGAATGAAGATATAACATGTTAAAGTTTTCTATATTTGTGTCCTCTTTGTAATCACGGCATACTCTTCGAAGGAGCTTTGACTAAAAGTCCTGAAATCTCTGCAGATTTTTTTTTTTTACCTGATGTATTAAGTTAAAAAATAATCCAGTGCCCTCAAATCTATGTTTCTTGTTTTACAAAATAGCTTATTGATTAGCCAAAGTCTACACAAAGCTTCCTACATGACTCATTGATCAAAATCAGATCTGAGAACTCATTAACTCAGTTGTCAGATACATTCATTTATTCATAAGCTCCTTTTTTCCCACTAAGCTTTAACAATAGTAAAAACAAAATATCTTCTCTACTTTTATATTTCCCCAAGCATATTTCCCTGGAGGAGTACATGGCAACCCACTCTAGCATTCTTGCCTGGAGAATCCCCGTGGACAGAGGAGCCTGGTGGGCTATAGTCCATAGGGTTACAAAGAGTTGGACACAACTGAACAACTAAGCACAAGCATTTATCAGCCACCATTATACTCTTTTTCAAAGGAAATTTTAGAGAAAATGTACATTCTAAAATATTTTATTTGGAAGATGGAATCTCCAAACATCAAACTTTAGTAGATTATTGTATAGCTTTAAACAAGGAGAAATATAGCCACTTCAGTTCAGTTCAGTCGCTCAGTCGTGTCCGACTCTTTGTGACCCCATGAATCACAGCACGCCAGGCCTCCCTGTCCATCACCAACTCCTGGAGTTCACTGAAACTCACCTCCATCGAGCTGGTGATGCCATCCAGCCATCTCATTCTCTGTCATCCCCTTCTCCTCCTGCCCCCAATCCCTCCCAGCATCTGAGTCTTTTCCAGTGAGTCAACACGTTGCATGAGGTGACCAAAGTATTGGAGTTTCACCTTTAGCATCAGTCCCTCCAATGAACACCCAGGGCTGATCTCCTTTAGAATGAACTGGTTGGATCTCCTTGCAGTCCAAGGGACTTTCAAGAGTCTTCTCCAATACCACAGTTCAAAAGCATCAATTCTTCGGCGCTCAGCTTTCTTCACAGTCCAACTCTCACATCCATACTTGACTACTGGGGAAACCATAGCCTTGACTAGATGGACCTTTGTTGGCAAAGTAATGTCTCTGCTTTTTAATATGCTATCTAGGTTGATCATAACTTTCCTTCCAAGGAGTAAGCATCTTTTAATTTCCTGGCTGCAATCAGCATCTGCAGTGATCTTGGAGCCCCCAAAAATAAAGTCTGACACTGTTTCCACTGTTTCTCCATCTATTTCCCATGAAGTGATGGGACCGGAAGCCATGACCTTAGTTTTCTGAATGTTGAGCTTCAAGCCAACCTTTTCACTCTTCTCTTTCACTTTCATCAAGAGGCTTTTTAGTTCCTCTCCACTTTCTGCCATAAGGGTGGTGTCATCTGCATATCTGAGGTTATTGATATTTCTCCTGGCAATCTAGATTCCAGCTTGTGCTTCTTCCAGCCCAGCATTCCTCATGATATACTCTGCATATAAGTTAAATAAACAGGGTGACAATATACAGCCACTTAATAGTCCTATTTTGATATAATTAATTACTTGCACAATCCAAACATAACACAAAATACCAACTTAATAAGGAAATGAGGGATCTTTGGAAAATGTTCTTTGGATTTTTCTTATGGTGGGGGAACTCACTGGCAGATGCTTTCAAGTTTTATCACTAAAATTTGAATTGACTGGTGATGAAATTGATCTTATATTTATTCATAGCTTCTGTGTACAGGACTTCAAGTTGCACTTGGGTAAGTGATCCATATTTGCACGCATGGATTCCAATCTATATTTATAAGATGTCATCTTTTGCTAGGGTAACTTTATACCTTATCCAGTTTTGAGAGTGAAAGACAGTATTTTCAATAATTATGCTGGAACAATTTCTATACCACAAGGACTTATGATCACCCTGCGTTTAGCTGAATAAATGACAGGTCTTGCCATAGCTGCTCTTTCCAGTATGAGCCTGATTTCTCACTACAGTGTATTTTGCACGTTATTATTCCAGGATGTCTTTCAGTACAAACTCTCCCTCCAGATTTTCTAATTCTATGCATCTCAGGTTTCACTTTGGCAATGAAGTTCCCTGGTCCCCTAGCTCTCATTGATTGATCTTTCTGTGCAGTACTTAGAGTTTGCACTGCACATCATCACTGGCTCTGAAATTGTTTGCTCTTTTTTCACATATGTGTAAGTTTTATCTTCCAAAATATACCATGAGTTTCTCAAAAGCAGGGAGGAATGTGTTATACTATTTCCTCTCCAGCAGACTTGTCATAGGAATCATCAGCTAACACTGTGATCATATATTGAATGGTTAAGTTAGATGGTACTTTTTTTCCCCTCTCACACCTATTTCTATCGCTTTCATTGTGCTCCACCCATGCTGGTCTACTTTCCATTTCTTCAAGATGCCAGGCACGTTTGACTCTGTACTCCTCGTTCAGTTAGCCTATCATGTGTTTTCTTCCACTTATTTGTAGGTTGATTTCTCTACTTTCCTTTAGGTTCCTGATCCCAAGTTGCCTCTTTAGAAAAGAGTTCCTTGGAACTATTAATGTTGTGTTCACTTTCATCCCAATAGCCTTATTCCCTTAGCTTCTCTCCTTGCTCCATTGCTATTCTTTATCATTGTTATTTTCTCTTTGATGTTTATTTATTTATTGACTGCACTCTGTTGCCGCCTGTGGGCTTTCCCTAGTTGTGGTGTGTTGGGACCACTCTCTAGTTGCAGACTGCAGGCTTTTCATTGTGGTGGCTTCTCTTGTTGCAGAGCACAGGCACTGTGGTTCTGGAGTGCAGGCTCTAGAGCACAGACTTACTAATTTTGGTGCTCAGGCTTAGTTGCCCTGTGACACATGGGATCTTCCTGGACCGGGGTCGAAACTGTGTCTCCTGCATTGCCAGGGGTTTCTTAATCACTAGACCACAGGGAAGTCCCCTATAGTTCTTACTTTTTTCCTAATGTCAAATACACACAAAGATGTCACTGCTCCTCCCAATTGTAAGTTTCATATCTTTTTCATTGATTACCAAATCTAGTGTGCTAGGAACATACAAGGTGCTCGAGAAATTTATGTATCAATTGAAAGAACATGACAGGGAAAGAAAAATATGTCCAAATAAACAGTGACATTGGTGATGAAGAAAAGTATGGAGCAGTTTATTTGAAAAAGAATGTGAATCACAATTTTAGTATATAGAACCTATATTTTTGAACTTGAACTCAGATCTGTCCTATGACCTCATTCCCCGTGAAGTTTCTACCAGCTCCACCTTGCTGAATAATCACCCCGGCTAACATATACTCTAAGAAATTTTCCATTTCTAGAAATCCTTCAGTATATCTCTCCCATGAGGAGTTAAATGAAAACTAAGATCTGTTCTGAAATTCTTTCTCAGTTAAGGAACCAAAAATGAACAAGTATGGGCCATCACGCAGAGTCCTTTTTTTTTTTTTCTCATTAGATACTTGCATCTGGGAAGAAAAGATGATAGAAGCAACATGTTACAGCGGTCTTAGATATATACTTATCACCAATCCTTACAAGACAAATAAACCTCTGTTGTTTTAAAATAACCATATATAGGCTAGAAACACAGTATTTTAATGGATTTTCACTTTTGTGCTGTCAGTATAGATAAAACTTAACTGCATCCTGTAAGATCCTTTTCTAGAGATGTAGTGGTACATATAAAATTTGTTAGGCCATCAACCCACTCTATTTTTCCTGGAAATAGCCCCCTTGCCATTTTCTCAAAGATTGCTCTTTCCCATCTATAGTTATATGGCTGGAAAGAAGTCACTGCCTTCAGTGTGATCCAGGCAGTAAAAACACAGTCAAAGCTCAGACCAACATCAGAGCTTAAGGTACACACCTTATCAAACCCAGACCAGTGGGCATCCTCCCCCAGAATTGTCCACTTTGAGCTAGAAGGAAAGCCCTTTCATCTTTGGCCACAGATGCCTTGAAATGGATAAGACCTGCGTTACCCTTCATGTGTAGGGTGTACTGTGTAGAAAGGCAGTATTCCCTAGTGAAAATCAAAGACAGCAAATGAAACTGAAACGCAAAACAAACTGTAACAAAATAGTTGAGTTGTGAGTCACTCAGTCATGTCCGACTCTTGCAACCCCATGGACTGTAGCCAGCCAGGCTTCTCTGTCCATGGAATTCTCCAGGCAAGAATACTGCAGTGGGTAGCCATTCCCTTTTCCAGGGGATCTTCCCAACCGAGGGATTGAACCCGGTTCTCCTGAACTGCAACTGAGCTACAGGGAAATCCATTACAAAACACACACACCCCAGAAAAACAAAAGTATAAAATAGAGTTTGACTGTATTTGAATGCCTGATTCCAGTTGCCCAGGGTAAAATATAAAACCACCATTTCCTTTGCCTTAATTAAGTGAATCAAGAAATTCTTCTCCAGAACATTGTGCACATTTGATTTTCTGCTGCTCATACTTAGGCTCCTAAGCAAACTCTAATTTATGTTTCAAATCTTTTTTCAGGTCTCTTCCTGTGATGCCTCTCCTGAAATGACTCACTTCTTCTCTACCAAATTCTATTCTATGTTCATCGTTCTCTAATTACACGTCTTACCGCAGAGCATTCTTGCACAGGAGTTTCTACTGCTGTTTTACATTCTCTGTGAAGAGTAATGCTCTGTATTTAACCTCCAACACTAGAAATCAGCATTTCAATGTCAAAGATTAGGTTCTCAGTAAGTGTTTGCAGAAATAACCTTGGAAAGAAGCTCTTTTTTTCTTGCTAAGAAAATGAGGGTACCCCACCAGGGGTCGCTTCTAATATTTACAGAAATCATAATTAAAAGGTAAGTAAATATGCAGCAACAAAAATAATGAAACTGACATTGGCATCAAAGACTTTCTTGATGTATTATATGTAACTTCTGGTCAATTCCAATCTTTTCCTCTTGTAATCTCACTTATCCTCTCTTTCTAAAGAAATGCCTCATCAAAAATACTCTTATCTTGCTCTCCTCTTCTCTTGAGTATTTTATTATAATCTCTTAATTGAATGCCACTTAAGATTATTTGCATTTGAAAAAGAAAAGTATGCAATTGTATTACATAAGATATTAAAAGGTTCCACATGTAAATATTGTTCTACCTAATTCACTTTGCTTCATGCTACATAATTTAACATTTAACATTTGTAATGTATTTTATTCTAGTGTATTTTGCAGTTTTCTCTTTATTAAACATGGAGTATAAGAATAGCAAGAAAGTCTTATATAGATTGGCAGGGGTCATCCTAATGGAGGTTCTGATTTCACAACATACTTGATCATGTAAAATTACACATGTACTACCCATTCATATAATCTTCTTTAATGTCATCATCCAGATGGATTTCAGGGAGGGACATTTAAAATATATTTGTGTGAAAATTAGATTCAAGTTGGCAAGTATCCAGGGGAAAATATAGAGTAATACTTCTGCTATTATAATTATGCAATTAGGACAAAATTCAAATAGAGTATGCACTGAAAACAGGCTTTAGTACAATGTGTTCATCTTGGCACTAACAGGTGTAGAAGAAATTTTACCTAAAGTTTATTAAAAAAGACTCACCCTTGGTAAATGTAACCTAAATTTTAAGCACAGTTATTCCTAGAGTCACATGCTTTCTTCACTAATAGAGTGACATTTGTTTTTAATTTTTTTTTTCTGTGTCAAAAGTTCAACCGTTCAGTTATTTTAGCCATTCAGGAAAATATTGCTTTGGCCAAAATGTTCATTTGGGGGTTGCCATACAGTATAACAAAGAAACCTGAATGAACTTTTCAGTCAATCCAATATCATAAAAAGAACAAGTATTTAATCTGCACACTAGAGAAAACTTTTTGATACATGAACTCAGAATTGTTTCTGCATCTTAAATTTCCCTATGACTTATTCTAGGCTATCCTGAGAGATGAGTATACAGTCTGAGAGTCGGCGTAAGTGCTATGGTACTGACCCTGATTGAATGCTGAGTGTATTTTGTTAACGCTCCATCGTAAAGACACATATCAGAGTGTGTAGCTTAACATTCCAAGGCTCTCTATTTTCTGATTCTTTATTGTCATTTCTCATTTCTCACCATTCATTTATAACTTCACACTATAGAGTCCAAATACATTGAATTCATTACAGTTATCCAAATATGTCTTCTTAATCTTTTGTATGTTTGGGTTCATTTGTGCTTCATCTGCCAAGCACAATTTTCTTACCCCTCAGTAACTATGACATATTCTTTTTTGAAGGTGGGTAGGTTTTCATTAGGTGCTTACTTAAAGATCAAGCACCCTAAATTTAATCTTAGCTTTGTCACTGGTGGCTCAGATGGTAAAGAATATGCCTGCCCACAATGCTGGAGACCCAGGTTCAATCCCTGAATCAGGAAGGTCCCCTGGAAAAGGGAATGGCTACCCACGCCAGTATTCTTGCCTGGGAAATCTTATGGACAGAGAAGCCTGGTGGGCTACAGTTCACGGGGCCACAAAGGGTTGGACACAACTGAGTGATTTCCTTAGTTTGTCACTGACCAACTCTCTAGCTGGAAGGCAGTTGCATAATCTCTCTCTGTATCTCAGTTTCTTCATGGATAAATTGGCTATAGTATATTGATAGTATTTAGAGGGAATACGTGTGTGTGTGCGCGCGCGCGCGCGCGCGTGTGTGTGTGTGTATGTGTGTTCTCCTCATCCAATTTCAGGCATTAGGGTATGTTTGTAAGTGTAAAGACTTCTTCCAAAACAAATAAATCTGAAATAATATAATTTTCTCTATACTATTATTTCTCTGGCCAGAGGATTCATGGATAGGAAAAGATGATACTTTTTGTGAGAAATTGTGTGTGTCGTGTGTGCTTATTAGTATAGACTTCAACTGAGAAAACACCGGTATCTTTGCTCTATTCCAGTAGTCACCAGGAATACCTCATCGTGCTCACATACTAGTACATCATCGAATTCACTGGTGATTTTATAAAAATACAATTTGCATGTTTCCCACTTCCCCTAAGATGTTGACTCTGAGGGTCTGGAATACAGCTGCAATATTAGGTAATTCTAATTCACAGTAAGACTGGGGTGCCCTCCATGTTCATCTCCTCCCCCTCCTCCTTCTGTTTGTATCATTGTGATGTCCCTTCTTATATTCCATTACTGTATCCTAACCCGTCAGAAAAACTAAGTGAAGGCAGCCCAATTCTGCCCCGTCACTACGTATTCATTCATTTATTTATGTCACAAATCCTTACTGAGAGACTTTTGTGTGACAAACACAAATACCTGCTAGGTATCCATTGTTTACCGTTTAGTGTGAAGGCAATACTGCTGAGTATCAGGAATTCAAGCTGCCTGGATTGTAATCTGGGTTGAATTACTACTTGCTGTTTACCACTGCATGGTCTCTAACCTCATTCATTCTCGCTTTCACATCTCTAGCATGTGGATATCATTGTCCCCGAATGTCCCAATTCTTTCAGGTTTCATGCGAAATCTCTGTTGTCACCTAAGTGCACATATGTGTCAGTTATTATTTTATTAATAGTAATATTAGTAGTCAGGGAGAGAACGTAAAAAGTAACAAGTGAAAAATTATAACGTGATAAGTTATCTGAAGGGCATGATTGGATGCTTGAGAAATAGTAGAGAAATAAGAGTCAATAATGGAGAAGGCAATGGCAAGCCACTCCAGTACTCTTGCCTAGAAAATCCCATGGATGGAGGAGCCTGGTGGGCTGCAGTTCGTGGGGTTGCTAAGGGTCAGACACGACTGAGCGACTTCACTTTCACTTTTCACTTTACACATTGGAGAAGGAAATGGCAACCCACTCCAGTGTTCTTGCCTGGAGAATCCCAGTGATGGGGGAGCCTGGTGGGCTTCCGTCTATGGGGTCACACAGAGTCGGACACGACTGAAGTGACTTAGCAGCAGCAGCAGCAAGAGTCAATAAAGTGAAAATAAAGTGAATCAAGTTTCTTGAGAAGGTAATAGTTTAGTTGGTACATGGAAGATGAATGTGAAAATGGCCCAAGAAAACCAAAGGCAAAGCACTTTTTGGCAAAGGGAAAGTATATTTAAAGGTTTGCCTCAGGGAATCATCTGGAATATTCCAGAAACTGAAAAGCCAGTGTACAAGAGCTGCTGACTGTGAGAAAACAACTGGCTGTTTCAAAGGGGGTTATTGCTCAAGGCTCAAAGCCTGCAGAAACACCTGCATCCCCTGAAGCCATGGTCTGCTCCAGGGCCCCTGCAGTGATGGTCAGTGCCCCCCATGAAGCCATATCAGGCTGTCTTCTTAGCCTGTGAAAAGCAAGGCCAAAACCACCTACTCAGGAGTTGATCTCTGGAATATTGACTCACCTACAGCTTCTCTTTTGTTCTGATCCTTTGTCTCCTTTTATCTGAAAATTTCACATGGTGACACCAGCCCATAGCTGTGCCTCTTTACATTTGAAATGTTTTACAGAAGTTTCACTGGATCACTTCTTTTAGACCCAACTTTAGACACATGTTGTGGCCAAGTGGTTGAGAATTGACCTCCAGAGTCATATTATGATGTACAACCCACACTTTGCAAATTAATTCCTAAGTGGCATTTTATTTACATTTTAAAATTATTATATTAAAAATATTAAACAAACTTAGTGGCTTGAAACAACCCATTTATTGACTCACACTTTGGGTAGTTAGAAATCTGGACAACAGTCCTACAGTAATATCAGCCCAGGGTTTCACAAAGCGGAAATCAAGGTCTCAGTTAGACTCTCATCTTCAAGTCCAGGTAGTTTTCTAAGCTCACATGGTTAAGGCATAATTGAGTTCTTTGCCGCTGTGGGTACAGGTGCCCCATTTCCTTGCTGGCTGTCAGCCGGTGACTGCACCGAGCATCTGGACACCATCTGCGTTCCTTTCCATGTGGCTCCCTCCATCTTCAGAGCTAGAAACAAAGAATCTCCTTCAGTCTTCAAATGCTTTCTACAGGAAGAGCCTGTTTTTGTTTTGTTTTTTTAAGGGCTCACATCATTAGGTCATACCTACCTTTTAAAAATTCAACTGTGATATGTAACATAATCTGAGGAGGGCATGGCAATCCACTCCAGTATTCTTGCCTGGAGAATCCCATGGACAGAGAAGCCTGGTGGGCTGCACTCCACAGGGTCACAAGGAGTTGAACATGACTGAAGTGACTTAGCATGCATGGAACATAACCAATCCCTGGAGGGATTATTCCATCATATTCAAAGTGTACATCCACGCTAGAAAAGAGGAGCAGAAATCTTGGCTGCTGTGTTAGAATTCTACCGGGCACACTTTGTAAAGACGTCAAGCTGTAGATGCCTTCTCTGTAAGTCAAGGCTGATAATAGTGTTTTGCTTTGGAATTTTGTGGTGAATAAATGAGGTAGTCAATGTAAGTCATTACTATGGTCTCTAGTATGTGAAAGCTCTTTACTTTTATTTATTTATTTTTAATTGGAGTGTAATTGTTTTACAATGTTGTAGTACTTTCTGCTGTACATCAACATGAATCAGCCATACATATTCACACATTCCCTCCCTCTTGAGCTTCCCTCCTGAGACCCGCCCCATCCCACCCCTGCAGATCATCACACAGCACTGAGCTGAGCTCCCTGTGCTACACAGCAGCTTCCCACTAGCTGTCTGTTTTCCACATGGTCGTGTATATGTATCAGTATTACTCTCTCAGTTCACCCCACCCTCTCCTTCCCCTGCTGTGTGCACAAGTCTTTCCTTTATGTGTGCATCCCTATTCCTGCCCTGCAAATAGGTGCATTTGTACCATTTTTCTAGATTCCATATATATATATGCAGTAATATATGATATTTGTTTTACTCTTTCTGACTTATTTCATTCTGTATGACAGACACTAGGTTCATCCACATCACTACAAATGACCCAATGTCATTCCTTTTGATGATGGAGTAACATTCCGTTCTGTATATGGACTGCAACTTAGTGACTAAACAACAGCAACAATATAGGTACCACATCTTCTTTATCCGTTCATCTGTCGATGTGCATCTAGGTTGCTTCCATGTCATGGCTACTGTAAATAGTATTGCAGTGAACATTGTGGTACATGTGTTTTTTAAAGATGGTTTTCTCAAGGTATACACCCAGTAGTAGAATTGCTGTGTTACGTGGTAATTTATTTGTTTGTTTTATTTTTAGTTTTTTAAGGAACCTCCATACTGTTCTCCCTAGTGGTTGCATCAATTTACATTCCCACGAACAGTGCAAGAGGGTTCCCTTTTATGCCTACCCTATCCAGCATTTATTGTTCATAGATTTTTTTTTTAATGATGGCCCATTCTGACTGGTCTGGAGTGATACCTCATTGTAGTTTTGATTTGCATTTCTCTAATAATGAGCGATGTTGAGCATCTTTTCAAGAGCCCTTTGAAATATCAGTGCTGTTTCACTATTATAACTACTATCCCCACCACCAGGACCTCCACTCCTACTTATTCCTTCGGTAGAAGTCTGTAGTCTGTGGCAGATGGCATATCATTTATATACAAGTTTCCCTTTTTTCTCACTCTAAGATAATTACTTGCCTAAGAAACTTAGGACTCTCTTGGCTCCAAACAGATCATTGGAAGATTTTTTTCATCATTCTTAGGAATATGATTCCTTGAATAAATACCATGGAATTTCCATAAGCGCTCATTATTCTCCAGCAAACATGCTCACATCCACACCCACACACTGATATATGCCTCCAAATTAATTTTTCAAAGAGAGAGAGCGGATCATTTAACATGTGTGTTGTAATTAGACAAAACTATGTTTATGTCCTGGTTCTCCTAGGATATTCAACTTCACGGAACCTCCACTTCCTTCCCTATAATAAAAGTATGTTAATGATGACTGCCATACAGAGTGGTTGTTAGAATTAAATTACTCTGTAGTGACTTCCAGATAAATTATAGCTATTGTGATTAATACAAATCTACCACAATTTATCATCCAGCTTATGAAAATCACTCACTGAAAATTTGCAACCTGGAATACCTAAAATATATTAAATGTGCTATTTCATTTAATTTTTTCAACTAGAAACAACAAACATGTCTAATTGTTCACCTTAAATTAAACTTCCTCCCCACCAGATAGATGTTCAAAGGATGATAGCTTAAAAACAAAAAAGGATGAGTATTCAGCACTTTGTAATATTTTATTTTGCTTGTATTCCTTCTTATTGATTCTGGGTGAAATATCAAATCCTTTTCATTACAGGATGTGAGAAATATGGCTACATGAGTGGGTTTCAATGGACATGACATTCAGGGATATCCCAATTAGTTTTCCTTGACCCTGTGCATACACACTGATTGAATCATGAATAGTAGTGAGGCGGTCACTTCAGAGAGTGACATCTGCTGTTTCTCCATCTGAGTCACTTTATCCCAGGTGTCTTATCTCTATAGACAACAAGCAAAGAGACACAGTTGCAACCACAGTATCAGTGAAGGCTTTCTATAAAATGGATACTAAAATGAGGAGGGGGAATCTATTTATTCTCTGAACACCCGAAAGAACTTGAAATGCATGTGCTGACATTCAATGTTTTCAATCATTGGTTCAGTTCAGTTCAGTCGCTCAGTCGTGTCTGACTCTCCACGACCCCATGAATCACAGAATGCCAGGCCTCCCTGTCCATCACCAACTCCCGGAATTCACTCAGACTCATGTCCACAGAGTCGGTGATGCCATCTAGCCATCTCATTCTCGGTCGTCCCCTTCATCTCCCACCCCCAACCTTTCCCAGCATCAGAGTCTTTTCCAGTGAGTCAACTCGTCGCATGAGGTGGCCAAAGTATTGCAGTTTCAGCTTCAGCATCAGTCCCTCCAATGAACACCCAGGATCGATCTCCCTTAGAATGGACTGGTTGGATCTCCTTGAAGTCCAAGGGACTCTCAAGAGTCTTCTCCAACACCACAGTTCAAAAGCATCGATTCTTCGGCGATCAGCTTTCTTCACAGTCCAACTCTCACATCCATACATGACCACGGGAAAAACCATAGCCTTGACTAGATGGACCTTGGTTGGCAAAGTAATGTCTCTGCTTTTTAATAGATTATCAAGGTTAGTCATAACTTTCCTTCCAAGGAGTTCAGTTCAGTTCAGTTCAGTCGCTCAGTCGTGTCCGACTCTCCGCGACCCCATGAATCACAGCACGCCAGGCCTCCCTGTCCATCACCAACTCCCGGAGTACACTCAAACTCATGTCCACAGAGTCGGTGATGCCATCCAGCCATCTCATTCTCCGTCGTCCCCTTCTCCTCCCGCCCCCAACCTTTCCCAGCATCAGAGTCTTTTCCAGTGAGTCAACTCGTCTCATGAGGTGGCCAAAGTATTGGAGTTTCAGCTTTAGCATCAGTCCCTCCAATGAACATCCAGGATTGATCTCCTTTAGAATGGACTGGTTGGATCTCCTTGCAGTATAAGGGACTCTCAAGAGTCTTCTCCAACACCACAGTTCAAAAGCATCGATTCTTCGGCAATCAGCTTTCTTCACAGTCCAACTCTCACATCCATACATGACCACGGGAAAAACCATTGCCTTGACTAGACGGACCTTGGTCGGCAAAGTAATGTCTCTGCTTTTTAATATACTATCAAGGTTGGTCATAACTTTCCTTCCAAAGAGCAAGCGTCTTTTAATTTCATGGCTGCAATCAGCATCTGCAGTGATTTTGGAGCCCAAAAAAACAAAGTCTGACACTGTTTCCACTGTTTTTCCATCTATTTCCCATGAAGTGATGGGACCAGATGCCATGATCTTTGTTTTCTGAATGTTGAGCTTCAAGCCAACCTTTTCACTCTCCTCTTTCACTTTCATCAAGAGGCTTTTGAGTTCCTCTTCACTTTCTGCCATAAGGGTAGTGTCATCTGCATATCTGAGGTTATTGATATTTCTCCCAGCAATCTTGATTCCAGCTTGTGCTTCTTCCAGCCCAGCGTTCCTCATGATGTACTCTGCATATAAGTTAAATAAGCAAGGTGACAATATACAACCTTGACGCACTCCTTTTCCTATTTGGAACCAGTCTGTTGTTCCATGACCGGTTCTAACTGTTGCTTCCTGACCTGCATACAGGTTTCTCAAGAGGCAGGTCAGGTGGTCTGGGATTCCCATCTCTTTCAGAATGTTCCACAGTTTATTGTGATCCACACAGTCAAAGGCTTTGGCATAGTCAATGAAGCAGAAATTCCAAGGAGTAAGCGTCTTTTAATTTCATGGCTGCAATCAGCATCCGCAGTGATTTTGGAGCCCCCCAAAATAAAGGCTGACACTGTTTCCACTGTTTTTCCATCTATTTCCCATGAAGTGATGGGACCAGATGCCATGATCTTTGTTTCTGAATGTTGAGCTTCAAGCCAACCTTTTCACTCTCCTCTTTCACTTTCATCAAGAGGCATTTGAGTTCTTCTTCACTTTCAGCCATAAGGGTAGTGTCATCTGCATATCTGAGATTATTGATATTTCTCCCAGCAATCTTGATTCCAGCTTGTGCTTCTTCCAGCCCAGCGTTCCTCATGATGTACTCTGCATATAAGTTAAATAAGCAAGGTGACAGTATACAGCCTTGACACACTCCTTTTCCTATTTGGAACCAGTCTGTTGTTCCATGTACAGTTCTGACTGTTGCTTCTTGACCTGCATACAGGTTTCTCAAGAGGCAGGTCAGGTGGTCTGGTATTCTCAGCTCTTTCAGAATGTTCCACAGTTTATTGTGATCCACACAGTCAAAGGCTTTGGCATAGTCAATGAAGCAGAAATAGATGCTCTTCTGGAACTCTCTTGCTTTCTCCATGATCCAGAGGATGTTGGCAATTTGATCCCTGGTGCCTCTGCCTTTTCTAAAACCTGCTTGAACATCTGGGAGTTCACGGTTCACATATTGCTGAAGCCTGGCTTGGAGAATTTTGAGCATGACTTTACTAGCATGTGAGATGAGTGCAATTGTGCGGTAGTTTGAGCATTCTTTGGCATTCCCTTTCTTTGGGATTGAAATGAAGACTGACCTTTTCCAGTCCTGGTACATACCTCCAAAGTTGAGCTGCTTTATTAGTTACAATGATAATATTGCCACTTTCTTTTTCTCTTCTTTTTGAATGATGTAAAATTATGCTCCAGAATTCAAAGTTCATTCCAATAAAGCAATGCTCAACTGGAGGGTGATTTCTGTTGTTGGAGAATAGCATTTTCATTGTACACTTAAGCATTTAATGTTGCATTTTTGGCTAAACAGTCATTTATTCACTCAAGAAATACTTGTCAAACACCTGTTAATATTTTTGGCCAAGTACAGAGAACTGAGGATATAGGTATACGGTATAGAGTTGTGTTAAAAGAACAGATTATGGAGCCAGATTGTCCCTTGATTACCGCTTACTAGCTGAGGGACCTTGGACAAGCTACCTAATTTATTTTTGTCTGAGTGTATTTATCTGTGTAATGTGGATAAGAATACCTACCTCATAAGGTTGTAAGGAGTAACCAAGTTAGCATTTGTAAAATACTTTAAAACACTGCCTGACACATAAGAAGTTTTAAGTAAGTTGAAAAAGCAATAAAAAAGGTGTCACATTGACCTTCCTGTCACTTGTAGTCTTTGGGGGCAGGTGGAGAAAAGACCACTAAGTACCTGTCCTTCTTGTCTGTTAATAATTATTAAAATGTCGTAGAAATAACAGTGTAACTCCTAATGCAATTGGGACTGGGAGGTGTGAGAGTAGGAAAACCTTCAGCGGAAGGTTTGACTTACCTTTTGAAGACTGGGTAGGAGCTGATGAAGAAAAGGAGGGAAATCATAGTCCCCATGTTCCTTACTGAGCAATGCAGTAGAGTGGCCAAACAATGAGACTTTGGAAGGATGAGTTATGGGTGAAGCACTGCAGAAGTCGGTAATCATCAGATGATGGAGCGCGTGTGTTGATCTTTTTATATTCTTCCTCTGAGGGCAGCAAAGAGTCACTGATGTATTACTTGGACCAGAAGTCACTGCAATTACAGGGCTCAGGCATGCTATGTTAGAAGAGTCATCCCACTAGGGATGACAAGGAACGAGGCGAATGGTAAGGAGAAGATTCAGGAGCCTGCAGCAGTAGGCGTGGGCTTGGTGGGCAAAGGTGGGCAAAGAGACACAGGCTTGACCGAAGGGAAGCAAGCAGCACAGGGAAGAAACGTGAGGAAGCACAAGGAAATCAGCTTCCTAACAACTCCTCAGTCCTGGTATCCTTTCACACTGCATGGCAAAGATGAGGGGAAAAAGTCTTTATATTTTGACAATATTGATGACAAATGCATCAGTGGAACTTTATGAGTCAGTGGAACATTAGACCAAGGACACTTGCCTTTATAATTACTGAAGAGGAGACTTCAGTAATTAGAGAAGAAGAGACTTAGAAAGCATCTAATCCACATTCCCTTGGATCAGAGAGATTAAGGATTTAGATGAGATTTAAGTGCTTTCTTAGCTTCAGAGCAATTAAGAGTATGTGGATTCTAATTAGTTAGACCTGGTTTAAATGAGTCACTAGAGCTGTCAATCCAAAGAAGTCACTGTTTTGTCTCTGTTTGTCATCTGTAAAATGACTAAAAGGTGTCAACTTCAATTAGATTTTGTACTATGATGTATATAAAATTGTTTAGTTCCTGGTACATGTTAGATCCTGGAATAAATTACGAGGACAGGAGCCATTTCCATTTATTAATATTTCCAATATTTGACCCATAAAGAATTTGTGTGGGTTTAAAATAAGACATGCATTAAATAATATGGCTGCTGAGGTAGAAATCAAACATAAAGACCCTGGAGAAAGAAAATAGAGATCCTGGTAATGTGAGCAAAAGTTGCACATCACAGTCAACTTAGCTGCTCAGTTCAGTTTAGTCACTCACTCATGTCTGACTCTTTGCAACCCCATGGACTGCAGCACACCAGGCTTCCCTACTCATCACCGATTCCCAGAGTTTGCTCAAACTCATGTCCCTCAAGTCGGTGATGCCATCCAACTATCTCATCCTCTGTCATTCCCTACTCCTCCTGCCTTCAATCTTTCCCAGTATCAAGGTCTTTTCCAAGGAGTCAGTTCTTCACATCAGGTGACCAAAGTATTGGAGTCAACTTCAGCAGCAGTCCTTCCAATGCCAATGAATATTCAGGACTAATTTCCTTTAGGATTGACTGATTGGATCTCCTTGCAGTCCAAGGTACTCTCAAGAGTCTCCTCCAATACCACAGTTCAAAAGCATCAATTCTTCAGTGCTCAGCTTTCTTTATGGTCCAACTTGCACATCCATACATGACTACTGGAAAAACCACAGTTTTAACTAGACAGAACTTTGTTGGCAAAGTAATGTCTCTGCTTTTTAATATGCTGTCTAGTTTGGTCATAACTTTTTTTCCAAGGAGCAAGCATTTTTTAATTTCATAGCTGCAGTCACCATCTGCAGTGATTTTGGACCCCAAGAAAATAAGGCCTGTCTCTGGTTCCATAGTTTCCCCATCTATTTGCCCTGAAGTGATGGGACCAGACTCCATGATCTTAGTTTTTGAATGCTGAGCTTTAAACCATCTTTTTCACTCTCCTCTTTCACTTTTATCAAAAAGCTCTTCAGTTCCTCTTCACTTTCTGCCATAAGGATGGTGTCATCTGCATATCTGAGGTTTTTTATTTTTCTCCTGGCAATCTTGATTCCAGCTTATGCTTCATCCAGTCCAGCCTTTTGCATGATGGACTCTCCATATAAGTTAACTAAGCAGGGTGACAATATACAGCCTTGATGTACTCCTTTCCAATTTGGAACCAGTCTGTTGATCCATGTCCAGTTCGAACTGTTGCTTATTGACCTGCAAACAAATTTCTCAGGAGGCAGGAAAGGTGATCTGGTATTCCCATCTCTTGAGGAATTTTCCACAGTTTATTGTGATCCACGCAGTCAAAGGCTTTGCTGTGGTCAATAAAGCAGAAGTAGATGTTTTTCTGGAACTCTCTTGCTTTTTCTACGATCCAATGGATGTTGGCAATTTGATGTTGGCAACTGAACTTGGTTGCTAGAGTTAAGAGAATATTTTTTTAAATAATTTCATTTATTTATTTTTGTAGAGACTGGGTCTTCGTAGCTTTTCAAGGTTTTCTCTAGTTGCAGAGAGTCGGGGCTAGTGCTCTCTGGTTGCGGTGCCTGGACTTCTCATAGTGGTGGCTTCTTTTGTTGTAGAGCACAGTCTCTAGGCATGCGGGCTTAAACAGTTGTGGTTCCCAGGCTCTAGAGCACAGGCTCCGTAGTTGTGGCACACAAGTTTGGTTGGTCTTTGGCATGTGGGAAGCTTCCCAGCTTCCCATGGGATTGAACCCATGTCTCCTGCATTGGCTGGTGGATTCTCTACCACTGAGCCACTGGAGGAGCCCAAGAGTTGAGATAATGTTTGAGTTGATTCTCGATGACTAGATAGTGAAATGTGACAGAACCATGGATGATACCAGGTATTTTGCTTGCTAGGGCGAAGAACTTTCTGCTACCTCTAGAAATACATGAGTTAAGGGTAAAATGCTACAGGAGGAAATGCTCTGCAGTAAATTACCAGCTAGCTATATGTTCTTTAAGAGGAAAGTTGATGCAAGCATTTTTCACCCATGTGTATCACTTTGAATTCTGCATAGTGAATATGAGAAGTCACATCAGTTGTTCTATTTCCCTCTAAGCAGTCCTGCAGTTTGTAGTTTTCCATTATGCTGCCCTCTTATTAATGAAGAATTATTATGGCCAAGAAATCTTTCGAGGCAGTTTAAGCTGGTAAACTGCTTAAAGAGGAGGAAAAGGATGTTTTCAAGTTGTAATCAGGGACTCCTAAACATTAGGACACATATCATCTTGTTCCCAAACTCCCACTTGAACCACAATCATAATGCATTTCTTTTTAGAGTATTTGGGCAGAGGTTGGTGGGGAGGAAGAAGAAACAGACAGTACTCAGCAGAAAAGAACTGCATCGGGTTTTCAGTGAAGCAGATATTTACACAGATGTTAAACATGGAAATGAGAAAAAAAGATGATCTCTAGAGACAGGTACCTATGTAGGATTCAAAAGTAAATTATAGAATATGGAATATTGTAGGAAAAAAATCTGCCAAGTAATCAACAAAGAGAGAAAATTGGTCACAGAACCTGCCTGTGATGGAGAAAATTAATTGACCCATATATTCCTTCTAGAAACATAGAAAGGGATATAATCTTTCTTTCTTTAAGAAAGAGAGGCATTATAATTTATGAAATGACAGTTTTTACTTCCCATCAAAATGTACTCTCTTTCTATTCTCTTGAGATCTCAATCAGAATTAGGAAAATAAAATGTGACTGTGAGAAGGGGGAAAAAAAAGGCTGATTTATTCCAGTACAGAACAGTTTTAGTGAACCGTGAAAACTGATTATTTTAAAAGAAGTCAAAATTTAACAAATTAATCACCACCAAAGGCCTAGTGATGTTGGAGTTCAAGCAAACAACAGCAAAACAAAGCAAACAAAGATTGTTACACTGAGAGATATCTTAGAAACAAGTGATCTGTATCAGTTTCCTCCTCTTTGGATTGTAACTCTAAAAACCATGATTGAGGACATATTTGCTCTATGAGTTATTACTATGGAACAAATTCATTCAAACCATAGCAGTATAAAACAACACTCATTTATTATTTTATAGTTTCAGTGGGTCAGTATTTCCAGAGGCGCTCAACTCAGTAATTCTCTTATAAATTGAACTTAAGTCAACAACCAGGGCTGTAGTCATCTGAAGGCTTGACTGGGGTTGCAGGATCAGCTGTCTAGATAGATAACCCTGATGGCTTTTGTCAGGGAACTCCTTTGCTTGCCATATAGACCTCATCATATGATTGTTTTAGTGTCCTAAAATAAAGTATGGGATGCTTAATTAAATTTGAATTTGGGATAAACAACAAATGAATTTTTAATATATTTCCAGTGTTGCAAGGGACATACTTATACTAAGAAAATGCCTTATTCATTGAAATTGAAATGTTTCCTATATTTTTATTTGCTAAATATGGCAGCTCTATTTCATGGTATGGCTGCTGGCTTCTCCCACACCAAGTGATCTAAAAGAGAGAGTGTGTAGAAAGCTGTTGTTCCTTTAATGACATTTTTTTGGAAATCACATCCCGTCATTGCTACCACACTTCAGTAATTAGAAGAAAAACAGTGTCTGGCAATACTGAAATGCAGGGGACTTTGCTTCCACCTTTTAAGAAGTAGCTTGTCAAATAATTTGACATACATGAGAACCATCACAAATATGTAAATACTGAAAACGTATTAATATTTTAAGGAAACACTTTTCTGATTCAATGTTGACCTTAATTCTCTACCTGCATGAACATACATACTTTGGAATTTACTGTATGAAATTAAATCAATTATAATCCATGATGATAGCATGCTTGACATTATAATTCCTAGTGATGAACCATCAATTTAGGCATGATGCTTATTATTCTTTTTATTATTTTTTTTACATTTTAGCTGTTAAGTTAATTAGTTACTTGGAATCATGTAATGAACACTATGAATCTACCACCCAAACAATATCTCTGACTCTGAATGTAATCTAACCATCTTATCGAACAATCTTAATTCTAAGACTCTCTCTAGAAATTATGAACATTCTCAATCTCACATTTTTGTCATTTCTTTGCTTTTTATAACATTTTTTCCTATAGAAAATATGTTTTGTATGTATACATGTATATGTGTTAGTTATTTAGCTATGCAGTTATATAATATGTATAGTATATGTGTTAGTCACTCAGTCGTGTCCAATTCTTTGCACCCCCATGGGCTGTAGCCCACCAGATTCCTCTGTCCATGGGATGTTCCAGGCAAGACTACTGGAGTGGGTTGCCATTTCTTTCTCCAGGGGATCTTCCTGACCCAGGGATCGAACACATTGCAGGCAGATTCTTTATCATTTTGTTAATGTTCACCCATATTGCTGCTAGCTGTGATAGAACTTTCATTTTCATTCAGTTGTGTTATAAATAATCACAGAGATATCAACAGAGATAACAAAAATAATAAGTTAAAAAAATTACATTCCGGGTGCACTTTTGATTAAATCATATACACTCAGAGGGTATTTCGTAGATGTCTAAGATTTTGACAGACTGTGAACTCTTACATCGCAAGAGAGTGATCCAAAGTTAATGAACTCTCCTTTTTCCTGTCTTATGTTCTGTACCCCCTTGATCACATACCCTCGGAATCCAATCTGGCACAAGCCAACTTATTCTTGTGGTTTCTATGGTCCACAGTCCTTTCCTTCACTCTCAAGTCCTTGGCTGAGTTGATGCTGAGGCTGAATTCTTATTACTGATTGACAGACAGGAATTTGATTTGGAAAATATCCTTCTGAGGGCCCATGTAGCTTTGTAGGAGAAAAGAACCTCTGCAGTGTCTTCTAGTACAGGGGCAGTGCTTTCTCTGGTGAGGGATAGATCAATTTTGCTGGCTCTGAGAGTTAGAAGCAATCCGGAGAAGTAACATCTTTGGAAACATCCACCTGCATTTTCCCATCCCATTTTTCAGGTCCAAAGTCTTCCCCAATAAGGGCCCTGAAGTTGGCCTATAGACCGAAATCAGCTATAACTCAAATAATTTGTAAGCGTGAAGACTTTGACTATGATGTTGAGAATTTGGTGTTTAGGTTTTATAGTTTCTAACAACAAATAACTGCCTCCATCTAAGCTACCAGCCTCCCACTCCCAACTTGCTTTTATTGCTGTGGTCACAGTTTTCTAATCTACTGGACCATTCCTCAAGAGGAACTGTCTGTGCATCTACATACCAGCCCAAAATGGGACTCTATGGGCAGCCTGAAGTTATGATGTAGTGTCAAAACTTATAATACCACTTTCTTTCTCAGAATTCTTCTGGGAGATCATCTAGGAATTAATCAGACTTTCAGACAGAAGGTTTGAGTAGATCAGCATCGAGAGATGTTTTAAAATGTTTTAACATCAAGAGAGATGTTTTAAAGGGCCCTAAACCTATATGCTGGAATCAAGATTGCTGGGAGAAATATCAATAACCTCAGATATGCAGATGACACTACCCTTATGGCAGAAAGTGAAGACGAACTCAAAAGCCTCTTGATGAAAGTGAAAGAGGAGAGTGAAAAGGTTGGCTTGAAGCTCAACATTCAGAAAACAAAGATCATGGCATCTGGTCCCATCACTTCATGGGAAATAGATGGAAAAACAGTGGAAACAGTGTCAGACCTTATTTTTTTGGGCTCCAAAATCACTGCAGATGCTGTTTGCAGCCATGAAATTAAAAGACGCTTACTCCTTGGAAGGAAAGTTATGACCAACTTGATAGCATATTAAAAAGCAGAGACATTTCTTTGCCAACCAGGGTCTGTCTAGTCAAGGCTATGGTTTTTCCAGTGGTCATGTATGGATGTGAGAGTTGGTCTGTGAAGAAAGCTGATCGCCGAAGAATCGATGCTTTTGAACTGTGGTGTTGGAGAAGACTCTTGAGAGTTCCTTATACTGCAAGGAGATCCAACCAGTCCATTCTAAAGGAGATCAATCCTGGATGTTCATTGGAGGGACTGATGCTAAAGCTGAAGCTGCAATACTTTGGCCACCTCATGCGAAGAGTTGACTCACTGGAAAAGACTCTGATGCTGGGAAAGGTTGGGGGCAGGAGGAGAAGGGCACGACAAAGAATGAGATGGCTGGATGGCATCACCGACTCTGTGGACATGAGTTTGAGTGTACTCCGGGAGTTGGTGATGGACAGGGAGGCCTGGCGTGCTGTGATTCATGGGGTCGCGGAGAGTCGGACATGACTGAGCGACTGAACTGAACTGAACTGAACTGAAACCTATATGCTGGGAAAGGTTGGGGGTGGGAGGAGAAGGGGACGACAGAGAATGAGATGGCTGGATGGCATCACTGACTCTGTGGACATGAGTTTGAATGAACTCCGGGAGTTGGTGATGGACAGGGAGGCCTGGTGTGCTGTGATTCATGGGGTCGTGGAGAGTCGGACACGACTGAGTGACTGAACTGAACTGAAGCCTATATGCAGATCAAGAAGCAACAGTTAGAACTGGACATGGAACAACAGACTGGTTCCAAATAGGAAAAGGAGTACATCAAGGCTGTAAATTGTCACCCTGCTTATTTAACTTATATGCAGAGTACATCATGAGGAACACTGGACTGGAAGAACCACAAGCTGGAATCAAGATTGCCGGGAGAAATATCAACAACCTCAGATATGCAGATGACACCACTCTTATGGCAGAAAGTGAAGAGGAACTAAAAAGCCTCTTGAAAGTGAAGGAGGAGAGTGAAAAAGTTGGCTTAAACCTCAACATTCAGAAAACTAAGATCATGGCATCTGGTCCCATCACTTCATGGGAAATAGATGGGGAAACAGTGGAAACAATGTCAGACTTTATTTTTTGGGCTCCAAAATCACTGCAGATGCTGATTGCAGCATGAAATTAAAAGACGCTTACTCCTTGGAAGGAAAGTTATGACCAACCTAGATAGTATATTAAAAAGCAGAGACATTCCTTTGCCAACCAAGGTCTGTCTAGTCAAGGCTATGGTTTTTCCCGTGGTCATGTATGGATGTGAGAGTTGGACTGTGAAGAAAGCTGATCGTCGAAGAATTGATGCTTTTGAACTGTGGTGCTGGAGAAGACTCTTGAGAGTCCCTTGGACTGGAAGGAGATCCAACCCATCCATTCTACAGAGATCAGTCCTGGGAGTTCATTGGAAGGACTGATGCTAAAGCTGAAACTCCAATACTTTTGTCACCTCATGCGAAGAGTTGACTCATTTGGAAAAACTGATGCTGGGAGGGATGGGGGGGCGGGAGGAGAAGGGGACAACAGAGAATGAGATGGCTGGATGGCATCACCGACTCTATGGACTTGAGTTTGAGTGAACTCTGGGAGTTGGTGATGGACAGGGAGGCCTGGCGTGCTGTGGTTCATGGGGTCGCAAAGAGTCGGACACGACTGAGCGACTGAACTGAACTGATGAGGGTGGAGAGCAAGAGGTCAATTGAGGTTGTTGTGACAGATCGATTGTAGAAAGCCTTCACATGTTAATGCAGGTTCAACTCGGTGAAAGCAAAGAGGAGAAATAGAACTGGATTAGGGAGAACCTCTGTTAGAAATGCAGGAAAGTGGTGAGAGTAGGCTTCCTTGCTGTGCTCCTGATTTTAAAGAAGGCTCATAGTATTTCCACATTTAAGCTGTTTTTTCCTTTCTTTTTCTAAGAAACTCATCACAGGATTACAGAGGTTTATGCCTCTTTAAAAACACAGTGCTTAAAAAGGTTATGAATAGTTGTTGAATATTAGGGAATTCTTTCTGTTTTTTAATTGATGAGTAAAATGAATATTAACTTTATGATATTAAGTTATCCTGTAGTATATCCAACGTAGTGATAGTGCATCATTTCTGTTTTGTTTTTTATGAATGGATAGATTAATTTTGACAGTCTTTTTACTTATAATTTATATTCATGAATAGTGCAAACGTTTGGTTCTCATTTCTTGCCATGGCTTTGCCTAATTTTGGTTTTGGGATTAGCTGGTTTTCTCTGGAATTAGAAAGTATTTTGTCTTTTCTCTTTTCCAGAAGAATTTACATGAAATTGGAATGATCATTTCCTAGAAACTTGGGTAAAACTCACTTGTAAAAAACAATTTGGCCTCATGTTTTATTTATGGAAACATTTCAAACCAATATTTCAAATTATTTAATAGTTACAGTCTATGTGAATGTTTTAATTTCCTCTGGGTAGTTCATATTTTTTTTTTCTATAGAAGTAGTCATTTCATCTAGATTTTCACATTTTTAACAATTGTTGATCCTTTACCGTATCTTTTTATCTGTATTTTATTGCAGTTTTTTAAATCTGATTTTATTATAATATTTGTTATTGCTTCTCTGCTATTCTCTAACCAAAGAGTAAACAAACAGTCTGAAGAGACAGAGGAAGTCTCAGAATCAGACTCAGAACAATTTTTAAGAATAGGTGACTGCACATATTTGTTTGAATTAGTCACTCAACAACAACAACAAAATACCCAAGTAAGCAGTTAAAAAGTGGAGGCAAATAACATGTGGGAAAAAGTTCTTTGTAAAACAACAACAACAAACTCTTTAGAGGCATTTCATACACAGTTTACTCAACCTTAGGAATCTTTCATCAATTGTTACTAATGCGTGGATATGAACTTGAAAAGTGTTACTTTATAGTGACACTGAAAGGAAAATGTGTGCTGAAATCACACTAGATGTAACCTCTTTTTTTGTGTGCCCTGCTGCTGCTGCTGCTAAGTCACTTCAGTCGTGTCCGACTCTGTGTGACCCCATAGACGGAAGCCCACCAGGCTCCCCCGTCCCTGGGACTTTCCAGGCAAGAACACTGGAGTGGATTGCCGTTTCCTTCTCCAATGTGTGAAAGTGAGCTCTAGAAACACATTAAAAATAAACATTTTTTGGAAAGAAATACTAGTAAGCTGGGGTATGAGACATAATTTAGAAAAGTATTTCAAATATCTAAACATAGGGAGAGTCAAGCACTCAGCATTAGTCTTCCTTAAAGAACTTGTCTCGTCAAACACCTTGTTTCTCCTCCAGAGAAGAACAGGAGAAACAAAGGGCCGATAATGTATATGTCATTTACTGTGGCAACCTGGGTAAACTGATGGGCATATCCATCGTTCTTAGTCATGTAAAAAAATAATAGAAGAAACTGAAAAAAAATGCCCTGTTAAATCATTGCTCTGGGAAAACACACTGACAAGTTCTTCTCCTGGTACTAATTTCAGATGGGCACCAAGTGCATAATTCCTGCTCAGTGAATGGTTTAATGCATTCATACTGCCTCTCTGTTCAAAAAATCTGACAGTGGAATGAGTGCTATTGTAATAATATTCCAAGATGAAAATGAATGTCAGAAATAATGATAGGAGAGGGTTTCACAGCCTGCCAGTCCAATTTTAACAAGAGAATATCTGCATTTCTAATAATTCCTTATTTTATATTTCAAAGTACCACAAGCGGAACCTCTGTGTATAATGAAAGATAAAGATATGTGGGTACCTTTAAATGTTTCTTAGAAGATAACAGATACATAAATACATACATTTATTTTCTAATCTAATGTGAAAAAATCAAGATAATTTGGAATTTTCACAATTCTGGCTCTTTGTCGAATCCAGCATCCTCTCTTGTCCATAACACACTGGTCAGAACCTCTTATAAACAATCTACTTATATCTTTCAAAAATTATCCTTGAAAACTATCATTTAGATCATAAACTTGGGGTGCAAAGAGAGAATAGAAGCATCAGAGGATAAAGGGGTGATGATATGAAAACAATAAAAAATAACAACAGATGAGCGTGCTCAACCCCAGAGTAATAAAATATACGTCAAGTGGTGAAAAACAGGAAATAAGCTAGAATTTCACATTTCAATGACAGCGTAAAACCATACTATATTTTCCTATAGTATAATGCAAATGACAATATCATCATCATAATAAAATAACAGTGCAGACCTAGGAAGCTGGTGGTGTCATAAAATAAAGCAAATTTCTGTCATTCTTTCTTTCTATCCCTCACAATTTTTACCACCCGTGATATCACTTTTACTTTTCTTTATCATACTATTTTAAGATTTACTATTTATTTTAAGTTTACAACTTTTTGATTATTACCTCCTCGTTCAAGGATAAATTAATAAATCTTATAGGTATATTAAAATGAAATAATATACTGACACTTGTCCAAATCCCACCTAAAATAGTCTTGTAACATTGGTGGTAAATGCACCAATTTTTGGAAAAGTCTGAGATAGACTAGCTTATTTTTTTTTCCACTTTGTCATTATATAACTAGGACATATTGTGTATAAGACTCTTTATGAGGCATTTGGAAAGTTAGAGTTAATTAGACATTTTGTTCTTGTGGCAGTAAGGAAGAAAGATACGCTATCTCATTAGACTAAATCACCCTTGAGATCCATTCTACCATTGAGATTCTATGGTATTCTTAATCTCTGAGGCAAGTTGGAAGCCAGACTTGCAAAGCACATAGAGTTCTTTGACTTTTCAGATACCTCTGAAAGGACTTAATATTCATCTGATATTCAAGAAGTTGAAAGATCAATTTAAGGGAAAAAAAGGCTTCTTCCCAGAACATACTATGAATCTATTAGATACATCGACATAAAAGGTCACCAAGTCAAGTGAGCCAGGCAGTTTATATTGAAGAACAATATTTGTAGTTATAAATGTAATGAAATCTTTTGCTTCAAGAATTAATTTCCCCAGTGTATAGTTGGCTGAATAACTGGTTTGGTGAAGGCAGACAAGTTTTCATATTTCTCAAAAGCAATAGTGGCCACTGCTCATTGGAAGGCACCTGCGTTTTTGTGGGATGGTACATGCCATGTTCCTAATAGGAAAACTGAGACTGTGAAAGTTGTCTGCAAGTGGCAGAGATGTGGGAGACATTCTGTCTGTCACTCAGCATCAGTTCAGAATTTAATAGCAAATGTTCTTGTCATCAGAAACTCTCTACATGAGTCCTAACATGGACAATACTGCAGTTCCAATGTCACTGTCAAGCTATTCTACTTTAAGACAAAAGAGATTCAGATATTTAGTCCCTAATGCACACTGCTGCTCCAATTTAGAAGTTTCTTTCCTATATTTAGGAAAATGCCTTTGAAAAGTACTTTCTCTAAGTTTCTATTTAAAGTACAGGAAGCGGCTTTATATTTCGGTCTTATTAACTTCCTTTGAAACCACAAATTTGTATTAATTTCAAATGTTCTTGCAAAGACAAAGTCAAATGAAGTGTTTTCCCAAGGAAAAATTATAGTATAGGACTGGCTGGTATTGTAGTTAGTGCACAAGAGAATTTTATGTCTCACCAACTTTGCTTTGCTGTTCCCCCAAAAAGTTACCCCCCAAACAGAATTGCACTTGTGGCCTCTTCTAACAGGCTGTTCCTCATTTTATTCGTTATATGAAGAATTAGCAAGGGGTCATCTGACTCCATATGAATCACTACATGATTACTCCTTGTCAGAGAACTCAGAGGTATTTGTATTGACTTTTTTTATCAGACAGTGACTCTGAATATTTGGAGAAATAGATGTGAAATTACTCTAGCCCTATATTTAACAGTCCTGCTGGATCAAATAAAAAATTAGTTAAGAAGAAAAGGAGGAATACTAAAAAATGGAAATTCCGTCACTCTATTCTTCTGTTATATGTAGGAATCATTCTGAGCATTAAAAAAATAACAATTCTGTCACTAAATTCTTCTGTTATATGTAGGAATCATTCTGAGCATTAAAAAAATAAAACAAAAAATTGAGATAGAAAATCTTGTGTTGTAAAAGGGTAAGGAATCAATTTTGGGATTAAACTAACTCAGGTTCAAATTTCATTAACCCCTTGAATTTAGTCAAGGTGCTTAACCTATCTGCCCTAAGTTTTATGACTTGAAAAAAAATGAAAAGAATATTTATTTGGGATATTCTGGTTGATAAATGCTTGATACAGTGCTAACATTATTTTCTAGTACATACTTGAAAATAACTTATTATCTATACTGTTATCATCTAAGACATATTGAGATGACATTCTCACTCCTTAGGCACAAGCAGGACATACATTGATAGTAATATATGTAGGAATGATTCTCTCAAACAGGACGGTGAGAGTTATTGAGGGAGGTCTTTCTTTTTAATTGAAGTATGGTTGATTTACAATGTTGTATTAGTTTCAGGTATATGGCATAGTGATTCAGATATATAGACAAACATATATATGTTTTTCAAATTATTTTCCATTATAGATTATTGCAAGATATTGACTATTGTTCCCTGACTTATACAGTGAATCCTTGTTGCTTATCTGTTTTTTATATACTAGTGTTTTTCTGTTAATTCAATACTTTTAATTTATCCCTCCTTACCTCCCTTTCATGTTTGGTAACCATAAGTTTGTTTCCTATGTCTGTGAGTCTGTTTCTGTTTTATAAACAGATTTGTTTGTATTAGTTGTAGATTTCACATGTAAGTGATATGTAATATTGTCTTTGCCTGACTTACTTCACCTAGCAGGATAATATCTAGGTCCATCCATGTTTCTGCAAATGGCATTATTTCATTTTTTTTTAATGGCTGATTAGTATTCCATTGTGTGTATATGTCTGTGTGTGTATGTGTATATATTTATATATACACACATGCCACAACTCCTTTATCATTTCATCTGTCAATGGATGTTTGGGTTTTTTCCAGGTCTTCAGTTCAGTTCAGTCTCTCAGTAAGGTCCGACTCTGTGAGACCCCATGGTCTACACCATACCAGGCCTACCTCTCCATCACCAACTCCCAAAGTTTACTCAAACTCATGCCCATCGAGTCAGGGATACCATCCAACCATCTCACTCTCTGTCATCCCCTTTTCCTCCGCCTTCTATCTTTCCCAGCATCAGGTCTTTTCCAATGAGTCAATTCTTCAAATCAAGTGGCCAAAGTATTGGAGTTTCAGCATCAGCATCAGCCTTTCCAGTGAATATTTAGGACTGATTTCCTTTAGGATGGACTGGTTGGATCTCCTTGCTGTCCAGGGTCTCACAAGAGTCTTCTCCAACACCACAGTTCAAAAGCATCAATTCTTCGGCACTCAGCTTTCTTTATAGTCCAAATCTCACATCCATACATGACTACTGGAAAAATAAAAGCTGTGACTAGATGGATGTTTGTTGGCAAAGTAATGTCTCTGTTTTTTAATATGCTATCTAGGTTGGTCATAAGTTTTCTTCCAAGGAGCAAGTGTCTCCTAACTGCATGACTGCAGTCATCATCTGCAGTGATTTTGGAGCCCCCCAAAATAAAGTCTGTCACTGTTTCCATTGTATCCCCATCTATTGGCCATGAAGTGATGGGACTAGATGCCGTGATCTTAGTTTTCTGAATGCTGAGTGTTAAGGCAAAGAATGACGAGATGGAGCCAAAGCAAAAACAACACCCAGTTGTCGGTGTGACTGGTGATGGAAGTAAAGTCCAATGCTGTAAAGAAAAATACTGCATAGGAACCTGAAATATTAGGTCCATGAATCAAGACAAATTGCAAGTGGTCAAATAGGAGATGGCAAGACTGAACATCGACATTTTAGAAATCAGCAAACTAAAATGGACTAGAATGGGTGAATTTAACTCAGATGACCATTATATCTACTACTGTGGGCAAGAATCCCTTAGAAGAAATAGAGTAGCCATCATTATCAACAAAAGAGTCTGAAATTCAGTACTTGGGTGCAGTCTCAAAAATGACAGAATGATCTCTGTTCATTTCCCAGACAAACCATTCAGTATCACAGTAATCCAAGTCTGTGCCCCAACCAGTAATGCTGAAGAAGAAAAGTTAAACTATGAAGACCTACAAGACCTTCTAGAAGTAACACCCAAAAAAGATGTCCTTTTCATTATAGGGGACTGGAATCCCAAAGTAGGAAATCAGGAAATACCTGGAGTAACAGGCAAATTTGGCCTTGGTGTACTGAATGAAGCAGGGCAAAGTCAAATAGAGTTTTGCCAAGAGAATGTGCTGGTCATAGGAAAAACCCTCCTCCAACAACACAAGAGAAGACTCTACACATGGACATCACCAGAGGATCAACACCGAAATCAGATTGATTATATTCTTTGCAGTCAAAGATGGAGAAGCTCTATATAGTCAGCAAAAACAAGACTGGGAGCTGACTTTGGCTCAGGTCATGAACTTCTTATTGCCAAATTCAGACTTAAATTGAAGAAAGTGAGGAAAACCACTAGACCATTCAGAAATGACCTAAATCAAATCCATTACGATTATACAGTGGAAGTGAGAAATAGATTCAAGGGATTCAATCTGATAGACAGAGTGCCTGAAGAACTATGGACAGAGGTTCGTGACATTGTATAGGAAGCAGCGACCAAGACCATCCTCTAGGGAAAGAAATGCAAAAAGGCAAAATGGTTATCTTAGGATTCCTTACAAATAGCTGTGAAAATAAGAGAAGTGAAAGGCAAAGGAGTAGAGGAAAAATATACCCATTTGAATGCAGAATTCCAAAGAATAGCAAGGAGATATAAGAAAGGCTTTCTCAGGGATCAGTGCAAAGAAATAGAGGAAAACAATAGAATGGGAAAGACTAGAGATGTCTTCAAGAAAATTAGAGACTTTTCATGCAAAGATGGGCACAATAAAGGACAGAAATAGTATGGACCTTACAGAAGCAGGAGATATTAAGAAGAGGTGGCAAGAATACACAGAAGAACTATAAAAAAAAAGTCTTCATGACCCAGATCATCACGATGGTGTGATCACTCACCTAGAACCAGACATCCTGGAATGTGAAGTCAACTGGGCCTTAGAAAGCATCACTATGAACAAAGCTAGTGGAGGTGATGGAATTCCAGTTGAGCTATTTCAAATGCTATTAGATGATGCTGTGAAAGCGCTGCACTCGATATGACAGCAAATTTGGAAAACTCAGCAGTGGCCACAGGACTGGAAAAGGTCTGTTTTCATTCCAATCCCAAAGAAAGGCAATGCCAAAGGATGTTCAAACTATTGCACAATTGCACTCATCTCACACGCTAGTGAAGTAATGTTCAAAATTCTCCAAACCAGTCTTCAACAGTACATGAACCATGAACTTCCAGATATTCAAGCTGAATTTAGAAAAGGCAGAGGAACCAGAGATCAAATTGCAAACATCCGTTGGATCATCGAAAAAGCAAGAGTTCCAGAAAAATATCTACTTCTGCTTTATTGACTATGCCAAAGCTTTTTACTGTATGGATCACAACAAATTGTGGAAAATTCTGAAAGAGATGGGATTACCAGACCACCTGACCTGCCTCCTGAGAAATCTGTATGCAGGTCATGAAGCAACAGTCCAGGATGGACCTGGAACAACAGACTGGTTCCAATTTGGGAAAGGAGTTCATCAAGGCTGTATATTGTCACTCTGCTTATTTAACTTGTATGCAGAGTATATCATGAGAAACATGGGGCTGGAGGAAGCACAAGTTGGAATCAAGCTTGCCTGGAGAAAGGCAAGATGCAGATGACACCACCCTTATGGCAGAAGATGAAGAAAAACTAAAGAGCCTCTTGATGAAAGTGAAAGTCCTTATCTCGGCTATTGTAAATAGTACTGCTCTGAACATTGGGGTGCATGTATCTTTTTGAATTAGAGTTTTTATCTTTTGCAAACATATGTAAGGAGTGGGCTTTCTGGAGTATATGGTAGTTCACTTTTTAATTTTTAAGGACCCTCCATACCGTTCTCCATAGTGGTTGTATCAATTTACATTCCAACCAACAGTGTAGGATTGGTAGGAAGGTCCTAGTCTTGAAGATCTTCTTACCTTCTAATATGCAGTTAACTAACCAATCAGCAGCTCTCAAGATGATGTGTAATCTTGAAGTTATAAAATCTAAACTTTTCATTTCTGATTAGCCCATTTAGTATCTGATCAGGATTCCTCAAAAGCAGCATTAAGGAAACAAAGGATCACAGCTATATGGACATTTTTTCTCTAGTCAATTAATCCTAACTTGGAAAGGTTAGTTGGTGTTGGTGCTAGCTGTTTAATCTCTGATCTGCTCTTTTTTTTACTTTCTTGACCCTTTCATTTACTTATTTATTTAATTTATTTTTTACTTCCTTGCTCTTTTTATTTACTTACAAGTAACAATTATTTCGCACAATGAGTATAATTTCATTTTAGGAGGCATCATCTCTTAACAACTTTTCCATGAGTTTTCTCTCTTGAAAACTGTCCTCAGCTCCTCAAAGTAAACCTTAAACTAATCAGTGTCAGGAATTTCCAAGATTTGTAAGCAAATACATCAGCTTTTCTAATTAAAGTCTCAGGTAGATGCTAAATATATAAAAGTGATAAAAATAAACTTGCTTTGTTTGAAGTAGGATGAGTTTGGAGTCCATGTCACAGACCCTTTACTGAATTCAATTATCTATTATTTTAGCTGCTCTTATTTATGATGAATTCTTATTTATTTTAACAGCACCATTAATGTTTCATTGAAAAATTACCTGTACATATATCCCTGTTATCAGTCATGTTATGGCTTCCCTCCCATCACCGTAACAACCTAAACTGGCCCATTACATTACACCATCACTCTTGCCTATTGGAGTGAAAAGAAAAAAACACCGTCATTGAGATTTGGCATTCAGGCACTAAGGAAGTGATGACTGTACTTTTTGAGGATCCAAAGTTTTACGTTGTTAGGCTTCGAGTAGGTTAACATGGTGGAGAGGCTTCCTGATGATAAAGTTAGCACACACAGAGGAGGCTGTTCAGTCCAGTCTTGATGGAATAATTTTACCCCTTAATTCAAATATGCCTCAGTAAACTCTTGTCCTTAGATTTGCCGATATTTTGAGCCAAGAACCATTCCCTGTGCCCACAGTGTTGTAGTATTGGACTGTTATTAATTATTCTATTTATTCTTCACTGATTCCTGGGTGAGTCCTGGCACGCTCTTCACTTTCTTTTCTCTTCATCCTCCAGCTCAGACATAAATCCCATTTTGTCCTAAAGTAAGAATTTTCTATAACAGTATGAATTCAATAAAAGCTCACAAGATTTGTTTAATCCATATATAATATTTTCCATAGAGACAAGTGATTTGTCTTTCTATGATGTTTGTTATTCAGGAGACAAGAATGTATACAATTAGCTAGCAAAGATGGAGATTAATGGACTACATGAGTATAAGGCCACATCATTACCATTCATTTCTTAAGATTACAACACATGAATCATTTAAAATTCACTTTGAGTATAATTTCTTAGTGAATACCAAGCAACCATTTGGTATTTTGAAATTAGCATAAATATCAGAGTGGAAAAATATTATGGAACAATACACCCCCACACACACATACATAATCTCACAAAACAGGTTCCCTCTTTGTTAGCCTGTAGTTGGTAAAAATCATTTGTTTTACTTTTTCCATAAAAAAAAAAAAGAAAAAAAAGACAGAAATGATCTTTCTAAGTGGGGTGGGTAGATCTAAATATTTCTGCATCTCTAATAGCTCAAAGTAAGCATGATATAATAATTCAGGTAATTCAAAGTTGAAGAAGTTATGAGAAGATTATTAAGTAGGTTGTCAATATTCCTTCACAGGTTCAATCCCTGGGTCAGGAAGAGCCCTGGAAAAGGAAATGGCAAATCACTCCAGTATTCTTGCCAGGGGGAATTCCCTGGAAAGAGGAGCCTGGCAGGATACAGTTCATGGGGTTGCAAATAATTGGACAAAGCCACCAAAAATAATATTCCTTCATTCTAACTTCATAATTTTTGGTCATTATTCCTTCACTCATTTCTTTCCTTAACAAAGGACTACTTAATATGTGGTAGTAGAGGGTAACTTGACATTTTCATTGTTCTCAGGATTAGAAGTGTCAAAGCCATATTAATTCATTTATTATTCAACCTACTTTGGCATAGTGCCTACATTGGCCAGGTGTGAGCAACACTAAAGCAAAGACAAAGTCAGACAAGATTCCTGTTCTCAAGTAGCTTACCACAGTATTCTCCATTCAATACAAATCTTTGCATCACTTACTGAAGCTGTGTTGTTCTTAAAAAGCTGAAAATATGGAGAGAAATATGAGTAATAACCATGAAATTGCATGTGTATGGTTCATTCACATAATATTTTTAAGGATTTACTGAGCACCAGGCAGGATCCCCTGGTGGTTCAGTGGTAAAGAATCTGCCTGCCAATGCAGGAAACATAGGAGACTAGGGTTCAATCCCTGGATTAGGAAGGTTCCCTGGAGAAGGAAATGGTAACCTGCTCCACTCTTCTTGCCTGGAAAATTCCACAGACAGAGGAGCCTGGCAGGCTACAGTCCATGGAGTCACAAAAGAGTCAGAACGACTTAACAACTAAACAACAATAACAAAGTACCAGGCATTGTGTTAGGTGTTGGGGGTATATTAATTAGCAAAGCAGCTGTTACTCTAATGGTCAAATGAAGAAAAATATGTGAATAGTAGCAATACTAGATGCACGACTGAGAACTACTTCTGAGGTCATGCATAGGATGGTCTACCAGCACACCAAAAAAGTGTGCAATTCAGAAAACAGAAGCAGTGCATAAGTTGAAGAATAAATCAAAGCTAGCAGGCAGAGCATGGGCCAAAGGGGGAAAGTGACAAAAGTATAAGAAATAAGGCTCCTTGGGAGTTCTGTTCATTTTGTAGAAGATAGCACAGAGCACCAGAGATAGAAAATTGTAATAGAAGGTTATAGGAATAAGCTAGGACCTAATCAAAAGGACTTTGTACATAAACCCTGTTAAACTGTTTGGACTTTATTGAAAGGGCATAAAGAAATACCAAAGAATTTTAAGTCAGGGAAATTATGGTCAAATTTGCATCTTAGATTGATCCTTTTGGCTAATGTATAGAAAATGGTATGTTACAGAAACTGTTCATACATGCCTTAGAATGCACAGTGTACATGTGTACTAGAATTATAAGCAGAGTCTTAGAACAGTCTTTTAATAACTGTTCTTTTAATACCTGTTCCCAAACATCCCTCCCCCTCCCCAGTCTTGTGCCCTTTATAACATTCTCAAGGTTGTTCCTTGGATATGCATCAGTTCAGTTCAGTTCAGTCATTCAGTCATGTCCGACTCTTTGCGACCCCATGAATCACAGCACGCCAGGCCTCCCTGTCCATCACCACTCCCGGAGTTCACTCAAACTCATGTCCATCGAGTCGGTGATGCCATCCAGCCATCTCATTCTCTGTCATCCCTGTTTCCTGCCACCCCCAATCCCTCCCAGCATCAGAGTCTTTTCCAGTGGGTCAACTCGTCGCATGAGGTGGCCAAAGTATTGGAGTTTCAGCTTTAGCATCAGTCCTTCCAATGAACACCCAGGATTGATCTCCTTTAGAATGGACTGGTTGGATCTCCCTGCAGTCCAAGGGATTCTCAAGAGTCTTCTCCAGCACCACAGTTCCAAAGCATCAATTCTTCGGCGATCAGCTTTCTTCACAGTTTAACTCTCACATCCATACATGACCACTGGAAAAACCATAGCCTTGACTAGACGGACCTTGGTTGGCAAAGTAATGCCTCTGCTTTTTAATATGCTATCTAGGTTGGTCATAACTTCCCTTCCAAGGAGTAAGCGTCTTTTAATTTCATGGCTGCAATCAGCATCTGCAGTGATTTTGGTGCCCCAGAAAATGAAGTCTGACACTGTTTCCACTGTTTCCCCATCTATTTCCCATGAAGTGATGGGACCAGATGCCATGATCTTCGTTTACTGAATGTTGAGCTTCAAGCCAACCTTTTCACTCTCCTCTTTCACTTTCATCAAGAGGCCTTTGAGTTCCTCTTCACTTTCTGCCATAAGGGTGGTGTCATTTGCATATCTGAGATTATTGATATTTCTCCCAGCAATCTTGATTCCAGCTTGTACTTCTTCCAGCCCAGCGTTCCTCATGATGTACTCTGCATATAAGTTAAATAAGCAGGGTGACAATATACAACCTTGACTTACTCCTTTTCCTATTTGGAACCAGTCTGTTGTTCCATGTACAGTTCTAACTGTTGCTTCCTGACCTGCATACAGGTTTCTCAAGAGGCAGGTCAGGTGGTCTGGTAGTCCCATCTCTTTCAGAATGTTCCACAGTTTATTGTGATCCACACAGTCAAAGGCTTTGGCATAGTCAATGAAGCAGAAATAGATGTTTTTCTGGAACTCTCTTGCTTTCTCCGTGATCCAGTGGATGTTGGCAATTTGATCTCTGGTGCCTCTGCCTCTTCTAAAACCAGCTTGAACATCTGGAAGTTCACGGTTCACATATTGCTGATGCCTGGCTTGGAGAATTTTGAGCATGACTTTACCAGCATGTGAGATGAGTGCAATTGTGCGGTTCCTTGAGCATTCTTTGGCCTTGCCTTTCTTTGAGATTGGAATGAAGAGTTATCTTTTCCAGTCCTGTGGCCACTGATGAGTTTTCCATATTTGCTGGCATATTGAGTGCAACACTTTCACAGCATCATCTTTCAGGATTTGAAATAGCTCAATTGGAATTCCATCACCTCCACTAGCTTTATTCGTAGTGATGCTTTCTAAGGCCCACTTGATTTCACATTCCAAGATGTCTGGCTCCAGGTGAGTGATCACACCATCGTGATTATCTTGGTCATGAAGATCTTTTTTGTACAGTTCTTCTGTGTATTCTTGCCACCTCTTCTTAATATCTTCTGCTTCTGTTAGGTCCATACCATTTCTGTCCTTTATCGAGCCCATCTTTGCATGAAATGTTCCCTTGATATCTCTAATTTTCTTGAAAAAATCTCTTGTTTTTCCTATTCTGTTGTTTTCCTCTATTTCTTTGCATTGATCGCTGAGGAAGGCTCCTAGCTATTCTTTGGAACTCTGCATTCAGATGCTTATATCTTTCCTTTTCTCCTTTGCTTTTCGCTTCTCTTCTTTTCACAGCTATTTGTAAGGCCTCCCCAGACAGCCATTTTGCTTTTTTGCATTTCTTTTCCATGGGGATGGTCTTGGTCCCTGTCTCCTGTACAATGTCACAAACCTCCATCCAGAGTTCAGTAGAATGGAAAAAAAAAAATAGTGGTATATCAGTGCATGTGTGCTCAGTCGTGTCTGACTTTTTGCAACCCTATGGACTGTAGCCCACCAGGCTCCTCTGTCCATGGGATGTTTCAGGCAAGGATACTGGAGTGGGCTGCCATTTCCTCCTCCCGGGGATCTCCCCAACCCAGGGATCGAACCTGTGTGTCCTGTGTCTCCTGAATTGACAGGTGGATTCTTTACTACTGAGCCACCTGGGAGTTGTAAACCAAATCCAAATGTTTTAACAAACTCTGTCCCACCATTTTCAATAGTTTAAGTGCAGAGTCAAGATGCATATCACATTTAAAACCTCAAGAATTTAAAATGTTTCAGTAAATTAATCATCCAGTGCCAGCCAATACAAAACTATTAATACTATGTAATATTGTGAGAATTATCTCATTTAATTCTCTCATTTTGTGCAATATAGACAACTTTTTCTGGTTTCACTTATCAAGTAAATTGAAATTCAGAAAAACTGAGTAATTTAACCAGTCATACGGCTAGTGAGTGGGAAGACTGACATTTAAAATTGGACTGTTTAACTTAAAATTTGTTTTATTTTCCTTTAAAAAGCAGCAACAAGTTTACTTTTTTGGTAACTAGTGAAAGAAACTCCTGGTATGTCTTGGTTCCTAAATTATTGCATTTAAGTTTTAATATTTGAATCTTAAATGGAAAAGGATATTGGGACAGCATTTTTTCTTTCTTTCCATATAAAAAGAATATAGAGGAGGTAAACACCCTGTATGAATCTGTGGAAAAGGAACCCATCAACTACAAGCCAGTTTGAGGAAAAAATGAGTTTGAGAATCTGGAAAGGACATATTTCTCCATTAACTCTTAACTATTGTCACCTGTCTGCAGCTTTTAAACTAGATTTTGCAAACATGTCCTTTATCTAACAAAGAACACTTACACTGAAAATCATGTTTAGGGAAAATATATAATAATATTATTAAAACTGTATGAGGATCTTATCAACAAAACTGGAGTTAAACTCTTGACATATGCATGTTTTATTATGTCTTTGCCCAAGGGAAGGCAATTTGACTTTCTTGACGTTGCTTTCTTTCTCTCTCCTTTCAAAGCTATGATTAAGAACTAATTTATTTAGATCTGGCTGTGATTAGTTGAATGATTCTGTTCCTTGTTGTAATTAATTTTCAGACACTTTAATTGATAGTACCTGTACTATATTTAATGCATTCCAAGGTACTAGAATAAAAATGCTGCTTGTTGAAATATTCACAAATCCACTCCACCAAATAGAATACTGATTTATTCTATATCAATATTCTAACATTCTGCATTTGTTTTTTATGATGATTATGGAGAATACTTACAGTCAATTGTTTGGTTTATTTCAATATGTATTAGGAGAAAAGAAGAAAAATTATAATGGCACCCCACTCTAGTACTCTTGCCTGGAAAATCCCATGGACGGAGGAGCCTGGTAGGCTGCAATCCATGGGGTCGCTAAGAGTTGAGCACGACTGAGACTCTTCACTTTCACTTTTCACTTTCATGCATTGAGGAAGGAAATGGCAACCCACTCCAGTGTTCTTGCCTGGAGAATCCCAGGGACGGTGGAGCCTGGTGGGCTGCCCTCTCTGGGGTCGCACAGAGTCAGACACGACTGAAGCGACTTAGCAGCAGCATAGTGGTCCTTGACTTAAAGGTGAGGGCTTGCTAAAAAATCCATAGATGAGTTTTGGTGAAGTCTTTGAAATTATATACTTGTACACACAGAGACACAGACACACACACATGACACATGCTGACGTGAAGGGAATTTATTATATAGGTGCATGACATCACAATTTTTGGTGCCTAAACACTTTTAAATTCTGTATTGAATTATCTCTTAAACTTGAAAAAATACATACTTAGATAATTTCTAAATTAGAATTCCTAGGACTTATATTTTGAGGCATATCCAAGATTCAAATGCAAGATGCATACTGGCATATACCTTACAATAGGAATTTTGCTTGACATATTCAATAATTACATCTTTTAACCCTCATAGTACCTTTGTAAGATTATATTATTGTGATTATTTTTGAGATAAAGAAACAGAAATTGTTTTTAGAAGTCTCATAGATATGTGTTGATTATTATAGATTTTTGCATTCTCAAACATTTCAGAAGTTCACATCTTTTAAGAAATACAGGGAAAGTGTTTTTTAATTTCATATTTCTAAATTTTTAATATTTCTTTCAATTAATATCTTCTTGCCTTTTTAATGTATTTTTCAAGAGATATTCGCATTCTAGGCAAAATATCTTTCTATATTTAGATTCAAATCTGTTCTATTTTTTCTTGACTACAATATTATTAGAAATGATTATTGGAAATTCTTTGAATTTTCTGATCTCTTGTTTCCTTCTCTAAGGGAATATGCTGTTATCAACTCATCACTGAATTGTATTAACCACTGCATTACATATTTTTGACAGTAATCAGGCAACCTGTTCCATCTAATATTTCATTGAAGGATCTTCCATCTTATAATATTACACCAAATATTGTGCATTTTAAAATAATTTAAAAGCATTCTATTTTCTTGCTGAAAGTATCCTGTCAGAAATACAAGAAAGCATAGTGCAATTTAAATGTCACATTTATTTCTGGCAGTGAATTGTACATTCAGCTGGGTGTAGTCTCAGTGAGGTTTCCCTGTCAGTTATCAGAGATCTGTTAGTTAGTTCACCTAAATCAGGGGTCCCCAACCTCTGCCTGATAATCTGGCGTGGAACTGATGTCATAATAACAGTAATAAAACGTACAGTAAAGGTAATGGACTTGAATCATCCTGAAACCATCTTCCCTACCTCTGGTTTGTAGAAAAATTGTCTTCCATGACATTGGTCCCTGATACCGAAAAGGTTGGGAATCACTGAAAATAACTTTCAGGAAGAATTTCATAGGCGTAAGAAATACATGGTTCAAGAATTTAAGCAATGCAGGCAGATTTTGTTTTTCAGGGGTGGGCGGAGAGTGTAGTAAAAAAGTTTGTTTGGATTGTTCCATAAACCGAAAAAATTTTTTGGCCAACCTCTTAGTGATCCAGAGGGTAACCTCTGTATATTTTTCTTTGAAATTTGATATTTTAGTCTAGATAACTTGCTCCACGTATTAGTGAAAGGATGAAAGTGTCCATAGAAATTTAGTATACCTCTGACAAGTTTTTCTTAGAAAAAAACTGCAAATGCATGAGAAGGGACAGAAATGTCTGTGTGTTTTAGTCACTCATTCATGTCCAACTATTGCGACCCCATGGATTGTAGCCAGCCAGGTTTCTCTGTCCATGGAATTCTCTAGGGAATAGTACTGGAATGGGTAGCCATTTCCTTCTCCAGGGGATCTTCCTGACCCAGGGATTTAACCGCGGTCTCCTGCATTGCAGGCAGATGCTTTACCATGTGAGCTAAGAGGGAAGCTCTGCTTTCCCAGGCCTCTCCAGACAGGAAGTGTAGTTAGGTGTGATCCTCTGAACTTCTTTCCCCAATGAAACAAATGCATGAAATTATATGTGTGCCTTCTAGGTGGAAACATTTAATCACTAATACTTGATGCCCCATCTCCATCTTCCCACTGCTATTCTTAACAAGCAAGCAAGAACTGATTCAGAGGTGCAATGCTGAAACATCACATAGAGCCGGGCTGACCTGGAGAATCTTTGAACCCACAGCTGACTCTCCCTGACAAGGAATTAAGCTGTGTTATGTTGCTAAAATTTAGGGTTGGTTGTTATCTCATCACAATCTAGCCTATCCTGAGGGATTCTTGCTCTTCACAGCAGAACAGTTCCAATGTGATACTTTGCCATCAGATTTATAATATGGGTTTCAAAATGGTCCAAATTTTAATTGAACAAAATACTCTCTTTTTACAGATATTAAACAATGTATAAATATCCTGTTTCCCTCTACATTTCATCTGTAGCTTTTCCACCACCTATTAGTGTCTCTCTCTCTCTCTGTGTTAAGTGTGAAGACATTAAAATATGTAGAAAAACAGAATATATAGTCTAAAAAAATTTTAAAGTGAGAAAGCATCTATCCAATTTGACTTTTCATCTAAAAAGGTCACTCAGTAAAATATTGGTAATGAGAATCATGAATCCATGTATATCTGATTCCAAGTTTTATGCTCTTTTTTTCCCTAAAATCTAAACCTTTTCCTAGCTAATGAAACTTAGCTCCCAAAGTTGTCATGAGGATTAAGTGGGATATGATGTGCAAAGCAACCAGCCCAGAGCCTGGCACAAAGAACTACTCAATGAATGTTAATTTAGCTTCAGAAATACTCAAGATGCCCCTTAAGTTTTAATCAGATGTCCTTATATATTAAAATTATCAAACAGCAATCATTATGGTCCTCGGTGATTAGTGTCTTTCCACAATACATCATAGTGCTCTTTCTAGACCTTTAAAATGAAATTGCAAGTTAATCCTGCATTCTTTTGTTTCAGCTTGCTAAAATCAGAATCTATGTCTGGGCTTGCTTTATGAAACTAAAATTTTCAGTGGACTTTGCTTGCATGAGATTGTTTTCTAGTTGGAACCACTGCTTTTGGCATTACACTGATAAGCCATGGAATAGTCTAGTCCCAAATTCCATTCTTATTAGCAAATTTCCCTCTAAATAACCATTAGAAAATACATACACACATACACACACAAGCACATACAGTCTGAATAGTCCAACTAATTGAATTTAGCTGTATCAATACAAGCTTTTACTTTTATTGATCCACATTTTTGTTATTGATTTTATTTTTAGCATGTATTTCCAGTGTCTCCTGCAAATGACATTTTATTTTTGTTTCTTACATTTTTAGGTCAAAGACCAATATCATCATTTATGTTACATATCGGTTTAGGCAATATTCAAGACAATGATCAAGCAAAAAAGTGTGGTAGGTGATGTCTATTAGGAAGAGTAGCCAGAATTGACATAGTACTGTATTACTGGTGATACTGACACAGGTTTCTTCTGTTAGGCTCTTTGGTATACCAAAAGCATGGTAATACTTTATATAAAGAACATCTTCCCTTCTCTTGCCTTTCCAGTACTTACTGGGCAGTTAGCACTGAGTTTCTACTTATAGATTCACAAATGCAATTAACTATCACCTAGACCAGTGGCTCGGCAGTGAAGAATTTGCCTGAAGTTCAGGAGATGCAGATGTGAGTTCGAGTCCTGGGTCAGGAAGATCCCCTAGAGAAGGAAATGGCAACCCACTCCAGTATTCTTGCCTGGATAATCCCATGGACAGAGGAGCTTGGTGGGCTACAGTCTCGCAGAGTTAGACATGACTGAAATGACTGAAAACGCATGCATGCACATAATCCGAAGATCATTCTAGTATGCCCTTTCAGCTTATACAAATGGAGCCTAAATTTCATAAGAAGACTAAGTGCAAACAATGTGCTGGCTTACTTTCAACCAGTTATGGAACTCCTTTGCAGAGGTGGACAATCTTTCCAATCTCTGAGCATAAATAAAATCCTTTTTTGGACATTCACATGAGTTCTGAACTGCAGAGTGGTCTTGTGATACCAAGTTCTGCCTTTGTAAAAATGTTACTCATATCTGGAGCAAGGTGTGACATAAGTGTATCATTAAAAAAGACAGCACACACAAACACACAGAAAAAGACAAACAAACCAGCTATCTTGTCTTGTCTTGGAAAACTCACTTAAGCTATGTCCCTATGTTGTTCTTAGTATCCTCCCTTCACCTCTGGGTTGTTGTGATAACAAATGTAAAAGCATTGTGGAAGATGAAGAACTTTTTAAATGCAAGCAGTATTGGTCTCTAAGGTGACACAGGAAGTTTAAGTATTGCAAAGTACAACTCACTGAGCTATGGGGCATAAGGATAAACTTTTACTTTAAGAATATGGACTCTAATGCTAAATTGCCTGGAATTTAATCCTGGCTGCTTGATTTACTAGCTGTAAATTGACCTTGGCCATAGTCTTCAATCTGTCTGTTATGGATTTTTTCACCTGCAAATCAGGACAGTAATGCTTTTCAATTCATAAACTGGTAAAAAATAAATAAGTGAATACATGAAAAATAATGTGAAGAGTCTGACATAGACTGTATATAATGTACAATCATGAAAAGCCAACACACTTATTATTTTTGTTCCATTATTTTTATTTTCAAGACTGCTAGCAACCTGAAGTCGTTGTAAGTTCCAAAGGTTTTTCTGTATAAAAGACACATAAGGAGATCTTTTTGTATTTAGTTAATGCATTGGGCTTGATTTATTACTCCTTCTGCCACTGACCATCCTGTGAGATGGTACAGTCTCCCCGTTGGACTCAGCTTCGTTGTCATGTGCATGACTCAAACTCTAAATCTTGAGTCTTAACTGGGCTGCTCTAGCAATTTCCATCAGTTTAACTTCATATATTTGAGACTTTTGGTAACCAGGTCATGTCACCACTTTTTAATTTAATCTCCAGGGAATTCTTGGCTTTTATATTCCACACAACTTGGAGCAGGGGTGTTCTTATGATAAGAAGACAGCATTTCAAATGTGAAGAATACTTTTCCATGGGTTCTCACAATGTGGGCAGTATCCCCCCACCGCACCTTCTGATATAGCTATCAGGGTCTGACTGCAGCTTTCAAATCAATTCCATATTTAAGTACTCTTAATTCTATGCAGTTAGTACTAGAATAGTGATTTATCACTGAGCAGAAATCCGCTTAATGATGTCAATCTGATATTATATTTTGATAGATTTCTTTGTTTGACTATTAACAGTCCTGGGAAATTATTTAATAATTAGGGACAGAATTGACTAATAAGGTTTGACTGTTGACAATCAGATTTTAGTATTTTAGTTCAACGCATATTGAAAGTTTGTCTGCTGTTAGATCAATAATTTGAATGATAGATGCTAATTGATTTGCATCCATCATTCCCTTTCTCATACATACTCACATGAAGTGTATTTGTAACCATTGGGTAGTCTGTGGTATGCATTCAAGATGTACTTGGGGAATGCAATCTGTCCCCAAATCTTTGCTTTATTGCTGCAGATTATTAAGTAGTTCCACATTATACACACAAAGAAGGACTTGGGATTCAAATTAAAACAACTTTAAATAGACTGCAAAAGCCTTCCTCAGCAGACTGATTCTACAGTAAATACCCAAATTAATGCACATCACCATTCAAGAAAATGGTGAGTATAAGTTATATTGAGAACCAGTTTTCCTGAGTATAAGTTATATTGTCTACTCTAAAGAGCATAAAGTTTACATAAATATATTAACTGCCTACCGCATCACTGCCTATCTGTTTAATACAAAAATAAAAACTTGCTTAGCCTAGTATCCTTCAGTAATTGTGACCAATATCCAGCAGATCATACTCAAATTGTTCTTACAAGATAACTATTATTTAAGCTTTAGAATATTCATCCATTCAATCAAGCATCTTTTATTCACCCATTCACCTCCTTTCTAGGCTATGATAGCTGCTTATTACTTCCTTTGCAGGCATCCCCTTTTTCTTCTTGCAATATCTATATTTTTCTAGTCAAGAAACTTTACACACACTCATTTTAGGTCTTGATTAGCTTAAGCCATCATCTAGGCCCCAGTAATAATAAGCTCAGGCTGAATTTATGAAAGGCCACAACTCACAATGATGATGTAACAGCTATTACTGTCTCCATACCAATGCCACAGCACACGGAAAGCAGAAGTTCCTGGAGATAAACAAGAAAAGATAACAGAAATGTCATCAAGAAAGGAGACTACCATAATAACAATTAATGTTAATACATGTTGGCCTTTATCATTTTATTTTTATATCAGATATCTATTGCCACATGATGTTGCATAATAAATAACCAAAAACCTCAGAGGTGTAATAAGCATTTGCTGCTTAGCTATTTGGTTTGCTTGATTTGCTGCTTGGGTTGGAAGATCACGGCATCTGGTCCCATCACTTCATGGGAAATAGATGGGGAAACAGTGGAAACAGTGTCAGACTTAATTTTTTTGGGCTCCAAAATCACCGCAGATGGTGACTGCAGCCATGAAATTAAAAGACGCTTACTCCTTGGAAGGAAAGTTATGACCAACCTAGATAGCATATTGAAAAGCAGAGACATTACTTTGCCAACCAAGGTCCGTCTAGTCAAGGCTATGGTTTTTCCCGTGGTCATGTATGGATGTGAGAGTTGGACTGTGAAGAAAGCTGATCGCCGAAGAATTGATGCCTTTGAACTGTGGTGCTGGAGAAGATTCTTGAGAGTCTATTGGACTGCAAGGAGATCCAACCAGTCCATTCTAAAGGAGATCAATCCTGGGTGTTCATTGGAAGGACTGATGCTAAAGCTGAAACTCCAATACTTTGGCCACCTCATGCGACGAGTTGACTCACTGGAAAAGACTCTGATGCTGGGAGGGATTGGGGGTGGGAGGAGACAGGGACGACTGAGATGAGACGACAGGGAGAATGAGATGGCTGGATGGCATCACCAGCTCGATGGACGTGAGTTTGAGTGAACTCCAGGAGTTGGTGATGGACAGGGTTGCAAAGAATCGGACACGACTGAGCGACTGAACTGAACTGAACTTGCTTGGTTTGCTTGGCTGTCTGAGTGCTGGTTAGCTGTTAGCTGACTAAGACTGTGAGACAGTTAATTCCTGGGCAGGTTGATAAGAAGTCCGAGGTCCCCAAGGAGGAGAAAGGGGTCATGCTCTTGAAGCAGAGACAGGGGTCTGGAATTCTCAAGGAGAAGGAAAGGACAAACATCTTTTTTTTTTTTTTTTCTCTACATTCCTTAGTCTTAATCACATAAAATGTTTTTTTCTTTAAGCCCGGGACTGATGATTACACAACAGACAACTCAGTTTAAACTCTGTACTAAGGATTATATAGGGCTTCCCTCATACCTCAGTCGGTAAAGAATCTGCCTACAATGCAGGAGACCCGGGTTGGATTCCTAGTTCGGAAAGATCCTCTGGAGAAGGAAATGGCAATCCACTCCTGTATTCTTGCCTGAAAAATCCGATGGACAGAGGAGCCTGGTGGGCTACAGTCCATGGGGGTTGCAAGAGTCTGACATGACTTAGCAACTAAACCTCCACCAAGGATTAAATAACAATGTATCCTGCTTAAGGACAGTTTCTCCTTCCTGAAAACCTTCTGGCTAATCCTGTTATCTTAAAATGTAAATTATGGGAGTGGGTCTAGTAAGATCTTTACAACCTTGAGATAGTATTTTCATCTATTGTAATAACTAACTAAAAAGTATATAACTCCCTTGCTTAGACTAGCGAGGGGCGGCACTCTCCGTCCCGCTTCTGATGTCTATGTCAGAAGCTTTCTCTGTCCCTTTTTCACTTTAATGAAACTCTGCTACGTAAAAGCTCTTGAATGATCAAGCCTGGTCCCTGGTCCTGAAGCTAAATCTTCTTCAGAGATCACGAATCCGACATCCTTCACTGGAAGCTATCAGTTGGATTGATCGAAGTGAATCACCTCTGATCTCATCTGGGTATTGCTTACCTTCCTCCTCCTGGACTAGCCTGGGCATTTCCTTCTTACAGTGATAGAGAGGGAAAGAATGAACAGCCCAATAATTCTTCCAACCTTCTCTTGTGCAATGCTTGCTAAGATTCACATGGCTCAAATATGGAGTCAGAGAGGGAGGATGTTAGAGAGTTATAAAGTAAAGGGTATAAACACATGAAGTGTTTAGGAATTGAAGCCATTATTATAATCTACAAGATACTTCATTTTTAAATGGCGCATTATAAAAAAATTCTATTACAACAATGACCTCAATTTGGTCTTGTTTTTATTCTTCGACTGCAATTCTCTATTTTATATCTTCTGGTCTATTTTATGGTTACCATTCGGTGCTCTTTAATTAAGCTATCCCACCTGTACATTTTTCTTATCACCAGGGCCAACAAGGTACAGGGTTTGTGGGGAAGATGATATTTGTCTTTTTTGGAATACTGCTTCTCCTGAAGGAGGACCAAGGTGGAATGGAGAGCAGGACCATAAAGAGAAGAGGTCTGGATTGTGGATGTCTATTTTTGAAATCTTTTACCTTCCACTTAACATTTTGAGTTTAGGGATGTGCCTATACTTCTATACTAAGAGTTTCCCAATTTGCAATGAAAGCCTGATATTCTTAGCTTGGAGTACTAAAAGAAGGGGGTTCATACTTGATAACACATCTGAGATTTCAAGGCTAGCATCTGGACTAATGTGTGATAAATAAATGGATTCTGTTTCCTCAGCTTTCCCTCTTCATGAAGATAGAAATATATATAGGCTACTTTTTCTAGCAGGTGTACTAGCCTCATGCTTAAAAAGAATTTAGTTCAGTACAAAAAAAGCTGCTCTACTTTTCTTCCTCTTCAGAAACTATCAACAGGATACAATTATGAGCAAGGCTTTCCATTTACGAATCCAACTCTGCTAATCTGTTTTGATTTTTAATTGTATCTTTGACTACATGATGCCAAAGTGGTTTACTTTCTAGAATCTGCGTGTAGAGATAGGTCCATAAAAGGGCAGTCTGATGGTCTGTTCTGTTTGAGAATTGTGTCTTGCCATCTGCTTTTATGTGCACTCACTTACCTGATAGGAATCCACATGGCCCCTGCCATACGTTCCACACAGAAGCTTCTAATAAGATGAACCTTGCTCTAGGATTTCTGTTGTTGATGAAGTATTTCTTACCTGTCAAGGTCATCCTTCCTGCTCCAGGTGCTAATTTGTGCTCCTCTTGATCCACTCATATTATTGATAGCGGAGTCCTTGGTATATGTTATACTGAAATATTACTAATGTATGAACTGTAACATTAAATTTCTAATCTAATCAATCAAATGGCATACATATGCAGTAGATGCTTGGCTAGTAAAAAGATTAATTGCCATGTGCAATGAAAACCAACTCTCTATAAGGTGAAATATCGCATGTCTCCCACAGAAAGATGGAAGCCTGAATACTCTGTTACGCTAATGACTACTTCTGCCATTCAACCATATGGATTGCCTTTAAGACAAACCGAAATGAAGATTAAAGGCATGTAAAATCAACTCTCTATTAAAGTAGTTAGGGCTTTTCTCCAGATTCTACAGGAAAATTATGCAATCTGTTGCAAAACCAGGCACTTGTCTCCCAGATGGTGCCCAGAATCTCTCTGAGCAAACCCTTCTTCCCTGCTCTGTGTAACAAACCAGGCATATTTTTGATTCTCTGTGCTTGATTATGCATCTGAAGACATTTACACGGGAAGGACCTTGTAGAGTGCTATGGATTTGCATTGTAAAACTCCAAAGTTGTGACATATACTCTGAGAGCAAACCTGAAGTTATGAAGTAAAAGATGATGCTGTTTTTAGAGATGTACTATATGCCTGATTCATTGGCTGAACTTCTTTCTCAAAAGCATCCTGCATTTGGCTAATCAGAAAGTAAAGACATGAGTCTCTGATTGTTGACACTCACTTATGAATTAATGTGGACCTGATCACTTTTGGGGAAGCCTATTATGAATTAAATTGTTAGTGATAAGATACATGGATTTAATTATTACTGAGAAAATTTAGAACAGAAATACCTTTCTTATTTGAATGGATGCTCAGACAAAAATTTAATTTCTTTCTATGTCTATAGTAAATATGCTTGTTTATATATTTAGGGAATAGTGATTATTGGTGAATCCTCCTAAAAGTCAGATTACGTTATCCTACATCTTTATTAGAGTTTTGCCTATGATTCATTCTGTCCCACTTTGACTTGAATAATTCCATATATTCTCAAGCTCATATCAGGTGTTTTTATTCCAAGAAGATATTTCTCTTTAACTGGAACTGAGTTATGTGCATGTTATTTGCTTTCATGGTACCAGGAATACACATGTTCTGTGAACTTATCACAGTAACTGCCCTCAAGAAGCTAGTCTACCAGGAAGACAAATGTACTATATTTTAAATGTTTATTTATCTTTCATTTTTGTAATCTCTTCTCCGGGGCCGGGGTGGGGGGGTTGGGGGAGGAATTGGCCTATGGAAACAACTTAGAAAATTTTGTTTGTTTTCTGACTTGATTAACTTGTTGACAGTAGATCTACACAGTAATGACTGAACAAATGAATAAACTAGTCTAGATAAGGGCTTCCAGGTGGTGCAGTGGTAAAGAATCTGCCTGCCAATGCAGGAGACGCAAGTTCAATCCCTAGGTCAGGAAGTTCCCCTGGAGTAGGAAATGGCAACCCACTCTTGTGTTCTTGCCTGGGAAATTCCATGGACAGAGGAGTCTGGCAGGCTATAGTCCATGGGGTTGCAAAAAGTGGGACATGATTGAGCATGCATGCACAGTCTAGGTAAGTCATGAGTGGAATATAAGGATAGATAAATAAGTAGGTAGATAGATAGATCTGGAATTCCAGCTTCTGCTCTTACATGTAAAGAATGTGGAAGACATTATTCCCACCTCCACAAGTAAAAAGCTGAACAAACTGATAATCAATGACTTTTCCTACCTGCATCAAAGAACTGAGGTCACATAACAAACCACCACCCTAATACAAGAGAGACGAGCTAATACAGAGAATGCATAGCAACATACCTGTAGCAGAGGCCATTGAATCCAGATCACATAACCAGTATTGCTAGAGGTTGAGTGCAGACAAACTTGAAAACTGAATACTCTAGGGGGCCAACTTAAGGAAAGGCTCCACACTTTCATGAATTTTACCTCCAGAAACTCTACCAAGTTCTCATGTGAATATTGGAGAAAAGTCCCCTCAAATGTGGCCAGAGTGATGATGAAGGTAAAAGTAAGCTTATGCTCCAGGGAAAAACAACCTTTTTGAAATAGTCCCAGAGTTTTTGCTAAAACAAAGGCTTACCCAGCCAAAAGGGGGAAACAAAACTCCTCAGCAGAAGCTTATCTGTGTTGAGGAAGTGAGGAAGTAAAATTACCTAACTGCAGCCTCCTGTAGGCTTTCTGTCTCACTTGTGTGTGTTGATGCTCAGTCATGTCCCACTTTGTGACCCCATAGACTATAGACCAAAGGCTCCTCTGTCCATAGAATTTTCCAGGCAAGAATACTGGAGTGCGTTGCTATTTGCTACTCCAGGGGATCTTCCCAACCCAAGGAACAAACCCACATCTCGTGTCTCCTGCCTTGGCAGGCAGATTCTTTACCAATTGAGCCACCTGGCAAAGCCTCCTATTGCCTTTCTGTCTCACATAAGAAGGAAAAAATAACAATAACAAAAAGCTGAGAAGCACTTTTGAAGGTTATATCACATAAACACAGGACAACTAAACGACTGGGACCTAATTGTAGGACTAGTACCCTTTTCTTTCCCAACAAACTTAGCACCATATGATTAGGGCTCCTGAATAATACACTACAAGAAGAACTCCTAGGCTAGGGCTCTTAAGAAGGAGTTTCTGGGGAGTGAGAACCTGGGAAAACTCTTATAAGTTACATATACTACTTGTGGAGTGACATGGTAATATATGAAAATAGACTTAAATTAGTAGTAGATGTATGTTACAAACACTAGGACAGCCACTGGCATTGTTTAAAGTAAAATTCATGTTCTAATAGAGAATAAAGGAGTACGTCAAGGTTGTATATTGTCACCTTGCTTATTTAACTTCTATGCAGAGTACATCATGAGGAACGCTGGGCTGGAAGAAGCACAAGCTGGAATCAAGATTGCCGGGAGAAATATCAATAACCTCAGATATGCAGATGACACTACCCTTATGGCAGAAAGTGAAGAGGAACTCAAAGGCCTCTTGATGAAAGTGAAAGAGGAGAGTGAAAAGTTTGGCTTGAAGCTCAACATTCAGAAAACAAAGATCATGGCATCTGGTCCCATCACTTCTTGGGAAATAGATGGGGAAACAGTGGAAACCATGTCAGACTTTATTTTTCTGGGCTCCAAAATCACTGCAGATGCTGATTACAGCCATGAAATTAAAAGACGCTTACTCCTTGGAAGGAAAGTTATGACCAGCCTAGATAGCATATTAAAAAGCAGAGGCATTACTTTGCCAACCAAGGTCCGTCTAGTCAAGGCTATGGTTTTTCCCGTGGTCATGTATGGATGTGAGAGTTGGATTGTGAAGAAAGCTGATCGCCGAAGAATTGATGCTTTTGAACTGTGGTGCTGGAGAAGACTCTTCAGAGTCCCTTGGACTGCAAGGAGATCCAACCAGTCCATTCTAAAGGAGATCAATCCTGGGTGTTCATTGGAAGGACTGATGCTAAAGCTGAAACTCCAATACTTTGGCCACCTCATGCGACGAGTTGACTCACTGGAAAAGACTCTGATGCTGGGAGCGATTGGGGTAGGAGGAGACGGGGACGACAGAGAATGAGGTGGCTGGATGGCATCACCGACTCGATGGACATGAGTTTGAGTGAACTCCTGGAGTTGGTGATGGACAGGGAGGCCTGGCGTGCTGTGGTTCTTGGTGTCGCTCAGAGTCTGACACGACTGAGCGACTGAACTGAACTGAACTGAATAGAGAATAAATAACGTTACATAAACTTCTTATTTAAAACCATAGATTTCAAAAAACGGGAAGAGGGAGTTTTTTTTAAAAGACACAAAGAACAAATACAAACAGAGAATATTTAAAACATAATAGATAGCATTTTATCTAAAGTGATAGAAATAATTACTTTAAATGTGAGTAGTCTAAATACACCAATTAAAAGGCAGAGACTGTCAAAGTGGATAGGAAACAATACCTGCCTATATACTGTCTACAAAATAGCCCACTTTAAATATAAAGACAGAGACAGGTTGAAAGGAAAAAGATATACTCCTATTCACTGCTGGTTAGAATGCAAAAATTATACAGCCACCCTAGAGACATTTTGGCAGTTTCTTATAAAACTAAACATACTCTTACCATATAATCCAACCCAGAAAGTGTGTTCCTCGGTATTTACCCAGAGGAGTTGAAAACTTACATCCCTTAAAAAAACAACAACCCTGCATATGAATGTTTATAGTAGTTTTATTTATAATTGCTCAAGCCTGGAAGCAATGAAGATGCCCTTGAAAAGGTGAATAAATAAATAAACTGTGATATGTTCATACAATGGCATATTATTCAGCTCTTGAATGAAATATGCTGTCAAGCTGTGAAAAGGTGGGGAGAAACCTTAAATGCACGTTGCTCAGTGAAAAGAAAAAGCCAGTCTGAAAGGTTACTTTTGGTATTATTACAACTATGTGACTTTCTGAAAAAGGCAAAATATAGAGAAAGTAAAAAGATCAGGGGTCGCTAGGGATTCAGGAGAGAGCAAGGGGTGTGTAAGTGGAGTACAGAGTATTTGTAGGGTAGTGAAACTGTCCTGTATGGAATATGAATGGTCTGGGAACCTGAAATTACTCCTTTTTATAATTTTATTTCTTTATTTTTGGTTGTGCCGCCTTTGTCACTATATGGACTTTTCTCTCATTATGATGAGTGGGGACTACTCTCTAGTTGCAGTGCGTGCACTTCTTGCAGTGGCTTCTCTTGTTGTGGAACACAGGCTCCATGGCATCTAGGCTTCAATAGGTACACATTGTGGGCTCAGTAGGTGGGGCTCCCCTGCTCTAGAGCACAGGCTCAGTAGTGTGGCACATGGACTTATTTGCTCTGAGGCATATGGGATCTTCCCAGATCAGTGATCAAACCAGTATCTCCTGCATTGCTAGGCAGATTCACCACCACTGATCTACCAGGGAAGTTCTCCTTTAAAAAAAAATGAAATGTTGTATATGTATCATTATGGCATCTGGTCCCATCACTTTCATGGCAAATAGATGGGAAAACAATGGAACCAGTGACACTCTATTTTCTTGGGCTCCAAAATCACTGCAGATGGACTGTAGCCATGAAATTAAAAGACGCTTGCTCCTTGGAAGAAAAGGACTATGCTGTGACCAACCTAGACAGCATATTAAAAAGCAGAGACATTGCTATGGTTTTTCCAGTAGTCATGTATGGATGTGAGAGTTGGACCATAAAGAAAGCTGAGAACTGAAGAATTGATGATTTTGAACGGTGGTGTTGGAGAAAACTCTTGAGAGTCCCTTGGACTGCAAGGAGATCCAACCAGTCCATCATAAAGGAAATCAATTCTGAATATTCACTGGAAGAACTGATGCTTAAGCCAAAACTCTACTACTTTGGCCACCTGATGTGAAGAACGGACTCCTTGGAAAATATCCTGATGCTGGGAAAGATTGAAGGTATGGGGAGAAGGGGCTGATAGAGCATGAGATGGTTGGATGGCATCACCGACTTGGTGGACAAGAGTTTGAGCAAGCTCCGGGAGTTGATGATGGACAGGGAAGCCTGGCATGCTGCAGTCCGTGGGGTTGCAAAGAGTCAGACATGACTGAGTGACTGAACTGACACATCATTATGCATTTGTTAAAACTCCTAGAAACATAAAATAGAAAAGAGATCTTAATATAAACCATGGGCTATAATAATAAGAATGTATCAGTATTGGTTCTCTGGCTACAGTAAGTGTGCTATACGGACAGAGAAACCTGGCAGGCTATAGTCCATGGGGTTGCAGAGAGTCAGACACAACTGAGCAACTCATATACATACACACTAATGCAAGACATTAATATGATGGAAAACTGTATGCATGGAGAGTGGGTATGGAGCAGGTAATATAGAACTCTTCATGTTAACCATTCAGTTATTCTGTAAATCTAACACTGTGCTAAAAAATTGTCTATTAATTATTAAAATGATATATTCAAAATGTTGACTTTCAAATTACATAGGAGTTACAAAAAATAAAAGGTTTTTAGTTGCAAATTTGGTTTTCTACCTCTCTTAATCCTCCCTCAAACAAATGGATTCTCTACAGAACAGCTAAATCAGCGATTAAAATGAGATAAATATTTTTACCCCACATTTAAAGGTGATGGGGTTGCATTGAGAGAAGAAATATATCAATGCTTTAAAATTATACTAATGTGTTTTTCTTAAAGATACTGAAAGGAAATATTTGCCTTCCATAAAATTTTAATATCACTGAACAAACAGTTTTCTGTATTATCATAATTCATTATATATATATATATATTTTCTTTTTCTTTAGAAACATTTTTTCCAGTGACTTAGGTAATATAGCAACTTATAAGCTATTATCCCTTAACAGGGGATACATATTCAAGGTGAAATAACATACACATAAAAAACTAGATACAATGCATTGTTTTGTCACACACACACACACATATATACACATATATATATACACATATATATGCTTCCCTGGTGGCTCAGAGGTTAAAGCTTCTGCCTCCAATGTGGGAGACCCGGGTTCGATCCCTGGGTAGGGAAGATCCCCTGGAGAAGGAAATGGCAACCCACTCCAGTATTCCTGCCTGGAGAATCCCATGGACGGAGGAGCCTCGTAGGCTAGAGTCCACGAGGTCGCAAAGAATTGGACACGACTGAGCGACTTCACTTTCACTTATATATATATACTTTAATTATATTACTTTGTTAATTTCATAAGCAATTGAAAATATCTTTTCTAAATTCAAACATTATTAGGCATATTATGAAGTAGAAAGGAGACATCCTATGCTTTTTAAAATGAATTAAAAGAAATTAGTGGGAACTATGGCTTGAGCAAGGTAAGTGGCCAAGAAAAGTTGTATCCCATACTTTTCTGGGTGATTTTATCATTAGCTTATGCCTTTAGGGATATATTATGGGATAAGCTTGAAAATAATTGATATTAGCCAAATATTAAAGCATAAAATGCTCTGTGTGTCTTAGCAAGTGTGTGTGTGCATGTGTGTGCATATATACATATACATCATATGCTCAGAAAGGAGGTAAAGTTCAATTCTACAAGACAGGAATTGAAGTTAAAGGGTGCCCTAAATGTCCAACAAAGAAGAATAGATTCTAGTATATGAACAACCACTAAAACATCAGAAATGTTTCAATCTGAAATTTACATGCCAAATGATTCACTTTGGATCACTGACACTAAGAATCCAATAAGTTGTGGCTTTGTGGGTGAATAAGGGAGAAGGACCGGTGTGGAGGTAGAACATCCCATGAGAAGTCTATTTTAGTCACAGGGATGTAATATACAGCATGGTGACTAAGTTAATAATACCATGTTGCATATTTGAAAGATGTTAAGAGAGTAAACCTTAACAGTTCTCATCACAAGAATAAAAGATTGATGCATGGTGACTCATGTTAACAACTTACTGTGGTGATCATTTTGCAATATATACAAATATCTAATCATTATGTTGTACACCTGAAGCTAATATACTGTCAATTTTACCTCAATTTTTAAAATTAAATTTTAAAAGAGTATATTAAAAAAGGAGTCTACTGTAATCAGTTGAAATTAAATCAGAATAATTAAATTAGAATAGATAACAGAGATAAAGAAAATAGGGATATATCTCTAAGACATCTGAAGTGAAACCAAATGGATTTAGCTACTCAGAGTGCCCTTGCCTTTTATGTCCAAAAGTGACTCTGTATCTTTCACTTGGGTAGATTTGGTGATTTTATATTCAGCTGGTGGTGGTTTAGTCACTAAGTCATGTCCGACTCTTGTGACCCCACAGACTGTAGCCTGCCAGGCTCCTCTGTCCGTGGGATTCTCCAGGCAAGAATACTGGAGTGGGTTGCCATTTCCTTCTCCAGGGTGTCTTCCCAACCCAGGAATCAACCCAGGTCTCCTGCCTTACAGGCAGATTCTTTACTGACTGAGACATTACTTTGCCAACAAAGGTCAGTCTAGCCAAGGCTATGGTTTTTCCAGTGGTCATGTATGGACGTGAGAGTTGGACTGTGAAGAAAGTTGATCACTGAAGAACTGATGGTTTTTAACTGTGGTGTTGGAGAAGACTCTTGAGAGTCCCTTGGACTACAAGGAGATCTAACCAATCCATTTTAGAGGAGATCAGTCCTGGGTGTTCATTGGAAGGACTGATGCTAAAGCTGAAACTCCAATACTTTGGCCACCTCATGTGAAGAGTTGATTCACTGGAAAAGACTCTGATGCTGGGAAGGATTGGGGGCAGCAAGAGAAGGGGACCCCAGAGAATGAGATGGCTGGATGGCATCACCAACTCGACGGACATGAGTTTGAGTGAACTCCGGGAGTTGGTGATGGACAGAGAGGCCTGGCGTGCTGTGATTCATGGGGTCGCAAAGAGTCGGACACAACTGAGTGACTGAACTGAACTGAACTGAACTGAATATAAGCTCTTGAGACTTGACAAAAGATGAAATTTATGTTATTATATATCTTACATATCATCCAGAGATTTATTTTAGAGCTGACTTTCATCATTACCCTATATCCTTACTATTTTATATAGTTTTGTGAAAGGATCATAGTAGACATGCTGCTGCTGCTGCTAAGTCGCTTCAGTCGTGTCTGACCCTGTGCGACCCCATAGACGGCAGCCCACCGGGCTCCACTGTCCCTGGGATTCTCAAGGCAAGAACACTGGAGTGGGTTGCCATTTCCTTCTCCACTGCATGAAAGTCAAAGTGAAGTCATGCTACTCTGTTTTATTTTTTCTTTCTTTTTGATAGTGTAGAGGATTCTTCAAATGAAAAAAGATACTCTGCCAAGTGATAGTTTTACATCGACACAATTCCAGATCTCTTGTTACAGATGCAATCATTTCATGGTTTCCTTGCTTTCTCAAGCCATTTTGGACCTAGTTGAGAGATGGAAAAAGAGGTAGGTTCTAGAACACAGGTTATGACATTTGGCCAGACAAAAGAAAATGAATGGCAAATGCCTTGATTTTATGAATGATAGATCAAAAGAATTTGGCAAGTAATGGAATGTATTAATACATCATACCAGATAGAATAATAGGAAAGCAAAAGGAAAAGAATCAATGATTGTACCAAAATTTCAAATTTGGATAATTAGTCTTAGGAAATCAGGAGAGAGAATAGGATTTGTGGGGAAATAAACTCTTTTGGATATGATGACTTTGAAGTCCTGGTGGCTCATCCAGTTAGAAATATCTAGAAGAGACTTGAAGCTAATAGAAATATTTAGTGGAGGACTGGAGATATGAATAAAAAGTCAGCTTCATAATGGTAGAATAAATTATATTACTGGATGACCTCTTTAATAAAGAAAGCCTAGAGAGAAGGGGTGTCTTGTTTTACATATTATAATTGTATGTCATGAAGTATACTAAAGCAATTAGAAGGAGCTTTGAAATACTTCCATAGCAAAATAAATAATTCCTTAAGAACTATTCAGCAGCAGTATAGCCTATCAATACCAGATTACATCCTGTTGAAAATCAATTGTTTAAACATACTGAAGAGTTTCAATTGCTTATACAAAATGTCATTGACTAGAATTATATTTTATTTATTGAATTGATTCCATCAAGATACAATAAATTCTGAATGTTGTGGATATGATTTGTAAACTTATAAGGCTATTCAACCATTTTGATCAAAGAGACTAATGGAAGGAAAGAGATTTACAATTTCATGGTTCAGTGACACAACAAGTGCTATTTATGTAATTAGTCATTGAAGTAACACTGTGCTGAAATCAATAGAGATTTTTTAGGTGCATTAGGTTTTTCAATGCCACCTAAAATGTTTTCATAGTTAAATGTGTCACAGATCTTTAAGTTAAGAATTCATGGATGCTTTTCTTTTAGATATACTTGGACTTATAAAATATTACCCTTGGAATACTGTTCTAAAAAGACATATAACTAAATCACAGAGAGATAACTGAATAAAAATGAAACCATTAAAAAGGAATTTGAGAAACATTTCACTTAGCCCTGAATACTAAATAAAAGTGAGTTGGTTTGATGTTTGCATTGGACCTATATAAATATTGAAAAAAATACATGCCCTCCTTAGACACAGTTAGGTGCTAAGTAAAGCAGATTGTCATGGAAAACACCAACTTGGTGACTCCTACATGACTGAAAATCTTCATATATTGAAGTAAATAATGAATGGTGGAAAATTCACAAATGAACAAGCAGAATACATAACAGAATACATAACAATTTACCTTTTTAATTTGAGAGTATTTTACTACATTCTCTTTAAGATATATACATTAAATACATTTCATGTGTCCTGCAGTTCCTAGAAATACAGTGATGAAAGATTGATTATGATCTCTTCAAGCTTGGCAAACATACAATTTCCTTCATATCAAGAAAAGCATCGAGATGTAGATTAAGCTCCTTAAGTATTGTCCTGGCTAGTAACAGAGCTGATCCACTTGACTCTCTGTGCTTTGGGGAGTGGTAAGGACTGAAGCAGCCAAGGTCCGTCTAGTCAAGGCTATGGTTTTTCCCGTGGTCACGTATGGATGTGAGAGTTGGACTGTGAAGAAAGCTGATCGCCGAAGAATTGATACTTTTGAACTGTGGTGTTGGAGAAGACTCTTGAGAGTCCCTTGGACTGCAAGGAGATCCAACCAGTCCATTCTAGAGGAGATCGATCCTGGGTGTTCATTGGAAGGACTGATGCTAAAACTGAAACTCCAATACTTTGGCCACCTCATGCGACGAGTTGACTCACTAGAAAAGACTCTGATGCTGGGAGGGATTGGGGGCAGGAGGAGACGGGGATGACAGAGAATGAGATTGATGGATGGCATCACCGACTCAATGGACATGAGTTTGAGTGATCTCCCGGAGTTGGTGATGGACAGGGAGGCCTGGCGTGCTGTGATTCATGGGGTCACAAAGAGTCGGACACGACTGAGCGACTGAACTGAACTGAAGTACTGAAGGGCATGAGATAGACCATGATTTACATTTTTGCTGAGGTCATACAACAATGATGGGATGTTCATCGCACACATAAACATGCTCTTCTCATAATGAGTTTGATTCAGTTCCATTTTAAGCCCTAAAACCTGCAGGGGCTCAGGACTCTTGTGCCTAACTAAAGATGGTCCAATCTGTTATCAGAAACAGAAATGCAGAACTGAAATCATCTCTACCATGTGGACACACAGAAGTCTACAAATTTGTGTACATCTATGGAACAACATGTAATTCCATCATTTATAAAGAAAAATAACCAAACGATTATTCTTAAAGTCTATTTTCTCTTCTCTCCATTCCTTATTTAAGCCATTTTTTGGTCTCCTCTTATAATCAGAGATATCATAGACTGGTCAAAGAGATACTGCAACAGAAACTGTTGATTCTGTAGATAAAATACAAAGACCTTAAAAAAGGGGGGCTACCCAGATGATGCAGTCGTAACTGAATATGCCTATCAATGCAGGAGACACAGTTTCAATCCCTGGGTTGGGAAGATCCCCTGGAGAAGGAAATGGCAACCCATTTCAGTGTTCTTGCCTGTGAAATCCCACGGACAGAGGAGCCTGCAGGGCTACAGTCCATGGGGTCACAAAAGAGTCTGACACAACTTACTAATTAAAATAACAAAAGTATAGAGATAATTCAGGGAGATCTATGAGGAACTTATATTTCTAACATTGTATGAATGTGAATATGCTACATGTTATAGAACAGATTATCATAAGATAATATATTGCATATTCTATTTCCATAGCAAGATATATTAATTTCTCAAGAGTTGAAATACAGTTGTTGCAAAGGATGGAGCATTTATTGACTGGTCAAATAAACAACTGCAGAGAGACTATTTACTGAACCCCGTGTTTATGAGTAATATGGCAGGAATTTGTCCAAAAGCTTTAGACTATCTAGCAATAGTTTTCATTTTGTGTTTAAATATTTAAATGGAATTTTTTAGTGTGTTGGCTCTTTGAATTTTATTAAATATCTGTAAAACCATAATTGTTTTCTTGGCTTAAACATTTAAAAATTTTCATCTTCTGCTATTTCTTAATAGAAAAAAATTTAAAAACCTCTCTCCATATTGACTGCACTACAGTTTTTCAAGAGAAAAAAATAATGACTAAAAATATTTATTTATAGTTTTCGTTTTCTGAATTTTCTTAGATATGCAGCTGAAATCATAAGTCCATGTGAATATTTGCCAATGATTGGGCTGACTGCTTAATATGATGATCCCAAGAGGATAATTTGAATCCAAAGAATAATCGCTTAGTAACACTGTCTATTTTTCTTAATTATGGGGTCAGCCAATTCTTCCTGGTACTCATACATTCGTCCTACATGAATAAATATAAAAATTAGTGATTTTTCTTTATAATTAATTTCCTTAAATGTTTTGATATGTTATCGCTAAAAAGTAGGAAGTTGAAAAGTAATTGCAAAAAAAAGCAGACAGATAAATGCAGATTTAAGGATCAAAACAGAATTTCACTAGATTAATGTGGCTGATATGCCTAATGCCTCCCCCATAGTTTATACTGTGAATTAGGTACTTAGAGAACATCAGAAAAGCTTAATGGCTATTTTCAAAAACTATGGATCTAAACAAATATATTTCAATATTTATGGCTATTCATAAATATTAAGTAGAGTAACTGAGAATTCCCCATTAAATAGTAGCTTTTGAGCTGTATGCATGAAATCTTGATTTCCAAGTGCCATTCCCAACTCTTGCAAATGCTGCAATTTTTCTTGTTAACCTATCACATGAAACTATAATTCAGATTTAGTTCCCAGTTAATGAAAGTTTTCGTGGATGGATAACTTGTATATCAATTTGTCTGATATCTAAAGATGCTTGTGATGAATCTGTCATCACGAAAAGAACACAGCTGCTAATGATGGTGATGGACAAATTTGCCTTAAGTCATCCATACACTCCAACTTCCCTGGTGACTCAGGAGTAAAGAGTCCACTTGCCAATGCAGGAGACCTGGGTTCGATCCTTGGGTCAGGAAAATCCCCTTGAGAAGGAAATGGCAACCCGCCCCAGTATTCTTGCCTGGGAAATCGCATGGAAAAAGGAGCCTGGCAGGCTACAATCCATAGGGTTAAAAAAGAGTCAAACATGACTGAGTAACTAAACAACAACAATTCATACATTCAATTCATCCCATACATCTCAAACATGCACATTCCCTTTATTTAATGAGAAAAAGATTACCAAGGTACTTTATAACTAATATTTTTTAAGAAGTTACTAACTTGCCATGTTTAAGTCATATTTCTAACCCTGACCCAAACATCATAGGACAAAGGACACTGTAATTGGTTCAGTGTAGGAAAATATGCCAATCCCTGCGTTCAGGGGATCAGGATTTATGACCAGAGAGGATGTGGATTTTCCAGACAGCCAAAGACAGACTGGTATAATTTAATCAGTCTATTAGTTTTCTTACTGATTTCTAATATTATTCATTTTATTATGTTTGCTACACTAAACTCAAAATAAATTTCCAAGTAATTCCAAGTAGCTGGTATATTAGCATAATAGTAGATAACAAAGACCTTTTTTTTAAGCTTAAATATTCCTAAAAATAGAGAACAATCAGAAGAAATAGACTTTAAGAGGGTTGTAATACTTAAGCATGGGCTTCCCAAGTGGCACAGCGGTAAGGAATCCACCTGCCAAAGCAGGCGACACAAGAGACGTGGGTTGGATCCAGGGGTGAGGAAGATCCCCTGGAGAAGGGCATGGCAAACCACTCCAGTATGCTTGCCAGGAAAATCCCTTGGACAGAGGAGCCTAGCGGGCTACAGTCTATAGGGTTGCAAAGAGTCAAACACGACTGAGCACACACACACACACACACACACACACACACACACACACACACTACTTAAGCATAGCCTCAAATTCTGTATTTATCATGTGACTCACATAAAATCTATAGGTTGTGTTTTAAGCCTTAGAATTTTAGGCCAGAATTTGCTACTATGCCCTGCCAAAAACAATTCGTTTAATCATTATAATTTTTGGAAATAAAGGCAAACAAACAATAACAGCACCAAAAAAAAAAGCTTGCCTATAAAATGAATATGATCAAAATCCAATTCTGCCTGAAATACTGATCCCTTTTAGCGTTGTTGAGTGACAGGGGTAGGAAACCGACAGAGAAAATATATTTTTCCAGAAGTTAAAGATTTGTAAACAGGCTACAGTAGTAGCATATCCTGCACTGAGTTAGCTTTGCCAACCAGATTGCTAAAACTGAAAGAAGAGAAAAGTAGAATGCCTAAGCAACCCAGGAGATTTTCCAACAAGAGGACTGTGAAGGATGTTTGCTGGTACAGATTGCTACATGGGATAAACCTGGTTTTATGTTTCTATTTACATATTAATTGTAATTCAACTACAGCATAATTAGGGAATTTCAATACAAGGTTGTATAAAAACACCAATTGCATAAACAATAAGTATTGGGCTTTTGAGGATTGGTAAAAAGTTTATTTAAAATGCTGTCACAGTTCTTGTCTCTTGATTTTATTCATGCATAGTTTTCATTTTAATGATTGATTTATTATTTCTCATAAATTGAAATGAAGCTACTTTTGGCAGTAAGACTCTCTCATTCCATTATAATTTCACATTGAAAAATTTTCCTTTAGGGCTTTAAATACTGCAGTTAATTTTTTTTTTTCAAACAAGGGAGTAGAATAAACAGAATCTCTATCACAGGAGGTGGGAAATTATTTGGTTTATGCATGGAAATTAGAAATGGTATCATTCTAAATTAATATGTTATATTCTTTAGGGGTTCAAAAAATGAAAATATTTAGAATTTCAAACACAAAAACAACTATAAAAAGGAATTAGATGTAAACTATTACATAAATGAAATACATAAATACTAAAGAAATATCAAGTTATTTATGGACCATTCCAAGTTGACATTTTTATGTAAAAGAGTTGTTGTGCGTGGGGAAAGAGTTGATTTTAAATGAGAATTTTTGCAAATATTTCAATTATTAAAAAAATATAACTTATTAAACATACAAAACATGATAGAAATCTCAGTGTAATACAAGATGAGCTTAGGAGCAAAGGAGGTGGTAGGCGATTGTTTTTCAGGTGATTGTGAGATGTTCAGAAATAGGAAATCTGAAGCTATTGAATGGAGGAATGGAAAATGAAGACATTTACCTATTTTTTGGTTTCAATCATTTTTCTTTCTTTCCTATCTTATCCTCTTTTAAATATTCTTGGCTGATATTTCTCCACAGTTATTTTTATCTCTTAACCTTTTTCCTTGATTTTAACTCTTTTTCCAAAATCTATTAACCAGTATAAAATACAGTGGAATATTCCTTCAATATGTGTAGCTACAATGAGTAGCTACAGAGACTATTGTTTGGGATTTGATGGGAGTGAGGGGGAATATTTCATAGTGAAATATTTACTATGAAAACATAGTACACCTCAGGCTGCCTTGTCTGTCCTACTTTGTAAAATGACCATTATTTGCTCAGTAGAGTTACCTCTACAATAGGCTATCTTAAACAATTTGTGTCTTGTACCCCCATGAAGTCTAAGAATCTTTTCTCAGAATACTTTATAAGCACATAAAATAAAATGGATAGATTACAAAGGAAAACAATATGTCTAATACCCTTATCAAAATATTTAAAAATGTAAATTTGTAACCTAATTATTTGTGGGTTTCTTCTTTAATTGAAATATTAAGTGATCAGGTCTAGCTGTGTTATAATAGCAATTATGATTTCAAAATAGTGATGATATAGGGCAACAAGATTTACCACCCCAAAATGTGTCTTTGGCATGCATATTATTTCAAGTTGAAAACAATCAAGGCCACAAAGACTCAGGAAGGAACTTTGACCTTCTCCCTAACTGCCTAAAGAATGTAACTCAAGGACTTTCTCCAAGAAGGGAGTTATGACCCTAAAGAGCTATTGTATGAACTAGCAGGCAGACAGGGAGGAACCACACAAAGTCTGTTAAAATTCTTCCTTTAGTTCCCATTGAATCTGCCAGGTATCCAGCAAACTTTTTTTTTTTAATCAAAAATTTGTTTTTTTATCTTTGTATGAATTGCCTTCCTCTCATCTGAATGCCCAAACCACTACTCGGAGATCTTTTGTTTTTAACCAAAGATAGTATTTAAAGTGAAAATTTTTAGCCGTTGATGAGTTATTTAGTTATCCTGTGTCTCTTCCATGTGAATGTTATAAACTTTTGTGCTTTTTCCCCTATTAATCTGCTATATGCCAATTGAATTTTTAGACTAGCCAGAAAAACTTAGAAGCGTAAAATTTCTTCTTCCTCAACAATGACATTAGTGATATATACGTACCTACACAACTGTAATGTAATAACAAAAAACACAGACATGGTATCTGCTGTTCTTATTAGTGACATAGTCACAGGTACTGCTTGATTATATTTTCTGTCCAAAAAATACAAATTTTCAGTTAAAGGGTAAAGAAACTAAATATGTAATCTTTTTTTTTCCATCTAAAATCAGAGATAACCTCAATTATATTCCTAGATCCCATATTAGTAACAATAGCTGTAGATTGAGAAACCGTATTGCTTCATCTTTCAAGTGATATCATTAATTTATCTGAGCCAGAGGCTTACATATTGATGGGCAGCAGATCGCCTGGAATCTTTATTTTTATTTTTTCAAAAATACAGCTTCTAGTGGCCACTCTCCCAGACAGAGTTATTTCAACAGTGTTCTGCTGCTGCTAAGTCAGTTCAGTCATGGCCAACTCTGTGCGACCCCATAGACGGCAGCCCACCAGGCTCCCCCGTCCCTGGGATCCTCTAGGCAAGAACAATGGAGTGGGTTGCCATTTCCTTCTCCAATGCAGGAAAGTGAGAAGTGAAAGTGAAGTCTCTCAGTCGTGTCCAACTCTTTGCGACCCCATGGACTGCAGCCTACCAGGCTCCTCTGTCCATGGGATTTTCCAGGCAAGAGTACTAGAGTGGGTTGCCATTGCCTTCTCCACAACAGTGTTCTAGGCAGTTAGGATTCTTACCTATGGTAGAGTATCTTTTGAAGAAAAATAGTTTCTCAGAAGCCTGGATGGAATTACAATAAAAAGTTTTCTCAATGTAGTTTATTTTTTAAAATTTTATTGAAGCAAATTTTATTGACTTACATTGTTGCGTTAATTTCTGCTACGTAGCAAATAATTCAATTATATATATATCCTTTTCCATATTGTTTTCCATTTTGGTTTATCACATGATATTGAGTACAATAACCTGTGCTCTACAGCAGGACCTAGTTGTTTATCCATCCTATATATAATAGTTTGCATCTGCAAATCCCCAGTTCTCAATCCCTCCCTCCCCAACACCATTTCCCACTTGGCAACCACAGCTGTTCTCTGTGACAGTCTATTTCCTAGATATGTTCATTTGTGTTGTATTGTAGATTCCACATATAAGTGATATCATATGGTATTTGTCTTTCTCTAACTTACTTCACTTAGTATGATAATCTCTGATCTATCCATGTTGCTGCAAATGGCATCATTTCATTCTTTTTAATGGCTAAGTAATATTCCATGGTATATTTGTACCTTATCTTCTTTATCCATTCATCTGTCAATGGACATTTAGGTTGTTTCCAGTCTTGGTTATTGTAAATAGTGCTGCAGTGAACATAGGGGTGCAGGTATCTTTTCAGATTATAGTTTTGTCTGGGTACATGCCCAGGAGTGGGATTGCTGTATTATATAGTTACTCTATTTTCAGGTTGTTGAGTAAACTCCATATTGTTTTACATAGGCTGCACTAATTTATGTTCTCACCAACAGTGTAGGAGGGTTCTCTTGTTTCCCCACCATTTCCAGCATTTGCTATTTGTAGACTCTTTAATGATGGTGATTTTAAATAATGTGAGTTGGTACCTTATTGTAGTTTTGATGTGTATTTCTCTAATAATTACCCATGATGAGCATCTTTTTATGTGGCTATTGGCCATCTGTATGTCTTTGGAGAAATGTCTATTTAGGTCTTCTGCCCATTTTTCAATTGGGTTGCTTGTTTTTGTTGTTGTTGATGTTTTGAGTTCTGTGAGCTATTTGTATATTTTGGAAATTAAGCCCTTATCTGGAATCATTTGCAAATATTTTCTCCTGATCTATAGGTCATCTTTTCATTTTGTTTATGATCTCCTTTACTGTGCAAAAGCTTATAGACTTGATTAGGTCTCATCTATTTCTATTGCCTTTGGAGGCTGACCTTAGAAGACATTCTCAATCTAGTTTATAACACTCTCAACAACAACATAAATATTTAAACAAACAAGTACATAGTTGGAATATTTCTTTTCACAATCAGTTCAGTTCAGTTCAGTTCAGTCGCTCAGTCGTGTCCGACTCTCCGCGACCCCATGAATCACAGCACGCCAGGCCTCCCTGTCAATCACCAACTCCCGGAGTACACTCAAACTCATGTCCACAGAGTCGGTGATGCCATAATTTTTGGTAAATTGCCAGATAATTAAGGTATTAACATGTGTATGTTATTCCTAAAAGCAGTACAGAAAAATAGAAAGCATACAAACTTAGGATGTAATCCACAGGCGATATAGTTGACTCATCTCTCTAAAACTCATTCTCTGTCTGGTGGATACAGGACTTAATTATTCAAAACTTCATTTTGGAGAGGACAAAGGAGATGGCATGCGTGCAGAACGTATTTCACTATATTGTTAACTTTCTATTCCTGGATTGAATTTCCTTTTTTCATGCTTATCCCAATTCCAGTAGATGAGAATGCCTTTGTTAATGTAACAAATATCAGTCACTTCTGTGTATTTAGTCTATTTCATAATTCTTTCAGAGGTTATTTGTACTCTCAATAGCAAGACATATTTACATTACAGATGTCCACTCTGATAAAGATGAAAATCTGAAATTTCCTTTCCCTACCAACAGTTAAGATTTACTTTAGTCAGATGTAGAAAAGGCCCTCATAATGTGAAAAATATAATGATTTTTATCTAGCAAGTTAGGAGGAGGGGATTGAAAATGTTCAAAAGATAAGAGGACTCCATATATCCTTCAGAGACCAATTCCACAGGACATGAAATATGGAAAAAATAAGGTCTCTTATTTATCCTCAGCTATGTATGTACGTGTGGTGGAGGGGAGAGAGGTAGTGCATGTCTTTTTTTTTTTTCCAATGTTAATTCCAACTGGCAAAATATGGATAAAAATGAAATCATAAATTCATTACAAAGGCAATTCTGGGATTCTCTACCTTCTAATCAAGTGAAGTAATAGGGATACTCCTGAGTGACAAACACAAGTGCCATTTTAAGGAGGCTGAATATAGTTAAAATGGAATAAGGACATCCTCTCTTCTTTTTTTTTCTATTGGACATAAAAGCAAATATAGCTTATTAGAGGATTCTGAAAACTAAATAAGAACAGGTGGGCAGGATAAGAGGATCAAAACTCAAATAATGACTCATCATACCATGAATTAGCTCTATTTTTCCTCCCATATTTCCTGACTTAAACTCTCAGGCAGTCTTCTGTCTACAGATCGGTGTAGACAGATAATGTTCCTTTCAAACAGAAAAAAATAGGACTAGGAAAGGGAGTTCCTGTACAGTGGAGCTCTCCTGGGTCTACCCAAGTTAAGCCTCAATTATAAAACTGGACCCATGTACTGGAAGTAGTGTGGTGGGGTGGTGGTGACAGTGATACTATAGGCTGTTTTCTCTTGCTTCTTGCTCTCTTTTTTTCATCTTATAAAACTTTACTGCATTTTAAAAATGAGTAACTTTAAAGTTTTGTTGTTGTTTAGTCACTAAGTCATGTCTGACTCTTTTGCAACCCCATGGACTGTAGCCCACCAGGCTCCTCTGTCCATGGGATTTCCCAGACAAGAATACTGGGGTGGGTTGCCATTTCCTTTTCCAAGAGATCTGCCCAACCCAGGGACCAAACCCACATCTCCTGCGTTGGCAGGTGGATTCTTTACCACTGAGCCACCAAAGCCCAGTTTATAGTTTACAGAGGTGTATACAAGTATAGGCTTCAAACTCTCAGAGCTAACCTAGTTCCCTCTCATTGAACTATTTTTTTAAACCAGTTAAAATTTTATTCTTTAATTAGGAATCTTGGGGAAAAGAAGTCACATCAGGATTCAAAGGCAAATGCAGAGACTAAAAACTAACAGTTTTTCCTCCGTTAGTTTGGGGAACAGTTTAAATCAAGCCAGATCCACTCTAGCTCTGGCCACAGTCTACTCTCTAAAACCTGACCCCAGGTTTGTTTGTTTACAACCTGGTTTCACTTCATCTGAGGACCTAACTTGAGCAAATTTATGTCTTCCTTAAGTTTGAGCATCCCTCACTTCTACCCTTGCAAGTGCCACACAGCCATGGACTTACAAATTTGATCAAAAATACAAGTTATAGCTAAAAGATCTGCAAGATGCAGACTACATATGAGGAGGAGTTTTAGGGAAATCCAAAGACAGCAAAGTAGATAAAATACTAGAGAACTTTGAATCCTCAGGCACATTTAGCTATAGCAAACATTAAATACAGACCAGCTACTAGCTATATTAACATAAATATTCCCACCAAAGCCTTACTATCCTTATTATCCAATATATTATATTAAGCTTTTAGCAAAAACCTGTAAGTAATATTACTAGTAAGAGATAAAACAAGTATCAGAACTAGACTCTGATATGATACAGATTTTGTGGTTATCAGACAGAAAATATAAAGTAACTATGATTAATATGTTAATAGAACTCATGGGAAAAAGATATAAGAATTTTAATAGGTAATGTAAGGAGAAAGATGAAAACTCTAGGAAAGAGTCAAAAAGAAATGCTAGATATTAAACTAGATAGCTAGATGGTTTGTATGAATATGCAGTTTGTCTGGCTCATGGTTAGTACGTTTCACACAAGATTCAATGGACTATTCCTTTTAATCTCTCAAGGCAGCTATCTAATTGGCTTGCCCTAAGAGTCCTATTCAGAAATTCAGAACAAGTATTAACCTTCTGAGTCAGGAAGCTGGCATTCATTGGGTATTTTTCACCTTTACTGAGAAAAAAAAAAACCCAAAACATTGTCTAGATGATGCCCAAGGAAAACGTCACTGAATACTCTAATTCCAAACTCTGACTTAGAAATACTTCTTCTGCTTCGTTTGACATTAACAAAACTCAGTTGGATTTTTTTATGTAGGGGATGTTCTTGATTCTATACAATATTAAAGGAAGATAAAGCTGGATTATAGCACTACTAAAAAACCTTTCATTTACAATGATCCTTGGATTCTTTAAGCATAGAACTTTCTAATATTCTAACTATAAACCGAGTATAAAATGGCATTCATATCTAGAAAATAGAAGGCAAATAAAATCTGATAAACGTCCATTGTCCTGACAGTTTTATCCTCCACTTTCGTTTCATCATCACTGTTCTTTGATAATGCCTTCAAAGTTAAAAAGCCAGTTGAAACTCATAGTTAAAATCAGCCTTCACAAAACTCTGCAGATTGGGAAGTTTGGGTTTCATAATTTCTAGTTTTCAGTTGAGAAAACTGAAATCCTAAGGGCTAAAATAACTTTCTCTGGGTCACATGATTCCAGCTGAAATTGTCTGCAAAGGCATTCAAATAAATCTTCATGAATTAGTGAATAAAGCTATCAGTGCATACATGTGTTGATTTAAATGTGTTTAAATGTAAACTAGATATTTCAAACATACCTGAAGTAACTATATCAGGTGAATAACTTAAAAAAAAATCTAGTGGAATTCAAATCTTTATATATTTGATACTCTGTTCTTTATATACTTAATACTCTGTTCTTCCAATAATAGATTGTTTCCTTTAAACTATCATAATAGTTTTTGATAAGTGAAGAAAGAATAAAGTCCTTTGAAAGTCAACCAAGTTATAAGCTAAAAAAATAAAAATAAAGTGTTTTTCAGCTATAACCATATAAAAAGTATCATGCGAACAGTGTATTTTACATTGAGGCAATCTCCTCAGGAAATGCTACAATAAACCCAATTTTCTTGTAGAAGAATTTTCACTGTTTTAAATCTCATTTTCTTTTATTTTTCTAGATTTTTTGGTAATAAAGCTCAGGAGATTGGTGACAAAAACAACATAATGAATTTTCAGGCTGCATAATTTATGACTTCATACTCATAGCGACAGTTTTAACCTCCACTCATATTTACATTTGCCCTCTATTTCCCAGATTCAAATGGTCTTTCTAAGGAGATTGGTTTCATGCAGAGACAGGATAGTAATCAGAAATTTCGATCTCACTCACAATAAATCAGAGTGATTTCTGTCCACATTTGTGGCCACCGCTGAAACAAAATGCGCCTCTGACTGGGGGCTGCATGGCTATTAACTGCTTGAGTTTTGATTTCCAATAAAGATACCTTTTCAATTTGCTTAATGCTTCCAAAATAGGGGTGTGGTTTCCTGGTATATTAGAACAATTTAGTTAGCAGCTGAAGTCCTTGCTAGCTCACAAAAACCTGTATAAGGACCATAATTAAAACAAATGTTTACAATGCAAAAAAGGGAAGTAAGAAAACAGAGAACATAGAAGCACATATTTGATTGATATTGATATTGATATTTTAAAAAGTGAATGCAAACACAAACACCTTTTAAATTCAGGCTCTTCTGCAGAAATAAATCAGAATGTGACGCTTTCCCCCATCACCTTAAATAGATTGGAGTCATGTGAGGGGATTGCAGCAGAAATGCTATCCACAATAGCAAAAAAGAATAAATTACTTGAAAATTTACGTCAAAGGAAATTGACATTCAGAAGACCTAGGCAGTCCAGACAGTCCATTATCCATTTAACCACATAACTGACTCAGACACAACTGCCTGCCTGATCACGGCTGGCCCAGATGCTTTCCCTAGAAATCTGTTTGCAACAGGGAGGCACATCTGGATGCAGCAATTGCTAGAATGAGGATGAGATCATTTACAAAGAACCCTAAAAAGACAGGAGTGTTTGGTCTTCCAAGGAGAACATTTGTATAAGTTACCAAAGCAGCACATGCTGCATATCCTGGGGTGGAATGAAGGGCTAGCCATGCATTATTATACCTTAACTAAAAAGTCAGACTTGTTCACAGAATCGCATACATTGGGAGTTTCTTTCTATCGTTTAGTGTAGTAAAATGCCAGATAAGCAGAATAGCTAGTTATTGATAAGGAAGGATAGAGTAGGAGGAATCACTCTACAATACTAATGCCTACTATATAACTGTAATAATCCGGACACTATGGTATTGGCAGAGGAATAGACAAATAGTGGAATATAAAACCTAGAAATGGAACCATAAAAACATGTCTAACTGATTTTTGACAAAGTAACAATTAATTCCATGGATGGTCCCCAACTTTTCTTAAGGAAAAATAAAAGAGTAAGTCTTCATGACCTAGGGATTTAATTTCACCAGCACAATCACAAAAGAAAAGAAATAGTAAATTGGACATTATCAAAAATAAAAGCCTTTATCTTTGCATAAACTCATGTGAATACAAATGGTGGTGCTTTCTTATCCTAGAAACCTACTACAGTGCAGTAAAAGAAATGCACTGTTGATGCATGCAACAACATAAATCAATTAGGCATTTATCTGTTGATTTCCTTCGCTTTTGAGGAGGCTTGACTTTATACAGAATGTCTGTGTCAACTTTTCCCTTTGCTCTAGGTATATTACTTAGTCCAAAGATCTAGTTTTCATTTCTAAGCCATGCCCATTGCAGAGTTTCAGTTGAAAGTTTTGTTTATTTGTTTTTGTTTTTTAATCACATCTTTTAACTGATTCAGACTTCAAAGTGTGTTTCCCCTACTGTTGATAGAAGCTGAGACCTTTGCTCAGAGTTTCAATCATCTAACTGTAGTTTTCTAAGAGGCTCCCTGGAGCTGACAAGTGCACAAACAGTTCTGGGTCATACAAAGTTTTATGTGAGGTTTACATGAATATTTAGGTACTCTAATTTATATGATTTTTTCATCCATTTCCAGAGACCCTGGAATCCTCTAACTCCATTTCATGATGCAACAGTCCCATAAGATTGTCACTGTTATTTCAGTTTGAGTTATAACTGCCCCAAACATTGGCAAACCGGAAGAACCTAAACGGGACAGGCTCTTTAAACACATATCTTACCCAGAGATATATATTATATCAAGAGTCAAATTCCTTCCAACTTTTCTCTACTCTTGTCTTTAATGCACATAAATTTTATCATTGTTATCTATAGGAAGATTATTCCCAGATAAACTCCCCATGACCCTCCTAGGACTGGAACTCCACCTGCGTGATTTACAAGTTAATAATTTTCTTTAAAGAACCTCATTATACTAATGTCATGGTTTTTTTCCCCTTATTTTCTGATGCTTTGACATCTTGAAGTCTTGCTGATTATCAAGGCACTATACTTCCCAAGTTTAACTAATTCCTAGAGATGATAAACAACTCACCTGATTGGATATCTTTCAAATATAAAAGATCTAATCCAGAGCCCACACTACCAACCACCTCCACAATGAGATTCGTACTCTCTCAGTCAGGCAGTTCAGTCATTCAGTATTGTCTGACTCTGTGATCCCATGGACTGCAGCAGGCTAAGCTTCCCTGTCCCTCACCAACTCCCGAAGTTTATTCAAACTCATGACATTTGAGTCAGTGATGCTATTTAACTATCTCATCCTCTGTCGTCCCCTTCTCCTCCTGCCCTCAACCTTTCCCAGCATCAGGGTCTTTTCAAATGAGTCAGCTCTTTGCACCAGGAGGCCTAAGTATTAGAGTTTCAGCTTCAGCGTTACTCTTTCCAATGAACACCCAGGACTGATCTCCTTTAGGATGGACTGATTGGATCTCCTTGCAGTCCAAGGGACTCTCAAGAGTCTTCTCCAACACCACAGTTCAAAAGCATCAATTCTTCGGCACTCAGCTTTCTTTATAGTCCAACTCTGACATCCATACGTGACTACTGGAAAAACCAAAGCTTTGACTAGATGTACCTTTGTTGGCAAAGTAATGTCTCTGCTTTTTAATATGCTGTCTAGGTTTGTCATAACTTTTCTTCCAAGGAGCAAGAGTGTTTTAATATCATGGCTGCAGTCATCATCTGCAGTGATTTTGGAGCCCCCCAAAATAAAGTTTTTCACTGTTTGCATTGTTTCCCCATCTATTTGCCATGAAGTGATGGGATCGGATGCCATGATCTTAGTTTTTTGAATGTTGAGCTTTAAACCAGCTTTTTCAGTTTCCTCTTTCACTTTGATGAATAAGCTCTTCAGTTCTTCCCTTTCTGCCATAAGGGTGGTGACATCTGTGTATCTGAGTTTATTGATATTTCTCCCGGCAATCTTGATTCCAGGTTGTTCTTCATCCAGCCTGTCATTTCATATGATGTACTCTGCATAGAAGTTAAATAAACAGGGTGACAATATACAGCCTTGATGTATTCTTTTCCCAATTTGAAACCAGTCTGTTGTTCCATGTCCAGTTCTAACTGTTCCTTCCTGACCTGCATACAGATTTCTCAGGAGGCAGGTCAGGTGGTCTGGTATTCCCATCTCTGCAAGAATTTTTTACAGTTTGTTGTGATCCACACAGTCAAAGGTTTTGGAGTATTCAATAAATCAGAAGTAGATGTTTCTCTGGAACTCTCTTGCTTTTTTGATGATCCAGTGGATGTTGGCAATTTGATCTCTGGTTCCTTTGCCTTTTCTAAATCAAGCTTGAACATCTGGAGTTCACGGTTCATGTACTTACTCTCTGGGCCACTCTTTTCTTGCCCTAATCACCCTAGGCCAGGTACCAGACAACTAGAGACAGCTCCTATACCCCAGTAATCACTGAAACTATTCAAAATACCCAACCCTAAACCTGAAACCACCTTTTCCATTCCTTGTCATGAAACTAGCATAAAGTCTCTTGTTCACATTTCCCCTGAACTCCTTCTATCTCGTGACTCACCGTTGTGTCTATCCCTGTAGCCTTGTGTGGCATGTCCTGTCTTCTGTTTTTAGGGATCTGTGAGTATAAAACATTCTTCTTTTATGACAGTAGTTTCTATGTCATCATGTCTTCAGTTCAGTTCAGTTCAGTCGCTCAGTTGTGTCCGACTCTTTGCGACCCCATGAATCACAGCAGGCCTCCCTGTCCATCACCAACTCCCGGAGTTCACTCAAACTCATGTCCACCGAGCTGGTGATGCCATCCAGCCATCTCATTCTCTGTTGTCCCCGTCTCCTCCCGCCCCCAATCCCTCCCAGCATCAGAGTCTTTTCCAGTGAGTCAACACGTCGCATGAGGTGGCCAAAGTATTGCAGTTTCAGCTTTAGCATCAGTCCCTCCAATGAACACCCAGGATTGATCTCCTTTAGAATGGACTGGTTGGATCTCCTTGCAGTCCAAGGGACTCTCAAGAGTCTTCTCCAGCACCACAGTTCAAAAGCTTATTCAATTAAAGCAAATCCCAGTACACTTAAAATGCTAATTTAGCAGATCTGAACATCTATCAAGCATTTCCTGAGTTATTTCTTATCTTACAAAAGTCTGGGACACACTATGATGGTAATAGGTCACTAGAAGGGAAGTTATGTCTCAACTAAATAAGAGTGAGTAGAAGTTATCCTAGCAGGAGATTTCTAGAGAGAGAGCAATAAGTGATATAAAAAGGAACAAAGATGAGAGAACATGAAGACCTACAACACAGCTAGAGTAAATGTCAAGATTGAAAGCTGGAAATAGGTGGCCTGAAATAAATATCATGATAACCTCATAAGCATTACTGGAGAGGTTGGACTTTAAATGGTGGTCCGTGCAGGGATTCATTAATGGTTTAAGTTGTGAAATGACATATTTAGAATGCATCTACATCTTTTGAGTCCTTGGATTTTTTTATAGACTGGGCATGAAGGAAATTTGAAATCATCAGCTAAAAAAAATAGATGGAAATAAACTGTAGGTTAGGAAACCCACTGTATAAAATGCATGCTTTTAAATAACAGGAAGGGGACAATCTATAATCAATAAGTGGAATCTGGTTGCCAATAAATAAAATTAAAGCCAGAGTGATTATGATAGACATACATAAACATGGTCAATATGGAAAAAATAAACAACAGATATCTATGACACTGACTTTAAAGCAGAAAAGAACAGAACAATATTTGAATGATAACAAGCAAAAAATGACTATTTTGTATTTTTAGTACAAAGCATATTGATAAAAACTGAAATGTTTCATTCATTTTTCAGAAGGAGGTGAGTGTCATAGAGATATGTGCAAAGATTAAACTCCATCAGGTTGGATCAATGCAAAGACAATATGAGAGCCTTTGGAATTACACTGGCTCATGTAAAAATTTACTTGATATTATAGAAATAGAATATGAGTGGTTAGGTTCATAAAAGATCAGGGAGCCCTAAACCTTATTAATTCAAAATTTTGTTTTATTAGTTTTCCTCAATGTCTTTAATTCTCTTTATAATATAGGAGATAATTTACTTAACCCTTGCCTTTGAGTCTGTCTAGTTTATTAGAATCTGCTGTAGGTTATATATATTTTATGAGGCTTCCCAGGTGACACTAGTGGTAAAGAACTTCCCAGCCAAGGCAGAAGACACAAGAGATGCAGGTTCAGTCCCTGGGTTGGGAAGATCCAAGTTTTATTTATTTTTGCCCAGGCTGGGTCTTCATTGCTGCACACGGGCTTACTCTAGGTAAGCAAGCAGGAACTTCTCTCTAGTTGCGGTTCGCGGGCTTCTGATTACAGTGGATTTTCTTATTGCACAGCACAGGCTCTAGGGCTGAGGGCTTCTGTAGTTGCTGCGCTGGAGGCTCTACCGCGCAGGCTCAGTAATTGCCACTGGCGGCTCCACAACGCAGGCTCAGTAGTGGTGGTGGGCTCAGAATTAGTTGCTCCGGGACATGTGGGATCTTCCTAGATCAGGGGTCAAACCCACGTTCCCTACTTCGGAAGACGCATTCTTAAGCATCAGAGCACCAGGGAAGTTCTGCTGTAGGTAATATTAATCTGTTCAGTTCAGTTCAGTCGCTCAGTCGTGTCCGACTCTCTGCGACCCCATGAACCACAGCACGCCAGGCCTCCCTGTCCATCACCAACCCCCGGAGTTCACTCAAACTCATGTCCATCCAGTCGGTGATGCCATCCAGCCATCCTATTCTCTGTCATCACCTTCTCCTCCTACCCCCAATCCCTCCCAGCATCAAACTCTTTTCCAGTGAGTCAATTCGTCACATGAGGTGGCCAAAGTATTGGAGTTTCAGCTTTAGCATCAGTCCTTCCAATGAACACCCAGGATTGATCTCCTTTAGAATGGACTGGTTGGATCTCCTTGCAGTCCAAGGGACTCTCAAGAGTCTTCTCCAGCAATCTGTTGATGAAAACAAAGTTTTCTTCAGGGCAGTGACTTTTCTGTTTTCGTTACCAGAATATGCCTGGTGCTCGGTGGAAATTAGTTTTCAATATACACCTGACACGTGTAAAGATGAATGGATGTGCAAATGAAGGGATCTTTACTAAATATGCAAGTAAAAACAATAGTGAACTAGCATTTATTTCACATTTATTATGTTTAGGACTTATCATTATTATATGCCACTAATATTAAATTCATTGCGTGGTTGGTTGCGCTGCTGGAGCCGGCGTCTCTCGCATCTGTGCTGCCGGCGGGAGTCTCTTGCATCTCAGATGAATATTATATCTACTTCTGTGGGCAGGAATCCCTTAGAAGAAATGGCGTAGCCATCATGGTCAACAAAAGAGTCCGAAATGCAGTACTTAGATGCAATCTTAAAAACGACAGAATGATTTCTGTTCATTTCCAAGGCAAACCATTCAATATTACAGTAATCCAAGCCTATGCCCCAACCAGTAACACTGAAGAAGCTGAAGTTGAACAGTTCGATGAAGACCTACAAGACCTTTTAGAACTAACACCCAAAAAAGATGTCCTTTTCATTATAGGGGACTGGAATGCAAAAGTAGAAAGTCAAGAAACACCTGGAGTAACAGGAAAATTTGGCCTTGGAGTACAGAATGAAGCAGGGCAAAGGCTAATAGAGTTTTGCCAAGAGAACGCACTGGTCATAGCAAACACCCTCTTCCAACAACACAAGAGAAGACTCTACACATGGACATCACCAGATGGTCAACACCAAAATCAGATTGATTATATTCTTTGCAGCCAAAGATGGAGAAACTGTATACAGTTAGCAAAAACAAGACCAGGAGATGACTGTGGTTCCGATCATGAACTCCTTATTGCCAAATTCAAACTGAAAATGAAGAAAGTAGGGAAAACCACTAGACCATTCAGATATGACCTCAATCAAATCCCTTATGATGATACAGTGGAAGTGAGAAATAAATTTAAAGGACTAGATCTGATAGATAGAGTGCCTGATGAACTCTGGACGGAGGTTCGTGACATTGTACAGGAGACAGGGACCAAGACCATCCCCATGGAAAAGAAATGCAAAGAAGCAAAATGGCTGAGGAGGCCTTACAAATAGCTGTGAAAAGAAGAGAGGCGAAAAGCAAAGGAGAAAAGGAAAGATATAAGCATCTGAATGCAGAGTTCCAAAGAATAGCAAGGAGAGATAAGAAAGCCTTACTCAGCGATTAATGCAAAGAAATAGAGGAAAACAATAGACTAGGAAAAACAAGAGATCTCTTCAAGAAAATTAGAGATACCAAGGGAACATTTCATGCAAAGACGGGCTCGATAAAGGACAGAAATTGTATGGACCTCACAGAAGCAGAAGATATTAAGAAGAGGTGGCAAGAATACACAGAAGAACTGTACAAAAAAGATCTTCACAACCAAGATAATCATGATAACGTGATCACTGACTTAGAGCCAGACATCTTGGAATGTGAAGTCAAGTGGGAATTAGAAAACATCACTACGAACAAAGCTAGTGGAGGTGATGGAATTCCAATTGAGCTATTTCAAATCTTGAAAGATGATGCTGTGAAAGTGCTGCACTCAATATGCCAGCAAATTTGGAAAACTCAGCAGTGGCCACAGGACTGGAAAAGGTCAGTCTTCATTCCAGTCCCAAAGAAAGGCAATGCTAAAGAATGCTCAAACTACCGCACAGTTGCACTCATCTCACACACTAGTAAAGTAATGCTTAAAATTCTCCAAGCCAGGCTTCAGCAATATGTGAACCATGAACTCCCAGATGTTCAAGCAGGTTTTACAAAAGGCAGAGGCACCAGAGATCAAATTGCCAACATCTGCTGGATCATGGAGAAAGCAAGAGAGTTCCAGAAAAACATCTGTTTCTGCTTCATTGACTATGCCAAAGCCTTAGACTGTGTGGATCACAATAAACTGTGGAAAATTCTGAAAGAGATGGGAATACCAGAGCACCTGACCTGCCTCTTGAAAAACCTGTATGCAGGTCAGGAAGCAACAGTCAGAACTGTACATGGAACAACAGACGGGTTCCAAATAGGAAAAGGTGTACGTCAAGGTTGTATATTGTCACCCTGCTTATTTAACTTATATGCAGAGTACATCATGAGGAACGCTGGGCTGGAAGAAGCACAAGCTGGAATCAAGATTGCTGGGAGAAATATCAATAACCTCAGATATGCAGATGACACCACCCTTATGGCAGAAAGTGAAGAGGAACTCAAAAGCCTCTTGATGAAAGTGAAAGAGGAGAGTGAAAAAGTTGGCTTGAAGCTCAACATTCAGAAAACGAAGATCATGGCATCTGGTCCCATCACTTCATGGGAAATAGATGGGAAAACAGTGGAGACAGTGTCAGACTTTATTTTTTTGGGCCCCAAAATCACTGCGGATACTGATTGCAGTCATGAAATTAAAAGACTCTTGCTCCTTGGAAGGAAAGTTATGACCATGCTAGATAGTATGTTAAAAAGCAGAGATATTACTTTGCCAACAAAGGTCCGTCTAGTCAAGGCTATGGTTTTTCCCTTGGTCATGTATGGATGTGAGAGTTGGACTGTGAAGAAAGCTGATCGCCGAAGAATTGATGCTTTTGAACTGTAGTGCTGGAGAAGATTCTTGAGAGTCCCTTGGACTGCAGGGAGATCCAACCAGTCCATTCTAAAGGAGATCAATCCTGGGTGTTCATTGGAAGGACTGATGCTAAAGCTGAAACTGCAATACTTTGGCCACCTCATGGGACGAGTTGACTCACTGGAAAAAACTCTGATGCTGGAAGGATTGGGGGCGGGAGGAGAAGGGGATGACAGAGAATGAGATGGCTGGATGGCATCACCGACAGGATGGACATGAGTTTGAGTGAACTCTGGGAGTTGGTGATGGAGAGGGAGGCCTGGCCTGCTGCGATTCATGGGGTCTCAAAGAGTCGGATACGACTGTGCGACTGAACTGAACTGAATATTAAATTCACAAATATCTTAAATTCAATGTTATCAAGTAAAAAAATGAGGTTCTGAGAAGCTATGCTACTTTACAAACTAACAGGAAGCAACATATTCAGGATTTTACTTCATCCTGAGTGAATTTCCTTTTCCATTTAGAATGATTTATTAATTTTAAAATAATTTATTGATTACCTTATATAGAAAGATTCTGTGTCTGTCAGTAAAAGATTAAATGAGGAGAAAAAAGTAAAGAATAGAGACAATTTCTCAACACCCTTCCACAGTGAAGAAAGACAAAAAAAGAAAGTGTATTTCCATTCAGTGGGAAACTTGTTTGCCAACCTGAAGCTCATATCTTGAGGTTTTAAAGGTGAGAACTTCCTTACCCCACTTCATGTTATCTGTGCAACCTGAGGCAAATTACTTGTCTCCGCTAAGCCTTCCTGGTTTCTTCCCTGTTGGCTCAGCTTCCCTGGTGTCTCAGATGGTAAAGAATCCACCTGCAGTGCGGGAGACCTGGGTTCGAGCCCTGGGTTGGGAAGATCCCCTGGAGAAGGGAATGGCTAGCCACTCCCTTATTCTGGCCTGGAAAATTCCATGGACAGAGGAGTCTGGAAGGCTACAGTCCATGGGGTCACAAAAGTCAAACACGACTGCGTGACTTTCACTCTAAGCCTCTGGCCCTTTGATTATACAATTTAGTTAATAATATAGGATTGTTAAGAAAAGAGAGAAAGAGAGATAACCTATGTAAGTACTTAATATAGTGTCTGGTACCTGGAAAGCTCTGTAATTATTAGTTTTGATGATTATTTAAATAACAGGTGAATGGGCTCTAATTCAGGTATAGTAATAATAGTAGGAATGGTGGAATGTGCCAAGAACAGAAATCCTCCAACAGCTAATAATACCCAGTTGTGCCTCTAGTAATTTAATTTTAACAAGCAACTCGTGACATAGATGTTCAGATATGGTTTTCTTCAGATTTTTTTTTTTGTAGTTACATTTACTGAACACTTCATTCTGTAACATGGATGCATTTGATTCTAGTGTTCCTATTAAGTTTCTGCAGTGATGAAAAGATTTGACTGTTTGACTGTATTTTGTGTTGAATAATAAAAGTTACACCCAAAGAGCTGAAAGCTTTAACTGACATTGATTCTCACACTGGCTCTGTTCCTATATTTGTGCAGGCATTAATTTAATCAGAGCTAGAATCTGCCTGCAGCAAGGACTCGGCAGCTTGGGAAATTGAGCCTTCTGCTACCCTCACTTTTAAATACATCACTTGGAATTTGTGGTAATAGAATAACTTTATTGCTTAGATATGAATTGTGCATTGTGTGAAGTGTATTTATAAACATTCACACCTATTTCCATTTGAATGGTAGAATGACACTATGATCATTAAAGGAGGCTTTTATTATATGAGAGCATTTTATATAATATAAGACTATAAATTAGGTTATTTTATTATGTGCAAGCTGGGTTCATTTAGGAAATGCTATGTACCTTCTCTGAGCCTCAATTTCTTTAAGATGGAGATACTTATAGATTTATTGAAGATTGAAATATATCTTATACAGGGGCCATGTACCATATAAGTTGCTGTGGTTCTTAGTGGATAAGTCATTGACCTAGTCTGATTTATTGCTTTTTACATACAGAGTGACAATCTCAAAGTCAGAAGGTAAATTGACCAGGGCATTGCAGTTATCCTATGGCAGAGCTGGGATTGAAACTCTAGTGTTCCAGTGCCCTCATCAATATTCTCTTTAGTGTTAGCATAATGACAGATAAAATTGGGGAATGGTGAACTAAGCCTCAGGATAGCACAAACCAAGTACCAAAACAGAAATGCACAAGAGAAAAAAATTACAGCTGTATATCTGATCCCACAGGTAATTACTTGGTACTTGGAGGATCCATGACCTTTGACTCCTTTCACTGATATCTATTTTATATTAACATTTGAATAATTCTTATCTTATTCCATAGAGAAAGGAAGGTACAAAGTGCATTCTTTATTTCTCAATAAAGCCCAGCTACTTGCAAAACAAAGTTAGGCAGTTCTCAGTAAAATGACTGAAAGACTGCCTTTTATTATTGTTTTTATTATTATTTATTGTTAATAATTTATTTTGTAATTTTAATAAAATTATTACCACTGTTCTTATCACCATTCTTTTGGCATAAAAAGTTGTATTAGGCAGAATGATGGTCCCAAAGAATGTCAGCACTCTACTCTCCAAAACTTTGAACATGCTAGGTTAGACAGCAAAGATGGGGAATACAGTTGCAGACGAATTGAGACTGCTGATCAGCTGACCTTAAAATGAGATGACCCTAGATTATTCAGGTGGGTCCAGTATAATCACAAGCATCCTTAAAAATGGAAGAGGGTAGCATAAACTTTGTGAAGATAATCTCTCTTTCTCTCTTTACAGAAATCTAAACTAACAGCTTTTGACAGATATATTTTGGTTGGGAAGAGAGGGAGGAGGTGCAAAATAGGGTCAAACCTTTAAGGCAGAGGGAAGGAATGGGATCAGCAGTGGACAAATATTGCCCTTCCTCTGGCAGCTGCAGTAAAAGTGGACATGCATGTCTTGGCTCATGGAAGTGTTCCACAGAAAATAGCAAGACTTTCATGCAAATAGCTTGGAGGTTATCAGGCCCTAAGGACCAAGCTTCGCATATTCCTGTGTTTTATATGCGTCTGTTATCACAGTTTCTGACTTCAAGTCTAGAACTGCAACTACTTTAATGGTAATAACTTTGAGTAGAAGTACTTAAGTCTTGTACCTTCTTTGGATATTGGGTAAAACAAATTGCATGTTTGTTGAAGGTATAGGTGTATGTATGTTTGTGAGTGCAAATGCAGAGAAGTCACAGATTAAAATTTTTGCTAAGCTCAAGGGAAGGACATTTAGATGTATATTTAGACAGCTTTCAATGAGATAGTAGAAAGTGACATTTTGGGTTTTTTGCCTACTTTGCATATACAAATTTACTATATAATAAGAAGGTAAAGTATTTCTTAGAGCTGTATCTTTATCAGGGAAGGAAATCTTCCACACAAGTGCTCAGCAGACTTTTTATGTATCACTGGCCAGAATTCTGATGCCCAATGACTCTCACCTGCAGAAAAGATTAATAAATAAAGGATGCCACATTTCAGTCTCTGGGATGAAATCAGTAACTGCCAGGAAGGAAGAAAGGTGAAGGAAAATGACTATGGTTAGGCACACAATTTCTACCAGAAGGAATGTGTACTTGCTACGGCTAAATTAAATTTTTATAGGAATCTAAAAAATGAATATTAGGACATTTCCATTTTGGAAATTAGTATAGAAGTCTTTCTATCCAATGGTTGTTATCTTGGAAATTCTTCCCTTCCTTAAAGTGTGGAGGACATAAAAAAACAGTCAGCAGACAAGAAAAATGAGCAAGAAGACAGAGGAGTCCTGAAGTTAAATAAAACAAAGCTCTAACATTTTTACCAGCAAAGAATTTGAGAAGGGAGTATAGAATAAATTCTTTATAGCTCTCAGTCTTATACTGAGGTGCCATTGAATAAGATAAATAGTCTATTTGTGTGTGATGCAGAGAAACACGGTGTGAATCAAAGCAGGCAATGTTATTGCTTTCCAAGGCAGCAGTTTGACTAAACTGAGAGTACTATATATAGTATTTGTCACTATTTCTTAGATAGGGTATAATTTCTCTTGAAGGACTATTGCACTAAGTCACTTAATGATACCAAGCTTCCAAGATTTAAGATGTAAAGGAAGAATGTTAGAAGTTGTGCATTTGTTCACAGGGAGGTAAAAGGGAGTTTAAATTCCCATTTAGCCTTGGCAGTTTCCTTCCCTGGCGAAGACTATTTCTCTCTCTCTGTCTTTTTTTCTTTTTATTCAGTGCTAGTCCATATTCTCGGAGAAGGCAGTGGCACCCCACTCCAGTACTCTTGCCTAGAAAATCCCATGGATGGAGGAGCCTGGTAGGCTGCAGTCTGTGGGGTCGCTAAGGGTCAGACATGACTGAAGTGACAGCAGCAGCAGCAGCAGCAGTCCATATTCTGCTGCTACTTCTCTCACACACCACTTTAACTGCAGCACTTTATGTGGGGAGCACAAGTAAAGCAAGGAATCAGTGCTGCTCTGTGAATCGCCTGTCACTGGGAGTCTTAAATGCAGGTTTCTTTCCTGCCTAGAGGAAAGGACAGTAAATGCATTTTGAGTTGGGGAGAGCAGGTTATATGTTCTTAATAGCTGGCATATTTATTATGACTTAAACAGGAAGTTGCATATGTATAGGTTGAAAGCCAGTTGGGTAGAATCATCAGTTTTGTCCACAGGCAAAATTACAACCAGGGCTATAAGTGTTCAGTTCTTCTGCGAAACTAGTGTTAATAGAATGAGGTTAATTACACCTTTGACAGACCTAGGTTAATTCCCTGGCTGTTCATTGGCAACTGTGATGACTTGAGAAAGGTACATGCCACCCAGAGCTTCAGTTTCTTCATCTGTAAAATCGAGATAATGATTATACACATCAAGTTAGGCTTTAGTAATTTTAAAGGGGATAATTACTGTAAATTTCTGCATTAGGATCTGTTACACAGAAAGTGCTTACTTCATATCAGCTATGATGCTGACAATAATAATACCAACAGAATCCAAGTAAGCAGTCTGTAGACATTCAAAGAGCAGTTTTCAGAAAAGAAAAATAGAAGTTTATGACTGTACAAATATAAATCAAAGCTTAAAATATATTAAAAATGAATTCTGAGATGCTGTGCAGACTTGGTCTTTATAGAGTCAGGCTAAAGGCCTTTCTGTATTCTAGCTGAATCTGCCACCCCATGTAAGTAATACTATGCTGGTCATATCTTAACCATTAATGAGTAATAAAATGGATATTGCCTCATGAGTCCACATGGTTCATACCAGTCTCAACAGTAATAGCCCTTTTGACCTGGGGAAAAATATTTAATTTCTTTGTGATGAAGACTTTGTATAGTGAATTGGGAGCAATTGTAATAGCTGTTCCATAGGGTTGCATCTAAAGTTTTTATGAAATTATTGTGCAAGGACTCAGAATAGTGCATGACATACAGTAAGCATTCAATAACTTTTAGCAATGATTAGTGGTGAAAAAGAGAAAATCTCATCAGTTATAGGAGGAGAAATGGCCTGGATTCTGACACCATATATTATGGTTTCAAACTGACATTCAACTCAAATCAGTTGCGAATAGAACATCATCTTTTTCTGCATACATTAGGATTTGGTGCCAAGAATAACAGTGGCTTAAATAAAATCGAGGCTTTTTCTTTTTCCTCTGAAGGTGCACAGTACAGAATGTTCAGAAAGAAGACAGAGAAGACAAAAGAACATGCTGTTTTTCAAGCTCAAAGTAGAGAATGAGCTATCATAAGACACCTTTATGGAGACTTGGCAACACGTCTTAAATGTAAGCATTGTTTGGAAAAGCTTTACAACCTTATTGATTATTTTAAAATATTGCAGAAATATATGTCTACTTCATAAAATTTGGGGTGGCTGATTACAGCACTGTTTGCAGAAATCCAGGTTGTGCATTCACCCCTGAAAACAGTTTGGCTTGTTTTATCTTCTATTTGAGATTCTTCAACAGTGGGAAGATGATACTATATAATAACTGAAGTATAGCACATCTGAAAAGTCAGTAACAACTGTCATTCTTTTACCACATTTGTTGTGTTCTTTCACAACTTAAGATAACCCAATTAAAAAATAGTCTTGTTAAAAACAATAGTTTGCCAACCCCTGCTTTTTGTTGGGCCTGCTGTACAAGTAATGGAGACTCCAAAACAAAGGAGCAATAATCAGTGCTTATAAATCTAGTAAGGAGATTTACAAAAAAACTTTTTTCTCCGGAGTTCTAGCCTACATGCTGGTTAAGAAGGTGCCTGTAGTGTGCCTCTATTTTTATAGGAAATGTAAATGTTAAGTCTCTTAGCATCATTTGTTGGAATGCTGAAAACAGCCTAATTCATAAAACTAGAAAGCATCGAAATACCGTGGTTTCTAATGTGAAGATACCTTTTATCCATCCATTCATCCACATTCTATAGACATGCACTGCCCAATATGGTAGTCTCCTATGATTATCAAATTTTTAACTTATTAAATTTAATTTAAAATTTAGTTCCTCAAATGCTTAAAATCACATGGCAATGCTTGAAAGTTACATGTAACTAGTGGCTACCATATTGGAGAGTACAGATGCAGAACATTTACATAATTACAGAAAGTTTTATTGGTCAGTGCTGGTGCAGATTCCTTAGGACTCCCTATCTGCCTCCCCCCACAGTTCTTCCCTCCATGCCTACTGCATCTTTGCAATGTCTCCTTCAGTCTGTAGGAAGTTCCTGTTTATATTTAATGCAAAACAAATTCACACAGAGAAATCTGCTTAATGCCCTTTAACTTTCTTATCGTGGATTTGGAAATGTTAGAAATGGTGGATTTTTATATTCTTTAGTCTCATGAAATTTGTTGGTCTCTCCACACTTATACTCATTAAGATCTCAGTTCCAGGTCTCCCTTCCATGAAATGACATGGGCTGTATATGTGGTAGAAGTCAGTTTCCTGCTATTCATTGACCTCTACCATACTCATACTCTTGCACTGTCCACACATTGTACCATTAACTTACATTTTTCCAGACAGCACTTTTTTAATTTAAACTACAAGCTTCCCTCACTTCCTTCCAGTCTAAAATTCTTATATGGCTTCCAATTTTTCTTAGAATAAGACCAATAACGTACAACATATATTGAGTGCTTTACTTCATGCTAGATGCTATTCCATTTGATTCTGTAGATCACCTCTTTTAATCTGCTGAACAATCTTTTTTAAAAATTCATTATTTTGTGTCTGTGCCAGGTCTTAGCTGCAGCATATAGGATCTTTGATCTTCACTGTGGCATGCAGGATCTTTAATTGAGGCATGTGAACTCTTAGCTGCAGCATGTGGGAATCTAGTTCCCTGCCCAAGGATGGAACCTGGGCCACCTGCATTGGGAGCACTGAGTCTTAGCCACTGGACCACCAGGAAGTCCCCTCAAAACAATCTTAGAAATAGCTATTATTACCACCTCCCCTGATTCTTGACACATCATATAGATGAGGAAACTGAGAAAGGAAGAGCTGAGATAACTTTCTCAAATTTACATAGCCAATAAAGTGACAAAGCTGATATTAGAAATTACAGAGATTGGTTCCACAGATAAGAAATCACATCCTCATATTTGTGTTTCCTCACAGTGACTGGAATATGTTAGTCCCTATACTTCAGTATATTGTCACCCTGCTTATTTAACGTATATGCAGAGTACATCATGAGGAACGCTGGGCTGGAAGAAGCACAAGCTGGAATCAAGATTGCTGGGAAAAACATCAATAACCTCAGATATGCAGATGACACTACCCTTATGGCAGAAAGTGAAGAGGAACTCAAAAGGCTCTTGATGAAAGTGAAAGAGGAGAGTGAAAAGGTTGGCTTGAAGCTCAACATTCAGAAAACAAAGATCATGGCATCTGGTCCCATCACTTCATGGGAAATAGATGGGGAAACAGTGGAAACAGTGTCAGACTTTATTTTTTTGGGCTCCAAAATCACTGCAGATGCTGATTGCAGCCATGAAATTAAAAGACGCTTACTCCTTGGAAGGAAAGTTATGACCAACCTTGATAATCTATTAAAAAGCAGAGACATTACTTTGCCAACCAAGGTCCGTCTAGTCAAGGCTATGGTTTTTCGCGTGGTCATGTATGGATGTGAGAGTTGGACTGTGAAGAGAGCTGAGCACCGAAGAATTGATGCTTTTGAACTGTGGTGTTGGAGAAGACTCTTGAGAGTCCCTTGTACCGCAAGGAGATCCAACCAGTCCATTCTAAGGGAGATCGATCCTGGGTGTTCATTGGAAGGACTGATGCTAAAGCTGAAACTCCAATACTTTGGCCACCTCATGCGATGGGTTGACTCACTGGAAAAGACTCTGATGCTGGCAAAGGTTGGGGGCGGGAGGAGAAGGGGACGACCAAGAATGAGATGGCTGGATGGCATCACTGACTCTGTGGACATGAGTTTGAGTGAACTGCGGGAGTTGGTGATGGACAGGAAGGCCTGGCGTGCTGTGATTCATGGGGTCGTGGAGAGTCGGACATGACTGAGCGACTGAACTGAACTGATACTTCAGCCAGAAGAGATGGAAATGTAGGCTTTTGCAGCTAACTTGTTAGGGGGACAGACTAAACTAGAAAACAAACTCCAAATCATTGTTTTCTTTCCTATATTATCCTCTTTTATTTAATCTGGTCAGGTATTAAATTATAATTAAAAAAAATTGTAACAAGCATTGGAATCATTAAAAAAGTAGTTACTTACATGCTGCTATATCCCATGACATCTTCTAGACACTGAGTTTCAAAACTGAAGATTACAGATGCAAATATTAAAATGAAATGCTAAGTAACAGAATCCCAGTTGACCATACCCTCAAATGACTGGGATTTTCTTAAACACTTTTGCATTTTGCATAAATATAAATTTCACTGTATGACAAACTCCATTACGTAAAGCCCATTTCCTTTGAAATGTTATTCTCTAAGACTACAGCAGCCGGGCATCATGCAGGCAAGAAAAAAGCCTCCATTAAATACTGTGCCCAAAGTTTCATAGCTGTGGCATAACAAGCTTTGGAATTTATAGAACAATTATAGAATTATAGAACAATCAAAGCTTTATAGAACTGCCGCAAATGCTAGCTTCAGCACCCCAGGTGGGATTTTAGGAAATGCTAGTGCTACTATTGCAAATGCTTTTTAAAATTTGTCGTTGTTTGGTGCTTCTTGCTTGCTTTTTTCCCCTTTAATTTGTTTGTTTGGTTGGTCAATTGATTTTGCCTATTTTTGAGCAAAATTCTCTCTCCTTACATTCCACTCCTGTATAACATTTAAAATCATCTAAGCATCTATGCATCCCCAAAGTGTTTAAGACACACTGATTGCCTTAGCAAAATTACACTAGTCAATCCTTACAGTAATCTTCATTTGAGAGACAGGAAAACAGGCACAGGGAGGTGAAACATGTTGCTCAATGAGAAACAGCAGGTAAGCTATAGAGCAAAATATTGAAGTGTACCTTGTTGACCTTCAAGCACACGCTTTTTAAAAATATTTATTTTACTTATTTGAGTGTGCTGAGTCTTACTTGTGGCACACAGGCTCTTCAGTCTTTGTTACAGCATGTGGGATCTAGTTCCTTGACCAGGGATCAAAATTGGGCCCCTATACTGGGAGCATGAAGTCTTAGCCAGTGGACCACCTGGGAAGTACCTGCAAACATATGTTTCCACCAAATCTCCTGTGCCCATCCCCCTTTTCTGTTTTCTGGAGCTGGGGTGGCATAGTAAAGAATACCATGAATTTTGGCATTAGGGTAGTTTAGGTTAGAATTAGGTTCTGGAAAAGTAGTTTATGTCTTACAGTCTCATGCACTCATTATAATTTAAGCCAATCATCCTAAATTATAGAAAATTCTTGCAGAATAAAATGAGACACTCAATGCACAGGCAGGAAGTTCAGTTCTTATGTTCCCATCCTTCTTCCTTCCAGGGAAAAGCCCTCTCATGCATCTCTTTTTTCCTTTGATTAATGACATGGTTTTTACTTTATCCTTCATTCTTCTCTCCTGCCACTACTATCCCTTCTTCTCTCTTTCTTTCCACCTCTTACTAACAGAATTTATTTAAAAATTATGTCTACCTAAGATAATGTCTCCCTAAGATGTGGCCTTTGGAGAAGGCAATGGCAAGCCACTCCAGTGTTCTTGCCTGGAAAATCCCATGAATGGAGGAGCCTGGTAGGCTGCAGTCCATGGGGTCGCTAAGAGTCGGACACGACTGAGCGACTTCACTCTCACTTTTCACTTTCATGCATTGGAGAAGGAAATGGCAACCCACTCCAGTGTTCTTGCCTGGAGAATCCCAGGGACGGGGAAGCCTAGTGGGCTGCCCTCTATGGGATTGCACAGCGTCAGACACGACTGAAGCAACTTAGCATAGCATTAGCATCAAGATGTGACCCTAGCCCCTCTACTTAATTGAATTGAATAGAGTTATGAGCATTTTAACCTTGAGTCTATTTCTTCATTTATAAATTCAATAGGTATTCTCAAAGATGCTTCCCAGAACTTCCATTCTGTAACGTTGATGATATTTCTTTCAGACACACTGGGCACTTATAAAATTTTATTCTACAGATTCTATCCTGATGTTTTCACATTTCCCAACTTCTGTACCTTACGCTAATTTTCTCATCTTTTATTGACAAATGGAAAGTCATTAAACATTTGAAATGAGATGAAACATCTTGCTCCATCACATCTCAATTCTCCATCTGGCTTTTGCAATTGGAATTTAGTGGCAAATGTGATTCTGAGCTTTGGGGGGCTGTATGTGAGCAAGAAATACTGATGCCATCAGCCCACATGTCTGTACAGCCCTGAACTTTGTAGTCTCCATCATTTTCTGAGAAACAGATGGCAAAGAAAATAATCCTAAAATGATCCCATTGTGAGGATGTGGGGAAGGGAAAGAGAAGTGGAGGGAGAGAGAGAGAGGGAGAAAGGAAGAGAGATGTTGGTTTAGAAACATGCAGTGTATCTGTGCATTTATTGTCTAGAAAATAAAAAGGATTTCATTGGGAGAAAGGCAGCCTTTGCCTCTTGAGGGAAGCGCCAGTGAGTGTATATAAAGCAGTGCTTGAAGACTGAGGAATCATTGATAAATAACTTGTTTAAAGGTACGGGTCTGAAGGAGCAGACTAGAATTACTACAGTGGGAGATTAGAAAGAGTGTCATTCCATAGTTTTTTTTAAGTCAGCTATGGGAAAAACTTTCTAGGACTATAGCACTTATAAGTACCATAGGCCAGGAGTTGGTGTCTGAGTGGAAATTCCCCAAAATTCCAAGTACAAAATGGAAAAGTGAAACTGTTAGTTGTTCAGTTGTGTTTGACTCTGCAAAACCATGGACTGTAACCTGTCAGGATTCTCTGTTCATGAAATTCTCCAGGCAAGAATACTGGAGTGGGTAGCCATTCCATTCCCTTCTCCAGAGGATCTTCCCGACCCAGAGATTGAACCCGGGCCTCCTGTATTGCAGGCACATTCTTTACTGTCTAAGCCACCTCTGACCTGATACAGCTGAGCTCTTCAGTTGGAGTGTCTAGATCAGTAGATGGAAGTTATTAGTAGCTCTAATAAAGAAGGTATGGAAAAAGACACCAATGCTCTTTATTAACTTAAACATTTCTGGAAATATTTGAATATATGTGATACTAAACAAAGATGTAGTCATTGAATTTTAGTGTTGTTGATCAGAATATCTAGCACCAGAATAACTTGTAGAATATCTTTCATAATATTTCAGAAATGAGAATCTGCTAGAACCGATTGTATTGTCAAAAGCTTTCCACTCTAAAAAAAGTAAAAGATGAAAATATTCAATGATGCTTTTTCTCTTTTTAAAGCAATATGAAGTATTTATTGATTTAAACATGAGTATTTTCTCTTTATACAATTTCTGCACCAAAAGAGTACGCCCAAATCAGATTTACTAGTACTATTAAATAATAAGGAAACTGAACTGTAAGGTGGCGGGGAGAGCAGGGGCAGATTATAAACCACATAGAAGACAACAATGCCAAAAATTTACAATCACAGACTAAAATAGTATTTCAAGGCTTTCTGTCAAAGCTCAAGGATATAAAAGTAGATATGACTATTTCACTCAAGTCATTATTTTTCTTTTCCTAACACAAGCAGGTCAGACATTGACAGAGATTAGCTGTGCAATCAGTACTTTTGGTTGGAATTTCCAAAACAAACACCATGAATGGTTAATGTATACAAAGGTACTTCTGTTTAATAATAATAACCTTAGTTCTAAATTAATTATTTAAAGATCTTTGCTTCTTTACACGCTCCCTATACATGTCGGCATTTTTAGAAAGACATTCAGAGAGAGTTCCATCCTGTCCATTAGGGAGTCTTACATTGATCTGAGGAAGGACTTACCTCAACACCAAGGTCTTGGTTCTCTGAAGCACAGAGAACTGAAACAGATCATTGTTTTTCATGCCTGAAATTTTAGAATTTTCTTGGTGTTCAGCTAATTTAAATGTATCTAATTACTAAAGCTGCAGTTCAGTGCCCATTGTCCCCAGAAGCCATTTTTGATCCCTAAACATAGAAATGATCTAGGACCCCATTCTGAACAACCATGCAGCTTTCAACATACCTGTTCACAATACTCAACACTTTTCAGCTTCAACTGCATTTATTAGCAAGCTTTCCCTGCCACATGTAATTTAGCTAACACTCTGTTTCCCATAGAACTCATTCCATAAGTTGATACATGGGAGGAGATTAAAAAAGATCATGAAAAATAATTTTAATTAATATATTCATTGCTTCTTCTGGTGAAACAAAGTATGATATACATTCACATGGTGGCATCTTGAATGCATACATAGAAATGTAAATTATACACTTAAAGGTTAAACATTTTACTATATGCAAAGTAGGCTCAATTAAGATAACTAAATACTAACAGAGGGATTAAGCCAGTATCTGCTTCTTAAAGGCATGTTAGCCATGTATAGTAGTTTTGAAGTATGACTTGGAGACCTCTGAGTTCAATATCCTCATTCTGTGCTGCTTGTTGATGTAAAAGATTAAATATAACCTAGAAAAATAGACAACATACAGAGATCTGGAAATAACTCTGTCTCAGAGATGCATTATTTGGTTTCTCCATACTAATTGTTTAATAGTAGATTTATCCTATCCTCCAAAGAGATCTTCCAAAATACAAAAATCACCCCATCTTTGCCCCTTTCAGAGGTTCCCTGTCTTCTTAGTACCTTCCTTATAAGATCTGAGCTCCTTTGCATGACATATAAGACCTCTAAGCTACAGCCACCAATTTCTACTTTAGCCCCATACTCTCCTATATCTCTAGCTTCTTTGTAACTGTTGTTTTCTCCTCAAAGGACTTCTCTGCTTTTTATGCTCATCTTTTACTATTCAGCTCTCAGTTCAGTTCAGTCGCTCAGTTGTGTCCGACTCTCCGGGACCCCATGAATCACAGCACTCCAGGCCTCCCTATCCATCACCAACTCCCGGAGTACACTCAAACTCATGTCCACAGAGTCGGTGATGCCATCCAGCCATCTCATTCTCCGTCGTCCCCTTCTTCTCCCTCCCCCAACCTTTCCCAGCATCAGAGTCTTTTCCAGTGAGTCAACTCTTCACATGAGGTGGCCAAAGTATTGCAGTTTCAGCTTTAACATCAGTCCTTCCAATGAACACCCAGGATTGATCTCCTTTAGAATGGACTGGTTGGATCTCTTTGCAGTATAAGGGACTCTCAAGAGTCTTCTCCAACACCACAGTTCAAAAGCATCGATTCTTCGGCGATCAGCTTTCTTTACAGTCCAACTCTCACATCCATACATGACCACTGGAAAAACCATTGCCTTGACTAGATGGACTTTGGTTGGCAAAGTAATGTCTGTGTTTTTTAATATACTATCAAGGTTGGTCATAACTTTCCTTCCAAGGAGCAAACGTCTTTTAATTTCATGGCTGCAATCAGCATCTGCAGTGATTTTGGAGCCCAAAAAAATAAAGTCTGACACTGTTTCCACTGTTTTCCCATCTATTTCCCATGAAGTGATGGGACCAGATGCCATGATCTTCGTTTTCTGATTGTTGAGCTTCAAGCCAACCTTTTCACTCTCCTCTTTCACTTTCATCAAGAGGCTTTTGAGTTCCTCTTCACTTTCTGCCATAAGGGTAGTGTCATCTGCATATCTGAGGTTATTGATATTTCTCCCAGCAATCTTGATTCCAGCTTGTGCTTCTTGCAGTCCAGCGTTCTTCATGATGTACTCTGCACAGAAGTTAAATAAGCAAGGTGACAATATACAGCCTTGACGTACTCCTTTTCCTATTTGGAACCAGTCTGTTGTTCCATGTACAGTTCTGACTGTTGCTTCCCGAGCTGCATACAGGTTTCTCAAGAGGCAGGTCAGGTGGTCTGGGATTCCCATCTCTTTCAGAATGTTCCACAGTTTATTGTGATCCACACAGTCAAAGGCTTTGGCATAGTCAATGAAGCAGAAATAGATGTTTTTCTGGAACTCTCTTGCTTTCTCCATGATCCAGCGGATGTTGGCAATTTGATCTCTGGTGCCTCTGCCTTTTCTAAAACCTGCTTGAACATCTGGGAGTTCACAGTTCACATATCACTGAAGCCTGGCTTGGAGAATTTTGAGCATGACTTTACTAGCGTGTGAGATGAGTGCAATTGTGAGGTAGTTTGAGCATTCTTTGGCATTGCCTTTCTTTGGGATTGGAATAAAGACTGACCTCTTCCAGTCCTGTGGCCACTGCTGAATTTTCCAAATTTGCTGGCATATTGAGTGTAGCACTTTCACAGCATCATCTTTCGAGACTTGAAATAGCTCAACTGGAATTCCATCACCTCCACTAGCTTTGTTCGTAGTGATGCTTTCTAAGGCCCACTTGACTTTACATTCCAAGATGTCTGGATCCAGGTGAGTGATCACACCATCATGATTATCTTCATTGTGAAGATCTTTTTTGTACAGTTCTTCTGTGTATTCTTGCCACCTCTTCTTAACATCTTTTGCTTCTGTGAGGTCCATACCATTTCTGTCCTTTATCGAGCCCATCTTTGCATGAAATGTTCCCTTGGAATCTCGAATTTTCTTGAAGAGATCTCTTGTTTTTCCTATTCTGTTGTTTTCCTCTATTTCTTTGCATTGATCACTGAGGAAGTCTTTCTTATCTCTCCTTGCTATTCTTTGGAACTCTGCATTCAGATGCTTATATCTTTCCTTTTCTCCTTTGCTTTTCACTTCTCTTCTTTTCACAGCTATTTGTAAGGCCTCCTCAGATAGCCATTTCGCTCTTCTGCATTTCTTTTCCATGGGGATGGTCTTGGTCCCTGTCTCCTGTACAACGTCACGAACCTCCGTCCAGAGTTCATCAGGCAGTCTATCAATCAGATCTATTCCCTTAAATCTATTTCTCACTTCCACTGTATAATCATAAGGGATTTGATTGAGGTCATATCTGAATGGTCTAGTGGTTTGCCCTACTTTCTTTAATTTAAGTCTGAATTTCGCAATAAGGAGTTCATGATCTGAGCCACAGTCAGCTCCTGGTCTTGTTTTCGCTAACTGTATACAGCTTCTCCATCTTTGGTTGCAAAGAATATAATCAATCTGATTTCGGTGTTGACCATCTGGTGATGTCCGTGTGTAGAGTCTTCTCTTATACTTTTTTTGTAGCCTTCTATGAATACTTCTATACCTTAAACTTTTGAAAAGGTCTTTCTTTCTCAGAAATCCCAAAGTACCTAATGACAGCATAGTGTTACTGAAAATATTAAATAAAGTAATATTTTTAAAGCAATTAATATGGTGTTGGACTATGAAGAAGGCTGATCGCCGAAGAATTGATGCTTTTGAACTGTGGTGCTGGATAAGACTCTTGAGAGTCCCTTGGACTGCAAGGAGATCCAACCAGTCCATTCTAGAGGAGATCAATCCTGGGTGTTCATTGGAAGGACTGATGCTAAAGCTGAAACTCCAATACTTTGGCCACCTCATGCGACGAGTTGACTCACTGGAAAAGACTCTGATGCTGGGAGGGATTGGGGGCGGGAGGAGAAGGGGACGACAGAGAATGAGATGGCTGGATGGCATCACTGACTTTATGGACATGAGTTTGAGTGAACTCCGGGAGTTGGTGATGAACAGGGAGGCCTGGAGTGCTGTGATTCATGGGGTCGCAGAGAGTCAGACACTACTGAGCGACCTAACTGACTGACTGACTGACTGACACTTGATAGATACTAAACCCAGGGTTCGAACTCTGGTCTCTCACATTGCAGGCAGATTCTTTACCAGCTGAGCCACAGGGAACTCCAAGAATACTGGAGTAGGTAGCCTATTCCTTCTCCAGTGGATCTTCCTGACCCAGGAATTGAACTGGGGTCTCCTGCATTACAGGTGTATTCTTTACTAACTGAGCTATGAGGGAAGCCCACTAAATATTGCTAAATAGTATTTTAAATTATTACCAAGCACATACTCCATTATTGCTTATAATGTATCTTATAATTATTCACCCATTACCCCTAATAAACTCGATGTTTATCAAAGATAAAGCTGTGTTTTATCATGTTTGAAAAATATGAGTAGAAATGATGATCAGGCAAAAGGTAAGACTTGTAATACTGTTTTACCTATTTGAAAAATTCTCACATGGTTTTGAATGTGATTTTATATTTAAAAAAGCTTAACACAAGCTGTATCTTGGTTCAGGTATAACACTTTGTATAATTTAGGGAATTTCTGGTTATAAATCTGTTACCTTGATAAATAATGTATATTGGTTACAACTGCCCACATAGTCTTTTCTCCAGCAATACCAACTAAGTTACTTAACACAAAATAAAAGTGGTAGAATATTTTATAGCTTCTAGTATCTTTTTAAGAAATTTTTGTGATGTGGTAGATTCTATATAAGGTATATATGGATATGTAGTAGGAAAGCCTAGATTTTGTGATAGAGACAGAAATAGATAAAATCTATATATGGTTTTATATATATATATTTATATATATATCTTATTTATAGTGGGAAGACTTTCCTTGATGCTGGAAAAGATTAAAGGCAAAAGTAGAAGAAGTTAGCAGAGGATGAGATGGTTAGATAGCATCACCAACTCAATGGACATGAGTTTGAGCAAACTCTGGGAGAGAGTGAAGGGCAGGGAAGACTGGCGTTCTGTTCTTCATGGGGTCGCAAAGTGTCGGACACAACTTAGTGATCGAACGACAACAATCCAATGAGTATCCGTTCAATAGGTTAAAAGGACAAGTTTGATTTTCTGATTTCCAAGCCTAGATCTTAATAACGAGAACACTAGTAGACTCTGTCATATATTTAGTCATGAGGAAAGATGGCTGATGGGAAGGAACTAGACCAGCAAACTGGAAAGATAAACATAAGAATCAACATAACAAAAATAAAAATCAAACAGGAATGTTTAATGGCCCTGAACTATTTAATTAAAGGTCTAAATAGTATTGTATGATTCCATTGTCTTCTCTCAGTGAATCACTATTTGTGATAGATAAGCAAACTATGTGAAGAGTAGTTGAGGTTTTTGTAAAAGTTACATCTTAATAATGGCTCCAGTTGCGTGTGTGTGTGTACAACCACAGAAAGAGAAAGATTTATTTTTTCAACACTTTGAGCTGAAAAAAGAAAACAAATGAATATGCAGTAACTATACTAGTGTCTCTCTCAAACATGGGAAAAAAGTTTTGCTTACGAACCCCAAGTTTCTCCTAAATATATAGCTTTTTTCCACGCTGCTGCTGCTGCTGTTGCTGCTGCTGCTGCTGCTAAGTCGCTTCAGTCGTGTCCAACTCTGTGCAACCCCATAGACGGCAGCCCACCAGGCTCCCCCGTCCCTGGGATTCTCCAGGCAAGAACACTGGAGTGGGTTGCCATTTCCTTCTCCAAGGCATGAAAGTGAAAAGTGAAAGTGAAGTCACTCAGTTGTGTCAGACTCTTAGCGACCCCATGGACTGCAGCCTACCAGGCTCCTCAGCCCATGGGATTTTCCAGGATGCTGTACTTTAATTCAGTGACTTAGTCTCTCAAAATTCTATTTCTCTACTACTTGTTGGTATCATCTCTCTCTCTCTCTCTCTTTTTTTTCCCACAGAGACCTGCCATTAGGAGACTAAGGATAATTATCAACAGGACAATATAGCTTCAGTGAAGTGATTATGCCCAACTTAGTATATCAAATGACAGTTTGACTCTATTTTCAAGAAAGATATCATTTACCTTAGCATCAAAATTATAGTCACATCTTAACAAACACAGATACAGAAATGAAAATAGGGGCTTCCCTGATGACTCAGACAGTAAAGAATCTGCCTGCAATGATTGATACCTGGGTTTGATTTCTGGGTTGGGAAGATCCCCTGGAGAAGGGAATGGCTACCTACTCCAATATTCTTGCCTGAAGAATTGCATGGACAGAGGAGCCTCATGGGCTATGGTCCATGAGGTCTCAAAGAGTCGAAAGCGATTGAGTGACTAACACACACACATAAAAATAAAATGTTCAGTTCAGTTCAGTTTAGTAGCTCAGTCGTGTCAGACTCTCCACGACCCCAAGAATCACAGCACACCAGGCTTCCCTGTCCATCACCAACTCCCGGAGTTCACTCAAACTCATGTCCACAGAGTCGGTGATGCCATCCAGCCATCTCATTCTCTGTCATCCCCTTCTCCTCCCGCCCCCAATCCCTCCCAGCATCAGAGTCTTTTCCAGTGAGTCAACTCGTCGCATGAGGTGGCCAAAGTATTGGAGTTTCAGCTTTAGCATCAGTCCTTCCAATGAACACCCAGTATTGATCTCCTTTAGAATGAAATGTTAATAATCCCCAAATGAATAGTTCTGCTTCTAAAGGCCCAGTCAATACCAGGAAGCTCCTGTGGTTTTATCTAAGGTACAAATAAAAGTCATCTTGGAAAAAAGATGCAGGTATAATAAACTCTTCCTAACTTTCTTTTTTGTTTTGGACCAGTAGTATTCTTGGGTGCCTTTGCATGAACAAGTGGAGCTCATATGTCAGACACACAGTAAGAAAGACAAATAATACAGCCTAGCCTGGTGGCTCAGAGGTTAAAGCGTCTGCCTCCAATGCGGGAGACCCCGGTTCGATCCCTGGGTCGGGAAGATCCCCTGGAGAAGGAAATGGTAACCCACTCCAGTATTCTTGCCTGGAGAATCCCATGGACGGAGAAGCCTGGTAGGCTACAGTCCACAGGGTCGCATAGAGTCAGACACGACTGAGTGACGGAACGGAACGGAGCAGTAATAAGCAAAAACATTGAGTTATATATTTCTATTGTTTTTTTAACTTGTAGAATTCAATAACTGACTCTTTAAAATGGGAACATGAATTCCTAATTCACTGACATAGTATTCAAGAAGTAAAGCCATGTGGCATGTAGAGTGTCTAGGTCATTAAACCTAGCAGAAACCCAGCTATAACACCCATACTCCTACTGTTTCACACATCCGCTCAACTACATCCATGTATGTACTGACACTGTGCCAGGTAAGAAAGTCTTACTTTATTTTTTTTTGTTTTTTTTAATCATTATAACTATTTAAAAAATTAATTTATTTTAATTGGACAGTAATTACTTTACAATGCTGTGATGGTTTTTGCCATATATCAACATGAATCAGCCACAGGTATACATGTGTCCTCCCCACCCCATCCTGAACCTTCCTCCCACCTTCCTCTCTACCCTCTCCCTCTGGGTAACCCACCTTCCTCCCCACCCTATCCCTCTGTGTTGTCCCAGAGCACCAGCTTTGGGTCCCCTGCTTCACATATCAAACTTGCACTGGCCATCTATTTTACATATGGTAATGTGCATGTTTCAGTGCAATTCTTTCAAATCATCCCACCCTCACCTTCGCCCACTGAGTCCAAAAGTCTATTCTTCCTTTTTTGCCCTGCTGTAAGATCATCATTACTATCATTCTAAATTTCATATGTGTGCATTAATACACAGTATTTGTCTTTCTCTTTCTGAAGAAAGTCTTATTTTAAAACAGAAGGGAATCCAGGTAACCTCATCTCAAGTAGACTTGCTATAGATATGTTGAGTCTGTCACTTTCAAAGAACTATAGCATTGGAGTCATGGCATTAGAAGATTGTTAAAGGTTTTAGAAGATTGTTCAGTTCAGTTCAGTTCAGTTCAGTCGCTCAGTTGTGTCCGACTCTCCGCGACCCCTGCACGCCAGGCCTCCCTGTCCATCACCAACTCCCGGAGTATACTCAAACTCATGTCCACAGAGTCGGTGATGCCATCCAGCCATCTCATTCTCCGTCGTCCCCTTCTCCTCCCGCCCCCAACCTTTCCCAGCATCAGAGTCTTTTCCAGTGAGTCAACTCGTCGCATGAGGTGGCCAAAGTATTGCAGTTTCTTAAAGGGATGTAATGAAACCTCAGGGCTGAAGTTCAGTCCTGCTATTTTGTCATAGAAATGACATTTTTTGAGCACATTGTTTCTAACACATTTACGTTTAACTGTTAATTGATATTTACCTGGGTATATGTAACCTTGCAGATATTGCATACATACTGCCACACATAAAAATGATTCTGAAACATATTAGCAACTAGAGTTCTTCAGGGAGAATGCCCAGCTTACCACTGTAGTTTCAAGATGTAAAAGCAGTTTAACACTTGCTCATTGTGACTGTGTTCCCTTTTTCCCTTATCCTTTGTCAAAGGGAGATAACATGTTTGTATTGTAGAGATGAGAACATTATACTCTGTAGCACTTATGATGCATATATGATGAGAGTTTAATAAGTATAAGAAGCTTTTCAAGTTATGGTACTGATTGCTGTTGAGCCTTATGATTTTTAATATTATTTTTATGGTGGTTATTATTTAGTAGAAGAAGAACATGGCTTTTAAAATCAACAAAATCAAGATTTAAATAATTTAATCTCTCTCTGCAACCAACCAAAGATGGAGAAGCTGTATACAGTTAGCGAAAACAAGACCAGGAGCTGACTGTGGCTCAGATCATGAACTCCTTATTGCGAAGTTCAGACTTAAATTGAAGAAAGTAGGGAAAACCACTAGACCATTCAGATATGACCTCAATCAAATCCCTTATGATTATGCAGTGGAAGTGAGAAATAGATTTAAGGGACTAGATCTGATTGATAGAGTGCCTGATGAACTCTGGACGGAGGTTCGTGACATTGTACAGGAGACAGGGACCAAGACCATCCCCATGGAAAAGAAATGCAAAAGAGCGAAATGGCTGTCTGAGGAGGCCTTACAAATAGCTGTAAAAAGAAGAGAGGCGAAAAGCAAAGGAGAAAAGGAAAGATATAAGCATCTGAATGCAGAGTTCCAAAGAATAGCAAGGAGAGATAAGAAAGCCTTCCTCAGTGATCAATGCAAAGAAATAGAGGAAAACAACAGAATAGGAAAAACAAGAGACCTCTTCAAGAAAATTAGAGATTCCAAGGGAACTTTTCATGCAAAGATGGGCTCGATAAAGGACAGAAATGGTATGGACCTAACAGAAGCAGAAGATATTAAGAAGAGGTGGCAGGAATACACAGAAGAACTGTACAAAAAAGATCTTCCCGACCAAGATAGTCATGATAATGTGATCACTGACCTAGAGCCAGACATCTTGGAATGTGAAGTCAAGTGGGCCTTAGAAAGCATCACTACAAACAAAGCTAGTGGAGGTGATGGAATTCCAGTTGAGCTATTTCAAGTCTTGAAAGATGATGCTGTGAAAGTGCTGCACTCAATATGCCAGCAGATTTGGAAAACTCAGCAGTGGCCACAGGACTGGAAGAGGTCAGTCTTCATTCCAATCCCAAAGAAAGGCAATGCCAAAGAATGCTCAAACTACCGCACAATTGCACTCATCTCACACGCTAGTAAAGTCATGCTCAAAATTCTCCAAGCCAGGCTTCAGCAGTATGTAAACCGTGAACTCCCAGATGTTCAAGCAGGTTTTAGAAAAGGCAGAGGCACCAGAGATCAAATTGCCAACATCCGCTGGATCATGGAGAAAGCAAGAGAGTTCCAGAAAAACATCTATTTCTGCTTCATTGACTATGCCAAAGCCTTTGACTGTGTGGATCACAATAAACTGTGGAACATTCTGAAAGAGATGGGAATCCCAGACCACCTGACCTGCCTCTTGAGAAACCTGTATGCAGGTCAGGAAGCAACAGTTAGAACCGGTCATGGAACAACAGACTGGTTCCAAATAGGAAAAGGTGTACGTCAAGGTTGTATATTGTCACCTTGCTTATTTAACTTCTATGCAGAGTACATCATGAGGAACGCTGGGCTGGAAGAAGCACAAGCTGGAATCAAGATTGCTGGGAGAAATATCAATAACCTCAGATATGCAGATGACACTACCCTTATGGCAGAAAGTGAAGAGGAACTCAAAAGCCTCTTGATGAAAGTGAAAGAGGAGAGTGAAAAGGTTGGCTTGAAGCTCAACATTCAGAAAACAAAGATCATGGCATCTGGTCCCATCACTTCATGGGAAATAGATGGAAAAACAATGGAAACAGTGTCAGACTTTGTTTTTTTGGGCTCCAAAATCACTGCAGATGCTGATTGCAGCCATGAAATTAAAAGACGCTTGCTCCTTGGCAGGAAAGTTTTGACCAACCTTGATAGTATATTAAAAAGCAGAGACATTACTTTGCCGACCAAGGTCCGTCTAGTCAAGGCAATGGTTTTTCCCGTGGTCATGTATGGATGTGAGAGTTGGACTGTGAAGAAGGCTGATCGCCGAAGAATCGATGCTTTTGAACTGTGGTGTTGGAGAAGACTCTTGAGAGTCCCTTATACTGCAAGGAGATCCAACCAGTCCATTCTAAAGGAGATCAATCCTGGATGTTCATTGGAGGGACTGATGCTAAAGCTGAAACTCCAATACTTTGGCCACCTCATGAGACGAGTTGACTCACTGGAAAAGACTCTGATGCTGGGAAAGGTTGGGGGCGGGAGGAGAAGGGGACGACGGAGAATGAGATGGCTGGATGGCATCACCGACTCTGTGGACATGAGTTTGAGTGTACTCCGGGAGTTGGTGATGGACAGGGAGGCCTGGCGTGCTGTGATTCATGGGGTCGCGGAGAGTCGGACACGACTGAGCGACTGAACTGAACTGAACTGAACTGAACTGAATCTCTCTCTGAGTTTGATATTTCACATTTGTGAATGATAAGGTTGATCTTATAAGATGATTGTAAATAAATGGGCTTTTATATAGAAACTAACTGGTTTGGTACCTGTCATAGCAGAAGCACACACATTTATATATTTAATTGATTTGTTTTTATATTCATGTTTATAAAATATCAGATTAACAATAGTATACATGTTGTATATAAAACACATTTTAAAAATAATGTATGTTTGCTAGATTCTTGGGTTTATGCTTTCCTCTGAAATATTTTGGTTGTTCATCGTGCTTGTTTTCATAGGGACCTAATGGGCATAATAACTACACAGGAAAACAACCAGACCTCAAAAACTAACCTTGATGTATATTTCATATTCAAAACTGGATAGAAAAAAGAAAAAAAAATTTTATTCTACTGTCTTCTGTCTGCTTCTATCTCCATAGAGTCAAATGCTACTCTTTTCAAAATAAAACATATCATTGATATGATGATCCAAAATAAATAGCCTTTCTTGAACATTAATTAGGAACTTTGCTGGCAACAAGATTCCAACCTCAAAATGGCCTACAGGCAGAGACATTTCTTTGTTTATCTGTTCAACTATTAAGAATATCATCTGACTGATGCATTCATATTGTTTGTTATGAAAAAACTCTTTTACAATGAGCTATCTAGCCCTTCAGACAGAGGGATTTAACTTCCAAACAATATCCTGTTGACAGAGCATAAGTCATTTAGAACTCAATGAGTACTTCCAGTGGATGGAGCACAGTCTTAACCCTATAACCACAAAGTATATGTGGTTCATGCACTAAGATTATTTTAATATAGTGGAAAAGACTGGTATGGGCAGCATATTTCCAGAATAGTTGACTGCTGAGACTGAGTTTTTTCCTTGTTGTTTTTTAGGTGTACAAGGCTGCAGAATAACATTCAATGGTTGAGGAACATCATGAGCAAAGATTTGAAACCAACATGAAATGACAAGGTAGGCATCAGTAAATGTTGTTAATTGCTCAATCTTAGAGTAATAGAGTAAGAAGAGAAAGAAGAATTAAGGCTAAAACAAGGACATCAGACACTTGAACAAAAAGAATCTTTGTTTATGCTGTGGTGATTGGAAGTCAAGGAGAGTGTTTAAGCAAAGTAAATGGCATTTAACAAAGTAAATGGCTTTGTTGTAGTTGTTGTTATTTCAAGGTTACATTTCTCTTTTTGGGGAAAAAAAAGCTTTATTGAATTTTATAAATAAATTGAAAAAATAACCCTGAAACTTACATAGAGCTACAAAAGACCCCAAACAGTGAAAGCAAACTTGATGAAGAAAAAACCTAGAGGCAGCACACTTCTTCATTTTAAAGTGTATTACCGCTAAGGGTCGGACATGACTGAGCGACTTCACTTTCACTTTTCACTTTCACACATTGGAGAAGGAAATGGCAACCCACTCCAGTGTTCTTGCCTGGAGAATCCCAGGGACGGGGGAGCCTGGTGGGCTTCCGTCTATGGGGTCACACAGAGTCGGACACGACTGAAGTGACTTAGCAGCAGCAACCAACTATAGTAATCAAAATAGTATGATACTTCATTGCATGTTCTTGACTTCTTTGTCTTAGATTAATTGACTATAGGTGTGTGGGTTTATTTTGGGCTTCCTTTCTTCTCCATTGATCTATATTTCTGTTTTTGTGCCAGTATTGTACTGTTTTGATTAGTATAATTTTGTAATATAGTCTGAAGTCAGGGAGTCCAATTCTTCCAGCTCCATTTTTCTTTCTCAAGATTGCTTTGGCTGTTTGGGGTCTTTTGTATCAAATCTTAACGTTTTTTGTTCTAGTTTTTTTAAAAAATGTCATTGGTAATTTCATAGACATTGCTTTGAATCTGTAGTTTGCCTTGGGTAGTATCGTCTTTTGACAGTACTGATTCTTCCAATCTAGGAACATGGTATATATTTCTGTTTGTGTCATCACTGATTTCTTTCATTACTGTATTATAGTTTTTGGAATATCTGTCTTTTGCCTCCTAAGGTAAGTTTATTCCTAGTTATTTTATTCTTTTAGTTGTGATGGTGAATGGGATTATTTCCTTAATTTCTTCGATCTGTGGTTGTTAGGATACAGTAATGCAACCAATTCTGCATATTGATTTTGTATGCTGACACGTTACTAAATTCACTGATGAGCTTCGGGCAGTTTTGTGGTAGCATCTTCAGGGTTTTCTGTGTGTCGTATCATGTCACTTGCAAACAGTGAGAGTTTTACTTCTTTTCCAGTATGGATTCTTTTGATTTCTTTCTCTGATTGTGGTGGCTATGACTTCTAAAACTGTGTTGCACAAAAGTGGCAAGAGTGAACATCCCTGTCTTGTCTTATACATGTACTGGCACGTGTACTTATGGAAGTGGTGGTAATGATGGTAGGAAAGGATGATAATGGTGATGGTGATGGGACTCATCCGCCTGATACAGTATATTTTACTTTTCTAAAAAGACAAATTGAGTTAGTTTTAGTCATGGCTTGTTCTGTTATCATCTCTCATAATCTGTGACTTTGCCCCATATGTTTTTCTTCTGACTGAAATGTTCATCATTCCTTCTGCTCCAATACCCATTTCCTGACTTGTTTCCTCACTAACTTATATTCATACATCAGAAAGTAGCTCATATCTTATATACTCAAAGAGACTGGATATCTGTGACCAGGTCATGCCCCTCTGTATCTCTTTTAACTACACCATTATTTTGTAGTGTGCATCAATATTGTGATTATATCTATGTGACTTGGGTATGGTTTTGATCCTCTCTCACTCTAGCCATATTTTCGACATAGAGCCTAAATTTTTGCCTAATATGGTATCCTATCACATAGCTCAGATCCTTGCATGTATTTGCCATGTAAAACATATTTGCTGCATAAATTTGTAACTGAAGATGTAAAAATAATGCTGATTGCAGCAAAGGAACATAGTGGGAGATGAATAGAAATGAATCAGTGGAAACATTTCCAGTCTCTTTATTCCCAGGAGATTCTCTTTATTGCTTCTTTTTCAATCCTTTTTTGAATTCTTGTGATGCCTATTCAGGTTTGTGTTTATATTTATTTGTTTGTTATTTATATAGTTCCTTTCTTCCAAAAAGCCCCCCTGGTATCTCTGACAAATCAAGAGAGAATATTCCTTTTTTGGGCTTTCAGAGTCTACAATATAGCCTCAGGTAAAACTGCTCAAAGAGCCCAAAAGGAAAGTAAAAAGAGTCAAATGAATATGTAACATGATGCCATCTTTCCCCTCACCTTATCTGCCTTTCTATTCTATGTTGCTTGAGTGAGAATTCACCCTCAGTTTCTTGAACAGACTTAGCTTAAATTCTATATCCATACTTGGAAGATATTCTAGAAGAGGTGCATTCATCTTTTGTAGGTCTTTAGTGTAGTATGAGTGGAGCCTTCTTAAATATAAAGAATACATAATTATGAAAGCAGGTTTGCATGAAATGCAGTATTTATTAAGAATGAGTAAAGAAACCACAATGGATAATCACAGTTTACACTGAAAATTACAAATGCCACATAATGTAGGAGAATAACACATTTATAAATTAATCAACTTCTTGAAACATTTCCACTTCTAACAAGTTTGGTTATTTACTTTTCTTGAATTGCAAAGTATATTATTAATAGGGTGAAAACTATGGTTTGTTTCGGTTTCAGTTTGAACTGAATCCTTTTTTTATTTTTGAAGTTCCATGTGTGTTGGTTGGAGGAATATTCCACCAAGCTTTAAATTTCAATTTTTTTCTCCTCTATCACATAATGTGGAGCCCCGCCCTCCACAGAAAGCTGGGGGTCTAACGTTGATACTACCTATCAGTGATATTAGCCTTTGGAAATCCTTTTACTGAGTCAGAATAGCAGTAATTACCACACACAGCACAACTGAATCACTTAAGCACATTCTGCTAAATCTACATAGTCCCAGCACAGTTGCCAGTTAAATGGATTCCCAGAATATCACAGGGCACCTAAACTCTAATCCAAGGGAGAAGTGGGACAAATGTGGGGGTTGGGGAGGAGAGAAACCATTGTCTTAGCCTAATTTCTATATATGTGGGAGATATTCTAAAAGATATGTATTCCTGCTCCTGTTTTACAGGTTTTTATCATATGAGCAAAGCCTTCTTTAAGATAAAGAATATAAAATTATGAATGCAAATGTGACTAATTGAGGTTAAAATGTCTTACTTCATAAATTTTATAAAAATATGATCATGTGACCATAGTACTGCCATCCCTGTGGATAATGGACACAAGCAGATGAAAAGCCTAAAATATAAGCTTCATTCCCTTTTTGGTAAAAGTGTCTGTGTTTAGTACACAGGCTGTTGTCAGCAAACATGCTTCAGTGATGCTGGTCTTCTCTTCAAGACATTGAGAAAATATATTAGCCATAAGATGTTAGCAGAGACACCCTAGGGTTACAGAATGGTTGGTATGTTGCCCTTCAGAGAAGGAGTGTGTTGAATCAAGATATTGACTTAAATCCCACATAGTACTAGATTTTAGACTATACTGAATGGAAAATATAATAATTATTATCATACATTTCAGCAAAATTTCATTGACTATCTACTAAGCACCAGACAGAGTGTCAAGTACTTGCATGCAGCATTTTATTGGTTATTTATAAGAGGCAATCTTTATGTCACTCCATTGTATAGGGAAGAATTCTGAACTAGACAAATTAAGTAAACTTCCTGAAGGACAAGCCTGTGAGACTTGCATTTTTATTATGGAAATCTGATTTCAATATTGGCAGTTTATGTCAATGTGTTGTAGTGCTTTGTGGTTTGTTTTGTTTCCCCAAACCAACATACATTGATGAGAAATATATTCATCTCTCCCCATGGTGTAGAAAGAAGAACCTAAAGCTTGAAATGAAGCCAAATTAAATTTAAATCTCCTTTAAGTATTATTAGTTGAATGAGCCATTTGCTTTGTTGTTGTCATTGTTGATTAAACTTTTGATTCTTATCTGTAGCATAAGTATGTTCAAGTACCTTCTACATGACACTTCTTTTGAAGAACGATCCAAATAATGTAGGAGACAACTTTTAGTTCAGTGGACAAGTTGTGTCTCTTAACTTTAGCTTTTTTACATAGTTGCTGTTTGGCTTTAAGCAATTACATTTTTCTTACCTGCACAGTAGGACTCTGTTATTTATTTCCACTGGGGAGAGGATAAAATGGAAAGCGAAGGTGAAAGTGGTGTATCCATTTTAAAGCATAATGCAAAATGTATGTGACTAATATTTCCCACTATCTTCTCTAGAAACCACAATTATGATTTTTAATTTAATAGAATATTCTGGCTATTATGTTTATGAATAGAAGATATTAGAAAAGTCTGTTAAGACTTGAGCCTGTCTGTGTCTGTCACTGAGAAAGGCAAGGAGATAAGAAAAGGAAGTTTGACTTTGTTCACCAATCAAAACTAGATTCCTGATGGTATAAGTTATTTCTAATATGGATGTTCTATTCCTGTTGGATATGACCATAGAAACTAGGTAAATTCCCAGGTAATTTTTTCTTTCACAAAAACAGAATCTGCCTGATGTTCAGAAATAAAATTTTAAAGAGTAGGCAATAAAATAAATAAAACATAGTTGTTTATACATTTGTGTAACTTCATTTCAGACATTTTCTCCAGATTACCCCTTTCTTCTTTATAATGAGGATGACATTTTCTTTGGTAGTTCTTTTTAAATGTAGACTGTAAAAATCAAAAAGGAAAAAAAAAAATTATGAGTTAATTCTTATATGAGTGCATTCAAGTGCATTGTGTTAATCAAATTACATGTCTTTATTGCACCTGATTTATTCAATTCACATAACGTCCACGGATCTCAGTTTGCTATGAAAGCAGTGTCTCTCCCTCCACTTTAATTTGGACCAAGCCCAAATGAAACCATGAAAAAAGACAGATATGTAAAAAGATGAACGTGGTTTATTATGTGTAGACGGGAAGTAAAATGACCTCTCAAAGTCTACAATAGGGGACATGACATTTTCCAAAGAGTCAAAAAAAAAAAAAATTTGCAAAGTCACCTCTTCTATTTTCCCACCCATTTCATGTTAATGTAGTCATAGCTGGTTACAAGAAAAGGCACAGGAAAGTCACACTAGGGAACAATAATTCACTTTGCGTGATTATCAGAGAGCATTAATGGGGAAGTTTCCAAAATGCCAATGTACACAAGATATTGTTGTGGTGAGATTAATGAGCCTGGGGAGAAATACCCTCCATGGAGGCTGACAGTTGCCAAGTGCTCTGACATTTTACTGTGTGGTCACAGGCTCTCACACCCCTTCACTGCTTGTCCTCCGCTATAAGATCAGAATGGCAAGTGAAGACAAGAGCAGAAGTTCACTCTTCTTACAAATTCAGATTTTTCCCAGTCTAGCTTCTGGGTCTCTAATTGCTACTGCCAATAATGCTTGGCCTTCTTGCTGGTCTTTTGTCTGTCAGGCTCCTCAGGAAAGGTTTTCAGCCCTGTAGAAGCAGATTTCAAAACAACAGAGCTTCTCTATAACTAAGCACCTTTATGAGGTGTAATGCAGCTTCTAGTTTTCTCCCTACTGCCTCTAAATATGTCTGTGCCTATAGGTTCTGCTTTCCTCTACTGCTCAGTGAATGCCAGAACTGGGGCAAGAATATTAACAATTGGAATTTTTTAAAAATATATTACTCATGTCAGATACTACCCATGATTTAAAACATTATATCTTTTAATTCTTCAGAGATGAGAAAACTGAGGCTCAGAATTTTGTTAATCTACCCAAGGTGACAAGGGGATGATGTGAAAGAGCCAGTGTTCAAATTAAGTCTAATTCTCAAGGTCCTTGTTCTTAACATTAATGTCAAAGCAGTATTAGAAACGCTTGTCCAACTGCAATGAGGTCTTAATGGAGAGACCTGCTCTTTTGAACATACATCTAAAGGGTACTGGGAGAGATATCACTGCTGAATGAACATCTGAAACATGGCAGATGCTCCATACATATTTACTGGGTAAATGAAACCTAAGTCAGTCCAATAAAAAGCAGAATTGGAAACAAATATAGGAAACTTTAATCCCTTGGCGAGGGAGTGTGGTTTGTGGATCAGTATCATGACTTCTCCTAAGACAAGTTCACTAGGAATGCAGACTATCAGGCCTCACCCCAGCAGCAGGAAATACACACTTGCATTTTAACAGGATCCTTTTGTGAACTGTATGCAAATTAAAGTTGCAGAAGGACTGGCCAGATCTTGGTCAGAGACCTGGAGTCAGAATGTCTTTGGACGTCCTCTTACCTACATTAAAAACAAAAAAAAAAAAAAGAAAGAATGAAAATGTTGGACCTGTAGCCCACCAGGCTCCTCTGTCCACAGTATTCTCCAGGCAAGAATACTGGAGTGAGTTCCCATGCCCTTCTCCAAGGGATCTTCCTAACAGAGAGTGAACAAGACATCAAGTGATTTTTCTGCCAAAGTTTTACTCCCTTTCCCTTGTCTCACCAGTAACAAAAGGGCATCTTCACATACATGTGAGTGATTAGGTACGTTGGAAGGGGGAAGGAATTGATGTAACAAGAAACAAGAAATCTTTCAGGCTATATGAGATCTTAAAAATTCTCATGAAAGATAAAGAGCCATACAACCAATAAATAATTTACTATCTATGTGGCCCTCTTTTTTGTTCTTTTTATTTATATTACCCGAGAAATTTAGATAACTTTAGTAAAGAACATGTATTTGTTGGTGGGTGTAGTCTTTTGCTAGTTTTCTGATTATATAACTCACAAGCTTAAAAAATTAACATGTGTTCAGTATCCATACTTTTAAGAAAACCAGTAATAATTTCATTCAGAGTCATCAACAGAATACACAAAGGCAGTGTGATCTTGGGCTGAAGCAAAAATAGACAAAACTTTTCTATATTAATGCTCAATTGATAAGGTCTTTTCTGATCCCTAAAATAATATTGCTAGACATGAAACCGTGAATTCAGTTCTGGCTGTTATACTTAAAAACATGGGCAAATTGGAATTCCTTTAGTGTTAAGGTACCAGGATAGTGAAGATGAAACTGAAAAATGATTGAAGGAACTGAGACTATTTCAGAAGAAGACAGATTCTAAGAGAGATGCTTATATGGCATATACTACCAGTCCATTCTAAAGGAGATCAGTCCTGAGTGTTCATTGGAAGGACTGATGCTAAAGCTGAAACTCCAATACTTTGGCCACCTCATACAAAGAGTTGAGTCACTGGAAAAGACTCTGATGCTGGGAGGGATTGGGGGCAGGTGGAGAAGGGGACGACAGAGAGTGAGATGGCTGGATGGCATCACCGACTCGATGGACATGAGTTTGAGCAAACTCCGGGAGTTGGTGATGGACAGGGAGGCCTGGTGTGCTGTGATTCATGGGGTCGCAGAGTCGGACACAACTGAGCGACTGAACTGAACTGAACTGATGGAGTACTTAGAGAGCCTATGAGTAAATTCACGGTACAGAGGGTTGAAATACATTTGTAACTGTTACAACTATCCAAGAAAGTCTCTAGATACAGAAAAAAATTCAATGAGAGAATGAACAAATAAGGACAAGCATACTGCAGTGCTGGAGAGAGGGATGGTCAGGAACTGAGTTTCATTCATCTTTATATCCAGGACTTGTTATTTAGTCAGTAGGTGATCATGAATTGTGTTATTTCTTGCCTCAGCTGGCCCATGTATTTGACCCTCTTTAAAATCTCAGAGATGACCAGAGATAGACTAGTTCTTAGATTTTGCTAATGGATTCACATGCCTTCCTGGTGGCTCAGATGGTAAAGAATCCTCCTGCAATGCAGGAGACACAAGAGGCTTGAGTTTGATCCCTAGGTCAAGAGGATTTTCTGCAGAAGGGAATGGCTACCCACTCCTGTGTTCTTACCTGGAGAATTCCATGGACAGAGGAGAGTCATGGGCTACAGTTTATAAGGTTGCAGAGAGTCGTACACGACAGAGCAACTAACAGTCAGATAGATGCCTTACCATTTCATCCAGATGTGTACTGTTTCTCAAGTTGAATAATTATATTACACCACCATGATTTTCACCATGTCTGCATTGTCTCTACTTATTTTCCTTTAAGCTCCTTTTTTAAAAAATGTAAATAAATGGAAACTTTATATAACTCCGAAAAAGAAATCAAGAAGTGTTAATAAACTGTTGAAGACATGTTAATATAAAACTGGAGACTTCACTATGTAATTAGAACACATGAGAAAGGAAGTCAGTGTCTCAGTTATCTGATGGCATTCAGCTCTAGTATCCATCTACCATGTAAAATAATTTCACGTATCACGCAGACTTTTGGTGAAATGGTCTAAGTCCAGAGCACCTCATTTATAATACCCATGGAGCTGAAATCTTTGAATTTGAGATCTAGTGCAGAAAAAATATATTTTGTTGTGATTTGTATTCTGTAGCTTTTCCCTTTCACACCAAACTCCTCTGGTGGTGTCCTTGGCCTGTATTGGGCATTAATTTGTTCCATGTCCTTTATTGTAGTATTTGACTTGAATGGGTGACTTTTTTTTTTCCATTAGCACTTGCATTATGAAAGCCACTGACCTATTATTAATTTATTTGTGTTGTCGCTTTTTTTTTTCCCAGAGTCTCCAACATTTCATTCCACTTAAGCCTATTGATGTCACTATTGATGACAAAGATGATAAGATTCTTTTTTTTTTTTCCTTTGGGAGAGCTTTTAATTTTTAAGTTAGTTAAAAATTAGGAGTACAGTTACTTTATAATATTGTGTTAGTTTCTGCTCTACAGAAAAGTGAATCAGCTACACACACACACACACACACACATACACATATAGTCCCTTTTTGTATTTTCTTCCATTTAGATCACCGCAGAGCACTGAGTTTCCTGTGCTATACAGTTCTCATTAGTCATTTATTTTATACATAGTATCAATAGTATATATACATATATCAATAGTATATATATATATGTCAATCCCAATCTCCCAGTTCATCCCATCCCCTTTCTTTCTCCCTTGGTATCCATATCTTCGTTCTCTTGTCTGTGTCTATTTCTGCTTTGTAAATAAGATCGTCTATACCAGTTTTTTCAGATTCCACATATATGTGTTAATATATGATATTTGCTTTTGTCTTTCTAACTCCACTCTGTATGACAGTCTTTCGTCCAAAAGATTCTTGTTTTTTTTTGGCCATATTGTCCCCTGCAGTGGAGGTACAGAGTCTTAACCACTGGACTGCCAGGAAAGGTCCCCTAAGAGTCTACTTATAATACTTACCTGTTTTCTCTAGATAAAGTCTGACTAGTTACTGGTAATAAAATTTTGGTTAGGATAGCATTAGAGGTGAATCTGTTCTATACAGTTCAAAAATGGACCTATCGTGGGAAGTGTAAATTCCATTCTCATGTTAGACTTCTTGAGTCATGCGCTGTTTTTGTATGAGAAAAAGGCAAAATGATTAATGGCAGCATCTTGCATGCAGAGGGGGATCAATTTTTTTGTGCTGAACATTATGATGATAAATGCTAAATCTGACATGTGTCTGTGATTTACCCCATTATGGTTGGAATTCTGAAACTTCCAGGGACTGTGTGATATTATATATAAAACATAGGCCTTTAAATCTGACAAGCTAAGTGTGAGTCTAAACTCCCAATTAATGAACTCTGGGACCCAGGCTAGCTGGTGAATCATTCTATGCTTTATTTGCTTTCCCAGAATATTGAAATAAAATAGCCTTCATGTGTGGTCAGGAGGCATTTCAACATACGTCCCAATGCCTTTCAACTAAACCTTGTTTAATACCTGTAGGGGGTTACATAGTTAGTCTAAATCCCTGTGAGTCTCTTAGTGGGACACAAAGACTAATGTGAAAAGGATCTTGGAAGGATAATTAGCAAATATTAACTACTTGACTCTTTGGGCAGAGGCAATAAAGGAATCTCAGAAAATTAACCCTATGTGAAAAATGAGGTTGCTATTCATCACCTCTGAAATGTAAAAACAAAATGGAATTATCAGAAGGCTGTCTTAAAAAGGGGTGCTTATAACTATCTAAATAACCAACATAAACTGCATTTGTAGAAATCATATCCTCCAAAGAAGGAACTATATTCTTTTGTTGTTGTTAACTAAAGGTCTACCTTTCTTGACCCTGTTTAATATTGATATCTAATTCTTAAGAAAACAACATGTAAAAAGATGAAAACAGAATGTGAATTATACAGTCAGCCTTCTAAAAGACTTCTAAAAGCCCTATGTGTATGCACTCACACCAAAAACACACAAACACACACACGCAGACAAATAACTTGCAAAAATGCTCCTTGATATTCTGATTATGATGGTTAAGAAAAAATTGAATGTGTTTGGGAATTACTGTTTAGCCATTTAGAAAATGGGATTCAGGATTGATTTAAACAAGATAAGGACCTTTCAGTTCTTTTCCCTCTTGTTTTATATGGTTGCATTTTCTAATAATCATTTCCTTTGGCCCAATAGTATACCCCAGGTAGATATCTACATGTTTGACATAATGAAACAATGTCATTACTCTGTTCTGAAAAACTCCCAGTGTAATAATAAGCCAAATAACTTATCCATTGCCCACATCTGTGTCCAAAGAGGATGGAGAATTATGTAGACTGGAGCTATTTCCTAGTCCTCAGACTTCCATATCTGAAAGTCATTTTTCATAGTGTAAGCTATAAATTGAATGGCATAATTTGATGATGGACATAGAACTGTGTATTAGTTTTTATTTTGACAAAATCATTAAACATCACATAGGTTGAAAAATGAATCACAGAGCCCTAAGCCTGCCTTAGAAGATTGCACTTCATAAACTGAATTGCTCACATGGGCATCATTTTGGTGGGAGCTATAGATTTTCTAGCATATCTCTGATAGATAGGACTAATATAACTTCAATAAAAACTCTGGATATGTCAATATAAAATTTTCCCTACCATTGAAAGATGTAAGGTACTCCAACTAATAAATTGGATGACAACCTATTCCTGAAGGTATACTAACATACATATTGGGTTACAACAAGCAACAAAATCATTGAGGTAATAAACCGCAGTCACAGAGGAGCCATTGAACGTTTCTCTCTATCGCAAGAGCCCAGCATGATGACTGTAGGCATAATATACCCCCATAATGTTAATTTCCAATAATTAACTTTGCTACACATGCAATGATTTAGAACTGCATATAAACTGTACCTGAATGTCATATGTGCCACTTATGACACTTCACATGAATTGTATCACAGAAACTAGTTCCGTTTAGTTGCTCAGTTGTGTCCAACTCTTTGCGACCCCATGGACTTCAGCATGCCAGGTTTCCCTGTCCATCACCAACTCCCAGAGCCTACTCAAACTCATGTCCATCACGTTGGTGATGCCATGGAATTCTTCAGGCCAGAATACTGGAATGGGTAGCCTTTCCCTTCTCCAGGGGATCTTCCCAACCCAGGAATTGAACCCAATTCTCCCACCTTGTAGTCTGATTCTTTACCATCTGAGCCACAAGGGAAGCCCAAGAATATGGGAGTGGGTAGCCTATCCCTTCTCCAGCAGATCTTCCCAACCCAGGAATTGAACTGGGGTCTCCTACATTGCAGGCAGATTCTTTAGCAAGCTGAGCTATCAGGGGAGCACACAAACTAGTGGTGATGAACAAATTCATTAGGAGCCTTCAACTCAAAATCATGTGAGTTATGCACTTGGAGTTTAATGTAACAGTTTGTTCATGATATATGAGCTTGATACCTAGATATCTAGGTATCTGGTTAACTGGTAGTGGAGCCCTTGGGTGAGTGAGAGCAGTTTAATCAAAGTAGGCTTGATGTGTCAACTGAAAAATAGGACAAATTTATGCATTTCCCCCTAATTTTGCAGTTGCATGAGACTATATTACTTTTCAGGCCTCCATATTGTCAACTACAAATTGGCACTTACCAGAGCACTGCCAACAACTGAACACCAAAGGCATTTGCCAGCTGCCTCTGTGAAGACTGAACCCCATGCTGCCATAGCTGTTGACCTTCAGCAACCCCTGGGGGAGTTCAGGGTGGAGTGAGACACTCTGTGCTAGAGGGAATCTGGTGGGACAGGTCTTTAGATGGATGTTTTTAGGAACAGATTTTATGATCTCAATCCTTGCATCTCCTCATATCTAGAGAAGCACTAAATCCCTTCATTGTGACATCAGATCCTCATGAGTTACCAAAAATCCTTTTGTAAAATGAGTGCTTCATGGTATTGAACTCCCCCTTCACCAAAACCTTATGTATTGTCTTTCCCCCACTGACACTTCAGAGCAGTCTCTCAGAGCTATCTGAGATGCTGCCTCCTGGGCTGCAGTTCTCATTTTGCCCCAAATAAAACTTAACTGAAAACTCTCAAGTTGTATATCTTTTTAGTTGACAATATCATTACTTGAAATTTGAAGATGATAATAAATATAGGGAGGCTATGGGGGTAAATTCTGAAGCAAGTAGCACAATCCTTGGTAGCTAAGACATGTTAATTTCTTTGCCTCATCCATACAGATCACTTTTTACCTTTATGACATATACTAATATGTCGTTGATGGTGTGCCTTATTTATGATCCGTTAGTTGATCTTCTATTTTATTTCTGAATAATCATTCCCTTCTCACTTTGTGTTAGGTTCTCTAGAGAAATGGAACCAATAGGAGATAGATAGATTAGATAGATATATTTATATCTATATATCTGTGCTTCATACAAAGATAGATAGGACTAATACAACTAATAGAACAGAAAAGCAACCAATCAATCTATCTATCCATACATATCTGTTTAAGGTAATTTATTCTAAGGAAATTGGCTCACAAGACTATGGAGATGAGTAAGTCCAAAATCTGCTGTTTAAATCCAAAGGTTATCTGTTGTTAGAATTCTGTTTGAGGAGGTCCTTCTTAGTTCAATTAGGGCAGTCAGCAAGTTGGACAAGGCCCACCATGTCAGGGAGGATTATCCACTTTATTCAAAGTCTACCAGCTTTAATGTTAATCTTGTTTAAAAACACCCCACAGAAACATTCAGAAGAATGATTCAGAATAAGGATTCACTCCACATCTGGCCAGCATGGCCCAGCCAAGTTTACACAAAGTTAACTCTCCCACCTTCCTATGCAGAAACCTATCACTGTATCTCCCCATCACACATTCTTCATCTTTGTCCAGAAATCTACTCCTGGACAACTGAGCTTCAGATTTACTAGATTTTGTTAACTGGCATGCATCAAATTATAAAATAATCACTTTTTAAAAATTAAAATCCATATAAAATACATTTAGTAAGAAGGTAGGTTTTACTTTCATACCTTGTGGGTTCTAGTCAGGAACTTTGATTTTGAGAGGTCTAAATTTACATTACCTGAAATATATTAAAAAGCTCTAAAATACCAGCTTCGAAAAATTAGAAGACTTTTTATAGTTTACTTTTCTAGTAATTTGTCCATGAGAAACTTATTTAATTTTAAATTGAGTATGCTTTTTCAGCAAAGTACCCACTTAAAGGTTATTGCAAAGTCAGAAAAGTTAACTTACCCAGAGCATGCCCTCAGTGAGATAGGTATTTTGTGACAGCTAATTTAACAATTTATTCATTTAAAAATTAATACATTTTCCTAATGTTATATTTTTAGACACTTAAACATTAAGTCTTATCTGTGCTTTAGTGTTTTTGATGTTAACTTTCTTTTTTAACCTTTGAATTTCACAACTGAGAATATTAGTGAATATCTCTTAGGGAGGTCACAGGGGTTAGTCTTTGAAACAAACAGCAGAATGCTTTTAAACCTAAAAATCTTGTGTCTTTATTTCCTCAAAACAGAGTATAGTTCACCCTGCAGTGACTTGACTTTTTCTTTCAGATTCTCTGTTTGTGGAACATTCATAGGTTGTAGGCATGGTGAGGATCATCATCAATAGAAAAACCCAATTTTATTTTGCTCTGAATTTGAAGAAACCATGTAGCCTGTTCTCTGTTATCTCCTGCAGCCATAGTCCCCAAACAATATAACTCTCCACCCTTCCGGTAATTGAGAACAAAGATAGGATTATCTTAATAACTAGTCCCTCTCTTATTTCTAAAGATAGGCATATAAGTAAGTTTGTGAATGTCAGGGTTTGGACTACATAAAGTAAAGTTTAAATCCTTTCATATGAGGCAATTATCACCACCTGATCTTGGTACAAGATCATACAAGAATAATCTTGGTAATCAGCATTAAAGATAAAAGACTGAAATGACTCCTAAGTTTTTCTCAGCAGCTATGATAGTTAATGGCCTCTCAAAATTGACTGTATCCTATTCTAGAAAATACACCTATTCTAAAAAATAAAGCAATCCCCAACACTCACTGTCTAGATTTAGTTTTCCTGAAAGACCACCTCTTGGGGAGGAACAATTTTTCTTCTCTCCTTCTAGGTTTTCTGGATGCTCAAAAAGTAAAAATAGATTAGCTTATTTGTTGTGTCAGGTCTTAATTGCAGCACTTGCATCACGTGAAAGTTTTTATTGAGGCTCACAGACTCTCTAGTTGCCGTGCAGGTTCTTCAGGTGTTGTGGGGCATGGGCTTAGTGGTTCCGTAGCATGTGGGACCTTAGTTCCCCAACCAGGGGTTAAACCCATGTCCCCTGCATTGCAAGGCAGATTCTGAACAACTGGACCACCAGAGAAGTCCCAACAGATAAAAATTGAATTGCTTATGTACAGGGGCTCCACAAAGACAATGAGACCTAAGGACAAGCTGGGCAATTGATATGCCATCCTGAGCTAAGGAATGGGACAGGGGTCTGGAGCTTCAAAGGGGAGGGTGATTCACAGGACTGTAAGGAGAGAAGATATTTGGTGATTAGATGTTTATTCTGCCATGCAAATAGGCCCTGATCAGAGAAAAAGTGATCTTTTGGAAACAACTCTCTTTCTGGGTCAGGCCCTCTATCTAAATTATTTTAGGTAGTTAAGGGAGAGGTAAAACTTTTTTTTTGCCTTCAGCTCAAAAGAGTCTGCATCCCAAAGTGCCACCATTTTGGGGAGGTTCATTCAGAGCCCCTTCAGGCTCATGTTAATTGTCAGTCGTGTCTTGCTTGGTAAGGAAAATCGCTTAACAAAGTAACTCAATCATCCCTTGCTGCTTCTGCTTTGACTGACTCAAAGTTTAATTAGTCTGTCTCAAAACTTTTAAGTTCAATTTAATAAACCACACTCATGTCAGATGTTCTCGAAATCAAAAGGTGTTCAGGAGGTAGGAATATCTTCAAGTAGCTCCAATTGAATTGAAGAGATAAGATTTCAATGCCCTTTAGGATTCTAACTATGAAGGGAAGAGATGAAACCACAATGAAAAATAACGCACATAAATCTATATTAAATTTAAAATGTACTAGTGGTCTAAACGTTTAATGGAAATATAATGACAGAGACAAGATTGATTTTCCTCTGTAGTAGGTAGAATACTGTCATCCCTAAAGATGCCCAGGTTATAATTTCCAGACCTTATGGATATACATTACTTTGCATGGCAGAAGGTATTTTGAACTTTGTAGATGTGATAAATCAAGGCGTTTGAGATGGGAAGATTATCCATGATTCTTCAGGGTGGGGGTCCAAGGTACTTACAAAGGACTTTCTCAGAGGGTCAGAGTCTGAGAGAGTTGAAAACGCTACATTGCTGATGTTGAACAGGGAAGAAAGGATCATAAACTAAAGTATTCATGCAGACTCTAAAATATGGAAAGAAAAGGAAATGTATTTTCCCTTAGAGCTTCCAGAATGAGTGCAGCCCCCAAACCTTGATTTTAGCCTGGTGAGACTTCTGACCCACAGAACTCTGAGATAATAAATTCATATGGTCCTAAATCAGTTTGTGTCAACTTCTTGCAGAAGCAAGAAAAAACAAATGCACTATTCAAGAAAACCTTCAGAGAGAACCTGGCATTTATGTTAGGTTTTCCACAGATAGAATGGAGGGTGGAGAGAACCATAATTAACACTGTTGAAAGAGGAGTTTTTTGGTTTTGGCTGTGCAGTCTTCTCTACTTGCAGCACATGGACTTACTTGCCCCACAGCATGTGGGATCTTTGTTCTCCGATCAGGGATTGAACCAGTATCCCCTGCATTGGTGGGTGGCTTCTTAACCACTGGACTGCAAGGGATGTCCCAAAAGAGGATATTTTAATAAATCCCAATAAAACAACAGAATAGGAAAAACAAGAGATCTTTTCAAGAAAATTAGAGATATCAAGGGAACATTTCATGCAAAGATGGGCTCGATAAAGGACAGAAATGGCATGGACCTAACAGAAGCAGAAGATATTAAGAAGAGGTAGCAAGAATACACAGAAGAACTGTACAAAAAAGATCTTCATGATGAAGATAATCACGATGGTCTGATCACTCACCTGGAACCAGACATCGTGGAATGTAAAGTCAAGTGGGCCTTAGAGAGCATCACTACAAACAAAGCTAGTGGAGGTGATGGAATTCCAATTGAGCTATTTCAAATCCTCAAAGATGATGCTATGAAAGTGCTGCACTCAATATGACAGCAAATTTGGAAAACTCAGCAATGGCCACAGGACTGGAAAAGGTCAGTCTTCATTCCAATCCCAAAGAAAGGGAATGCCAAAGAATGCTCAAACTACCACACAATTGCACTCATCTCACACACTAGTAAAGTCATGCTCAAAATTCTCCAAGTCAGGCTTCAGCAATATGTGAACCGTGAACTTCCAGATGTTCAAGCAGGTTTTAGAAAAGGCAGAGGCACCAGAGATCAAATTGCCAACATCCGCTGGATCATGGAGAAAGCAAGAGAGTTCTAGAAAAACATCTATTTCTGCTTCATTGACTATGCCAAAGCCTTTGACTGTGTGGCTCACAATAAACTGTGGAAAATTCTGAAAGAGCTGGGAATCCCAGACCACCTGACCTGCCTCTTGAAAAACCTGTATGCAGATCAGGAAGCAACAGTTAGAACTGGCCATGGAACAACAGACTGGCTCCAAATAGGAAAAGGAGTACGTCAAGGTTGTATATTGTCACCCTGCTTATTTAACTTCTATGCAGAGTACATCATGAGGAACGCTGGGCTGGTAGAAGCACAAGCTGGAATCAAGATTGCTGCGAGAAATATTAATAACCTCAGATATGCAGATGACACCACCCTTATAGCAGAAAGTGAAGAGAAACTCAAAGGCCTCTTGATGAAAGTGAAAGAGGAGAGTGAAAAGTTTGGCTTAAAGCTCAACATTCAGAAAACGAAGATCATGGCATCTGGCCCCATCACTTCATGGGAAATAGATGGAAAAACAGTGGAAACAGTGTCAGACTTTATTTTTTTAGGCTCCAAAATCACTGCGGATGCTGATTACAGCCATGAAATTAAAAGACGCTTGCTCCTTGGAAGGAAAGTTATGACCAACCTAGATAGTATGTTAAAAAGCAGAGACATTACTTTGCCAACAAAGGTCTGTCTAGTCAAGGCTATGGTTTTTCCTGTGGTCATGTATGGATGTGACAGTTGGACTGTGAAGAAGGCTGATAGCTGAAGAATTGATGCTTTTGAACTGTGGTGCTGGAGAAGACTCTTGAGAGTCCCTTGGCCTGCAAGGAGATCCAACCAGTCCATTCTAAAGGAGATCGATCCTGGGTGTTCATTGGAAGGACTGATGCTAAAGTTGAAGCTCCAATACTTTGGCCACCTCATGCGACGAGCTGACTCACTGGAAAAGACTCTGATGCTGGGAGCGATTGAGGGTGGGAGGAGACGGGGACGACAGAGAATGAGATGGCTGGATGGCATCACCGACTTGATGGACATGAGTTTGAGTGAACTCCGGGAGTTGGTGATGGACAGGGAGGCCTGGCGTGCTGCGATTCATGGGGTCACAAAGAGTCGGACACGACTGAGTGACTGAACTGAACTGAATACAGTGTCAATAATAGTAGAGACTGAAGTTAATTTGTAGTATAAAGTCTCAGTTCATTTCAGTGTGTGATTCATGGGGTCGTGGAGAGTTGGACACTACTGAGCGACTGAACTGAACTGAACTGAATGTTAAAATTGTTTTTCATTTCCATTTATTCAATGGAAAGTCACTGGAGATGGGGATGTACACTCACCCACCCATTCCCACATCCACACTTGCACCCACAGAGGTAAATGTGGACACACATATAAACTATTCTATAACCTGTGTACTGTCATTGCAAGCATCTCATCATTGATCTCCCTTGTTATCATGACAAATCATTCAGCAGTTGTAGTTATTCTTATATCTGTTTATCATTTTCATTATTATATTACAAATGAGTTTGTTCAGGCAATACTAATGAAAGGTGCCCGGAAATGGTCAGCCAAATGCTAAGCATTGCCTTCAGTATCCTGGGGTAATCAGGAAGGAAACAGGCAGGAAGTCAGACTATTTTATGTGTATGGACATGAGTTTGAGCAAACTAAGGGAGACAGTGAAAGAGAGGGAAGCCTGGCATGACACAGTTCATGGGGTCACAGGGAGTTGGACATGACCTGGCAACTGAACAACATTGCTGACTTTATTTTTTGCCTTATTTTCTTCATATGTAGAATGAGACTACAAATACTATCTCAGATGTTCATTCAGTCGCACAGTTGTTCCAATTCTTTGCAACTCCATGTACTGCAGCACACCAGGCTTCCCTGTCCACCGCCCACTCCTGGAGCTTACTCAAACTCTTGTCCATTGAGTCAGAGATGCCATCCAACCATCTCATTCTCTGTCATCCCCTTCTTCTCCCACCTTCAATTCTTCCCATCATCAGGGTCTTTTCCAATGAGTCAGTTCTTCACATCAGGTGGCCATATTGGAGTTTCAGCCTCAGCATCATTCCTTCCAATGAATATTTAGGACTGATTTCCTTTAGGATGTACTGATTAGATATCCTTGCAGTCCAAGGGACTCTCAAGAGTCTTCTCCAACACCACAGTTCAAAAGCATCAATTCTTCGGTGCTCAGCTTTCTTTACAGTCCAACTCTCACATCTATACATGACTACTGATAAAACCATAGTCTTGACTATACGGACCTTTGTTGGCAAAGTAATGTCTCTGCTTTCTAATATGCTGTCTAGGTTGATCATAGCTTTTCTTCATTATAGACATTAAAAGATGCAGTTCTTTTGATATCACTGAGAGGGGAAAAAAAGGAAAGAAATTTATTAGACTTGTCTTCCCAGGTGTCACTAGTGGTGAAGAATCCACCTGCCAATGCAGGAGAATTAAGAGACATGGGTTCAATCCCTGGGTTGGGAAGATCCCCTGGAGGAGGGCATAGCAACCCACTCCAGTATTCTTGCCTGGAGAATCCCATGGACAGAGGAGCCTGGCAGGCTACAGTCCACAGGGTCACCGAGTTGGACACTGAAGCGACTGAGCACACACACGCGCACATTTATTAGACTCTATGAACTAGGATTAATGCCTGTGACTTGTACTATGTTTATTTCTCAACAGAACATATATTTGGTAAAATTTACCGTCTGATTTCCCTAATAAACTTTCTACTCTAAAATCCTAAAGAATAAGAACATTGCTGATTAGGGAAATGTTGGTGTCTGTTTACAAATCGACATTTAATTTTATGGTAAAAACTTCATCTTAGTAAGCAAAACAAACAAACAAAACAGTCCTCTGTAAACAAAAAGTTGCAGATCTTCTCTGTTAGAAAGAACTGATCTTGGGTCACTGGAACTTTCTTATCCCTAGCATATGTTGATTTAGGGAAAAAAAAGGAATTTCAAAATAAAATAGAAATTATTTCCCATTGACAAAACCAAAATGATCTATTTTAAAATATGAATTCATAATTAAGTTGCAAACAACAAGGATGAGAGTTCCAAATTGCTAAACAATTCAGAACAATTGTATGAAATGGTTTAGTGAGCACTCTGAACTTTGCAAGAGAATGACAAATTTTATCGAGGCCAGTGGAAATGTTTTGTCTTTCATTTAATGTCAGGATTAAAAGGGAATGGAGAATTAGCTAAAATGACTTAAGACAGAATTAGGTAGAGACAACTTTGAATCTGCCTAAGCGTAAAACATGACATGAGAGCAGGAGGAGTTCTAATTCTATTAAACATAGTGTCGTCAGAAGGAAAATTGAATTGGTCAAGACTCGTCAGATAATATTAAGTGAAATAAGACGGCTAATGGCGTGTCACAGAGATCGATGCATGGCCCACCTCTGCCCACCTATCGGCATGGCTTCCCATTGCAGTAGACAGAGGTGTAAATCACAGGAAATTGGTAAAAACAGTCAGCTGCCCAGAGAAAGGTTTGAGAAGCAAATTCCTTTAAAATGGCACTACACTGCCACTCTTTGCAAGATTCTCAGTTTATAGCAATGAGTTTATAAAACAAAGGAATTTAATACCGTTTGCGTAAATGGTTGTATTATAAATGCTCCATTATGAAAACTGACTTAATGTTGACCCACTACTTTGTATTCAGACTTACTCAAGTTAATGCAATCTGCACGTGAAAACACTAGATATCAACACATAGGTTAGTCATTTACTGTTAGCTACTATTATTAAATAAGTAATATTAGTCTCCACTATTGCTTTCAATTATTTTGTATCATTATATTCTTGTATGGTGACATTACTTCTACATATCTGAAGACTGAATTTTAGGGAGCTTATGACTGGCTGATACTTACGCTACTAAAATAATAGCAGAATTGAGATTCTAATCTCAGTTTGTCTCATCTTGGAGTTTAAAGTTTTTAACAACTAAATGCAAATACACATGTACACACAGAGCCTATCCTGCGTATGTGTGCATATATGTAGATAGACATGTATCTATCTGTCTGTCTATACATACACTGTTGGTTGGAATTATTCTTATATATCTTTTAGAACTACCCTTCACCAGAGCTATTTGAGGAAGTGATAGGTCCTATTCTTCAGGTAAGAATAGAGTGGCCTTGGACAAGGAGAGCACTCATGTAATAGGGAGAGATAGGAAGAAAGAAAAATCACTAAGGCTTAGTTCTACTATGAGGAGGTAAAAAGAACCAAGGTTGCAATTTAAAGTCCCATGTATCTTTCAAAGCATTCTTAGAGGCACATTAAGCCAAAGTGAGAAATTGATATGAGATCTCACTGAAGTAGTCAGAATTTCCAGATTGAGGAAAATAAGTTCTGAAACTTACCTTCAGTTCTTTGGATATGACAAAATCTCATTCTCCTCCACTGACACAAAATATTCTTTTTAAATACAAGGCACTTTTCCCAAACGCAGTAGTAATTTTTTGCATATAAGCTCTATGTAAGTGTACTTAGGTCTATGAATTTATGTCAAGATACATCTCTCTGTAATATAGATGCATAAATTCCTGTAGAGACCTTCTGATGAACGGAGTGATAAGACAGAAATCTAACAGTGATAGCTTTGGGTTCAAATCTGAATTCTTAGTAAGAATTAGTATTTTCACTATGAAAATGGACACGTATGACAAATTTCTTAGGATTCTTATGAAAAAATAAAATCATTAAAATATACATGAAGTCTCAGAGTAATGACAGGTGTTATTATGGTTGAAAGTTTTTTTTTTCTTTTTTCAGTCTTCTTCAAATCATATAGTTGTTTCAAGGGACATGTGAAGAGAGATACAGTGTTTCTTTGTTCAAGTTAGAACTTTGCAGCATCAGATGATTATTTCAAGTCACCCAAAGGGGAATGAAATAACAATGTACATAGAAAGTGTGTTCTTAGTGTTAGTCATGTCCGACTCTGTGAATCCAAGGATTGTAGCCTGTCAGGCCCTTGTGTTCATGGGATTCTCCGGGCAAGAATACTGGAGTGGGTAGCCATTTCCTTCTCCAGGGGGTCTTCCCAACCCAGGGATCAAAGCCAGGTCTCCCACATTGCAGGCAGATTCTTCACCTCTGAGCCACCAGTGCTATCAGTGCATGACTTAAATTACCTCTGACTTCTATTGTGATCTGAACTAACATGCAACAGCATCTATCTCTGTGCCTGATACATCCTGGACAGACAATATTTTGTAATTAATATATATAAATTTATTGGCCATATGTGATATTCTGGCTTGTAAGTACAGGTTTAAACCTGTGGATACAAAAACAAATATAACATGATTCATATTCTCAAGAACTTCAGAGTATTGGACAGTGATGAGAGAGATTCAGTTTAACAAATGCATCATGTTAAGTGTTACAATAGGATATGTATAAAGTTCTTTGAGGACAACCAACCTTATCCTTTGCAAATGTTGGATATCCTTATCCTCAGACCATGTTATTTCTTAAAATTCTGCGTTCCTCACAAGTTAACTCAGGATTAAAGCCCAAATCCTTAACCATAACCTACAAAGCCATATGCATTTGTTTTCTCCATACAGATCAATGATTCCCATCTCCTAATCTTTCCCTGTAATCACTCCAATCCAACATTTTTGCTATTTCTTAAATATGGCACATATACTCCTATCTTAGGCTAACTGTACCAGCTTACTTCTCTACCTAGACCACTTTCTTAGTGACTCACTTGGTTTATCCTCTCGGCTCCTTCAAGTTTTTGCTCAAATGTCACCTTATCAATGAGGCCCACTCTGATCACCCATCCAGTCCTCTCAGTTCAGTTCAGTCACTCAGTCATGTCCAACTCTTTGTGACCCCATGGACTGCAGCACGCCAGGCCTCCCTGTCCATCACCAACTCCTGTAGCTTGTTCAAACTGATGTCCATCGAGTTGGTGATGCCATCCAACCATCTCATCCTCTGTCATCCCCTTCTCCTGCCTTCGATCTTTCCTAGCACCAGGGTCTTTTCAAATGAGTCAGTTCTTCACATCAGGTGGTCAAAGTATTGGAGCTACAGCTTCAGTCCTTCCAATGAACACCCAGGACTGATATCCTTTAGGATGGACTGGGTGGATCTCCTTGCAGTCCAAGGGACTCTCAAGAGTCTTCTCCAACACCACAGTTCAAAAGCATCAATTCTTTGGTGCTCAGTTTTCTTTATAGTCCAACTCTCACATCCATACATGACTACTGGAAAAACCATAGCTTTGACTAGACAGACCTTTGATGGCAATGATTCTGCTTTTTAATATGCTGTCTAGGTTGATCACAGCTTTTCTTCCAAGGAGCAAGTGTCTTTTAATTTCATGGTAGCAGTCACCATCTGCAGTGATTTTGGAGCCCCCCAAAATAGTTTCTCACTGTTTCCACTGTTTCCCCATCTATTTTCCATGAAGTGATGGGATCAGATGCCATGATCATAGCTTTGTGAATGTTGAGTTTTAAGCCACCTTTTCCAATCCTCTTGGCACTTCCTATTCCTTACCTTCCTCTGCTCTTCCTTTTGGTCTCAAAAACTGTTAAATATACTTATTTTTATACTTATTTTCTTTCTTCCTCTTTACACTATCAAACTCATGAAGACAAGAATTTTTGTTTTGTTAAGGTTTGTTTTCATTTGTTAAGGTTTGTTTTCATTTCACTTGTTTTATTCATCTAAGCACTTATATTTGTACCTGGTACCAAGCAGATTCTGAATTAATATTTGTAGAGTGAATGGAATAACTACTTGGATTGTAGGAGTTATGCACAGTTTCACAGAGACAATTAAAATTGATGTGACTCTTGTGAATGAAAAAGATTACTGGCCAGTTAAAAAATGCTTTCAGGCAGAAAAAATAATGTGACTATAATGATGTCTTTCAGTAGTTAGATATTAATATATATATGTAAATTTGGAGGGGTGCGGTTAAAAAAGATCAGACTTAAAAATTAATATAATATCTTATACATCATATTAGGGGATACATTTTATCTTGAGGGATTTTTTTAAAGTTCTAAGCAGAAGAAGTTGTATTAGATACATCTTAAGTGATGTCCTTTGGGACATTACTAGAATGGTAAAACTTAAGAAGACAGTGATGACTGAAACTAGATTAGCATTGGTGAAGATGAAGAGAAGTTGATAGGATTAAATAATGTTTGTGATATGGACTCAAGTTTCTCATAACTGAATGGATACAGGAAGCAAAGAAAAGAAATGAATTGAGAAGTTGAAGGAGGTTTTCCTAGTTAAAGAGACTGGGGCTCCAATAATTTGATTAAGCAAACAGAGAGATTGTAATATGGGGAGCAATAGATATTGGGTTTAATTTTACATGTGGAGTAAATAAAGCAAACAGTAGGGGAATAAAAGAAGGTAATTTGTATAAAGTTCTGAAACTGAAGGAAGGAAAATTTGAAGAGACAAGATTAATTGCTATATACATAGAAAATAGAGTCATGGGCATGGACATAATCAATAAGTGAGAAATAGAGAAAATAACCAATAAAATAAATAAAGAATAACAACCATTCGTGAATAGACCATGCATATGTATTATGGCATAATCATGTATAAAGGGCCACAGAAGAACAGAGGAAAGAGTGTAAATGCTGGTTGATTAAGAAAAGTCTTCATAGAGGAGGTCAGCAAAAAGGAATTTTACTCACAGACTTTACAAAGACATAATTATGCATGAAAATATCATATAATAACCTAGGAGTAGTTTACTATAACTAACATACAAGTCTATAGTTTAAAGTCAGAATTAAGACAGTAAAGTTAGCCTGACTTATAAAACTCCTGCACAATCTCGCTGCTGCCCTAAAATACATCATTACTTTGCATGTGAGCAGTGGGCTACTAATGAGTTTTAAAATTAAAATCAGAATGAAAGGATAACATTTCTGTTTTGAAAAGATAATGTAGCAACTTTAAAGATAAATACACTGACAGGGGAATCAAAGATTCGAATTAGGAGAGATAATTAAGGCAAGAAAGGGTTAGGCTCTGAGCCCCAACAGCACCAGTCTAGGAGGGAAGGAGAAGAAAGTACAGCTGAGAGACATGGGATGAATGGAACTAGGAATGAAACCACGATGGATGTGGTAGGTAAGGGGAAGGAAGAACTGAGAATGATTACAGCTTAGCTCAATGGTCAGGGAGACATTTTATTTACCAATGTCAGGAAAACCGAAATAAATGTAATTTTGGATTGAGCAGATATTGAGAGTTCTGAATTAGCACTTTCCACCATGAAATGGTGTGAACTTAGGTAACTCATAGGAATTGTGCATTAAATTTAGGTATTCTGACTTAGAACATGTCTGGCGTAAGTCAACAATTGCTATAAGACATTGGTGCTATACTCTTCATATTAGTTAATTCTTATGAAATGATTTAAATTAACTAAACTTTATATATTGGGTTGGCCAAAAAGTTTCATTTGGGTTTTTCCATTACATCTTATGAACAATTTGAATGAACATTTCAGTCAACCCAATAGATTACTGTGACTCTTATGGAACTTTTTATGATGTAGGACAAGTGCAAAAACAATTTAAAATTATGAATTATCACTAAAATCTCTACTTCTGGCTATGATGGAGTGTCTAGTACCACACTGAATCTCTCATTCAGAATAACCATTAAACAATTGGAAGGCATCAGCAAGCAAATCAAGACACAGGAGAAAAGCAGAGTGTCTTGAGACAAACCCAATATTTGCTATTATTTTCATATATTCTTTCCCTCTCTCAGGAAATCTGCTTCTCAGGGTGAGAAGAGACATAGAAAGTTGTAGCCTGAACCTTGGAGCAGCATTCTAGGGCAGAGAAAACACACAGACACACACACACACCCCACCCCACCCCACACCAGAACAGGAATCAGGGTATTCCAAGGCTTGAGAGAGAGAAAAGAAAAAAAGAAAAAGATCCCGGGGAGGGAAAAAGAACTATAAAAGTCAAACCTGATTTTGTTTAGTTTGATCACAAGCCACTGGCCAACCAATAAACTTCAAGGAATAGAAAGTAAAACTTTTTATTAAACGTTGATACCTGGAAGTTAAAAAGCCCCACAGAATTTTAGCAACCTCACAATGCAGAGGAAGAAAAACAACTGAACTCCAGGGCCTGCTAGGGACCAGGTGCTCTGGTAAAACACATATGGGCTCTCAATTTAAGCAAAAACCAGGACAATATTGTAAAGTAACTAGCCTCCAATTAAAATAAATAAATTAAAAAAAATCCTAGAACAAGTCTATTCGAAGAGTAGGGCAGACAGGAAACGGAAGAGCCTAAAACTAAGCCTTGAATTAATTTATGTTAATTGGATAAGTATACATTAAGGCATTTGATCAAAAATTACCAGGCAGAGACTTGTGCTTTCTCTTAGGATATAGAAAGTTGCAGGAGACAGTACTCTTGCCTTAGTGTTAAGAAAATGCTGGATCATCTACAAAAATCATGTTTATAAATCCCAGTAGAGAGCCAAGAATTTGAATAGATCAAATGAACTAAAATACAGTGTTGAGTCCATTCTGGAGAATACAAACTCATGGCTGTTGTCACTGTGGAGAAGTGAGAAAAGAAAAAAAAAAAAAAATTACTATAGAGGTAGGGGAAAAAAAAAAGTTTAACTTTTTAATGAATTTTCAAAGTTTAAGGGTGAACTGACATGGAAATTTAGAATCCTTGGGATCCAGAAGCAGAACAGAAAATCTGTACTCGCCTAACACTTCTTTTTCACCAATCGCTTTGAAGAAAAAGTGAGAGTAGGAAAGGGACTCACTGTCTGGCCCAGAGTGTCTGGAGAGTTTCCTGCAGACTGCTCAGCCCTCATACCCTAACAGCTGTGCTTTACGTGTTCTTCAGGTTCTCATTCCTGGAACCTCCTTCTCTTTAACAGGTAATAGTGGTCCCCTCTCACTTCTCTGGCTGCTTCATTACAACAGACGCTTTGGTGATGGCAATGCCTGAGACATTCAGAACCTCCTGAAGAAAGGCGTGAGATTCCAGCCTCAAATCACTGGAAAACTTTAGTGAACTGACTCTAAATAGGGCAAAATGAAGACCAAAGAAATCTATTTAAAATGAAAACAAAACTTGGGAGAAAAGATGGAGGATAAGTGATAAAATGTAGTCGTGGACTCATACTTAAAGGAAACTAAAACCGATACGACAAATAGAAAATAGAGAGGGAGTTGATTTAGACCCAACTCTCTTAATAACTACTTTAAATGTGAATGGTTATAAAATACCATTTTAAAAGCAGAGATTATCAGATTTGATTTAAAAGAGGAAATGTAAGCCCTAAGTATATGCTGCCTGGACCAAAAAAAAAAAAAAACACTTTAAATATAAAGATGCAAGCAGATTAAAAGTAAAAGAATGGCAAAAGAGATACCACGCTAGCATTAATTAAAGGAAAGCTAAAGTGGTTATATTAACACTGGGAAAAATATATTCCAGAATAAGGAATGTTACCAGGAATAAATAAGAGTTATTTTATTACCTATTTGTATGTATTTGTCTTTCTACTCATTTGTCTACCTACCTAGCAATCAATCTATAAATGTTTATATTAATTTCCTCAGTTGACTCAGAGGAAACTAGGCAATCTGATAAAAAAAAAAGGCAAAAGTCTTCATCAGGCACCTTACCCAAAAGGATATCTAACATTACTATTCAGTAGGGAAATTAAAACCATACACAGATACATTAGACACCTACCGGGATGACTAAAATTGAAATAAAGATTATGCCCAACAGAAGTATAATCAAATATATGTAATGCAGATTTATATGAGATCATTCATAGTAACCTCAACTGGAAGCATCTCATAGCAAAGGAGTGATCAAACCACTGCCTCTATTCTATATGTCATGGCATTGATAAATATCACAAACATAACATTCAGGAAAAAATATTCAAAAGGATACATATGACTCCATTGGTAAATTTTCTTAAAAACAGGCAGAATTAATCTTTTGAGATATTATCGGTGCAGTTTCCTTTGGGGGCATCATCGTCGGCATGGAGCATGGAGAAAGCTTTTGGGTTGCTAGTAATGTTCAAATTTGGTCCACATCATGATTAAATAAGTATACATACTTTTCAAAAACTGACCCATTTATGAGTTGTGCAAACTTTTTTGAATATATGTTTTATTCCACCAAAATGTATACTGTTTAAAAAGTGATCTACACAACATTCAGAATCAGATTTTATCAGAAAAATGTCTTTGAACATTTTTTTATTTTCATATAAAAAACTGTAAAGAGTATATAAATTTAAGACAGAAAGAAATATTTGCCACTTTATTCCAGAAAAATAATATCTTTAAAGTGTGGTTTCTATGATTTTTGAAAAAACACCATAGGCATTTTCTTTATAAAAAGCATTAGCACTGAAAAATAGAAATTGGGTATGAAAAATGATGGAGAATTTAGTGTCATAGGAAGAAAGTTACATGTCATTGCAAATTATAAATACCATAATATATATTTAATCACAAAACTGCTTCCGTCTACCTTCCTTCCATTTAACATCTTAATTTCAAACTGAATAAAACACTCCAACTGAGAGAACTATTTTGCAAGTCTGGTCTTTTTTTTCTCTTCTTTTGATTTACTAATGCATAGTTTGGGTCGAAACCATTTCTATCTTTTAAATTTACACAAATTATTTTGGATACCACTAAAGTCAAAAATGCATGTGAATTAAACAGAGAGAGAGAAATAATGTTGCTGAATGTTTCATGATCAGCATTTCCAGTTCTGCTTGCATGTAAACACAAATGACACCCTGTCTCTGATTATGGACCACAAGTTTTACACAGTTGAGCAGACTTCGCTTCTTCATGTTAATTTCTGCCCTGTGTGAAATCCCATAAATGTCACATCTGCCACAGTCCCTTTCTCAGACTAACATATGCTTTCAGTGAAGCTAAATGTTCATCATTATCAAATGAGAAAATCTACATGGAAGTGCTTTGGAAACTAAATAAACTGCTAAAGAAATAGATAAAACCTTCTGTTGTCACTGAGGGGTCCTTGTTTCTGACTTAGCAAATTAAGGCCACAGGGAATTCCTGGAAAAAGGGGAATCCTGTTTATTGGGAGATAAAAGCTCGCTTCACCAGTAATTCTGAGACCAGGTGGGGGACTGAGCCCTTTCAGAGGCAGAAGGGTACCAAGGTAGGTCAACTGGTACCACTTTCTTTCTGTAGACTGAGAACGTTTGGAATACAGACAAGAAAACTCAAGGAAAAAGATAGCGTTCTCTTCCAATTACAAGCAGGACATTTTGATGATAGATACTTATAAACCTTGTTCAGTGGGGTCTTTGCTTTAAGATAAAGCTAAGATATGGGTGACAAAAACCACTGAACCCTGAACCGAGGGGACTAGCAGGCCTCATTTTTCACAGAAAGATGATTCTGTTTAATCTGCTTTTCCTGAATGTAAACCTTTCCCCTTCCTCCCACCAACACCCTCCCCATGCCAACACAGAGAAGTATTTACCACTCAGGAAGGAAGATGATCAGGCAATTAAGGTGTTTAGCTATCATTAGGTGCTCAAACTGTTTCTTCCTGTTATTGCATACTTCCTATCTCAGTAGATGAAATATCTGAAAACAACCATTGCAAGGAAGAACTTTAAGTAAAATCAGACATAAGCAACTAAAATCCTGAGAAGCACTGAAACTTCATGAATAATTCTTGAATAGCGTGGTGTGAATGCTGCCTTGCTCGACTCAGAGTCTTTCAAGATGTTAGTTTCATGTTTTATTTAAGCTCAACATAAATGTTAACGTGGTCCTCATCAGATTCCTTTTATCTAACTCTGAAGACTGATGTGTTGATGTTGTAATTCGGGAAGAGGGCCTTAGGGATAGACCTTAAATACCCATCCAGGTATTCTGCTAGGAGTTGTCACAAATGAATGTATTTTTCAGGAGCTGAGTTGTAAGTCTGTTTGTATCCCTGTACTACCTTGGCGGGGATATCTGCTAATCAGTGTTAATTAGTCTTCTATTTTCCAGTGTGTAATCTACGTAAGTTTTATAGAGATGTAACTGGTGAAATATCATCGTGTGAATTTTTTTTTGGAAAGATTCTGCTAAGTAAGTGACTAATAAATTGTATGTAATGCAAACATAAATCAAAGGGAATGTCATTAAAAGTTTACCATAGCAGAGTCTCCACTGTTAAAGCAAACTAATCTATTGGCCTATCTTCATTATGATTGGCTACTATTATGATTATTTCTTGACCCTACCAGTCAGTAGTCCTCATGAGATATTTAAGTCCCTGAGTTATTTACAAATTAAGCTTTGGACCCCAGGTTATTTGTAAATCAATTAGTTGTTTGTTTCTTAGCTTAATATCTGCTTTGAGCAACAGTGTTCTATTTGGTAATTAGGGCCCCTGGCTATTCTGAATGGTGTGTTGCCATTAGATCTGAACAATGGAGAGGAAAACAAAGAAGATATTTTCATGATGTCTGTGTTTGGATCATTCTTACTACAACATTATTTCATTAGTGTCATGAGTTACTTAATGGAAACCTGATAAGGATCATGCAACTTTTTATCTGACACTTGAGAAAACATGAAACTAACATTTGGTTATGTTTATCAATGCAGCATTCACACTAATTGTTTTAAGGACAGTTTTTTCAAGATTTCTAATTTTAGAGTCTACTGACTGCTCTGTATATATCAAGAAAGTGATTCAAAGAGACTCTGAACAGCTTTTCCCAGAATGCAGTTCAGTAGGTTACACATATAGGATGACTACAAAGTAGACATCCCCTGAACTTAAATTATTTATTTTGGATGGGTAAAGTGATGTTCGCATAGGCCAGATGACAACTTTATTAACAATATATTATACATTAGCGCACCTAGTCAGAATATGTTCCTTAGTAATCTTGTGCAGAAGAAAACCTTTGGTCTAATAGTGGTTGTCTTCCAGAGGTTATTTAGTTAGAACTAACACATGCATTTTGTCTATGTCCAAATATTTACCTCCCTGTACATGACTTACAATGTGGTTTTCATTTAATTGAACTTTACAAGACTGCAAAGGATTTGGAATTCAATAGGTAAAAACAGACCATGTGCCTATGTGTTTGGAGCTAAGAAGGCAGTGAATTTTTTGGTTTATGTTCACTTATTATTATATGAGCATTAACCAATTTCTTTTTAAACCTCTTCATTATCTGAAGATGGAAACCACACTCTTATAAAAGGTAGATGAATTCATCAATCTAATGTGCTGCAACCAAGGGCAAGGCAAAGTCTCTTTATCATCATTAACAATAATACATAATAATAATTGCTAATATATATTGAGGATGACTTTGCACTTGGAGAATGAAATGGCAACCCACTCCAGTATTCTTGCTTGGAGAATTCCATGAACAGAGGAGCCTAGACAGTGGGATAAACACTTGAAGTGCACACAACACATTAAATCATCACAACTGTATGAGTTTGGCACTCTTACAAATCAAACTTTTCAAATGAGACAGAGCAAGAATAGAGAAATCAAGTAATTTGTCCAAGGTGACATAAACAAAAAATTAAAATCAGGGACTTTTAAACTTTAGGTATAATTGACGTACAATATAAGTTTCAGGTGTACAACAGAGTAATTCACAATTTTTAAAGGTTCTGTTCCATTTATGGTTATTATATTAACTGTATTCCTTGTGTTGCACAGTGTATCTTTGAACCTTGTGAATTTGATATGTAGTAGTTTATACCTGTTAATTTCCTAACTGACCCCTCTTTTTCCCTCTCCCCACCAGTAACTTCTAGTTTGTTCCCTATGAATCTGTTTCTTTTTTGTTAAAGTCACTAATCTGTTTTTCTTTTTTTCAGATTCCACATGTAAGTGATATTTGTCTTTCTCATCTGACATTTTACTTTGCCTAATATCCTCCAAGTCCATCCATGTTGTTGCAGGTGTCACAATTTCATTCTTTTCAATGGATGAGTAATATTCCTGTGGGGCTGTGTGTACACACATCACATCTTATTTATCCATTCATCTGTTGATGGACATTTAGGTGTTTCCGTTTCTTGGCTATTGTAAATAAGGTTGCCATGAACATTGGGATGCATAGATCTTTTCAAATTAGCATTCTCTGTTTTTTCTCTTCTTTTGGATAAATACCCAGTAGCAGAATTCCTAGTTCATGTGGCAGTTGTATTTTTAGTTTTTTTGAGAAACTTCAACACTGGTTTCTATAGTGGCTGCACAAATTTACATTCCTACCAACACTACTGCATAAGATTCCTTTTTCTCCACATCCTCACCAACATTTATTTGTGGTCTTTTTAATGATAGCCATTTTGACAGGTGTTAGGTGATATCTCTTATGATTTTTTAAAAATTTATTTGTACTGGCATGTGGGATCTTCACTGTTACATGCGGGACTCATCACTGTGGCATGCTGGATCTAGTTCCTCGACCAGGGATCAAACCTGGGCCCCCTGAATCAGGAGTAGAGTCTTAACCACTGGACCACCAAGGAAGTCCCTCTCACCATGACTTTAATTTGCATTTCTCTGATGATTCACGATGTTGAGCATCTTTTCACATGAAATTAGGGATGTTTAACTCCAGTGGACATGAGTTTGAGTGAACTCAGGAAGTTGGTGATGGATAGGGAGGCCTGGCATGCTGTGATTCATGGGGTCACGGAGAGTCGGACACGACTGAGCGACTGAACTGAACTGAACTCCAGTGGGGTGGTTAAGCATCTAAACTGACACTGTACAGTGTCACTTTGTGACATAACCCACAAAGGATATTAGATTTCAGTCTGAATATGGTTGTGATATCTGAAACCATTCATCATCAGTAGTGGGGGGTCAATAAAAAACTTCAAGAGATCATATTTGAAGTTTTCTTTGAATATATGCTTGATTTGTGGGTCATCTAGGTCACAGACTAGAACAAAAAGGGAAAGGCTAATGTTGGGAGATAAGCAATCTCTTTCCTCATTCCTACTCTTACTAGTGATGTGACCTTAGGCAATTCCCATGACCTCTTTAAACTGCAGCATGCTCATCTTTTAAAATGAAGAGACCAGACTAAATGGTCTAAATTCATTTCCAGCTCTGACCTTCTGTTTCTAGAAAATGATATCCTTTACATTCACCAAAGGACAAAGATATAAAAATAATAATAAATGTGTGTAAATACCCTTACAGATTTTGCTAACCTTGCACTCCATTGAATAGCTACTCTATTGCATTGTCTGAAATATAATCATGCATTTTCCCCTGGAGCCCGGGTTGACACATGCTAATTAGAAGGAAAAATGTCTTTCTAAGTGAAGGGGTCCTCTTCATCTTCCACTTCACCATATGACTCCTGGGCTCAAAGAAACATTTTATGGGCATTTTTTAATATGCTACTGTTGTAACCTATTGACCTTGTCTTGGGCACTTTATTTTCTGTCTTCAGCTTCAATATTCATTAGTAACACTGTGACAAAAAGGAATATGAATGGCATTAGGAAACTGAGCCTTACTCAAGCTAAGAAACTGATGCTAGTGCTTATGTATTGCAAAATAGCATAGATGTTTGATGTTTCCAAACAAAAAACTGGTTTCAAATAATTGTGAAAGCATGTGGAGACTTTCCATGTGAACAGCACATTTAAAGACAAATACATCTTTAAAAATAACAATAAAGGCAAAAGGTACTTCCCCACCCCAAGTTAAAACTTCATTAGGTGTCCAATATATTATTTGGGGCTGGTATGGAGTTTGACATACTAAATGTTCTGACCGTTGTAGTGTATGCACAGATAATATATGGCTCATACAACTTTCATAAGCCCTCTCTGCTGATTCTCTTCTAATATCTCTCTAAAGACATTTGTGGTATCATTCTTCATTTATTTTGCATGCTGCCTTCACCCATTGTGGATAAACATGAATAAAAAATACTGGAGGTATGAACAGTTATCTTTGCTGATGCTTGGTGAGGTTTTAATAAAATATACATGACATCAGCATCTAGACATGTACCTATGAATTAAATAGCAGTGAAGAAATCCAGAGATAATTATGATCTTTTATGAAGATGGAGAAATTAGCACCTCTGTAATATGCAATGTAAAGTAGTGTGGACAGAGTCTTCTACTTGCCCTTGAAAAAATTGATAGGAATGCAAATAACTAACATGTCGCATTCTAATTTTGAAGAACCTATTCAGGAATGTTAAGAGATGCAAAAAAGTGGAAAGAAAAGGACTTGTACAATTTACCAGGGAAAATTCTCAAGTTAGTTAGTATAATAATTGGTGCCAAGCCATCTCCAACCTGAAAATGAAGGATCTCAAAAGAGAATGCCAGGACCTCCTGGCTTAAAAAAGGATTCCTTCGTCTCCCTCACTCCACCAGTGTTACTCAGCTCTGTATATTCTGTATAAAAAACAAAACTCTTCATATACCATGAACTAAGATATTTATGTATGTTCCTGAGATTCCCTGAATTTATAAAACAAAATAATTTTTGGCTTAAGAAGAACATAGTCCATTTCCAGCATCAGTCAATTTCAGTTTGGACTAATGTGAAGACATCTGAATCATTAAAGCTAGGCCATGATTACAGCACTTAGCAGACCAAAAATAACCAAAACTTTGTATTGGGAAGAGATCATTGCATAATAAAATGCAACTCTGGTTACTTTTGTGTGATCACAGATTTTCTTCATAGTTCTGTATTTGATATACATTAATTTTCTATTATACATCTATAAATAGAAACTTACATAAAATAATTACATTAAAGTACATTAAATTTACATAAAATTACATAAAATAAGTTAATTGAAAACAAACTAACAAAATTAATGGTAGCTCTATGCCAATAAGTGTATCTTCTTTGATTGCTCAACTTAAAAGCTATCAGTAAGTATACACCATGCTATTTATTTATATAATATAGGGCAGAGACATTACTATGTCAACAAAGGTCCTTCTAGTCAGGGCTGTGGTTTTTCCAGTGGTCATGTATGGATGTGAGAATTGGACTATAAAGAAAGCTGAGCGCAGAAGAATTGATACTTTTGAACTGTGGTGTTGGAGAAGACTCTTGAGAGTTCCTTGGACTGCAAGGAGATCCAACCAGTCCATCCAAAAGGAGATCAGTCCTCGGTATTTATTGGAAGGACTGATGTTGAAGCTGAAACTCCAATACTTTGGCCACCTGATGTGAAGAGCTGACTCATTTGAAAAGACCCTGATGCTGGGAAAGATTGAGGGCAGGAGGAGAAGGGGGTGAGAGGATGAGATGGTTGGATGGCATCACCGACTCAATTGACATGGGTTTGGGTGGACTCCAGGAGTTGGTGATGGACAGGGAGGCCTGGCGTGCTGTGGTTCATGGGGTTGCAAAGAGTTGGACACGACTGAGCGTCTGAACTGAATACAGGGCTTCCCTATAGCTCAGTTGTTAAAGAATCCACCTTCAATGCAGGAGACTCTGGTTCAATTCCTGGGTGAGGAAGATCCGCTGGAGAAGGGATAGGCTACCCACTCCAGTATTCTTGGGCTTCCTTGGTGGTTCTGCTGGTAAAAAATTGTCCAGCAATGCATGAGACCTGGGTTCAATCCCTGTGTTAGGAAGATTTCCTGGAGAAGGGAAAAGCTACCCACTCCAGTATTCTGGCCTGGAGAATTCCATGAACTGTATAGATAATGAGGTTGCAAAGAGATAGACACGACTGAGTGACTTTCACTTTCATATATAACCTGAATATATTTACTTCATATTACATCCCAGAAACTGTGGGAAATGTCATGTTATGAGTCAATTCAATTCTGTATGGTATTTCTGGAAGAAAGACATTATTTCTGTATTCTAGGTGAAGAAATAGAGGTTCAAAGACTTTTTATGCAACTTGTAAGCAGCAGTATCACTAGATCTATTAAAATTTGTATCAGATCATTAACATTCTGTTTTCTCTTGGAAGATACTTAAAACCATGCTCTACAGATGGATTCTTCAACCAATAGCTCTAAACCATAGCATGGCCAGAAACATGAGGGTTTGTTTTTATTTCTGGAGAAGATTTCTAAAGCTTAATTGGAATGTAATTTTTTTTTCCTATTTAATAAGCACTTTTACACTGAGATATGTTCATTTTGGCCGGTCATATGATTGTGGTAGATGGCACATAACTAAACAATTCCAGACATCTGGTTTTGCCTTACTACCTAATGACAGAGGAGACTTTTTTTTTTTAAATCAATGCATCTTTTTATTAGTTCAATTCTGCCTCTTAAAACTTTGATATTTCACTCCTAGCTCTACTATCTGGAGTCACATGAACATATTGTGTGGGAAAAATACTTTGCTTCAAGTATTTAAATGTTCTAACCGTGACCTTTACCATCTCAGATGCTCTCAGGATGTTTAGCCTGGAGATGAAGAAAAAGGAGTTATTCGATTGATTCCTCATAAGTTATAGTTTCTACAACCTCACACTCTGTTTAGTTGTAAGAATCAAGCATTAATTAGGCTCTGAAGTTGAACTTATTGGCATGAACTAGTCCATGCTATTATGACTTCGGATAAACAACTCATTCATTGTGCTCCCTTTGCTCATTGTAGAAAAGAGATTAAATTAGGCAACCTGCTTTACAGAGTTTGTTAACATGGTGAAATTAAATAATTTACCTAGTACATAGTAAGTGCTCAGTATGTTGTTAGTATGTTTTTTATTTTTAATAGCCCCTACACATTTTCTTGATTGTCAGATACCTACATACAGCATAAATCTTTGAAAGTGTGGCACTTCTTCTCATCTTAGAATGTTCTCTTTTCTCTTTAGTACCATCTTGATCAGGGAGTACCGTGTATTCTGGGAAGAAAGGGTAAGAATTGAATTGGGTATCAACCCTCTGGATGCTCTGTGCACAGTCCCCTATATATCACTGTAAAGAGTAAGAGCATTTTACACACTATAGGAAATGTCTTGGCTCTACTACTCCTATTTGATTCTGAGCCTTTTCAAGATTGGGACCGAAACATAAAAACCTACCCCCAAATTGGATAAACATAACATCACTACAGTTTATTAAGTCTGATATAATTAGAAGAAGAAAGTCAAAGATGGTCACCTTCTTTTATTTTCACACTATTCTTCTTTTAATTCAGCCTAACCTTTTTATGGTGAAGAGGAACTTAAAAGCCTCTTGATGAAAGTGAAAGGGGAGAGTGAAAAAGTTGGCTTAAAGCTCAACATTCAGAAAATGAAGATCATGGCATCTGGTCCCATCACTTCATGGGAAATAGATGGAAAAACAGTGGAAACAGTGTCAGACTTTATTTTTTGGGCTCCAAAATCACTGCAGATGGTGATTGCAGCCATGAAATTAAAAGACGCTTATTCCTTGGAAGGAAAGTTATGACCAACCTAGATAGCATATTAAAAAGCAGAGACATCATTTTGTCAACAAAGGTCCGTCTAGTCAAGGCTATGGTTTTTCCCGTGGTCATGTATGGATGTGAGAGTTGGACTGTGAAGAAAGCTGAGTGCCAAAGAATTGATACTTTTGAACTGTGGTATTGGAGAAGACTTGACAGTCCCTTATACTGCAAGGAGATCCAACCAGTCCATTCTAAAGGAGATCAGTCCTGGGTGTTCATTGGAAGGACTGATGCTAAAGCTGAAACTTCAATACTTTGGCCACCTCATGCGAAGAGTTGACTCACTGGAAAAGGCTCTGATGCTGGGAAGGATTGAGGGCAGGAGGAGAAGGGGACGACAGAGAATGAGATGGCTGGATGGTATCACCAACTCAATGGATGTGAGTTTGAGTGAACTCTGGGAGTTGGTAATGGACAGGGAGACCTGGCGTGCTGTGATTCATGGGGTGGCAAAGAGTCAGACAGGACTGAGTGACTGAACTGAACTGAACCTTTTTATTTTTAGTCAGATGATACTAGTGGCAACTGCAACATCTATTTCCTATGGCTTTCCATAGTCAGAACACAATCAAAGCTATAAAACAAAGATTTGCAAACTATCAGAATCAGTCTTGTCTTCTGGAATCTTAGTTGTGGAACAAAATAATCCAAGATTTCTATTACTTATATCGGAGATGATTCCCCTCAAAAAATTGTTAAAGTGTAACAGTAGTAAAGTGTAACTTCTATCCTGGGTGGTGTTCAGTTGTTCAGGAGAGACACTGGAGGTTAATCTATAGAAATGAATCAAAGGAACAAATCGGAGATTGAAGAGGACTGGGAGACTACAAGCCCCTCTCCATCTTTGAGATTTTAGCCTATGCTATGAAATCTTGAATAGTATGTTGCTGTTCAGTCACTTGGTTGTGTCCAACTCTTTGTGACCCCATGGACTGCAGCACACCAGGCTTCGCTGTTCTTCACCATATCCCAGAGCTTGCTCAAACTCATGTCCATTGACTCAGTGATGCCATCCAACCATCTCGTCCTCTGTCATCCCCTTCTCCTCCTGCCTTCAATTTTTCCCAGCATCAAGGTCTTTTCTAATGAGTTGGCTCTTCACATCAGATGGCCAAAGTATTGGAGTTTCAGCATCTGTCCTTCCAATGAATATTCAGGATTGATTCCTTTAGGATTGATTGGTTTGATGTCTTTACAGTCCAAGGGACTCTCAAGAGTCTTCTCCAACACCACAGTTCAAAAACATCAATTCTTTGGCACTCAGCTTTCTTTATGGTCCAACCCTCACATCCATACATGACTACTGGAAAAACCATAGCTTTGACAAGACGGACCTTTGTTGGCAAAGTATTGTCTCTGCTTTTTAATATGCTATCTAGGTTGGTCATAGCTTGACTTCCAAGGGGCAAGCGTCTTTTAATTTCATGGCAGCAGTAAACATCTCAAGTGATTTTGGAGCCCAACAGAATAAAGTCTGTCACTGAATGGTTCTAATAAATTTTTCTAAATATTTGGAAGGGATAATTATTAATAAAGATGTAGACTTTGATAAGCTGTAACACTGACATTGTAGTAAAATATCCTCTATAGTAACTCATATTAAAAAACAAAAAGATTCCCTTGACTCAATGTTCCTCCAGCTACCACCGCAATACTCTGTGATCCTTTCTGGGCAAATGACTTAAAACTGCTTAAACCTACAGGTCTCCAGTCTTCATTCTCATGATGTACTCAATACACTCTTATTAGTAGTTTGGCCTGCACTATACTACTATTGGGAGAAGGCAATGGCAAGCCACTCCAGTACTCTCGCCTGGAAAATCCCATGGATGGAGGAGCCTGGTAGGCTGCAGTCCGTGGGGTCACTAAGGGTCGGACACGACTGAGCGACTTCACTTTCACTTTTCACTTTCACACATTGGAGAAGTAAATGGCAACCCACTCCAGTGTTCTTGCCTGGAGAATCCCAGGGACGGGGGAGCCTGGCGGGCCTCCGTCTATGTGGTCACACAGAGTCGGACATGACTGAGGTGACTTAGCAGTAGCAGCAGCAGAAGCAGCAGCAGCATACTACTATTGGGCCTCCCTGGAGACCAGAGGGTAAAGCATTTGCCTGCAATGCAGGAGATTTGGGTTTGATCCCTGGGTCAGGAAGATCCCCTGGAGAAGGCAATGGCAAACCACTCCAGTACTCTTGCCTGGAAAATCCCATGGACAGAGAAGCCTGGTAGACTACAGTCCATGGGATCGCAAAGAGTCGACACGACTGAGCGACTTCACTTTCACTTTCACTATACTACTATTAGTAGTTTGACCAGCTCTCCAAAGATCGTCATCTAGATATGTCCAGTGGAAATTATCAGCTTCATCTCACTTGAACAAAGCAGCATTCCACACGTTAATTACCTCTTTATGAAGCTACTTCCTTCTTTGCCTTCTGATGATCCTTCAGTTCAGTTCAGTTCGTTCAGTCGCTCAGTCATGTCTGACTCTTAGCAACCCCATGAACCACAGCACGCCAGGCCTCCCTGTCCATCACCAACTCCAGGAGTTCACTCAAACTCATGTCCATAGAGTTGGTGATGCCATCCAGCCACCTCATTCTCTGTCTTCCCCGTCTCCTCCTACCCCCAATCGCTCCCAGCATCAGAGTCTTTTCCAGTGAGTCAACTCATCTCATGAGGTGGCCAAAGTATTGGAGTTTCAGCTTTAGAATAAGTCCTTCCAATGAACACCCAGGATTGATCTCCTTTAGAATGGACTGGTTGGATCTCCTTGCAGTCCAAGGGACTCTCAAGAGTCTTCTCCAGCACCACAGTTCAAAAGCATCAATTCTTTGGCGATCAGCTTTCTTCACAGTTTAACTCTCACATCCATACATGACCACGGGAAAAACCATAGCCTTGACTAGACGGACCTTGGTTGGCAAAGTAATGTCCCTGCTCTTTAATATGCTATCTAGGCTGGTCATAACTTTCCTTCCAAGGAGCAAACGTCTTTTAATTTCATGGCTGCAATCAGCATCCGAAGTGATTTTGGAGCCCCCAAAAATAGTCTGACACGGTTTCCACTGTTTCCCCATCTATTTCCCAAGAAGTGATAGGACCAGATGCCATGATCTTTCTTTTCTGAATGTTGAGCTTTAAGCCAACCTTTTCACTCTCCTCTTTCACTTTCATCAAGAGGCCTTTGAGTTCCTCTTCACTTTCTGCCATAGGGGTGGTGTCATCTACATATCTGAGGTTATTGATATTTCTCCCAGCAATCTTGATTCCAGCTTGTGCTTCTTCCAGCCCAGCGTTCCTCATGATGTACTCTGCATAGAAGTTAAATAAGCAGGGTGACAATATACAACCTTGACGTACTCCCTTTCCTATTTGGAACCAGTCTGTTCCATGTCCAGTTCTAACTGTTGCTTCCTGACCTGCATACAGGTTTCTCAAGAGGCAGGTCAGGTGGTCTGGTATTCCCATCTCTTTCAGAATGTTCCACAGTTTATTGTGATCCACACAGTCAAAGGCTTTGGCATAGTCAATGAAGCAGAAATAGATATTTTTCTGGAACTCTTTTGCTTTCTCCATAATCCAGCGGATGTTGGCAATTTGATCTCTGGTGCCTCTGCCTTTTCTGAAACCTGCTTGAACATCTGGAAATTCACGATTCACATATTGCTGAAGCCTAGCTTGGAGAATTTTGAGCATGACTTTACTAGTGTGTGAGATGAGTGCAATTGTGCGGTAGTTTGAGCATTCTTTGGCATTCCCTTTCTTTGGGATTGGAATGAAGACTGACCTTTTCAGTCCTGTGGCCACTGCTTAGTGTTCCAAATTTGCTGGCATATTGAGTGCAGCACTTTCACAGCATCATCTTTCAGGATTTGAAATAGCTCAATTGGAATTCTATCACCTCCACTAGCTTTGTTTGTAGTGAGGCTCTCTAAGGCCCACTTGACTTCGCATTCCAAGATGTCTGGTTCCAGGTGAGTGATCACGCCATCGTGATTATCTTCGTCATGAAGATCTTTTTTGTACAGTTCTTCTGTGTATTCTTGCCACCTCTTCTTAATATCTTATGCTTCTGTTAGGTCCATACCATTTCTGTCCTTTATCGAGCCCATCTTCACTTGAAATGTTCCCTTGATATCTCTAATTTTCTTGAAAAGATCTCTTGTTTTTCCTATTCTGTTGTTTTCCTCTATTTCTTTGCATTGATCGCTGAGGAAGGCTTTCTTATCTCTCCTTGCTATTCTTTGGAACTCTGCATTCAGATGCTTATATCTTTCCTTTTCTCCTTTGCTTTTTGCTTCTCTTCTTTTCACAGCTATTTGTAAGGCCTCCTCAGACAGCCATTTTGCTTTTTTGCATTTCTTTTCCATGGGGATGGTCTTGGTCCCTGTCTCCTGTACAATGTCACGAACCTCCGTCCAGAGTTCATCAGGCACTCTATCTATCAGATCTAGACCCTTGAATCTATTTTTTACTCCCACTGTGTAATCATAAGGGATTTGATTTAGGTCATATCTGAATGGTTTAGTGGTTTTCCCTACTTTATTCAATTTAAGTCTGAATTTGGCAATAAGGAGTTCATGATCTGAGCCACAGTCAGCTCCTGGTCTTGTGTTTGCTAACTGTATACAGCTTCTCCATCTTTGGTTTCAAAGAAGATAATCAATCTGATTTCGGTGTTGACCATCTGGTGATGTCCATGTGTAGAGTCTTCACTTGTGTTGTTGGAAGAGGGTGTTTGCTATGACCAGTGCGTTCTCTTGGCAAAACTCTATTAGCCTTTGCCCTGCTTCATTCCGTGCTCTTAGGCCAAATTTGCTGTTACTCCAGGTGTTTCTTGACTTCCTACTTTTGCATTCCAGTCCCCTATAATGAAAAGGACATCTTTTTTGGGTGTTAGTTCTAAAAGGTCTTGTAGGTCTTCATAGAACTGTTCAACTTCAGCTTCTTCAGCATTACTGGTTGGGGCATAGACTTGGATTACTGTAATATTGAATGGTTTGCCTTGGAAACGAACAGAAATCATTCTGTTGTTTTTAAGATTGCATCCAAGTACTGCATTTCGGACTCTTTTGTTGACCATGATGGCTACTCCATTTCTTCTAAGGGATTCCTGCCCACAGTAGTAGATATAATGGTCATCTGAGTTAAATTCACCCATTCCAGTCCATTTTAGTTCACTGATTCCTAGAATGTCGACGTTCACTCTTGCCATCTCCTGTTTGACCACTTCCAATTTGCCTTGATTCATGGACCTAACATTCCAGGTTCCTATGCAATATTGCTTTTTACAGCATCGGACCTTGCTTCTAGCATCAGTCACATCTACAACTGGGTATTTGTTTTGCTTTGGCTCCATCCCTTCATTCTTTCTGGAGTTATTTCTCCACTGATCTCCAGTAGCATACTGGGCACCCACTGATCTAGAGAATTCCTCATTCACTATCCTATCATTTTGCCTTTTGATACTGTTCATGGGGTTAGATGTGTATATGTACTGTCAATATATCATTTGTGTGTATAGTTATGAGTCTGGATGAGAACAATTTTAACTGAAAGTTTATTTGGAGCAGAGTGACAAAAGATTTATCCCTGATTTCACCAAGTAAACATCAGAAGTAAGTTAGAAGGAGCCAGCAAAAGAACTTGAGAAGCAGTATCCAGAGAAGTAGGAGGAAAATCAGGAGACTAAGGATTTTTGGTGAAATCAGTGATAAATCTTTTGTCACTCTGCTCCAAATAAATTTTCAGTTAAAATTGTTCTCATCCAGACTCATAACTATACACATAAATGATATATTGACAGTATATATACACATCTATCTATCTATGCCCAGGAGCAGGATTACAGGATCATATGGTAGCTCTGCTGCTGCTGCTGAGTCACTTCAGTCGTGTCCGACTCTGTGTGACCCCATAGACGGAAGCCCACCAGGCTCCCCCGTCCCTGGGACTCTCCAGGCAAGAACACTGGAGTGGGTTGCCATTTCCTTCTCCAATGTGTGAAAGTGAAAGTTAAAAGTGAAAGTGAAGTCGCTCAGTCGTGTCCGACCCTTAGCGATCCCACGGACTGCAGCCTACCAGGCTCCTCCATCCATGGGATTTTCTAGGCAAGAGTACTGGAGTGGCTTGCCATTGCCTTCTCCGGTATGGTAGCTCTATCTTTAGTTTTTTAAGGAACATCCATACTATTCTCTGTAGTACCTGTACCAATTTATATTCTCACCAAAACGGAATCCACACTCTCTCCAGCATTTATTGTTTGTAGAGTTTTTTAAAATTAATTTTAATTGGAGGATAATTACTTTAGAATATTGTGATGGTTTTTACCATACATCAACATGAATTGGCCATATATGTGTCCCCCCATCATCCTGAAACCCCCGTCCCTCTTCCCTCCCCACCCATAGACATTTTGATGATGGCCATTATGATCTATATGAGTGCTATCTCATTGTGTTTTTGATTTGCATTTCTCTAATAATTGGTAATATTGAACATCTTCTGTATCTACTGGCCAACTGTATGTGTTCTTCGGAGAAATATCTATTCAGGTCTTCTGCCCATTTTTTGATTGGTTTTTTGTTGTTGTTGTTGTTATTGATTTATGTGAACTGTTTGTATATATTGGAAACTAATCCCTTATCAGTTGCCTAATTTGCAAATCTTTTCTCCCATTCTGTAGGTTGTCTTTGTGTTTATGATTTCCTTTGCTATGCAGAAACTTATGTTTCATTAGGTTCCATCTGTTTATTTCTGCTTTTATTTTTATTGGGCTTCCCTGGTGGCTCAGCTGGTAAAGAATCCACCTGCAGTGAGGGAAACCTAGGTTCAATCCATGGGTTGGGAAGATCTATTTATTACTTCTATTGCCTTGGGACAGTGACCTAAGAAAACATCACTATGCTTTATGCAGAAGGTTTTGCCTATGTTCTCTTCTAGGAGATTTGTGGTGTCACATCTTATGTTACGTTTTTAAGCTATTTTGAGTTTATTTTTGTGCCGGCATGTGGGTGTATTGTAACTTCATTGATTTACATGCATCTGTTCAGTTTTCCAAACACCAGTTGCTGAAAACAGTGTCTTTTCTCAATGTCTATTCTTGTCTCTCTTGCCAAAGATTAATTGACTGTAGGCAAGTGGGTTTATTTGGAGCCCTATTCTGTTTCATTGATTCATATGTCTGATTTGTGCCAAAACTATGCTGTTTTGTTTACTATAGCTTTCTAGTGTTGTCTGAAGTCTGGTAGGGTTATGCCTCCAGCTTTTCCCACCCCCCTCAGGATTACTTTGGCAATTCTAGGTCTTTCATAGTTCCATATGAATTTTAGGATTATTTCTTCTAGTTCTGTTTAAATGTCATGGGCAATTTGATAGGGATTGCATTAAATCTGTAGATTGCTTTGGGTTATACGGCTATGCTAATAATATTAATTCTTCTAATCCAATATCATGGGCTATCATCCCATTTCTTTAAATTATCTTCAATTTCCTTTATCAGTTTTTATATTGTCAGTATAGAAGTCTTTCACCTTCTTGGTCAGGTTTATTACTATTTTATTTTTTGATTCAAATTTAAGAAGGGATTGTTTTATATTTTCTTATATTTCATTGTTAGTAAAGAAATGCAACAGATTTCTGTATTTTAACCTTGTATTCTACTATTTCACTGAATTCATTTATCAATTCTAGTAGCTTTTGTGTGGAGTGTTAAGGGTTTTTCTATCAATATATATGGGCTTCCCTCGGGGCTCAGATGGTAAAGAATCTGCCTGCAATGCAGAAGACCCAGGTTTGATCCCTGGATCAGGAAGATCACCTGGGGAAGGGAATGGCTACCCATCCAGTATTCTTGCCTGGAAAATTCCATTGACAGAGGCGCCTGGAGGGGCTACAGCCCATGGGGTCACAAAGACTTGGACGTGACTGAGTGACTATCAATATATATAGTATATCATCTGCATATAATGACAATTTTGCCTCTTCCCTTCCAGTGTAGATGCCTTATATTTTTACTGTCTCATTGCTGTGGTTAGGACTGTGTTGAATAGAGTGGTTGTCTTCTTCCAGATTTTGGCATGAAGGACTCAACTTTTCACCATTAAGTTGGCTGTGGGTTTATCATAAATAGCTTTTATTATGTTGAGATATATTCCTTCACGGCCAAGATAATCACAATGGTGTGATCACTCACCTAGAGCCAGAATCCTGGAATCACTACGAACAAAGCTAGTGGAGGCTATGGAATTCCAGGTGAGCTATTTCAAATCCTGAAAGATGATGCTGTGAAAGTGCTGCACTCAAGATGCCAGCAAATTTGGAAAACTAAGCAGTGGCCACAGGACTGGAAAAGCTCAGTTTTCATTCCAATCCCAAAGAAAGGCAATGCAAAAGAATGCTCAAACTACCTCACAAATTGCACTCATCTCACACGCTAGTAAAGTCATGCTCAAAATTCTCCAACCCAGTGAACTGTGAAATTCCAGATGTTCAAGCTGGATTTAGAAAAGGCAGAGGAACCAGAGATCAAATTGACAACATCCACTGGATCATGGAAAAAGCAAGAGAGTTCCAGAAAAACATCTATTTCTGCTTCACTGACTATGCCAAAGCCTTTGACTGTGTGGATCACAACAAACTGTGGAAAATTCTGAAAGAGATGGGAATAACAGACCACCTGACCTGCCGCTTGCGAAACCTGTCTGCAGGTCATGAAGCAACAGGTAGAACTGGACATGGAACAACAGACTGGTTCCAAATAGGAAAAGGAGTACATCAAGGCTGTATATTGTCACCCTGCTTATTTAACTTCTATGCAGAGTACATCATGAGGAACGCTGGGCTGGAAGAAGCACAAGCTGGAATCAAGATTGCCGGGAGAAATATCAATAACCTCAGATATGCAGATGACACCACCCTTATGGCAAGAAGTGAAGAGGAACTAAAAAGCCTCTTGATGAAAGTGAAAGAGGAGAGTGAAAAAGTTGGCTTAAAACTCAACATTCAGAAAACTAAGATCATGGCATCTGGTCCCATCACTTCATGGGAAACAGATGGGGAAACAGTGTCAGACTTTATTTTGGGGGGCTCCAAAAGCACTGCAGATGGTGATTGCAGCCATGAAATTAAAAGATGCTTACTCCTTGGAAGGAAAGTTATGACTAACCTAGATAGCATATTAAAAAGCAGAGATATTACTTTGACAACAAAGGTCCATCTAGTCAAGGCTATGGTTTTTCCAGTGGTCATGTATGGATGTGAGAGTTGGACTGGAAGAAAGCTGATCGCCGAAGAATTGATGCTTTTGAACTGTGGTGTTGGAGAAGACTCTTGAGAGTCCCTTGGACTGCAAGGAGATCCAACCAGTCCATTCTCAAGGAGATCAGTCCTGGGTGTTCATTGGAAGTACTGATGCTAAAGCTGAAACTCCAATACTCTGGCCACCTCATGTGAAGAGTTGATTCATTGGAAAAGACCCTGATGCTGGGAGGGATTGGGGGCAGGAGGAGAAGGGGATGACAGAGAATGAGATGGCTGGATGGCATCACCGACTCGATGGACATGAGTTTGAGTGAACTCCGGGAGTCGGTGATGGACAGGGAGGCCTGGCGTGCTGTGATTCATGGGGTCGCAAAAAGTAGGAGACAATTGAGTGACTGAACTGAACTGAACTGATATTCCTTCTATACCCACTTTGCTAAGTATGTTTATCAAGAACAGATGTTGAATTTTATCAAATGCTTTTACTGTGTATGCATCTTTTGAGGTAATCTTGTGGTTTTAGATGCCTGCACAATATAACATTTAAGTGTTGATAAATCGCCTCTCTCCATCTTCTAGACCATCATGATTTCTCCTAACTGTTCTCTTACTGTCCACTCTTTCCTTTTTTTCATTTATTTTCCCTACACAACAGAGTGATCTTTTTTAAGCCATAAATAAGAACAAGAAACGTTGCTGCTGAAGTCACCCTAAAGAATTTCCATAACACTCCTCACACGTAACTCCTCACCGTCACGACTGGGCTTATGTGGCCTGTGTTCTGCTTATTTCTGGATTTATCACTTATCACATTCCTTATTCACACCTTTTCAGTGTTTTTACTACTCACTGGATAAGACGAGCTTATTGGTCCTCTCGTTTCCTTGGGTATTTACTTACACGGTTCTTTTTTTTTTCATTTGTAAAACTCACCTACCATCCCTGGACAAACCTGCACAGAGTCCGCTTTGCCAATCACTGTCGTTCTACAACCTGCTTCATTTTCCCTGACAGAACTTTGACAATAAACATTCCTCAAAACCTGATGATTTCTGATTTATCTCTCACCAACCAGACTGTAAGCACCATAGAAAAGATGCTTTTTTTCCCCATCTTGATCACTGCTGTATCATCAGTCCATAAAAGAACTAATAATATTTGTGTGAATTAACTCATGTTGGACTGAGCACTTGTTAATGTAAAAGCTGATAATTATCATATTAATTTCAGACAGAGATGCTGGTATCCCTCTGCACCTATTTTAAAGTTTAAAAATGCCTTAGTAGTTCTGTTATTCTAAATGCATAGACTTTGTATGCTTTCAATATGTTCCAGAAATTTCAGCTGGTTGGGGACATGCTCTATTCCACTTCACATACTGGAAAATGCCTACTAGGAACACCTTCTCTCTGTGGGGTGGCTTTATAAACCATCCTCCCATCCTGAGAGGAAGAGAGCAACTTCCAGGCCGAATTATCTGAATAATGGGAATGGGTGGTTCCAAGGTCTTTTGGAAAATAATTCTCAAATATTCTATACAATGTTCTATTAAACATAGAAGGGGGGGTTCTAATTGGCCCTCAAGTACATAAGACATTCAATTCTGCAGAATATCAATATCTTTTTACAAGTGTTAGTTACTCAGTCATGTTCGACTCTTTGTAACCCCATGGACTGCAGCCTACCAGGCTCCTTTGTCTGTGGGATTTTCCAGGCAAGGATACTGGAATGGTTTGCCATTTCCTTCTCTAGGGGATCTTTCTAACTTGCCTTTCGATTCCTGGGTTGAACCCAGGTCTCCTGCACTGCAGACAGATTCTTTACCAACTGAGCTACCAGGGAAGCCCCATCTTTTTACATGTTCTGACAAACTGAAATAGAATCATTTATATTTACATATGCTTACATTCCGTTGCGTTCCATCACTCAGTCGTGTCCGACTCTTTGCGACCCCGTGGACTGTAGCCTACCAGGCTTCTCCGTCCATGGGATTCTCCAGGCAAGAATACTGGAGGGTTACCGTTTCCTTCTCCAGGGGATCTTCCCGACCCATTAGTAATATCTATTAAAACTACATTCAGAACTGGTCATTCCTAATAAGTGAAGCATCTACTACTATAAAAATATTTCTATGAATTTAAATAGACAAATGTAGATATAACATATCCATGAGTTTAAAAAGTCTTATAGTCCCAACCGTATTATTGTATTAACTTAATAGCAACATATGCTCTAGATTTAAAGCTCAAAGTTTGCCATCCAATTATAAACATTGCTATTACTTAAGCCAGAGAAATGTTTGATATTAGATATTTTAACTTGGTATAAAATAAGGTACTTTAAGTGATGAAAAGGCCCATCTTTGGAAAGAAAGTGTTGTGCAGATTAATGAAATTATGTGAGAGGCACTTTAGTCTCCTCAGAAAGATATTAAAAGGAAAATACATATTATTAACTGATTTAGAAACAGCTAAAATGGAACTTCTTAAATAGTAATTGCTGTTTTAAAATGCTTAGAGGATTCCAAGCATATAAAGTAAGAGCAGATGATTCTTTGTGTGGGCGTCTCTCCCTTCTTCACGGTTCATGGCGAAAAGTCCCTTGCATTGTTTCCAGTGACGATCATTGTGGACATTTTCATAGACCACCCATGGTGCCCCACTCCATCCCCTTGCAAGCTGATATCTGCCTGTTACTGCAGAGTAGGTGGTGGTGTGCTGGGTATGACAGCAGAGCTACACAGGAACTGTGGATGCCATTTCCTGGAGCGTAAATTTTACTAGCTGATTTTAGAGAAAACTAATGTTTTTTTATATTTAAACTAACATGGCTGTATTATGAGTGGAGTATAAAATTTACATGAATTTTTCAAATAAATCCAGAGACTTAAAAGAAATCCCCCTCTTCTGGTAGGTTGAGAGTCTCTGGAGGTTCTCCCTCACTCTTCTGCTATTAGAATAATTCAGTGGGAAAGTTTGTGAAACATAGTATCACTCTTTGATATTCGACATTAAATAAAAATGAATCTCTGTCAAGATGGCAGCTATGCATATTCTATACAAACTTGCTTACTTCTCTTTCCTCAGGGCCAGCTCCAGCCTGAATTTTGGTTGGAAGAACTTAGTATTCAGGGAACTCATTCCTTTGTCTTTCTCTGCCTCCTCTTCCCTCTCCTGTTTCTCTTTATTTTTCATTAATCTCTATTTCTCATTCTTCCTTCCTCTCTCTTTCCCTTTCATTCTCCATTCTCTCACTCTTTTTTCTTTCTTTCCTTTGAATATTTATCAGATTCCTTGTATCTCAGGCAACGTGTTAGCACTGTGGTTATAAAGATGGGAGATGAGCTTTACATCATCATTAAATTCTGCCATAAGCTCCAGGATAGAATGACCTGCATTTTTTCATATTTATGTCACTTGTGCTTTACACAATGGATAGCATATATAAGATGCTTAATATTTATCAATAAACAAATGAACCAATGCATGTTCATTATTATCAAAAAGGGCATTACTAGAATACATATATTTTATTGATCCTATCTTATGAAACCTGGACTCATAAGTGAGGAAAGAAGAACTGAGCATGCTGCTGCTTCCCAGAAAATATGCATAGCATTGAATCTTCATTTTGGTTTTGAATGAAATGAATGCAGTCTGGCAGGAACAAAAAGAACATCCCATACAGGAAAATAAGCACGTTCAAAGACAATAAGGCAGGAAATGGCATGGTGTGTTCCACAAATGACTAGACTTTATTTCATTGTGGTTTATTGTGCAAATAAGATAGGTGCATGAGAGTCAAGTATAGATTGGTTGGTAGAAATAATGGAAAATATCTTGGCAAACAGAACGAAATTACCTTATGTAACGTGTCAGATTTTTCTGCATCCTCTAGCATCTCTTACCTTTGATGCTCATTTTCATCCTCATGTTTTCATAGGATTGGAAATGACAGTTACCCTATTCACACTCTTAAGTGTCAAATAATGACCTGATGGAGTTATGACTCACATTGCAGAGGGGTCATGCCGGCTACATTAATAGGTGGGGCTGCTGGGAATAAATTTTAAAGAAGGTAGCTGATGGTTCAGTGCTCATGCACCTGGTTAAAATGACAATACCTTTCAATTGTTTCCATGCAGGTATAAGGGGAGAAGATCAGGGGTTATCAGGTATCTTTATTTTCAAAAGCTACAGGCTATCCAAGCTGGAATATAAAGTATACAATGTTTAAATGTTCATCAACTACATTTTTTATTGCTACTGTAACAACTTGCCGCAAAAGTGGTTCAGTTCAATTCAGTCGCTCAGTCCTGTCCGACTCTCTGCGACTACGTGAATCACAGCATGCCAGGCCTCCCTGTCCATCACCAACTCCCGGAGTTCACTCAAACTCATGTCCACAGTCGGTGATGCCATCCAGCCATCTCATTCTCTGTCATCCCCTTCTCCTCCCGCCCCCAACCTTTCCTAGCATCAGAGTCTTTTCCAGTGAGTCAACTCGTCTCATGAGGTGGCCAAAGTATTGGAGTTTCAGCTTTAGCATCAGTCCTTCCAATGAACACCCAGGACTGATCTCCTTGAGAATGGACTGGTTGGATCTCCTTGCAGTCCAAGGGACTCTCAAGAGTCTTCTCCAGCACTACAGTTCAAAAGCATCAATTCTTTGGCGATCAGCTTTCTTCACTGTCCAACTCTCACATCCATACATGACCACAGGAAAAACCATAGCCTTGACTAGACGGACCTTGGTTGGCAAAGTAATGTCTCTGCTTTTTAATATATTATCAAGGTTGGTCATAACTTTCCTTCCAAGGAGTAAGCGTCTTTTAATTTCATGGCTGCAATCACCATCTGCAGTGATTTTGGAGCCAAAAAAAATAAAGTCTGACACTGTTTCCACTGTTTCGCCATCTATTTCCCATGAAGTGATGGGACCAGGTGCTAATCTTTGTTTTCTGAATGTTGAGCTTCAAGCCAACCTTTTCACTCTCCTCTTTCACTTTCCTCAAGAGGCTTTTGAGTTCCTCTTCACTTTCTGCCATAAGGGTAGTGTCATCTGCATATCTGAGGTTATTGATATTTCTCCCGGCAATTTTGATTCCAGCTTGTGCTTCTTCCAGCCCAGCGTTCCTCATGATGTAAGGCAATTTGGAAGTTGTCAAACAGGAGATGGCAAGAGTGAATGTCGACATTCTAGGAATCAGTGAACTAAAATGGACTGGAATGGGTGAATTTAACTCAGATGACCATTATATCTACTACTGTGGGCAGGAATCCCTTAGAAGAAATGGCGTAGCCATCATGGTCAACAAAAGAGTCCGAAATGCAGTACTTGGATGCAATCTTAAAAACGACAGAATGATTTCTGTTCATTTCCAAGGCAAACCATTCAATATTACAGTAATCCAGGCCTATGCCCCAGCCAGTAATGCTGAAGAAGCTGAAGTTGAACAGTTCTATGAAGAACTACAAGACCTTTTAGAACTAACACCCAAAAAAGATGTCCTTTGCATTATAGGGGACTGGAATGCAAAAGTAGGAAGTCAAGAAACACCTGGAGTAACTGGCAAATTTGGCCTTGGAGCACGGAATGAAGCAGGGCAAAGGCTAATAGAGTTTTGCCAAGAGAATGCACTGGTCATAGCAAACACCCTCTTCCAACAACACAAGAGAAGACTCTATACATGGAATCACCAGATGGTCAACACCGAAATCAGATTGATTATATTCTTTGAAACCAAAGATGGAGAAGCTGTATACAGTTAGCAAAAACAAGACCAGGAGCTGACTGTGGCTCAAATCATGAACTCCTTATTGCCAAAGCCAGACTTAAATTGAAGAAAGTAGGGAAAGCCACTAGACCATTCAGATATGACCTAAATAAAATCCCTTATGATTATACAGTGGAAGTGAGGAATAGATTTAAGGGACTAGATCTGATAGATAGAGTGCCTGATGAACTCTGGACAGAGGTTCATGACATTGTAGAGGAGACAGCGACGGAGACCATCCACATGGAAAAAAAATGCAAGAAAGCGAAATGGCTGTCTGAGGAGGCCTTACAAATAGCTGTGAAAAGAAGAGAAGCGAAAAGCAAAGGAGAAAAGGAAGGATATAAGCATCTGAATGCAGAGTTCCAAAGAACAGCAAGGAGAGAAAAGAAAGCCTTCCTCAGTGATCAATGCAAAGAAATAGAGGAAAACAACAGAATAGGAAAAACAAGAGATCTCTTCAAGAAAATTCGAGATTCCAAGGGAACATTTCATGCAAAGATGGGCTCGATAAAGGACAGAAATGGTATGGACCTCACAGAAGCAAAAGATGTTAAGAAGAGGTGGCAAGAATACACAGAAGAACTGTACAAAAAAGATCTTCACGACCAAGATAGTCACGATAACGTGATCACTGACCTAGAGCCAGACATCTTGGAATGTGAAGTCAAGTGGGCCTTAGGAAGCATCACTACGAACAAAGCTAGTGGAGGTGATGGAATTCCAGTTGAGCTATTTCAAATCCTGAAAGATGATGCTGTGAAAGTGCTGCACTCCTTATGCCAGCAAATTTGGAAAACTCAGCAGTGGCCACAGGACTGGAAAAGGTCAGTCTTCATTCCAATCCCAAAGAAAGGCAATGCCAAAGAATGCTCAAACTACCGCACAATTGCACTCATCTCACACGCTAGTAAAGTCATGCTCAAAAGTCTCCAAGCCAGGCTTCAGCAATATGTGAACCATGAACTCCCAGATGTTCAAGCAGGTTTTAGAACAGGCAGAGGCACCAGAGATCAAATTGCCAACATCCGCTGGATCATGGAGAAAGCAAGAGAGTTCCAGAAAACCGTCTATTTCTGCTTCATTGACTATGCCTAAGCCTTTGACTGTGTGGATCACAATAAACTGTGGAACATTCTGAAAGAGATGGGAATCCCAGACCACCTGACCTGTCTCTTGAGAAACCTGTATGCAGGTCAGGAAGCAACAGTTAGAACTGTACATGGAACAACAGACTTGTTCCAAATAGGAAAAGGAGTACGTCAAGGCTGTATATTGTCACCTTCCTTATTTAACTTATATGCAAATGTGGTAGCCTGAAGCATATTATCTTATGGTTCTCCTATCTCAGACTCTTAAGCTAACTCATATCAGAGAAGTGCTTTTGCAATGAGAAATAACATTCACAGGTTTCTGAGACAAGAATTCCAACATTCTGAGTGGTGGGGTGGGGAATCTGTCTACCATTCATGAGTTTGCATATCTGTTTTTATCACTGTATAAATCAATACCAATGGCCAGGGGAAACAAGCAACGATATCCAGGATTTTAAAGCCAACTTTCATTCATACCTAATATAGCAATTATCTCAACCTTTTTTTTCTTCAGAAAGTCCAACTCCATGATTAAAGCTGAAGAATCCTTAAATGCAGACATGTCTGTTATCCTCAACAGATTAAATGGGAATTTTATTGCTTTGACTCCTTCAGCCACAAAATGTATGTATTCATTTGTTCAGTGAATATTAAGCGCCTATTGTTTTTGCTACTTTGGATTACAGTAATGATTTTTTTAAAAACTGATGGATATGAGCTTCCATTTGAAGATAACAACTAATCATTCTTGCCCTCTTTTGGTTTCCCCACTAGAACTTCAAATTTTCTTCCATAAAATAATTCATGAGCCTTGGATTTTTTTCTCTTCTCTCCCTTCTACTGTTTCATGCTAAGTAGTAGATCCTTGAGAAGTTTTTCTTAGACATCATGGTGAGTATTTTAAAAAGAAAATAATGTACTGATGAAATAAATGTTCTCATTCACCTCTCCAAAGATTTGTCTGAGATGTTTGGCTGACTTGTCAAATTTAAAATATGTACTCAATCCCTATACATTTTTTTCAAATTTTGTTAGTTTAAAATTATTCCAAAATAGATACTTGATATGACAGTCATATCTATGTAAAGTCCGTGTATATAGCTGCCATGTCTTACTGACCTCTTTATCCCTTGCATGTGATATCATGCTTGGCATATGTAAGTTATCAGTGAATATTGCTCATGGAAACTGATTCAAAGATGGAAAAGAAAGTGTGGATTACTCTGACGCATTTTTTTCAATTCAACACTGTAAATCATCTTGTTTTCCATTTCATGGAACTTTTCTGACATCTTCACAGGGGGACAGAGGACAAGGAAATGATATTTTACTTCAGATAAGGGTGGTATCTGGTTCTTTAGAAAAGTCTAATCTCAAATCTAACTGCCTTTTTAAATTTTTTATTTTGCATTGGACTATAGTTGATTTACATTGTTGTGTGTCAGGTGTATAACAGAAGGATTCAGTTATATATATATATATATCTATATTTTCAAATTCTTTTCTCATCTTCATTACTGCTGAATATTGAAAAGAGTTCCCTGTGCTATATAGTAGGTCCTTGCTGATTATTTATTTTAAATAAAGTAGTATATATATGTCACTCCCAAACTCCCAATTTATCTCCTGACCCATCTTTGGCAACTATAAGTTTGTTTTCTAAGTCTGTGAGTCTATTTCTGTTTTGTAAATACATTCATTTGTATCACTTTTTTAGACCCTTATTAAGCAATATCATGTATTTGTCTGTCTTACTTTACTTAGTATGATAATCACCAGGTCGTCCATGTTACTATATTTTTTTTTCTTTTTTAATGGTTAACTAATAAGTTGACTCACTGGAAAAGACTCTGATGCTGGGAAAGGTTGGGGGCGGGAGGAGAAGGGGACGACGGAGAATGAGATGGCTGGATGGCATCACCGACTCTGTGGACATGAGTTTGAGTGTACTCCGGGAGTTGGTGATGGACAGGGAGGCCTGGCGTGCTGTGATTCATGGGGTCGCGGAGAGTCGGACACGACTGAGCGACTGAACTGAACTGAACTGAACTGAATAAATCATTACATATATATACCACATCTTTATCCATTCCTTTGTTGATGGACATTTAGGTTGCTTCCATGTCTTCACTGTTGTAAATAGAGCTGCAGTCAACACTGGGAAGCATGTATCCTTTTGAACCATGGTTTTCTCTAGACATAGGCCCAGGAGTGGGATTGCTGAATCATGTGATACTTCTATTTTTAGCTTTTTAAGGAACCTCCACAGTGTTCTCCATAGTGGCTGTACCAGTTTATATTCTCACCAACAGCATAGGAAGGTTTCCTTTCTGAATACCCTCTGCAACATTTATTGTTTGTAGACTTTTTGATCTTGGCCATTCTGACAGGTGTGAGGTCCTATCTCATTGTAGTTCTGGTCTGCATTTCTCTTAATAGGTTAGCAACGTTGAGCATCTTTTCATATGTCTCTTGGCCATCTGTATGTCTTCTTTGGAGAAATGTCTGTTTAGGTCTTCTGCCCATTTTTATTCTCATTTAGAGCTGCAGGAACTGTTTCTAAATTTTGGAAATTAATCCTTTTTCAATTGTATTGTTTGCAAATATTTTTTCCCATTCTGTGGGTGGCCTTTCACGTTGTTTATGGTTTCCTAACCTCAGCAAAAAGCTTTTGAATTTAATTAGATCCCATTTTTTTTCCATTACTATAGGAGATGTATCAAAAAAATACTGCTACAACTTATGTCAAAGAATATTCTGAGTTTGTTTCCCTCTGAGAGGTTTATAGTATCCTGTCTTAGCTCCAGGAGTTGGCGATGGACAGGGAAACCTGGTGTGCTGCAGTCCATGGGGTTGCAAAGTGTAGGACACGACTGAGTGACTGAACCCATTTTAGTTTTGTGTATGGTGTTAGAGAATGTTCTGATTTCATTCTTTTACATGTAGCTGTGTGGTTATCCCAGCAGTGCTTATTGAGGAGACTGTCTTTTCTCCATTGTATATTATTGCCTTTCTTACAGATTAATTGACCATGTGTGTGTGATTTTATTTGTGGAGTTTACATTCTGTTCCATTGATTTATATTTCTATTTTGTGCTACTACTATACTGTCTTGATTACCATAACTTTATAGTACAGTCTGAAGTTAGGGAGCTTGGTTCCTTCAACTCCATTTTTCTTTCTCAAGACTGCTTTGGCTATTTTGAGGTCTTTTGTTTCCTCCATAAAAATTTTAAGATTTTTTGTTCTAGTCCTATGAAAAATGCCATTGGTAATTTGATAGGAACTGCACTGTATGTGTGGCTGCCTTGAGTAATAGTCATTTTGACAATATTGATTCTTCCAACCCAAGATCATGATGTAGTTTTCCATCTGTTTGAGTCATCTTTCTTTCATCAGTGTATTATACTTTTCAGAATACAGTTGTTTTGCCTCCTAAGGAAGGTTTATTCCTAGTTATTCTTTTTGATGTGATGGTACATGGGATTGTTTCTTTAATTTTCTATTTCTAATCTCTCATTGTTAGTGTATAGAAATGTAGCAGATTTCTGTGTATTAATTCTGTATCCTACAACTCTACCAAAGTCATTGATGAGCTCATTTTCTGGTAGCATCTTTGGGATTTTCCACGTATAGAATCATGCCACCTACAAACTGTGACAGTTTTATTTCTTCTTTTCCAATTTACATTCCTTTTAATTTCTTCTCTGATTGCCAAGGATAGGACTTTCAAAAATATGTTGAAATAATATGGTGAAATAATATGGTGAAAGTGGATATCCTTCAGTTGTTCCTGACCTTAGATAAAAGGCTTTCAGCTTTTCATTGTTGAATCTGATGTTGGCTGTAGGTTTGTCATATATTGCCTCTATTGTGTTGAGGCATGTTCCTTCTGTGCCTATTTTCTGCAGTTTTTATCATAAACGGGTGCTGCATTTTCTCAAATGTTTTTATGGATCTATTAAGATGATCATGTGGTTTTTAGACTTTGATTTGTTGATTGGCTGTATCACACAGATTGATTTGTGAATACTGAAAAATGCATGCATCACTGGGATATAAATCCCATTCAATCATGGGATATGATTCTTTCAATGTACTGCTGGCTTTGGATTGCTAATATTTTATTGAGCATTTTTGCATCTATGTTCAGTGATCTTGGCTTGTAATTGTCTTTTTTGTGGTATTTTTGTCTGATTTTGGTATCAGGGTGATGATGGCCTCATAGAATAAGTTTGGGAGTGTTCCTCCTCCACAATGTTTTGGAATAGGTTCAGAAGGATAGCTGTTAACCCTTTTATAAATGTTTGATACAATTTGCCTGGGAAACAGTCTGGTCCTGGACTTTCCTTTGTTGGGAGTTTTTAAATCAATTTAAATTTCAGTGCTTGTGATTGGTTTGTTCATATTTCGTATTTCTTCCTGGTTCAGTCTTGGGAGGTTGTGTCTTTCTAAGAATTTCCCCAAGTTGTCCCAACTTGGGAACCTTGTTCCAACTTTATTGGCATATAATTGCTTGTAGTAGTCTCTTATGATCCTTTGTATTCGAGAAGGAAATGACAACCCACTTCAGTATTCTTGGCTGGAGAATCCCACAGACAGAGGAGCCTGGTGGGCTGCAGTGCATGGGGTCACAAAGAGTCAGACACGACTGAAGTGACTAAATAATTCCTGTGGTGTCAGCTGAAACATCATCTTTTTAATTTCTAATTTTATTGAGGCTTTTTTTCTTGATGAGTCTGGCTAAAAGTTTAACAATCTTGTCAATCTTGTCAAAGAACCAGCTTTTAGTTTCATTGATCTTTGCTATTGTTTTCTTCATCTCTATTTCAGTGATTTCTACACTGATCTTTATGCTCTGTTAACTGTGGGTTTTGTTTGTTCTTTCTCTAGTTATTCGAGGTATAGTTAGGATGTTTATTTGGGGATTTACTTATTTCCTAAGATTTTATTGCTTATTTCTCTTTTAGAACTAATTTTGTTGTGTCCCATAGGTTTGGATTATCATGCTTTTATTTTCATTTGTCTCTAGGTATTTATTTTCTCTTGGATATCTTCAGTGATCCATGGGTTGCTTGGTAGCATATTGTTTAGGCTCCACGTGTGTGTTCACAACTTTTTTTTTCCCTGTAATTGATTTCTAATATCATAACATTGTGGTTGGAAAAAATTCTTGATATGATTTCAGTTTTCTTTAACTTACCAAGGCTCACTTTGTGGCCCAGCATATGCTCAATACTGGAGAATGTCCCATGTGCATTTGAGAAGTATGAGAAAGACATGGATTTTGCTACTATTCAATGGAATGCTCTCTAAATATCAGTTAAGTCCATCTGGTCTAACGTGTCATTTAAGACATATGTTTCCTTACTGATTTTTCTGGATGATCTGTCCACTGATGAAAGTAGGGTGTTAAAGTCCTCCCAACCCCCAATATTGTGTTACTGTCAATTTCCCCTTTTATGGCTGTTAGAATTTGCCTAATATATTAAGGTGCTCCTATGTTGGATGCACATATGTTACATGTTTTTGGATTGATGATAATTATGCAGTGTCCTGCTTTGCCTCATGTAACACTCTTTAAGGTCTATTTTTTTTTTCTGATGTAAGTACTGCTACTTTAGCTTTCTTTTGATTTGTATGGTATACCTTTTTCTATTCCCTCATTTTCATTCTGTATGTGTCCCGAAATCTGAAGGGACCTACATCTGGGTCTCTTGTAGACAGAATACATACGGTTTTGTTTTTCTTTTAATTTACTGAGCCAGTCTACATCTTTAGGTTGGAGTATTTGATTTATCTTTAAGGTAATGATCAATGGTTTCTTTTGCGGCCATTTCATTAAACGTTATTGATTTGTTTTGTATGTCTTTTCTCTTCATTTCCTGTTTTGTCCTCCTGTGATGTGTTGCCCAACATTGGCGGTATTTTTTTTTTTAATTCCTTTTTATGTGTGCACCTATTGTAGATTTTCAGTTTGTGGTGATTCTGAGCTTTTGATATAGCAGTCTATATAGAAATAAGATTGTTTTAAGTTGCCAGTCTTTAATTTCAAATATAGTTTCAATACGTTGCATTTTATACTCTCCTTATAACTGCTGCTGCTTTTGATATCACATTTGTTTGTGGATGATTTCTGCCTTTACTGGTGAGCGTTTCCATTTGTAATTTTCTTGTTTCTAGTTGTGGCCTTTTGTTTTCTACTTAGAGAAGCTCCTTTAGCATTTGTTGCAAAGCTGTTCTGGTGGCACTGTTGAGTGGGGCCATGTCCTGGTGAGAAAATGGCAGCTTCCAGGAGGGCTCATGCCAATGAGCATTACCCAGAGTTACCACCAGCAATGTCTTTATCCCCTCAGTAAGCCATAGTGGCCCCCTGCCCCCACCTCCACAGTAGACCATCCAATACCAGCAGGTAAGTCTGACCCAGGCGCTAATGAAGTCACTGCCTTTTTTTCGCCCTGGGTTCTGGGCACACAAGACCAACTTAGATACTTTCTAATCTTTCAAAGCATCCCAACTATATTATATCTGCCCATATATCCCAACTGATGAATTGGAAAACTTGTCATTAAATACCAGGGGATAAACAGTTATCCCAGAAATTTCTGTTAAGTTTTTGCAGTAATAGAAATGTTGTATATCTTTGCTCTCTGGTATGGTAGTCACTAACCCCATGTCACTATGATTATTTAAAGTGTGGCTGCAAGTGAGCAAGGGACAAAATTTTTAAGTTTTATGTGTTAATTAAAGTTTAAGTAATCATACATAGCAAAGTCTACCATATTAGTGGAATGAAAGTTTCATGATTAAATATAAAGTATATGATCATCAAAGCAGGTTATAATAACCATTTATTCAGTGTATCTACCTGTCATTGAAAGTGAAATCATGAGGATGTCCATGAGAAACCATCTTTTTTTTCTTTCTGCAAGTCCTTATGTAGTAGAGTTTTGAATAATAAATTATAACTAAATTCTAGTTCTGTGTGCTCTTTGCTTTAAGAAGTTTATTTTTCATTTGTAATGCAGATGGTACTCTACAAGCACCCCACACAGGGCCTTTATGGTAAGAACATTTACATTTTAAATATTATTAAACACTTGCTAATGGCTAGATAAGAGTTTTGCCAGGAGAACACACAGGTCATAGCAAACACCGTCTTCCAACAACACAAGAGAAGACTCTACACATGGACATCACCAGATGGTCAACACCAAAATCAGATTGATTATATTCTTTGCACCCAAAGATGGAGAAGCTCTATATAGTCAGCAAAGCAAGACCAGGAGCTGACTGTGGCTCATATCATGAACTCCTTATTGCCAAATTCAGACTTAAATTGAAGAAAGTAGGGAAAACCACTGGACCATCAGCTATGACATAAATCAAATCCCTTACAATTATACAGTGGAAGTGAGATTTAGATTTAAGGGACTAGATCTGATAGATAGAGTGCCTGTTGAGTTATTGACAGAGGTTCATGACATTGTACAGGAGACAGGGATCAAGACAATCTCCATTAAAAAAACGAAAAAAAGCAAAATAGCTGTCTGAGGAGGCCTTACAAATAGCTGTGAAAAGAAGAGAAGTTAAAAGCAAAGGAGAAAAGGAAAGATATACCCATTTGAATGCTGAGTTCCAGAGAATAGCAAGGAGAGAGAAGAAAGCCTTCCTCAGCGATCAGTGCAAAAAAATAAAGGAAAACGATAGAATGGGAAAGACTGGAGATCTCTTCAAGAAAACTAGAGTTACCAAGGGAACATTTCATGCAAAGATGGACTTGATAAAGGACACAAATGCTATGGACCTAACAGAAGCAGAAGATATTAAGAAGAGGTGGCAAGAATACACAGAAGAACTGTACAAATAGATCTTCACAACCCAGATAATCACGATGGTATGATCACTCACCTAGAGCCAGATATCCTGAAATGTGAAGTCAAGTGGGCCTTAGAAAGCATCACTATGAACAAAGCTAGTGGAGGTGATGGAATTCCAGTTCAGCTATTTCAAATCCTAAAAGATGATGCTATGAAAGTGCTGCACTCAAGATGCCAGCAAATCTGGAAAACTCAGCTGTGGCCACAGGACTGGAAAAGGTCAGTCTTCATTCCAATTCCAAAGAAAGGCAATGCCAAAGAATGCTCAAACTACCTCACAATTGCAATCATTTCACACGCTAGTAAAGTAATGCTCAAAATTCTTAAAGCCAAGCTTCAGCAATATGTGAACCGTGAACTTCCAGATGTTCAAGCTGGTTTTAGAAAAAGCAGAGGAACCAGAGATCAAATTGCAAACATCCACTGGATCATTGCAAAAGCGAAAGAGTTTCAGAAAAACATCTATTTTTGCTTTATTGACTATTCCAAAGCCTTTGACTGTGGGGATCACAAGAAACTGTGAAAAATTCTGAAAGAGATGGAAATGTCAGACAACCTGACCTACTTCTTGAGAAATCTGTATGCAGGTCAGGAAGCAACAGTTAGAACTGGACCTGGAACAATAGACTGGTTCCATTTGGGAAAGGAGTATGTCAAGGCTGTATACTGTCACCCTGCTTATTTAAATTTAGCAGAGTACATCATGAGAAATGCTGGGCTGGAGGAAGCACAAGCTGGAATCAAGATTGCTGGGAGAAATATCAATAACCTCAGATATGCAGATAGCACCACCCTTATGGTAGAAAGTGAAGAGGAACTAAAAAGCCTCTTGATGAAAGTGAAAGAGGTGAGTGAAAAAGCTGACTTGAAGCTCAACATTCAGAAAACTAAGATCATGGCATCCAGTCCCATCATTTAATGGCAAATAGATGGGGAAACAGTGGCAGACTTTAATTTTTGGGTCTACAAATCACTGCAGATGGTGATTGCAGCCATGAAATTAAAAGACGCTTACTCCTTGGAAGCAAAGTTATGACCAACCTAGACAGCATATTAAAAAGCCGAGACATTACTTTGCCAACAAAGTCCGTCTAGTCAAGGCTATGGTTTTTCCCGTGGTCATGTATGGATGTGAGAGTTGGACTATAAAGAAAACTGAGTGTCAAAGTATTGATATTTTTGAACTGTGGTTTTGGAGAAGACTCTTGAGAGTCCCTTGGACTGCAAGGAGATCCAACCAGTCCATCCTAAAGGAGATCAGTCCTGAGTGTTCATTGGAAGCACTGATGCTGAAGCTGAAAAACCAATACTTTGGCCACCTCATGCGACGAGTTGACTCACTGGAAAAGACCCTGATGCTGGGAAAGATTGAAGGTGGAGGAGAAGGGGACAACAGAGGATGATGGCTTCACCAACTCAGTGGACATGAGTTTGGGTAATCTCCGGGAGTTGGTGATGGACAGGGAGGCCTGGCATGCTACAATCCATGGGGTTGCAAAGACTCTGACACAACTGAGCAACTGAACTGAACTGAATGGCTAGATATGAGGAAGCAAGTTGTTTGGTGGCAAAAATGTATAAAATATGGTCTCTGACCTCAAGCTCACAGTCTAGCTTTACATTGCCTGTGAAAACTTGCTTAATATTTATAAGTGCTCTGGAAAGTAAATTATTTTCCATTATTTAGCTACTATAATGATCAGATTTCTAATAACACACAATATTGGCAAGGCATAAAATTAGAAAACAAAAGACTAAGTTGAGAAAAGGTGAATTTCTTACACAACAAATCTCTCTCAGGGTGTGGTATTAGATAGGTGACAAGAGGCAAGGGACTTTCTCATTGATTGAAAGCAATAATAAAAGTATTTGGCCAGTGCCCTTAGTTTATGAAGTGTGGTCACAGTATTCAGACTCACTTTAAGATGTAACATCTAAATTCTGGTATTGTGGAAAACAAGAAAAGGTAGAGAAAGAAGAAATTTTACTGAACACATCTCAGAGTAGAGAAAAGGTCAAGGCATTAACAAGGAAGAAATTAATGAAAAGCAGACGCTAAATAAAGGCATCTTGTTCTTTTCATAAGACAAACAGAATAAAGAAAATAAAATATATCCAACAGGTAAGACCAATATTCTCCCTTTATCAGCCACCAATTGCATTCTTAGGACAAGTTGGAGTAATTGAGAATATGAACATTAGTAAAATTACAAACATTGTAACATTGGAATGAATCTCTTCACAAGATTATTGTGTTTAAGTATTTATGTCAAAACGTGTTTTTTGGTTTTAAATATAATAGCTCCTTTAATTCTTACAACTTTAATGGCCTTTATCATCTCTGTCTTATAAACGATGATACTGGGTCATTAAGCAACCTATTAAAGGTTAGTTCAGTTCAGTCGCTCAGTCGTGTCCGACTCTGCGCAACCCCATGAATCACAGCATGCCAGGCCTCCCTGTCCATCACCAACTCCCGGAGTTCACTCAAACTCATGTCCATCGAGTTGGTGATACCATCCAGCCATCTCATTCTCTGTCCTCCCCTTCTCCCACCCCCAACCTTTCCCAGCATCAGAGTCTTTTCCAGTGAGTCAACTCGTCGCATGAGGTGGCCAAAGTATTGCAGTTTCAGCTTTAGCATCAGTCCCTCCAATGAACACCCAGGATTGATCTCCTTTAGAATGGACTGGTTGGATCTCCTTGCAGTCCAAGGGACTCTCAAGAGTCTTCTCCAACACCACAGTTCAAAAGCATCAATTCTTTGGCGATCAGCCTTCTTCACAGTCCAACTCTCACATCCATACATGACCACCGGAAAACCCATAGCCTTGACTAGACGGACCTTGGTTGGCAAAGTAATGTCTCTGCTTTTTAAGATACTATCTAGGTTGGTCATAACTTTCCTTCCAAGGAGTAAGCGTCTTTTAATTTCATGGCTGCAATCAGCATCTGCAGTGATTTTGGAGCCCCCAAAAATAAAGTCTGACACTGTCTCCACTGTTTTTCCATCTATTTCCCATGAAGTGATGGGACCAGATGCCATGATCTTTGTTTTCTGAATGTTGAGCTTCAAGCCAACCTTTTCACTCTCTTCTTTCACTTTCATCAAGAGGCTTTTGAGTTCCTCTTCACTTTCTGCCATAAGGGTAGTGTCATCTGCATATCTGAGGTTATTGATATTTCTCCCAGCAATCTTGATTCCAGCTTGTGCTTCTTCCAGCCCAGCATTCCTCATGATATACTCTGCATATAAGTTAAATAAGCAAGGTGACAATATACAGCCTTGACGTACTCCTTTTCCTATTTGGAACCAGTCTGTTGTTCCATGTACAGTTCTAACTGTTGCTTCCTGACCTGCATACAGGTTTCTCAAGAGGCAGGTCAGGTGGTCTGGGATTCCCATCTCTTTCAGAATTTTCCACAGTTTATGGTGATCCACAAAGTCAAGGGCTTTGGAATAGTCAGTGAAGCAGAAATAGATGTTTTTCTGGAACTCTCTTGCTTTCTCCATGATCCAGCGGATGTTGGCAATTTGATCTCTGGTGCCTCTGCCTTTTCTAAAACCTGCTTGAACATCTGGGAGCTCACGGTTCACATATTGCTGAAGCCTGGCTTGGAGAATTTTGAGCATGACTTTACTAGCATGTGAGATGAGTGCAATTGTGCGATAGTTTGAGCAGTCTTTGGCATTGCCTTTCTTTGGGATTGGAATGAAGACTGACCTCTTCAAGTCCTGTGGCCACTGCTGAGTTTTCCTAATTTGCTGGCATATTGAGTGCAGCACTTTCACAGTGTCATTTTTCAAGATTTGAAATAGCTCAACTGGAATTCCATCACCTCCAGTAGCTTTGTTCCTAGTGATGCTTTCTAAGGCCCACTTGACTTCACATTCCAAGATGTCTGGCTCTAGGTCAGTGATCAAGTTATCGTGACTATCTTGGTCATGAATATCTTTTTTGTACAGTTCTTCTGTGTATTCTTGCCACCTCTTATCTTCTGCTTCTGTTAGGTCCATACCATTTCTGTCCTTTATTGAGCCCATCTTTGCATGAAATGTTCCCTTCATATCTCTAATTTTCTTGAAGAGATCTCTTGTTTTTCCTATTCTGTTGTTTTCCTCTATTTCTTTGCATTGATCACTGAGGAGGCTTTCTTATCTCTCCTTGCTATTCTTCGGAATTCTGCATTCAGATGATTATATTTTTCCTTATCTCCTTTGCTTTTCGCTTCTCTTCTTTTCACAGCTATTTGTAAGGCCTCCTCAGACAGCCATTTTGCTTGTTTGCATTTCTTTTCCATGGGGATGGTCTTGGTCCCTGTATCCTTTACAGTGTCACGAACCTCCGTCCAGAGTTCATCAGGCACTCTATCAGATCTAGTCCCTTAAATCTATTTCTCACTTCCACTGTATAATCATAAGGGATTTGATTTTGGTCATATATGAATGGTCTAATGGTTTTCCCTACTTTCTTCAATTTAAGTCTGAATTTGGCAATATGGAGTTCATGATCTGAGCCACAGTCAGCTCCTGGTCTTGTTTTTGCTAACTGTATACAGCTTCTCCATCTTTGGCTGCAAAGAATATAATCAATCTGATTTCGGTGTTGGCCTTCAGGTGATGTCCATGTGTAGAGTCTTCTCTTGTGTTGTTGGAAGAGGGTGTTTGCTATGACCAGTGCGTTCTCTTGGCAAAACTCTATTAGCCTTTGCCCTGCTTCATTCCGTGCTCCAAGGCCAAATTTTCCTGTTACTCCAGGTGTTTCTTGACCCAACTTTTGCCTTCCAGTCCCCTATAATGAAAAGGACATCTTTTTTGGGTGTTAGTTCAAAAAGGTCTTGTAGGTCTTCATAGAACCGTTCAACTTCAGCTTCTTCAGCGTTACTGGCTGGGGCATAGGCCTGGATTACTGTAATATTGAATGGTTTGCCTTGGAAATGAACAGAAATCATTCTGTCGTTTTTAAGATTGTATCCAAGTACTGCATTTCGGACTCTTTTGTTGACCATGATGGCTACTCCATTTCTTCTAAGGGATTCCTGCCCACAGTAGTAGATATAATGGTCATCCAAGTTAAATTCACCCATTCCAGTCCATTTTAATTCACTGATTCCTAGAATGTCTATGTTCACTCTTGCCATCTCCTGTTTGACCACTTCCAATTTGCCCTGATTCATGGACCTAACATTCCAGGTTCCTATGCAATATTGCTCTTTACAGCATCGGACCTTGATTCTATCACCTGTCACATCCACAACTGAGTATTGGTTTTGCTTTTGCTCCATCCCTTTATTCCTTCTATAGTTACTTCTCCACTGATCTCCAGTAGCATACTGGGCACCTACCGACCTGGGGAATTCCTCATTCAGTATCCTATCATTTTGCCCTTTGTTACTGTTCATGGGGTTCTCAAGGCAAGTATACTGAAGTGGTTTGCATTCCCTTCTCCAGTGGACCACATTCAGCTGTGGTCCATGTGATCAGATCAGCTAGTTTCCTGTGATTATGATTTCAGTGTATCTGCCCTCTGATGCCCCCTCGCAATACCTACCGTCTTACTTGGGTTTCTCTTACCTTGGGCATGGGATATCTCTTCACAGCTGCTCCAAGAAAGTGCAGCCGCTGCACCTTACCTTGGATGAGGGGTATCTCCTCAAGGCCGCCCCTCCTGACCTTGAACATGGAGTAGCTCCTCTCGGCCCTCCTGCGCCCGCGCAGCCACCGCCTATTGGATGTGGGGTAGCTCCTCTTGGCCACCGGCCCTGGCCTCAGGCGTGGGGTAGCTCCTCACAGCCGCCCTTCTTTGTGTAGTCGGTTGCGCCGCTGGGGCCGGCGTCTCCCGCGTATTAAATGATTTTAAGTGTACTTTATTATAAATGATATGTATATATTTTTCCATTTTATTTAAAAGATAATGACTGAACTATTTCTAAGTTTTTTTTTAAGTTTCATTTATTATACTACTCAGTAGTCTAGTACATTTTTTAAACCATTGGGCACTCATTAATTATCTGATGAAAAATGTTTTTTCTGTACTGAGATTTCAGAAAGGTTAAGATGTGAGCTCTGCTTTTTTATGAGCTTCTAAAAGTTTCTGCCTTTTCCAACTGACACCCCAATCAATCTGAAATTCTCTTCTTCAAACTGAAATACTAATCTGAAATACTGTTTTTTTAAATTGCTAACTTTGAAGATGATGCCAAATTCCAACCTGACAATTCAATGTTACTTTGTAATCTCTTGCCAATTTATTATTATCTATACTACTGTTTCTTAATACTGGTCTTAGGAAACAGACATCCTTATTACCTTAACCTCCCATTTCTGAGAACAACTGGTGATATAGCAGGACCTGATTAACATGCAGGAGGCAGCAAGCATTTTCTGCAAAGAATCAGTTGGTTTTAGTCTGTTTTATGGCAGTTGTCCCCAACAATTTTGGCACCAAGGACCAACTGCAGAGAGACAACTTTTCCACAGACCATGGTTGGGGATGATTGTTTTCGGATGATTCAAGTATATTACATTTATTGTACACTTTATTTCTAATCTAATGCTATTGCTGATCTGACAGAAAGTAACTCTGGTCCTTGACCTGGAGGTTGGGGTCACCTGCTGTATGTATACATCTCCACCATGAGACTTGTCCTTTGCAGTGAATGAAGCAATGGACAATACATAAACAAATGCCATGAACATGTTGCAATAAACTTATTTCACAAAAGCTGGCTGCCTGCAGACTTGGCCTGTGGGTTGTAATTTTCTAATCCCTGAATGAAACTGCAGCATGGAGAAAGCTCCCCTTCACCTACAATAAAAGTAATTGAATTTGGGTTCTGATCTTCTGTGATCTTTCTTTTGGCTAGGGATATGAGGTATCTCCTTGGAAGGAAAGTTATGACCAACCTAGATAGTATATTAAAAAGCAGAGACATTACTTTGCCAACAAAGGTCCATCTAGTCAAGGCTATGGTTTTTCCAGTGGTCATGTATGGATGTGAGAGTTGGACTGTGAAGAAAGCTGATTGCCGAAGAATTGATGCATTTGAACTGTGGTGCTGGAGAAGACTCTTGAGAGTCCCTTGGACTGCAAGGAGATCCAACCAGTCCATTCTAAAGGAGATCAATCCTGGGTGTTCATTGGAAGGACTGACGCTAAAGTTGAAACTCCAATACTTTGGCCACCTCATGTGACGAGTTGACTCACTGGAAAAGACTCTGATGCTGGGAGGGACTGGGGGCGGGAGAAGGGGACGACAGACAATGAGATGGCTGGATGGCATCACCAACTCGATGGACATGAGTTTGAGTGAACTCCGGGAGTTGGTGATGGACAGGGAGGCCTGGCGTGCTGTGATTCATGGGGTTGCAAAGAGTCGGACACGACTGAGTGACTGAACTGAACTGAACTGATGAGGTATCTGAAAGTCAGCTCATGCAACGACCTGAAGGTAAGTGAGAAGCAGAAACTATGTTTACGGGAAATTTACAAAGACTGGACACATTGAGGAGTAGAACTTGGGATGATGACATTCACTTCCTCTCCAACTGCTCAGTTTATTCCTTCTTTATAAATTTGAAAGGGTTGTCTAATTTTATTTAAGTAATTGGTGGATTTCTACTATTCAGCTTTTTGGCCTTAACCACCAGTTAAAATTGCTTTAAAAATGTAGATCTATTGAGTCTAGGAAAAGTGAGGATTCAGTTCATTATATCTGCAGGAGCAAAGAAAGGGGAAAAAAGGAGTCATGAAAAGTGCTGAGATGCTGATGATACCTGGTGGCAGATAATGATATGTTACTGTATTCTGGATCAGTTCATTTCTCTGCATCGTCTCTCAACTATTTATATTCTTAGGCTCTAGAGAAAATGGAGGTATACATGTGCTACCCACTGGGTTAAATGCTACTCACTCTTATTTCTTATAATCTGAACTTTATCAAGATTGACGAGGAGGTGTTTCATTTGCTTCAACAATTGTTGGAATGCCCAATCTGTGTTCAGTCTCCCGAGTCCTCTTGTGATGTGCTAGGCTATAATCATCCACCCCCTAAACTATCATCATGTTGGTTAAAGATCTAATCCTCTTGTGACTAATCTCAGACTCAGGCATTGTCAAGATATTTTCCATCTAATTTGAGAATGTAGAGAAATTGTTCTGGGAAAAAAAGGGGTTCAAAAACTTGAGGTACCTTGAAATCACTGTTCCTTTTGAGTTATTTTGCTTCAGAAACTAAGATCAGTCAATCATTCCATCATTAAGAAACATATTTATCAAAGCCCCAGACATTAATATTAAGCCCTAGTGATAAAGTGTTGAGCAGAATAGGTATTATTATACTCTCTTAGAACTTGAGGGGCCAGTGGGGAAGAAACAGAAAATCTTTCCTTGCCATGAACATATTTGAACCATGCCTGCTGCCTTGTTTGTTTATTAATGTGGATGATACAGCATGCCAGGAAGACTTACCTGAGAAAGGACGTTTAATCCAAGACCTGAAGAATGAGTGGGGATCACCAAATAAGAAAAGGCAAGAACATTCTAATCAAATTCAATTGCACAGGTCACATTCTTGACATGTAAGAGATAGAGGAGGGAACAGGAAAAGTATTAACAAGGAATGAGAGGTCAAGTGAGACTAGATGAGAAAGACATACGGCAGTTCTCAAAGATGAAGAGATGGGTGGGTGAAGCTCATCTAAGGTTATCTAGCTACTTATTAAAAAAGGATGGAAAAGGGACCACTGAAAAGTTTTGAGAAACAGAATGGCAAACAGAATTGGCTCTTGGAGTTGTGACTAGTATTTAGATAAAGGTATGGAAAAATAGGCTGAAAGGAAGAAAACCAGTTTGAGGGCTACCACAGGATTGATAGTAAAATAGGAGATGTGTTGAGAAGCAGATATGTATATTTCAGGGTTTTAGCCATAGGTTGTTGCCGGCAAAGCTGGACATGGATAACATTTTCATTCACCTACTATCACCTGCGAAGGTGCTTCTCATGCATGAAAGGCTTTTTCTTTCCCATTCCCTTTTAGAGTTAGGGAAAAAGAGGGTAATGTCAGAATTTTGGAAATGAGAGATTTTGAGGTTACTCTCACATCACCTCCAAATTAAGAATACCATATTTAACAGGACACACTGAGATGAAAATGCATTCACTAGTAAATGGTATGGAAGTAGAACAGAGTTTCTCAAGATTGATTACATAATCGATTATCTGGGATCTACCTTCAGAGATTCTGATTTAATTGCTTTGGAGCTATATCCTAAGCCTAAGAGCACAGGTTCTTTTTTCTTTTTTCCCTTCCCAAATCTCCCAGGGTGATTCTTATGTTCATCTAAAGGTCTAGAACTCCTAGAGTGAAGGACAGGTGGAGTACCACTACTCTGTCATTACAATTATGTCTTCTTTCTCATTTATCATTGTCCAGTTCCCCTATACAACAAGTCTGTGGCAAATTTCTATTCTAAACCAACTTCCAAATGATCTCTTTCTGCCTCTTTCTCTGTGTGAACAGAGCTTGAGCTCCTCCAGCTCTATTCACAGTTAAAATTTTGGTATAAATTTTACCAATAAAATAATTTTTAAACTGTATAATTCAGTGGTATTTAGTACATTCACTGTGCCGTGTATCTATCACCAGTATTGTTATTAAAGGACTTTTTGAAACAGGGTGGAAGGCAGATTTTTCAGAACAGCAGACCCACCTTAATATCAACGACCCTATGCAGGCTATTACTTTCAGACTGACCTTGGCCTCTTCCAATCTGAACAAAATTATTTAAAATATGTATTTCTGCTCTGCCATCCTTTTAGCACTGACGATTACCACAAACATTCTTTTTGTAAGTATCCTTTGCAGCACCTGCAGAAATTATCTTGGAAAGGTTTATTCTGTATCAAATAAATGACCATATTTTCCCATATTTAAATTCCACTGTCACATATTGGTTTTTCTAGAAGCAGGTGCTGAGCTGGAGACTGGTGTGAAAGATGGATACTAGAAATCAAAAACCTATAAAAGAAAAAAGGCAGGATTGAACACGGGAAAGAGCAAAGGGAATGCAGTCTTGGCGTTTCTTGTGGGGAACAATGGGACAAACTGACTGATTTCTCAGATATTCGTGCAACAAGTTTTACCTATAGGAGACTTACTCTTTTTCTATGGAAGTACTATAGTTGTTTTTGTGTGGTAAAAGTCATATAAAACATACTATTATAACCACATTTAACTATACAGTTCAGTGGCACTAAGTACATTCACATTGTTGTACAAATCTTACCATCATCCATCTCCCGAATTGTTCACCTTTCTAAACTGAAGTTCTGTCCCCATTAAACACTAACTCCTCATCTCCCTCCCTAATCCCAGCTCCTGGCATCTGCCAGAAATGTACTTTCTGGCTCTATGACTCTGACTATTCTAGGTACCTCATTTAAGAGCATACTGTCTGGTACTGTAAAATTTTGAAGGTGAGCAATTGTGAGGCATCTTGATTTCCGTCATGGTATTAATCGCAGACCAACTCCTGAGGCGAATCTTCTACTCTTTCATCCTGAGACGCTGCCAATGATCATTACTGTGGTCTTTTGTTCTATCTCTTAGTTCAGTGTAGGTTTCCAAATAAGCAGTTCCAGGTCATCTCAAGTGCATGTAGATTAAGATACAATCAACTTCCATTGCAAATAGAAGTGCTCAAAACTTGCTTATTTTCAAAGAATTAAAACATTATGTTTCACTCAAACATATCTTTTCTCCTCCTCAAATAATGATATTCTAGGGCTACTGTGGGCAGGAATCCCTTAAAAGAAATGGAGTAGCCATCATGGTCAACAAAAGAGTCCGAAATGCAGTACTTGGATGCAATCTTAAAAATGACAGGATGATTTCTGTTCATTTCCAAGGCAAACCATTCAATATTACAGTAATCCAGGCCTATGCCCCAACCAGTAATGCTGAAGAAGCCGAAGTTAATCGGTTCTATGAAGACCTACAAGACCTTTTAGAACTAACACCCAAAAAAGATGTCCTTTTCATTCTAGGGGACTGGAATGCAAAAGTAGGAAGTCAAGAAATACCTGGAGTAACTGGAAAATTTGGCCTTGGAGCACGGAATGAAGCAGGGCAAAGGCTAATAGAGTTTTGTCAAGAGAACGCACTGGTCATAGCAAATACCCTCTTCCAACAACACAAGAGAAGACTCTACACATGGACATCACCAGATGGTCAACACCGAAATTAGACTGATTATATTCTTTGCAACCAAAGATGGAGAAGCTGTATACAGTTAGCAAAAACAAGACCAGGAGCTGACTGTGGCTCAGATCATGAACTCCTTATTGCGAAGTTCAGACTTAAATTGAAGAGGGTGGGGAAAACCACTAGACCATTCAGATATGACCTCAGTCAAATCCCTTATGATTATACAGTGGAAGTGAGAAATAGATTTAAGGGACTAGATCTGATTGATAGAGTGCCTGATGAACTCTGGACGGAGGTTCGTGACATTGTACAGGAGACAGGGACCAAGACCATCCCCATGGAAAAGAAATGCAAAAGAGCGAAATGGCTGTCTGAGGAGGCCTTACAAATAGCTGTGAAAAGAAGAGAGGCGAAAAGCAAAGGAGAAAAGGAAAGATATAAGCATCTGAATGCAGAATTCCAAAGAATAGCAAGGAGAGAAAAGAAAGCCTTCCTCAGTGATCAATGCAAAGAAATAGAGGAAAACAACAGAATAGGAAAAACAAGAGATCTCTTCAAGAAAATTAGAGATTCCAAGGGGACATTTCATGCAAAGATGGGCTTCATAAAGGACAGAAATGGTATGGACCTAACAGAAGCAGAAGATATTAAGAAGACGTGGCAGGAATACACAGAAGAACGGTACAAAAAAGACCTTCACGACCAAGATAGTCACGATAATGTGATCACTGACCTACAGCCAGACATCTTGGAATGTGAAGTCAAGTGGGCCTTAGAAAGCATCACTACGAACAAAGCTAGTGGAGGTGATGGAATTCCAGTGGAGCTATTTCAAGTCTTGAAAGATGATGCTGTGAAAGTACTGCACTCAATATGCCAGCAGATTTGGAAAACTCAGCAGTGGCCACAGGACTGGAAGAGGTCAGTCTTCATTCCAATCCCAAAGAAAGGCAATGCCAAAGAATGCTCAAACTACCGCACAATTGCACTCATCTCACACGCTAGTAAAGTCATGCTCAAAATTCTCCAAGCCAGGCTTCAGCAGTATGTAAACCGTGAACTCCCAGATGTTCAAGCAGGTTTTAGAAAAGGCAGAGGCACCAGAGATCAAATTGCCAACATCCGCTGGATCATGGAGAAAGCAAGAGAGTTTCAGAAAAACATCTATTTCTGCTTCATTGACTATTCCAAAGCCTTTGACTGTGTGGATCACAATAAACTGTGGAACATTCTGAAAGAGATGGGAATCCCAGACCACCTGACCTGTCTCTTGAGAAACCTGTATGCAGGTCAGGAAGCAACTGTTAGAACTGGACATGGAACAACAGACTGGTTCCAAATAGGAAAAGGATACGTCAAGGTTGTTTTTTTTTTTTTTATTTTTTTAAATTTTTTATTTCTAAAAAAGAATTTTATTAAAAAAGCACAAATGCAAAGAAATGAACAGAGGAAAATTTATCCGTCAAACCTGGACTGGTCACTTATGATAATATACATGCTACAATTCCATTCTCCCCAATCATTCCACCTTCACCCTCTCCCACAGAGTCCCAAAGACTGGTTGTATATTGTCACCTTGCTTATTTAACTTCTATGCAGAGTACATCATGAGGAACGCTGGGCTGGAAGAAGCACAAGCTGGAATCAAGATTGCTGGGAGAAATATCAATAACCTCAGATATGCAGATGACACCACCCTTATGGCAGAAAGTGAAGAGGAACTCAAAAGCCTCTTGATGAAAGTGAAAGAGCAGAGTGAAAAGGTTGGCTTGAAGCTCAACATTCAGAAAACAAAGATCATGGCATCTGGTCCCATCACTTCATGGGAAATAGATGGAAAAACAGTGGAAACAGTGTCAGACTTTGTTTTTTGGGGCTCCAAAATCACTGCAGATGCTGATTGCAGCCATGAAATTAAAAGACACTTGCTCCTTGGAAGGAAAGTTATGACCAACCTTGATAGTATATTAAAAAGCAGAGACATTACTTTGCCAAGCAAGGTCCATCTAGTCAAGGCTATGGTTTTTCCCGTGGTCATGTATGGATGTGAGAGTTGGACTGTGAAGAAGGCTGATCGCCGAAGAATCGATGCTTTTGAACTGTGGTGTTGGAGAAGACTCTTGAGAGTCCCTTATACTGCAAGGAGATCCAACCAGTCCATTCTAAAGGAGATCAATCCTGGATGTTCACTGGAGGGACTGATGCTGAAGCTGAAACTGCAATACTTTGGCCACCTCATGCGACGAGTTGACTCACTGGAAAAGACTTGATACTGGGAAAGGTTGAGGGCGGGAGGAGAAGGGGACGACAGAGAATGAGATGGCTGGATGGCATCAACGACTCTGTGGACATGAGTTTGAGTGTATTCCGGGAGTTGGTGACGGACAGGGAGGCCTGGCGTGCTGTGATTCATGGGGTCGCGGAGAGTCGGACACGACTGAGCGACTGAACTGAACTGAGGGCTTCTCAGGTAAAGAACCTGCCTGCAGTACAGGAGACCCATGTTCAATCCTTGGGTAGGGAAGATCCTCTGGAGAAGGAAATGATAACCCACTCCAGTATTCTTGCCTGGGAAATACCATGAGCAGGTACAGTTCATGGAGTAAGTTGTAAAGAGTCGGACACGACTGAGGGACTGACCACGAATGCACACAATGATACTCTAAGTTCTTCTAAACTCATCTAGTAAGCTCCTTCAGGGAAGATACCATGGGTTTTCTGTCTTTTTATCCTTGGTACCTAACAGTGGTACTAACTAGTTCAGTTCAGTTGTTCAGTCATGTCCAACTATTTGTGACCCCATGGACTGCAGCACGCCAGGCCTCCCTGTCCATCACCAACTCCCGGAGTTTACTCAAACTCATGTCCATTGAGTTGGTGATGCCATCCAACCATCTCATCCGCTGTCTTCCCCTTCTCCTCTCACCTTCAATCTTTCCCAGTAACAGGGTCTTTTCAAATGAGTCAGCTCTTCGCATCAGGTGGCCAAAGCATTGGAGTTTTAGCTTCAGCATCAGTCCTTCCAATGAACACCCAGGACTGATCTCCTTTAGGATGGACTGGTTGGATCTCCTTGCAGTCCAAGGGACTCTCAAGAGTATTCTCCAATATCACAGTTCAAAAGCATCAATTCTTTGGTGCTCAGCTTTCTTTATAGTCCAACTCTCACATCCATACATGATTACTGGAAAAACTATAGCCTTGACTAGACGGACCTTTGTTGGCGAAGTAATGTCTTTGCTTTTTAATATGCTATCTAGGTTGGTCATAACTTTCCTTCCAAGGAGTAAGCGTCTTTTAATTTCATGGCTGCAGTCACCATCTGCAGTGATTTTGGAGCCCCCAAAAATAAAGTCTGACACTGTTTCCACTGTTTCCCCATCTATTTGCCATGAAGTGATGGGACCAGATGCCATGATCTTAGTTTCTGAATGTTGAGCTTTAAGACAACTTTTTCACACTCCTCTTTCACTTTCATCAAGAGGCTCTGTAGTTCTTCTTCACTTTCTGCTATAAGGGTGGTGTCATCTGCATATCTAATAACTAGTTAGGTTTTATCAATGATTGCTGATTGAAAATAGCAATAGCAATAAATATATTTCCAGCCACTTTTAGATGGGAATACCAGACCACCTGACCTGCCTCTTGAGAAACCTGTATGCAGGTCAGGAAGCAACAGTCAGAACTTTACATGGAACAACAGACTGGTTCCAAATAGGAAAAGGAATGCGTCAAGGCTATATATTGTCACCTTGCTTATTCAACTTATATGCAGAGTACATCATGAGGAACGCTCGACTGGAAGAAGCAGAAGCTGGAATCAAGATTGTTGGGAGAAATATCAATAACCTCAGATATGCAGATGACACTACCCTTATGGCAGAAAGTGAAGAGGAACTCAAAAGCCTCTTGATGAAAGTGAGAGGAGAGTGAAAAGGTTGGCTTGAAGCTCAACATTCAGAAAACAAAGATCATGGCATCTGGTCCCATCACTTCATGGGAAATAGATGGGGAAACAGTGGAAACAGTGTCAGACTTTATTTTTTTGGGCTCCAAAATCACTGCGGATGCTGAATGCAGCCATGAAATTAAAAGACGCTTACTCCTTGGAAGGAAAGTTATGACCAACCTTGATAATATATTAAAAAGCAGAGACATTACTTTGCCAACAAAGGTCCGTCTAGTCAAGGCTATGGTTTCTCCCATGGTCATGTATGGATGTGAGTTGGACTGTGAAGAAAGCTGATCGCTGAAGAATTGATATTTTTGAACTGTGGTGTTGGAGAAGACTCTTGAGAGTCCCTTGTACCACAAGGAGATCCAACCAGTCCATTCTAAGGGAGATCGATCCTGGGTGTTCATTGGAGGGACTGATGCTGAAGCTGAAACTGCAATACTTTGGCCACCTCATGCGACGAGTTGACTCACTGGAAAAGACTTTGATGCTGGGAAAGGTTGGGGGCGGGAGAAGAAGGGGACGACCGAGAATGATATGGCTTGATGGCATCACCGACTCTGTGGACATGAGTTTGAGTGAGCTCCGAGAGTTGGTGATGGACAGGGAGGCCTGGCGTGCTGTGATTCATGGGGTCGCGGAGCGTCGGACACGACTGAGCGACTGAACTGAACTGAACTGAATTTGGCATGTTTACTTTCCATGAGGTATATAGGTTTATTTACAGGTTAGATAGAAAATAATACTTTTTTGTAAGATTCATAAGTTTAAAAATCTACAGTTAGGACAAAAAATCTATTGGCTCCAAAGTTCACACTTTCTGTTGCTCTTGAATAGTGCCCACTGGGTATTGGATAGGTAGGAGGAAATGAGAAAGGAAAGGAAGGCAATAAAATTTGAATGAAAACATAATAGTTGAATGAATAACTAGGGGCAGCTTTAAAATGATGCAGAACATGTGTTATTGCAAAAGAAAACAAACGGTACTTTGTGTTAATAATGCCAGCACAAGGGCAGTCAATTAGTTTTGATCGTTTACAAAAAATAAAAAGTTGACAAACAAGGCAGAGATCTGAGAATTGGAGTGGAATAGATCAAGGGTTTGAAATCGGCAAACTGTTTTTTGAACTTCATGTTTTCTAGGAAGGCAGTGAGGGTACTTCATAAGGAAGGCAGCACTATGGCCAATGGGATGAGAGAGGATTCAGCATTTGATAAAGTAAACTCTGAAATTGCTTCTACTCATATTATCATTCACTGCAGAGGACTTTGGTCTTATCTCTTTGAAAACATAAAAGAAAGCTAATTCATTTTAAAAGCAGTTTTCTATTTGTCCCTCTGCAGCCCACTCATTGAGCTAATGTATTTAGTGAGCTTTTATCATGGAGCCAGCTTGGTTTCTCCCTTCCTCATACTAAGTAAATTTCAGTGAATTAAATGACAAAAAGCCATCTGCTTTCTATAAATAAGCTCTCCTAATACCTGGCAAATCTTAAAAGTCAAACTGACAACAAATCCCAGCCTGATCAATGATCCAAACTATAATTCGTCCTCCACTGAGGACTGCTGGTCTTGTTGTGGTCAACAGGAAGAGAAAATGTCCATTTTTCTGACTTGGAGGGCAGTATATTTTAAGAAACTCAATTTGATAATCATTACACATGCTGTTCCAACAGTCCAGGTTAGGTATCTTTTGCTACAATGTTGAGGCAGAATCTACTTAAACAGTCATCTCAAATGCATCTTCCTCATATCTGCTCTAATTCATTAATACATAATTATTTTCATAATAATAAATGTATTGGTAGCAATATTTATCATTTAATTATTAAGAAATTAATATAGGATATCCATTTACATGTGTCATTTACATAAATTTCGCATGACAACTATTGAAGATAAATATCAGCCTGATTAACTGTATGAGGAAAATAAGGCATAGAATAGTTTAAAAGTTTCCCAAATTACACAGATATGTAACGGTAGAACAAAGTGTGGAACCAGAGCAACCTGAAATCAAAACTACAGTAGTTCTATTTTTAGTTTTTTAAGGAACCACCATACTGTCCTCCATAGTGGCTGTACCAATTTACATTCCCACCAACAATCCAAGAGGGTTTCCTTTTTCTTCACACCCTTTTAGCATTTGTTAACAGATTTTTTGTTGGTCATTCTAACAAGTATGAGGTGATATCTCATTGTAGTTTTGATCTGCATTTCTCTAATAATTAGTAATATTGATCATCTTTTCATGTACCTCATGAACCTATAGTCTGTCAAACAGAGTGAAGTCAAAAAGAGAAAAACAAATACTGTATATTAATGCATATATGTGGAATCTAGAAAACTGGAACAGATGAATGTATTTGCAGGGCAGGAATAGAAATGAAGACATAAAGAACAGCAGGGTGGACAGGAGGAGGAGGAAGAGGAGTGGGATGAATTGGGAGGTTAGGACTGACATATAAACACTGCCAGATGTGAAATAGCTAGTTAGTGGGAACCTGCAGAATAGCACAGAGGACTCATCTTTCTGCTCTGTGGTGACTGAGACGGGTGTGATGGAGGGCTGGTGTTGGTGGAAGGTCCTAGGGGGAGGGGAATATATGTATACATATAGCTGAATCACTTTGTTGTTTGACTTCCCTGGTGACTCAGACAGTAAAGAGTCTGCCTACAATGCAGTAGACCCAGGTTCGATCCCTGGGTTGAGAAGATCCCCTGGAGAAGGAAATGGCAACCCACTCCAGTACTCTTGCCTGGAAAATCCCATGGATGGAGGAGCGCGGTTGGCTACAGTCCATGGGGTCGCAAAGAGTAGGACACAACTGAGCAACCTCACTTCACTTCACTTTGTTGTTTAGCAGAAATACAAAATTGTGAAGAAATTATACTCCAATTTTTAAAAAATTGTGTTAATCACTATGCTATGAACATGCAACTACAGCACTTTCCTAATTATATTATAGCATCTTTGTTTGTATATGTCTGTCTACCCCAATAAAATAGAAATGCTTCAAGGGGAGAGACCATCTATCATTCATTTTTATTTTAGCATCCTCTACAATAGTGACTTGTCTATAGCAGATACTCAGTTAAACTTTTCTAAGCCTCTTCCATTTTACAGTTGAGAGACTGGCAATAACAGGCACTTTATATTTTGCTAAGAGGATTCTATGAATTATCATTTAAGATTTCAAGAGCTGTTCCTGCATATAAGTTTGTAATAAATAGTAACTATATAAAGGAGGCTGAGACAAAGTCTCAGTAGAAGTGTGAGATCTCTCTGATAAAATGATGATCTCTGGATAGTTAGAAGAAAACTTTGTTTGTGTTACCCTTCCTCCTAGGAATATTTGCCTGGAGAAATGACAGAATATTCTGTTTGGACTAAGCAGTATGTTATGTAGTGGTTAAGTAAAAAAAGAATTCCAAAAAAGAGGATTCCTAGAAAATTTATGTTCTATATGATGCCATACCTTGTAGATATCATGGGCAAGATAACAGGTGTCTGGATCTTCCCTTCCTGTGTTCTTAGAAGTCATGTGTGTATCTATTCACCTGTTCTTCACTGGTGTCAGGAAGTTTGTGCTATGTCTATGACTATGAACCATTCTCTTTTGCTTTTCCCTTCAACAAATATTTATTGAGTTTCTATTCTGTGCTAGGAGCTGTTCTAGGCACTAGATACACTGTAGTAAGAAACAGGAACAGCCCAGCCCTGGTGAAGATTACAACCAGCTATTACCATTCATGGACTCTCTCTTTTATGTTTTGGTATTTGTCCTTAGTAATGGACTTCCCTGGTGGCTCAGATGGTAAAGCGTCTGTCTACAATGAGGGAGACCCGGGTTCGACCCCTGGGTTGGGAAGATCCCCTAGAGAAGGAAATGGCAATCCACTCTAGTACTATTGCCTGGAAAATCCCATGGACAGAGGAGCCCTTGTAGGCTACAGTCTATGGGGTCGCAAAGAGTCGGACACGACTGAGTGATTTCACTTCACTTCACTTCACTTCACTTCAATGTAATGTTATATAAAAGGTATATACACTAGGTGTACTTGGTATACCATAAATCAAAAATTTTGGGGCAGTGACTTGACTCCTCACCTCAATAATTAACTGTATTACTCTTAAAAATGTTTTAGAAATTCCAATGCTCCTTATCCTTTCACATGTGGAAACAGAAAAAAAATGTGGCAGGCATCAATACTAAAAACATCCCTCACACCAAAAATATTAGACTCACAAAGGGCTATATAAGGATATTTCCACATAAAAACAACGCTTCAAGGCCACAGCAGATAACTTTCCCATAAATTCACAGAGTCTGAGGAATATTAGTAAAATGAAGAAGCAGAAAACCACTTCCAATTAAAAGACCAAGAGAAGTACCCTGAAAGAACACACAGTAAAAGCCCTTTCCAGTCTACTAGGTCTCGAGTTCAAACAGAAGGTAATAAAAGTGCAGAAGGAGTGAAGAAAGGCTATATATAGAAATGCAGATCATTGTAACAAGGAACTAGAAATTACAGAGTCAACTAGAAAATTCCTTTGCCAAGATGAAAGCTGAGCTGAAGGCAATGTAAACATCAACTAAATAATACAGAAGAATGAATAAATGATCTAGAAGATAGACGAATGTGACTCACCCAGTAAGAACAGTAGACAGAAAGACAAACCAAAGTGAAAGCAATATATGAGACCTATGGAGTATAAGACTCTGATGCTGGGAAAGGTTGGGGGCGGGAGGAGAAGGGGACGACGGAGAATGAGATGGCTGGATGGCATCACCGACTCTGTGGACATGAGTTTGAGTGAACTCCGGGAGTTGGTGATGGACAGGGAGGCCTGGCGTGCTGTGATTCATGGGGTCGCGGAGAGTCGGACACGACTGAGCGACTGAACTGAACTGAACTGAAAGGCAGAAAGAAAAAAACAAAAACAGTTAATTACAAAGTGCACCCAGTAAGGCTATTTTCTCTACAGAAAAGTGGCAGGCCAGAGGGAGTGGCAAAATATATTCAAAGTCCTATAAGAGAAAAACCTAAAACCTAGGATACTCCACCCAGCATTAT